>NC_138050.1:10420059-11620059 GCF_964194185.1 Rhinolophus hipposideros
TCTAAAGCTTTATTTTTTATACTAGATTCTAACAGATGTTTCTTATTTTCTAATACTTTTGCCAATAAAAAAAATGTTTTATCATATTCTTAATTTCCAAGAGTTCGTTTTTTGGCTTTCTATTGTTTCTATTTTTATTCTTATCCCGTTCTTGTATCATACTAGATGTAATACCTTCTCTTACTTGAAAATATTCATGACAGTTTTTGTACTCTTTCATGTGAAGTTTCCCTTCATATGTTTAGTGCTCCTTGGCTGTTCCTTTATATTTAAGAATGAGTCACTAAAAAGCTGTCTGGAAGCTTTACATGCTCGGCCAGGCTTGTGTCACATAGGGCTTTCCTGCCAGGTGCTCTGAAGGAATCCTGGAGCTAGCCTGGGGAAGAGTTGGCGGTCCTACTGCTTGCTGTGTAGAATTTGATTTACTCCCCTAATTTTCAGTCCCATGCCTGACCCATGCCCTTCTCCATATATGCTGTCCCCATCGCTGTAACCTCTTTGGATCCATTTCTCCAGAGAGAAAAAATTCCCTGTGGAGCTAGGGAGTGGGTAGTGCCAGACTTCACTAAGGGTGGAAAATTGGAATCTGACTGCTCCTGTTTCCAGGCCTCCAGCTGCCTCTCTTCTTTCTTAGTAACTCAAATCTTGAGCCTCTCTGGGGTGACGCCAGGTAGATCATCTTGCTTCTCAGGCATTTCTCCTTCGGCTAACTCACTTACCAGTCCTTCCTCTTCCTTCCCTTTTCATATACTAGCCTCTCTCAATTTCATTGAGAATAGATGTGAATCTTATTCTCCCTGTCCTATTGGGGATAGTTTTGAAAGAAAAGGGAGTAGAGACATCTTGACTCCAGCCACTCAATGCCCCGAGCCCCTGATGTCGTGCTCCCTGATTCTAGACATGAGTCTCGTGTCAGGACATGTTTAGTTGGTGTGCAAATCTGTTCCAGGCTGGAGGCAGCAGTGTTGCTTAGGAGGATGTGCTGAGGGGGAGGGAGGTGCAGGATCCCAGCCCTCAGGGTGCCTGCTCCTCTCACAGGAGATGAACCCCTCCAGGAAGGGCTGCGGAAACTCCAGAGCCCAGACCAGTATCTCCACAGTCTTCTCCAGTTCCAGAGAGCTCAGCAGAGGTGAAGCTTCCAGGACCCCATTTGTCATTGTCTTGAAGGCTTTAGGGAGCTCCTGTTTGTCACCTTTGTAGTAGCTCTTTGTCCACCACCCCTATGCATTTGCTTATGCTCCCTTCCCCACCATCATGGCATTCCAGCCGCACACTCTGTTTTTCTGGCCTTCTGACTGTCTTCGTGTTTAATATGGTGGCACCTTGAACATCTACAATCAGCAGCTTTAGATCACAGCTGCTGCCGTATGCTATCTTGCTTCTTCTTTTCCCCAAAACTCCCAATTCTCCTTCTATTTAAACTTACCTCCTCTGTGCACAAATATGTGCAGAGTTCCTTGTCTTGAAAAATTTTCTCCGGAGTGTGCTCACCCCTCAAGTAACCATTCTTTCTCCTTCCTTCCACTGGCCAACTTCTCAGAAGAGTGTATAATGTGGCTTGTATTTCCTCATCTCCCACAGAGTCTCATTAATGCCTTGTATTGTAATCCGGCTTAAGCCCTCATTACAACTTGAAAAACCTGTCTCCAATGTCACCAAATGATCTCATTTCTAGGGCAGTTGTCTTTTCTTATCAAGTTTGGTCATCCCTCCTTTTTGAAATGCTCATCTTCTTGGCTTGAAAAACACATATCCTGGGGCTTGTGGTCGTCCCCTGAGAGTTTTTTTGTATTGTTGTTGTTGTTGTTTTTGCCTCCTTTCCATCCACTTACCCCCATAGATGGAGACATACATATACCAAGACTCAGCCCTTGGCTTTAGTTGTTTCTTTTTGAATACCTTTATCTTATCCACTATCCTGCCATCAACATTTCTGGGCCAAATCTCCTGCCTTCTGAGCTTCAAAGTTATATCTCTAATTATTTGCTTAATATTCTCACCTTTATCTTTGATGGATATTTCAAATGTAACATATTTGTCACTGAATTCATCTTCCATCAAAAATGAATTACACCTCCTGAAGTACTGAGGTATGTACATGACGCTATGATTTTTATTTTCAACTAAGCTCAAAACATTTAAATCATCCCTTAGTTTTCCCTCACACTTACCTCCCAAGTTTATTCAGTCTTTTTTTGTTTTGTGTCACGTCTCCTCCCTGCCCCCACATTGTTCTGCATTTTCACCATGCCAGGAATAAGTCTTCCTTAACTAATTATCCAAATTACTATTGTGGCTTTCAAACTGATCTTTTAGGGTCCAGTATTTCCCCCTCAATTTGTATCCCTGCCAAATGAATCGACTGGTTGATTAACTATTGCCCCTCTCTTAAAATAAGTTAAGGCGTTTTGCTGTTTGCCTTTGTAACTCCGCTACTCAAAACCTTTCAGAGGCTTCTGAGTTGGACTGGACCACAAAGATCCTTACAGATTTGAAGTTCAACTCTTGGATTGTGAATCGCTTCCACTTTTCTTTTGCTGGCAGCTAAGCAGAACAAGGATACTAGACGGTGGGCACAGATCCTTGTTGCCTTCTTAGTTCTTCATGAGGGCACACCTGATATTTAACGGCTCGGAAAACCTCTGTGGAATGAGGAGTTTGCTAGGTCAGAGAAGTTCGGAATCCTAATGCCACTGCCTTTTCAATCTTCTTGGGCTTGTCAGCGGTGTATCAGGTGTACCACACATGTCAGCACTTACACTACTGCTCAGCGACATAGTTTTGTGTTCTATTTCTTGTTGTCGCATCAGACCTACCTGAAGTTTTAGTAGAGTAGGCTTGGGACGTGGCCTTCCATAGCACGTATGCAGGGTGTCAAATATGGCACTGTCAGGACCATTTCTCCTTCTTGTGCTTAGAGTAGATGTTCCTAATGAATCACAGCCTCCTTTAGAAGCCAGGATGTGGCTTCACAGTTCTCAACAATGTGCTTCAGCCATTTCTTACCAATTCATTCATTCATTCATTCATTCATTCATTCATTCATTCATTCCACAAATGTGTGTGGAACACCTATAATGTGCAAGCACTATTCTAGGTGTTGGAGGTACTGCAAAGAAAAAGCCAGATTCCTATTCTCATGGAGCTTACATTCTAGCTGGGGATACAGGAAGTGAACAAGTAAACAAACAAGATAATCTGCGATAGTCATAAGCTCTGTGAGGCAAATAATTGAGAGCCACTGGGGGTAACTGCTCTGGATAGAGAGGTCAAAGAACGCTGCTCTCAGAATGTGGCTGCTGCTCTAAGACCTGATGAGAAGAAGGCGGTCCTGTGAAGAGCATTTCAGAGACCGCAAACAGCCAGTCAAAGGCCCTGAGGCTGGGAACCAGTTTGGCTTGTTCCAAAAACAACCAGAAGGCGACTGTGGCTGGAACAGAGTGAAGACTGGGAAAGCGGTATCACAGGAGGGCAGGGTCATTGGTCTATTTTATTAACTGCTGCCTGCCCCGTGCCTAGAAGAGGGCTCAGAACAATGCAAACATTTGTTTAATGAGTAAGTGAAGGTCAAGGCTTTGAAGCGACATAATGATAAAACATATTACAGACCTTTTATGGTCTGACCCCTCGCTACCGTTTCAGTCCACTATTTCCTTGCACAGACTTTTATGTTTTTAAACCACAAAAACACTGTGAACACTGTTTTCTTCCATGTTTTCCTTCCCTATTATCCTTGCCTCCAGCTTTCCTTGCAACTTCTATTCTTTAAACCCCAAATATTGTCACCTCTGTTCTGTGAAACTTTGCTAGTCCCCTCAAAACAAGACAATTTCTCCTTCCCCTGAATTCTTCTAATACCTGTCACATGTGTCATGTGTTAATGTTTAACATAATAAACAAAAAGACTTATTTGTTGTCAACTTTGTTTATCCCCTTAGGGCAGGGGTTGTCATGTAAGTCTTCAGCTCTCCACGGTGGCTTTGCCCACACTGTTGCTCAGAGTGCTGCTGCTGATACATATCAGTAACTGCCCTCAAGGTGAATGACTGTGACTGGTGAGCTGAATGCCAGTGAGGTTGGTGTTGGGGTTGGGCCCATGTGGGTCAGCGAGCCTCCTTCTGTTACCTTGGCCAGGGAGGCTCTGGGGGACCCCCGGAGCACACAGGACAAGAAATGGTCAGAAGGGACAGGATGAGGATGAAGGAATGTGTCAGCTTGATGACCCTCTTTAGGTTGTTGCAAATCATCATCACGACAAAAGTCAGTAAGTAAATTTAAAATTTGCCTTTCCTTCAATGTACCAATAACTTCACATTCAAAGCACAGCAAAGAATAAAACTCTTATTTGTGGGAGAACAAAGCATTGAATGATCCATATTTTAGATGTTCAAAGGTGGCTCTGAAAGGTAAGAACTGAACAAATGAGAAGCAGCAGTAGCAGTTAGTCACACTTCAGGAATCCCAGAACATAATAACCATGAACAGAACCTTGATAAACATTGAGTTCTGGAAAGAAAGTTTAATTATCATGTAATCTTTATCACTGGGTTAAATAAACTATCACCTGGAAACATCTCTGCAAATGCTGAAAGCTTTGATGTCCAACTTAGGGGACAGAGCACTTTACAGCCCCCTCAGAGAGAGATGAACTTTAAACGTGAAGCATTTAGTTAACTTGGTCTTTCTTTTTAATAACTGCGCTAAAAAATAACTTTTAGAAATGTATTGTTGATTAATTAAAAGTAGCAATAGATACAATCTGCCCTGAGGAAACAGACCATACAGACATCACTAAGTGAACACTTAGCCAACACTATTTTCTGTGATACCCAGGAAGCATTTCTAATTGAAACTTAACAAGTTACAATGCAGCAAACACTCCAGTCTCTAGCTCTAGAAGGGAAATGTGATCCTGCATGCAGGCAGAGAAGCCTTTTAATTTAGCTGGAAGAGTGTGACCATGCAGTTGAGTTGTGTAATTTTTTTAATTGCTGAAGTGTCATTGTTTTTTATTCATATTTAATGGAAAATGTAAATGCCACATGCAACAGAATAGCAAAAAGTCTGATTCCAGTCTGCTGGCTTGGTCTTACTAATCATGATAATACATGCTAGCTGGAGTTGGGATTATTTAATAAAATACCTGAATAAATGTGTTGTGGTTACATTTTAAGGGAATTAATAAAAGTACCTTCGTCTGTAATATTTAAAACTTTACTGATTTTAAATTTACATGAAACAGCGCAAGGATGTTCACTGGATGAGAATGGCTGTACCTCTGTGAGGATCGTCATCATTCAACGCGGGTTGACAGAAGCACACCCGACTGAAAGGGGAGGTAAAGGTATTAGCAAGATCTTACATTTGTGCGAGCTTTTCATGTTTCAGTCATCTGTGTGCATTTCTTTCTCCCCCCCCCCCCCCCCGCCCGTGGGCTTCACAAGCTTCTAAGGTGTCAGGGCAGACATGGCTATTTCCACTGGATAGATCAGGATCCTAAGGTCTGTCCTGGCCAAGATCACAAAGGTGCCCAGGCTTCACATATACACATGTTGGAATGGACACTGTGTCCCGACAACTCCTGTCAAAAGGGCTCTTTGGCAAGTAGAAAAACACCACGACTCTATCTTGTTGCAGAGGGCGTGGTTGCTGGGGCTAAATCCCTCCTCCCCTTTCTCTTCACAGCTCAGGTGACATTTGGGAGCCGCAGAGACCTCTGGCTCCAGCACAGCTGGGTGCACAACTGCACACAGATACGTTACTTGGCAAGCTAGAGCCGAAAGCTAAAACACGCGTGATTATTCCTAAAAATGAATGAACAACGGTAATAAACGTGAATGACGGTTACTCAAAGTGGAAACATTGGTGTTGTGTTTTCTTCCCTTTTTCTTTTTAGAACAATCAACAACTGTCACTTGAAGCTCACCTAGTCAGTCTGCAAGATCTGATTAAAGAGCAAGCCCTGGTTTGAAATGGTTGAAAGATAACAATAAGAGGGAGAGGAAAGAAAGTTCTGAGGCCACCCACGCATCTCCTGTAGCTTGCTAGACTGGGCCCGCGGGACCGCCATCCAGCCCCGCGCGAGTGCGCGGCTCTCCGCAGGCCTCTTACCCACAGACGTGAAGCAAAGTCCGCCTCCAGCCCCCTCGCGACATTCAAAGTTCCGACCTGGCTCTGCCACCTTGCCTTCCCAACACGATTTCAGCCAATTCCTAGTAGGCTCTCGTCATGTCAATCTAACGCTTTTCTCGGCCTCCCCACGCGAGTAAAGAGAAAGCAGGTGCTTCCCGTTTGCGGACGCGCGGGGCCGGGCAAAGACCCCGCGGGACTCGGGGAAAGTGGGTCGGCCGCCTTCCCTCCTGGACCCACGCGGGCTCCGTGCCTTCCTCCAGGAGCGCGCGCATGGGGAAGGGAAGGCGGCGCGCAGAGAAGTTGGGGCCGCAAACCTCCTCCTGGCTCCTGGGCGCCGCGAGGAACAGGTGTTTTTTCTCCGACGTCCAGGAGGGGCGCCGGCTGCCCCTCGCCCGCGGTCGCGCCCCCTCCCCCGGCACCTGCTCGCCCTTTGCGCCCGGGCCCCCCCATTCCAGGGCGGGGGAGGCGCCGGCTCGCAGGTAATTATTGCCCGCGGGCCCGCGGGGGAAGCGGGGGTGGGCGAGCCGGCGGGGGCCGGGCTGCGCGGCGGGGCGCGGGCATAAAGGGGCGGCGCGGGGCCCCGGCGCCCCGCTCAGCGCAGCATGCCCGCTCGCGCCCCGCCGCGCCGCCCGCGGCCGCCGCTGCCGCCGCTGCTGCTGCTCTTGGCCCTGGGTGGCTGTCGCCTGCGCGCCGAGCCCGGCGACGGTGCGCAGACCTGGGCCCGCTTCGCGCGCCCTGCGGCCCCCGAGGCCGCGGGCCTTCTCCACGACACCTTCCCCGACGGCTTCCTCTGGGCCGTGGGCACCGCCGCCTACCAGACGGAGGGAGGCTGGAGGCAGCACGGCAAGGGCGCGTCCATCTGGGACACATTCACCCACCACCCCCCGACGCCCGCGGGCCACCCCCTGGTAGCCGGCCTACCGTCGGGCGCCCCGACGCCGTCCGCGCTCGCCACCGGGGACGTGGCCAGCGACAGCTACAACAACGTCTTCCGCGACACCGAGGGGCTGCGCGAGCTCGGGGTCACCCACTACCGCTTCTCCATCTCGTGGGCGCGGGTGCTCCCCAATGGCAGCGCCGGAGCCCCCAACCGAGAGGGGCTGCGCTACTACCGACGCCTGCTGGAGCGGCTGCGGGAGCTGGGCGTGCAGCCCGTGGTCACCCTGTACCACTGGGACCTGCCCCAGCGCCTGCAGGACACCTACGGCGGCTGGGCCAACCGCGCCTTGGCCGACCACTTCAGGGACTACGCTGAGCTCTGCTTCCGCCACTTCGGCGGCCAGGTCAAGCACTGGATCACCATCGACAACCCCTACGTGGTGGCCTGGCACGGCTACGCCACCGGGCGCCTCGCCCCCGGCGTCCGGGGCGGCGCGCAGCTCGGGTACCTGGTGGCGCACAACCTCCTCCTGGTGAGTTCGAGGGGCCAGGCGGAGGGCCACGCCGGGGACGGGGCCTCTGGAGACGCCAGGGCAAGAGGGGGGCCCGGGCCTTCAGCTCAGACGAGGCTCCTTATGAACCGCTTTGTGAGCGCACTCACCTAGGATTTGCACAGGGTGTAGTGACTGAGCAGTTCGGGCTTCCTTTGGAGCCCATTTGTCAGAAAGAAACTGGAATAGGTGTCTCCCGTGAGACAAAAAAAAAAAAAAAAAAAAAAGGAGCTCCTTTCTCTGGGTGTAGAGGAATCCCTAGAGGTGAGGTGGGAGGATTTACTAGTAGCTTTGGGGAGAATGAAGATGGTGGATGAAAGAAACAAGCTTCTTCGGAAGCTGCCCAGACAGCATTTCTCTCAGCTGGAGTTTGTGGAGATGGCAGGAATTCAATGTTAATCCAATAAGATCTCTTGCTTGTGATTCAAGTTCACACTGCAGCAAATGCAAACGTGTCAAAATCTCATCTCCTGGAGAGCAGGTCTAAACTGTCTTTGGAAGTTCTTTCCATTCAACCTTACTTGTCAGGGGTGTGAAGACCCCCCAAAGTACTCTTAAAGCTAGCCATAAAAGTACATACACAACTACAGGGGAATAGAGACTGTGTCCTCCAACTGTATTTCCATGATGCTCTCTCCACTTGGCAGGATTCCTCTTGACAAAATGGATTTTAAGACCCTTGTACAAAAAGCTTAATAAGTTTTGACAGCAGGAAGTGTTGATATGCCATGATAAAGTTGTCTCCCAAATAATCCCCCTTTTCCTCCTTTACTTAGTGTTCAAGATTAGGTCCCATTGATTTGAGGATTCTTCTATAGTGATGCCTGTTGTTGGTACACTTTGTGCAGAGTTTTCTATAGCAAGAGAATATTTTATGTATATGTGCGAACATTTTAATAAAAGGGTTTACGTGTTTTTGGAACTGTAGTTTGGTGACTTGTAGGCCTACTGCAAGACCTATTTTTAAATTTAGAATTAAGCCACATATTTTGAACAAATTCAAGACAAAGACCACTTCTACATACTTTTAATTGAAGCCATAGATAACTGAGGTAGAACAGTACTGGGTTATGGAGTTGATTCAGTGCTCGGAGCTGCCAGTAATGTTGTAATAATTGCTGAATAGATTGTTTGTCAGCTCCACAAAACCACAGATCATAAAAGAATGTTAGGTTTTTGGGGAAAAATGCAATTTTAGTGATTTCATGTTGCTGTATATCTTTTCATTAAGGTACGTTAGAGCAATGGTAATAAACTTTTTCATTCTTGCCATCCTTTTAAGGAATCAAAAGACCCTAAGCACCACCTGTTTATGGTTGGTGGTAGAAAAACTATTGGGAAGAATTGGCCCCCTCTTTTGAAGACAACATAAGCCAATTTCAGTTCATACCAGAAAGACAGAGAAAGAGAGAGAGAGAGAGAGAGAGAGAGAGAGAGATTGATTCATGGACCAGCTGGAGGACCTAGTAGACTATTTCTGCAAAATCACTACTTTAGATTTAAATCACACGAGTTACATTTTTAGAGTGCATGTAGTAAACTCTGCATGTATACAAAAGGCGTCACTTGCTATTTTAGTGACTTACATGATCACTTTATTTACAAGGTGAGGAATTGGGACAGCAGGAGTGTTCTGATGTTTTAAATAGTCAACATGCTTTTGATTCTTGTGTCCACTCTCTGCCCTCTGATTAACTTTTCAGTTACATTTTTGTACCCTTACACAAAAAAATTGGCCAAACACTAACCATTCTTCCAGAAATGCAGTGGACTTTGTGTTCATAAGACATTAGTGACAGGTGAACCCTTGGTTTTCCTGATGCTGTAAACAAAATGCTAGTTGCTGTAAAATATTAATTTTGCTTTCAAATTTGGAATTTAGTCATTTTTGTATCTTTTGAAGCAAGGTGTCATTCATTATCAAAGACAATATCTTAATTTTTTTCAAGAGATATTTTCATTCTGTTTTCTATGTTCTTTCTTGGTGTATGTCTTGGGGGAGGGTGGGGAAGTTTTGATCTTATTGGAAAACATAAAACATATTCTGCAGGTTTTGTTAATAGAACATTTTCACTGGGCCTTGGATATTGCTGTTGGGGGCCACTGAGTCTCTCTCGCATACTCATTTGCATTTGGGGATCTGATGCTGGTGAAGGATAAAGCTGGCCAGCACCCCTCCCCAGCCCCCTTCTGTGCCTCCAATAATTTGAAAGTGGACTAAGGAGACCTCCTGGGGACACTGCAAATTTGAGGCTCCCTCTCCCACCCGCCCCAGAGATTTAAGCATCATTGATGACCTGGAGGACCTAGGCAGGCCAAACAAAAATGCAGGATGAATAATGGGGGCCTCTGCTCAGAATGGAGGTCTCTGTTCTTTTGTGGGTTCCCAGTATTGGGATAAACCTTGACAAAAATTGTGTGTGTGTGTGTATGTGTGTGTGTGTGTGTGTGTGTGTGTGTGTGTGAGAGAGAGAGAGACAGAGAGAGAGAGAGAGAGAGAGAGAGAGAGAGAGAGAGAGAGAGAAACTAAAAGAAGGATTTCCCTGCAGAGCTGAGAGGCTGAGCTTTGCTCATCGGAGTGTAACCCAGAAGGAGAACACACCGCCTTTCTCTGAATGGAAGAGGGACTGCTGTGCCTTCATAGCTCCTGAAAATCGGTCCTTGATGTCCCCTGAAAAACTAGCATTGAGGCCCGCAGTTGGGAGTCCAGCCCCAGTGACGTCTCTGAGTTTTTGTTCTGCACCTCCCCAACTTGGCTTCCAGAACCCCACTCTTTCTTGCGTCTCCACTCAGCTCACTGGTGATTCCTTCTCAGGACTCTTTGCTTATTCCTCCTCACTTTGCCCAATACTGGTGTGCCCAGGGCTTCCTCCAGGGTCCTCTTCTCTAGATTCACTCCAAGTGATCTCTTTGAATACCCTCTATATCTTGATGCCTCCAAATTTTGAGTGGCCAGCCAGAACTTCTGCCCTGGGCTCTAGACATGGATAGACAACTGCCTTCTTCACTTAGAGGTCACATTTAACACATTCAAAAGCAAACTCCTGTTTTCCTACCTCCGTTATGGCAACTTTACTCTTTGGTTGAGTTGATTGAGTCCTGAACCTTACTCTTCCCTCTTTCTCACATCTTATTTTCAATCCCTCAACAAATCCTACAGCTCCACCTACCTTCAAGATGTATCCAGAATCCAACTACTTCTCCCCCTATTTACCGCTACAGGTCCAAGCCCCCATCACATCCTGCCTGGATAATTGGAATAGCTTCCTCAAGACTCTTGGTTTCTCCCCTCACTTCCTGCTGTGTGCCATGATGGATAGTCTCAAGGATATCCTTATGTGTGAGCAAGATAAAGTCCTTTGTGTATTCAAACACCTTTTCTTCAAGAACCAGCTAATTTGCTCCCTTTGGCCCCACATGTGAATGCCATCTCTTCCTTCTGTGGAATCCCATAATGCTTCGTTCTGATGCCTCCTGCCACACTCCTCCCTTTATTTAACTATCAGTCTCCTTGCACCACTCCACTTGACAGGCAATTTCTTAAGTGAGGAAACCATGTTCACTTCATCTACCCCCAAATGCCATCTTGTCCTTGGAAGGTGCTCAGTAAATGGCTGCTGGCTATTTAATAGCCTGACTCCACCTTTATAAACTGATGCTCCTAAGACTTGTTCCCTTTGTCAATCTTTCTACCTGCTTCTGGTGGCACAGGAAGTACCAAATCCTAACCAGATAGAAAGGTCAGTAAACATAATGGGGCAGAATCTGACATATTGGGTAAAACAATTAAGATTCATCATCAAATTTGTGGCTCTTTTTAAAAAATTTCCAAACCGTTGAAAACTATTTATAGTCACTAGGCAACACTGTGGAGAAGTTTTCAGAATGGGAGGTAGGGGAAGTTTCTTGGTTGGCTGTAGAAGCATGTATTTGTTGTCGGTTTGAATTTTCATTCCCCAAGTAATAGTGGAGGCAATTTATTTACTAGGTACATGCTCAAATTATATATACTATGTACTTCAGAAATCACTGTACCAACTTTCCTCTCATTAAAATGTATTTGGTACATGGATGGAATAATAAACTGGGTTGGAAGTTAATGTATTTTATGGAATACTACTGAATTCAATTGTGTGTTTAAACAGAAATGTTAAAATACCTCCCAAAGAGCTTGACTCACTCCTTGAATATCTGTTTGAATACAGTGTTTTTTGAAGGTTATAGTCAAGTCCAAGGAAAAGAATAGGAAAAGAACTAATAAAATTACTTTAAAATCATAGCATTGTTTAACAATGTCATTTATTTTGAGTTGAAGAGGGAAAATACAATCTAGTAAGCATTCAAATAATGTCAGTGTGTACTTCTTAAGTACAAAGTGAATGAATACACAACTGTGTTACCTGGATTTGTGGTTAGTCATGGCTCGCTCATAGATATCTTCTGAGTTACCTTAATTTTTCAAACAATAGAATTGCTCTAAGCCAGAATTTTATTATAATTAATATATACAAAAGATGCTGTTTTTTCAACGAATGTTATCTTTTTAAGGCATTAAGGAAATTTTAGCTGTAGAAGGAGAATAAAATACATATCTATTGGGAGGATAAGAAATAGAGTGAGTGAATAAAAGTACATAGTTACTGAGTCCTCCAGGCTGAAATCTTCCCAGGGAACTCCAAAGTTACACCTGCAATCTATGCTTAAACAGATAAGCATAATCCACTTTTTTATATACTTTATCTTGATGTATTCTGGGTACAGAATTAACATGAAGAATCACTATAGCTCTTCTCCCCTCTATCTTGGGATAGATGCTTATTTATCCTGCAAAGACTTGGGTCAAATCCTCCCATTGTGTGATAATAACCGGCAGAGTGGATCATTTACTTGTTTGTGACTCCTTGAAGTCAGCGACTGTAGCTCATTTATTTTTAAATTTTTAAGTGCTTATCTCAGCCCTTGGCACAGTGGAAATATTCGATGTAATTTTAAATGAATGAACAAATGTAGATGTAAAATAATCTCTACTTGTTTTAATATGCTGTGTGGACAGAGCCCCAGAAAGCAGTTTCCAGGCTCTCGGCCGCATGTGGAGAGGTGCTGGCTCAGATAGTGGATGGCCGTCAGCTGTGGCTGGTTGGCCATCAGCTGTAGCCATTAAGCCATTGGTCACTGATATAACTGCCGTGGCTACGGAGGGGAGCCGAGGAGAGTGAAGGAGGAGACTGAAGGAGAGTAAGGAGAGTCGAGGAGAGTTGGTCGGTTGGCAGCAAAGAGGACAGCAGGTCTCACGTCGTGTAAACCCAGCCTCCAGTGAGACCATAGTGGTATGACTTCCCTACCTATGGCTCCGTGGGTGTTCCTTTTTGGCCTCACCGTGTCCTGCGTTCTTATGTGGGGAGCGGGAGCAGAGACCCCGCAGGCCGCCCCGCCGGACACCCCGCACGACACATGGCATAGTCAGCAGGATATGGTGTCGGCTGAAACTCTAAGGAATGTACTGGAGCAGTTTACATGTATAAAAGCTCAGTTTCGTAAGCAGCGTACGGTGCTGGCCAAAACCTACCAAAGCATGGTGAAGCGGTTTGTGCGTGTGAGAGCCCAGCTTCGGGAGGCCCATGAGAAGCAACACCGGGAACGGGAGGCGCGGTCTGCCTGGGAAACTCAAGCCTCCAGCTGGCACACCACCCTCTTGGCCATGGACGGTGTTGCCTTCATTTTGGTGATCTGCTGCGGCCTTAAGCTCCGAGGCTGGTGGACATCTTCTGCGGAGGCCTCCACCCACTCAGACACCTGGCACGATGAGCAAGACTCCGACCAGGTAGGAATGGAGTCTGACTCTGGGCAGGAGGACGTGTGGCCCCCGCACAGTGTGTGGTGCTCGGTGGCCACTGTTCTCAGGAGTTGGACCCCCAAGGAGGGGTGGGAGGACATGGACGGCTCTCCGGCCAGCATGGAGAGGGCCCTGCAAGCTCTGACTGAGCAGTTGCCGGAGGAGGAGAAGGCTACAGCCGGCCGCGTGGCCTCAGGGATGTTCCTCAGGGCCTTGAGTCTTAACATGGAAAATGCGCTTAATGAAATGGCCCAGGTGCCGGACCAGGTGTCCTGGTTGGAGGCGCTGGAAGCCCGGGTCCGCCTGTTAGAAGAGGGGCCCCACAGTGGAGACAATGTAGCTCCCAACCCCCAAGCCCGGCCAATCTTGAAGCAAAGGGTAAAACGTGAGCAACCTTTGGGCCCCCGGGGGGCGTTGCTGCCGTCAACCCAGCTGTGACTGAGTTCACAACCTACACCCCTTACACTCCCACTGAGTTGCAGGAGCTGGGGGGGCGGTGCCGACAGCGCCCTGAAGAGCCAGTCTCGGCTTGGCTACTGCGTTTATGGGATGAGGGAGCAGACAACATTCTCTGTTCCCCAGGCGAGATGGAAAAGCTAGCCTTTGTGACAGTGCATCCGTCCCTGCGACAGAGGTTACAGAACTGCCATAGGTTGACCCACGACCAGGGCATCCACTCTCTAATGGAGTGGCTCACTGCTACGGTACGCACAGAAGGGAGGACCGGCACCAGTAGACACTCTGCTACATTGAACGGCCGCTCACATTCAATTACAAGTTACCACCAGTGAGACTGTTAAAGCCAGGCTATGGCAGAAATGGAAACATTTTGCTGCCAGCACCCACATGCTTGAAAGCAGGGGAACGGCAGCAATGGACTTGGCCCTGGCAGGTCAAAAGCCCCCACTGTCGATGGTTGGGCCTGATAGCCCCATGGGGGGCCGGTTTGACTCATGATTTGCAAGTGACGCCAGGGGTGGTGGCTGAGTGGCCACCGCAAGTGACTGTAGTATACGGAGGTCCCGATACCGGGATGATTTTGCAGGGAACCTATGTGCTCTCACTATGGCCTATTATGGGGTCCCCTGTACTGTTACATGTTGAAACTATGCAAGGGATCCCAAGCACTGCCATAAAAGTTTGGTACCATAAACCGGGAAAGGTGCCAGTGGCAGCGACCCTCCTTTCCTAGGACAAAAAGCTAGTGTGTATCCTCCCAGATGGAAGGGATTTGCCATTATTGGTTCCTAAGACTACTGTTTCTTTTCGTCCATAGGTGTCAATAGTCTAATATGGCACAGGGACCCTCGCGGAAGACGCTTGTTGTGTAGATTATGAGGCGAGAACCTGTAGGGGTGGAGTGTGGGGACAGAGCCCCAGAAAGCAGTTTCCAGGCTCTCGGCCTCATGTGGAGAGGTGCTGGCTCAGATAGTGGATGGCTGTCAGCTGTGGCTGGTTGGCCATCAGCTGTAGCCATTAGGCCATTGGTCACTGATATAACTGCCGCGGCTACGGAGGGGAGCCGAGGAGAGTGAAGGAGGAGACTGAAGGAGAGTGAAGGAGAGTCAAGGACAGTTGGTCGGTTGGCAGCAAAGCGGACAGCAGGTCGCACGTCATGTGAACCCAGCCTCCAGTGAGACCATAGTGGTATGACTTCTCTACCTATGGCTCCCTGGGTGTTCCTTTTTGGCCTCACCGTGTCCTGCGTTCTTATGTGGGGAACGGGATCAGAGACCCCGCAGGCCGCCCCACCGGACACCCCGCATGACATATGTCCCTTTTCCTTCTTGTAAACTGGACAGAGCCTGCTTTCTCCCACCGTATCTGGGAAGGAGTTTTAGAGAGTGAGGAAGAACAGGGGAAACACTTCCTGCCTACAGAGGTATATGACCTTTGTGCATTTCTGGGGCAAGAAATATTCCACTTCCCTCCAGTGCACAGGGAAAGAGGGGAAGGGGAAGGTGGCCTTGTACATGCCTGACCTGAAGGCTGCGCCAGCCCTTCCACTCACACCCTATTGGCAGCACTCAGTCACATGGTGTAAAGAGCCAGGCAATTATTGTCCGCTGTGGAGCCCTGTACTTGGTGAATAATTCTATCATGTTGAAATCAAGTGGGAACAGATCACTCAGGACAACTGATCATCTCTGCCATACTGCCTACCTCCCAGATAATTTGAGAATTAAAACAAAATCATATATGGCAAATGTTTTGAAAACATTTGCCTACAAAGGAAAGGTATGAATTTACTGTCAATAATAACAATAAAAGCAAAAGCACTTGAGAAACGGTTCTCTTGAGCTATTTAGAAGAAAGATTAGACAAATGCTTTAGAAACTGTTGACTCACTTAACTCTTCATGTGCAGCCTGTAGCATTCAGTGGGATGAAGTCTTTGCAATTATTTCAACAACACTAGACCAAATATTTTCAAATTATTTTGAAACAAACTATTTCTGCACACAGCTTGATGTTTGAAGTATACTGAAGTCTATGACTGATAAAATACTCAAAATAAGCTGAAAGCACTGATGTACATTAAGTTAAAATATAATGGTGAAGCAAACATTTCCATGTCTATAGTGCAGTTTTATTTCGTAATTAGAATGGTGGAATTAGAAGGGACCAGGGAAATCCCAGGTCAAATTTCTTCTCGGGACAAAGTCCTTGCAGTGGCCGTCCAGAGTTCCTCCAGCTTCTGCTCCACTATTTGCAGCAAGAACTCGGTTCCTTTCAAGTGGCCCACTTGATTTTATCTTTTATATTGGACAGAAACCTGCCTCTGTATAGGACTCACCCTTGGTTGTCTCTTTGCCTTTCTAAATCTCAAAGACTAAAACAAATTGTTTTTTGAAAGATTTTTATTAAAATATAGCTAATATACAATATTGTATTAGTTTCAGGTGTACATAATAGTTATTCAACAGTACCCACTTAGCACTATACAAAGTTATTACCACATTATTGATTATACTCCCTGTGGGTGATAGATGGGAGGGGAGTTGGGGGCAAAATGAAAATGGTGACGGGATTAAGAAATACAAATTGGGTGCAGCTGGATGTCTCAGTTGGTTAGAGCTCGAGCTCTGAACAACAGGGTTGCTGGTTCGATTCCCACATGGGCCAGTGAGTGCGCCCTCCACAACTAGACTGAAGGACAACGACTTGGAGCTGATGGGCCCTGGAGAAACATACCGTTCCCCAATATTCCCCAATAAAATAGAATTTAAAAAAAGCCTAGAAAAAAAAAGAAATACAAATTGGTAGTTACAAAATAGTCATGGGGATGTAAAGTATAGGGAATATAATCAATAACATGGTAATAACTATATATAGTGCCAAGTGGGTACCAGTTGGGGATCAATTTTAAATTATATAACCGTCTAACCACTATGCTCTACCCCTAAAATTAATATAAAATAATATTGAATGCCGACTCGAACAAATTGCTTTTTGATGAGACAGTTTTTCAAATATCTTCTGAAAAGGCCACTGCGTTCAGGTATGTTGTTGAATTGTGAGAATGCAAATGTCACCCTTGAGAGGCCTCTTTATCTTCTGACACTTGAGGCTAAGGTTGGGAGGAAGATGGAAAATTCGACCTTTCTATCTCCCCGGGGGTTGTTCATGGTCTTCCAGGAACCAAGCAGTCTCTGGGTGTCTGTGGGACCTGACTGTGTCCCATTATCCTGATGGGGCTGAGGGTGGGTGTGATGACTGAGGACGAGGGGCCCCAGGTTTCTGGGCTCTGCACCCTGAAGATAATCTGGACTCCTGGCTCCCCAGAAGCATTTAGAGGTTCTTTCTGGAGGGTCCAGGGGGTGGCTCCAAAACCACAGCAGAGGTGGGGGGCAGGGAATGCATGTCGCTTTTGGGGAAGCTCCCTGTCCTCCCCCCTTGACACCCCTTTCTCTTTGGATTTCTCATCACATGGTTCTCTCCCTCCAACCCTTTCCCTCTTGGTGACTCGAGTCGTTCCATGGAGTCTGGAATTTCCTCAATGTCAGACCTTCCTGCAGGCTCTGCAGAGGTGGGGGCAATGGTGGGAGAGGTCTGTCACTCTGGGCTCAGGTACATTCTCCCTGATATTATCTGAGCTAAAACGTAACTCGTAACTCGTAGCATGGTTATTTCCTTACTCAAACACACTGGGCTTCATGAGAGATTCCACATCCTCCTATTTCCCTAATGTGGCCAGTTCCCTGGCTGCTTTCTCCCCTCCATGGCCAGGTTTCATTGCAAAGCCACTGACACTGACAGAGGACAAAAGGATTATCTCTGGGTCTTCAGGTTTGCCCCAGCTCTGGTAGGTGTTGTGGTTTTAGGTGGTGGATCTCACTTACATTGTCAGCAAAAGAGAGATAAGGTTAAACCCCTGTTGGGATAGCCGTCATACAATTACTTTAAAATGCGGATGTGCCTTATGAGACATGAGTTCCAGGTACGGTGGGAGCCACCCCGAAAAAGGGATGGGTTAGAGTTTTGGGAGGTAGTGGGGTGGGGGGAGCAGTCAGGGGAAACTGGTGATTAGGGGCTGGCAAACTTTTTCTGGAAAGGACTGGGTGTTAGGCTTCATGGGTCATACAGAGTCATTGCAACTGCTCAGTTCTGTGGGGGCAGCGAGAAAGCAGCCGCAGGCCAAACGTGGATGCGTAGGCAGGGCTGTGTTCCGGTAAAACTTCGTTTGCAGAAACAGGTGGAGGGCCCGACGGTTGGGCTGGTGTACAGGCACCCACCTGCCTCAGGAAGGGTGACATGGAGTCCCAGGGGACCGAGCGCTGTCAGGAGGGGAACAACGTGGCAGCTCACACCGTGGGATCAATCCTTGGAACGGCTGAGGTGTCAGGCAGGAGAGGGGGAAAGACCAGAAGCTGGAGAAGTCGGCCTGGAATTTGTCAAGGCCTCTCTCTCAAAACGACGTGCGAGCACCTTTTCGCTGCCCCAGGTGTTCAGCGCACATTTCTCATCCTGGCCTGACTTGTGTGACTGCAGTGCAAGACTGCATTAGCCGTGTGGGCTGTCACCTCCCTGCAGCCTCGGATTAGTGAGGAGTCAGCTAAAACGTCGCAGGCTTCTAACATTTTCCCATGTGAGTGGCGGTTAAGCCAGACTTCCCCTGTCATCTCCTTTTGGTGTTTATTTTTGAACTTTGAATCTTATAAATTTCATCTTCAATGTGCCAAGATAAGAAGAGGGTTCCAACAGATGGTGGGCAACTATTAAAAACTGGAAATAACCTAAATATATTAAGGGGGTCAGTTTTTCTTTCTGTACAAACGTACAGTGGAATGGTGTTTGGCTATTAAAATGTCTGTGTATGGTGATTAAAAAGTTAGTTGTACACGGTATGTTGTTAAGAGAAAGACGCCAGTTATATTACGCTTCTTCCATATCTCTGCAGTAGAAACTAGTGTAAGTGGTGAGCACTTACTGCCCTTCAGCTCTGCTGGGCTCTCCCTACCCACTGTCCTTCCCGCCAGGACCCTTACCGACATGCCCAAGCCTAAGTTTGATATTCCTGCTTTCTATTCCCATAAAATCCCATCCTACCCCTCTTAGTGCATTTATTGAAATGACTTGTTTGTTTGTCTTCCCCCAACAGCCTCAGCTTTAAGATGCCAGAGCCATGTTTGTCTTGCTTTCCATTCTGTACCCGTAGCTTTCAGGGCCTGGAGAAAGGGAGCGTGCAGGCATTTTTTGGATGATGCCAGCCCCACCCCCCAACCCCCTACACAGAGGTAAAGGAAAATGTTAACAGTGAGTTATTTCTGGATGATGAGATTAAAAATGATTTTTTCTTTCTGTTTATTGGTTTTCTGTTTTTTCTATAAGCAAAATGTATTGTTTTTGTAATAGGAAATAGTAAATAGTGTTTCTGAGAAAAGATGACAGATTGACTTTGCCCATCTATGAGGGAGGGCGAAGAAGGGAGGAAAAGAGAAAAGAAAGGAAGGGGGTGGAAGAAAGAGCCACAGGGGTGGAGAGAGCAGAGTATAAGCAACATTTTGGAAGCTGAAAAGCAGACGGACAGGTTATTGACTTAGCAGACCTGAGATAGCTGACCACTACGTTGGCAGCAGGAGAAGCCAAGAACCAGTCCTATGACTGCAGAATCTTCAAGAGGCTCGGATAGTAGCAAGACGTACGCTGGATCTGGAGGGGAAGGGAGTATGAAATGAGGAGAATCGGTTGAAAGCTGTTTAAGAACAACTAGGTTTCTAGAACCCTTCCCCAAATCCTCACTGCTGGGTATCTGCCCCCTCTCCATGCAGAGAGAAAACCAGAAGTTAATTTTTTTGGAGAGTATAAAATGGAAGTTGTCTGGACTAAGGAACGCCAGGCGCATCTGAGGGCATGAACACCATATTGAAAGTAAGGATTAAGTAAACATATGCAACTGAAAGCAGAGGACCTCCCCACTGAACCCCACACCAGCCCTCTTCTCTCACCAGGCTCTAAGAATGGTGGCAGTGTGACATTTACTGTCCAGGCAGGGACTGGAAGAGCCTTTTCCAGGGAAACTGATGAGCTCCTGAGGAAAGACCTAAGATGCTGAGGCTGGAGGTTCCACAACAAATAGCCAAGACAGATGACTCTCCAGTGAAGTTCAAAGTCAACTGACCCCACCCACATGCTCAGACCTTCCAGTCAGGTGTTTTGTTTCTCATTTTTAAATATGAGTAGATAATCAGGATCAATAGACATCCGAGAAAAGCTCTAACGTGAAAGATTGAGACCCACACAAATAAATAGCACAAAAAGCAACTTGGAGGAAACAGAGGTTATGCAGAGAGAAAAATAAGGTTAAAAAAAAAAAAAGCTAACCCAGTCAAAAGGTACGAATTTCCAGTTATAAAATTTATGTCATGGGATGTAATGTACAGTATGGTGACATGGTTAATAATTTTGTATTGTGTGTTTGAAAATTGCTAAGAGAATAGATCCTAAAAGTTCTTATCACAAGAAAAAAATTCATAGCTATGGTGATGGATGTTCACTAGACTTATTGTGGCTCACATTTCACAATATATACACATATTGAATCATGTGGTACACTTGAAACTAGTAAATGTTATGTGTCAATATGTCAATAAAAATAAATTTAAAAAACTAGTAAATGTTTATGGAGATAAGAAAAAATACTCCATCTAGAAAATAAGAATAGATGGTATAACAAAGTAGGGGGGAAAGATCACTTGGAAGTTAAATACATTATAGCAGAAATGAAAAAAATAATAAAAACTTTGGGAAGTAAGGTGATAAAATCTAAATATAGAACAAGAAGGCAAAGGAATGGAAAATAGTTTTAAAAAAAGAATGTAAGAAAATATAGTGGACCAGCCAGAGGTCCAACATACAAATAACAGGAGTTCTAGAAAGAGAGAATGGGGGATACAGTAGAGTATTATGCCGGTGACTCCCTTGAGCCATTCCTCTTAGTATTCATGCCCTGAGTATGTGCCCCCACACAGACTGTGGGCTTGACTATGTGACTTGTTTTGTTCAATGGGACAGTAGCAGGTGTGATGCAAGTAGCAAGGAACATACTTGATAAGTACATTCACATTGGAACGTTCTTCCCGGATCACTCCATCTTACAAACCAGCTTCAGTACATGGGCTAAATTACTGAAAGATGAGAGGCCATATGGATAGAGATTTCGGAGGATCAAAGACGATCTTGGACATTCTTGCCCCAACTGAGACCCCAGCTGAATGTAGCATATGAGTGACTTCTTCAAAATTATATGAAGTAAAAGAACTGCCCCGCTAAGCCGAGTTTACCCTCAAAGTCAAGAGAAATGATAAATCTTTGTTATTTCAGTTCCCCAAATTTCCATATAGAACACAAAGTACTGAGGGAAATCAATACAGAACGTATTGTAGGGTCCTTCTTCCTAGGGACTCGACCACCTCTTTAGCCATCCATAACCTCTTTGGGTTACAGATCTGAAAATTGGCTACATGGAAACTGAACAAGGGATCATGACTTTTTACGTTGCCACACTCTATCGACTGGTCTTAGCAGCCCATCTGACCATCGACTGTCACGGTATTATGGCCTCCTGGCTTCTGGCTTTAAGTCCAGCCACTACCTGCTATCTATTACTTCCGGTGCTCATCCCATCCGTGGGTGGTAGTAAGGTCAGCACTTGGACTGCCTCTCCTACCATCAGCCCTGGAGGACCACCACTGAATTTCTTAGTGATGCCAGTGCCCTCTGCCTAACATTCCTGATGGCCTTGGTGAATGGTGTGTCTTGTTACCTGGCACTCCTGTGAAATACTAACCCCTGGCGGATAGTTTGGCATGCCTACTTCTCTCAGCTTCTTTTATTCCTTCCTCTACCTGTGGTCAGGGCAACTCAAGCATCTCTGCCCACTCAGTGTTGGCCATCACTTTTTCTAGGCTTCTCAGAATCATCCTAGTAGCAAGTTTGCCACATTCCCTGGAGTCATTGCCAGAGCATTAAAGCACGTTTCTGGAAACAGTGCCCCCTAGTCAATGAAATCTGTCTTGTCCTGTCTTACGTTCCAGCCCCGTGGTCTGGATTTTGACCCTCAAAATTCAATCCCAGTGGTACTTCTGGGCTTCTTGCTAGTACATGCTAAATCTTGAAGCTACTTTAGTGTATAACGTCTTTTCGATCAGGTCCAGCTGTTTCCAGGTGGGTTATGCTGGAATTTAACCCTAGTCAGTGGCCTGTCAGCTCCTAAGGGGAACAACATGTTATCTTTTAGGAGCAAGGCCTCTTCAGCGTAGGGAAGTGCTATCTCTTACTAAGGAAGGGTGAGCCACTGCTCTAAGCTCCAAGAGTTCCGAGGGGTCTGAAGGGCCCAGCTGCTCGGGGGCACCTACTTCCCATGTCTGAGTCTCAGGTTTTCCCAACCAGGACTCTGACTTTGGCATAATAGACCTGCCTCGGCTGAACAACTCTGGAACGTTTCTGCAGCAATATCAGGTCCTAGGTCAAATGCTAAGCTGTGTCCAGGCTTCTACTACAGGAGATACAGGCCTCTCTGTAAGCTACCAGTGAGACCCTCTGGTTCTCCTACTGTCTGCTTGTTAAAGGCCCTTGACTTCTCGTGATCTCTCTGTAGGGTCTCGATACAATACAGCAGGAAGCAGTTCACTCCCCTCTCCTTGTAGGCATTGGGGTGCCTGAATCATTGCACCTGTGGCGGCATTCCCCCATACCAGGGATGTTCTCCAGGTCACCACTGGTGAAATATTTAGCAACTGGGGCTCCCTCCTGTGTCAGGGGACACTCTGCCCTAAATATCACTCAGAATGGCCTTCTCTTTGCCTTCCAGGAATTGAAATCTCACTTGTGTTTGTTCGGGTCTTCTGAGAAGCAAATATCAAGGTAGGATTAGATGTCTAAGACAATTATTGAGGGAAGCAACTGTGAAGGAGAAAGGGTAAGGAGCCAGAGAAGGCAGATGAGCCTTGGGCTACGGCGCATGCCTGACATCTGCGGAAGAGAGTGGGCAGGAAGGAGGATTTGGGGGCACGTCTCAGATGTCAGTACAGGTGTAGTACAGGTCCAGGCCACTGAGGAGTCCTTCAGCCCATACTGCCCATTGGAAGCTTCCATGGCTTGCAGGAGGGTGTCTGCATTAGTACCTCTGCCATCCTCGGTTATCAGGGAGTAGCCTGTGAGAAGCATGGCCTCAGGGAGGTCCAAAGAGGTAGCAACTGGTACCATCAGTCAATTGGGCTCTTTATAACAGGAAATGAATGGTGCCATTTCCTGATTCCCACAAAGACCACTGAAGAATGCCATTCAGAAGAAGGGAATAAAAATTATATCCAACCAGAATTTGATATTTATCGATCATTTATGAGAGTAGAATAATGAGATTTCAAGACATTCAAAGTCTCAAAAAATAAATCTTTTATGGACGCTGTATCAGGAAGTTAACATGATGGAGACAAACAGGAGGGAGACACAGGATATACGAAACAGTGGGCCTAACCCAAGAACGTGACGACGAATTATAGACCCAGGAAATCAGCTGTGCAGCAGACTGAAGAGCAACTGGTCCAGAAGTGGGGGAAGATTCCAGAATGATTCTCCAACAAAAATATTGGAGGCTGATGTGCTCTTGTAGAAGTTTGTGCTGAGAGGCTATTGGAAAATGTGGGAAGAATTAGCCACAGGCATAAAGAAAACTGCGGAAAGAAAAAGCAAGGCAACTATTAACATCAAGGAAAACAAAAATAAGGCAAAAAAACCCCAACATAATCTTAATTACCACATTATAATGCCCAGCTGTCATGTTGGCAGAATAATGTGAATACTGAATGTCCGTTATGCAAACCAAAACCTGCTGTGTAAGTAAATTGTCTGTGTTAGAGAGCTATCTACCATAACAGGAAGTCGGTGGATACTGTTCAAAGTGTAGAAGTATGGGAATGTGAAATTTCAAAAGAAAAGGTCATAAGGGTCAAAGGTGGTTTATCTCTGAGGAGGGGAAACCGGGAAGAGTAGGGCATGGAAGTGTGATTTTTGTTACAAATTGCCTGAAAAAAAATTGACCATCACTTTAAAACTTCATCTTGCTAGTTATAGCACATATTGATAGCATTTCAGCCTGTGGAAGTCTTTTTGGATCCAGTTTTATAGCATCTCCAAATTGTCATATTAATGACAATTGGAGTTTTCATCCTTCTGATGATAAAAATGTTGAGAAGAAATCGGGCTAGGAGTAAACCTGTGGGATATTGTAAGTCATTCTTCCTCAAGTGGACACCTTTCATTAATCAATGTTTCAAATATTTAGTGTTTGACACGTAGTAAGCAATAGTAAATTCTTGTTTAATCAATGATTACTCTTAAAATGTAGCCCTTTAAACATCAATTATTCAAGCATCAATAATACTGTCTTGTACATATCCTACTTTTCTTTTTCTTGGCTTAAAGAATATCACAAGAAGGTCTGGCTATTACCAAAATTACTACATACGGATATATGTCTATAGTGTTCCCCGATAAACTACGCAATGTTATAAGAAATTATTTGAGGCTAATTTGGCAGACTTATTTTATTAATCCATGTTGCCTCTCATTCTTTTGTCTTCCTCAGTCCTAGTGTATTTTTATTAAGCCATTGCATAATTTGTTCATGGGTCTATTTTTTTCTTAAAGCCCCTTTAAATTATGAAAAATTTCATTTTTCAAGCTCTTTATTTTCTATGACCCCTGATCATAACTACAAATTTTTTGCTGACCCTTTGGAAGATGATGAATTTGGAATGGTATGCAGACTCCTGATGGGCCTTCCTTCTACAATAATTAAGAACCAAGTTTAAAAATGTGGTCTGAGGATAGATACAATAGGAGGGCAGGAGAAAAGAGAATCAAAAATGCTGGTGATGACAGTTTAAATGATGCCTCATGATAGATAAAGACAATCTGAGAAAGATCTGGAAAACAGGAGCAGGACCGTGTGCTTCAGGAGAGCCCCAGGTGTAGTGGATGAAGGGAATCAGAGAACTGAAACGATCAGTGTCTATGACCACAGAATGCAATGTGAGGTCACTTTCAAATCATCTTTATTATGCTTCTGGTTTCAGAAATATTTCACTTTTACATACATAAGTTCAATCAATCAAATATTATTGAGTCCCTGTACCTATTATGCAACTAACATTGTATACAGTTTGTAATCCTGGATTTTATTTCACGGAGACACAGTCTGCGGACCAAGCTCAGAGTAACACGTGGGTACTTGATAGATTCATGATCTGCTGGGTGGCCTGCTGCAAAGTGTGATGGTTTAACAGAGGCAAACAGGTTGTCTGAACTGAGTCAAGTGGGCGGGAGTGGGGTGTAGAGGGGGACAAGTTGTGGCCTTTGACAAACATTTGCCCTAAATAACTCCCTGTCAAGAGGGATGAGGTGTAACTCGCTGATTTCAAAAGAGGCTAGATATTCAGAATTTTGTGTGACATTTTCTGACTTTTAAAGACTGTCTCAAAAAAAAAAAAAAATTAAGCACGACAAAGGCCAAATGAATCTTCTCTATGGATTTTGAGTTTATAACCCCCGACCTACAGCATCTGGCTCATCTGACTCCAAACCCTCTTTGTGCCTCCTCCGTCATTGTCTGCTGAGGCTTGAGAACAGGATGGTGGCCGCCTCCCCGTGTCACCTCCCACAAAAGTGCTTTTCACAGGCAAAGGAGTTTCTCCAAATCGGAAGGTGACATATGTTAGAGAATGTGGATTTTTGAGCATATAGCTCCTTAATGTACAGATCAGGTGGTGCCAGGTGTTTGTTTGACCCTGCAATATTGAATACATAATGGAGACTCATTTAAACTTGTTTTATTCAACAAGATAAGTAGGTCTTTCTCAAATCATTAGACAGTCTATTTAAACTTAAGAAATCTCACACCCTGCCCCCATTCCCAGCCTTGAGACTGGACGTTTACTTTCGGGAAGAATTGAAAGACAGGGAAGTGGAACTTTGGGGTGCTGTACAGAGCACAGGGCAGGGGTTGAGACACAGGGGCTCAGGTGGAATTGTTCCCAGAATCTTCCCACCACCCCTGCAAGCATTGTTTCCCTGTAAGCAGATAGCATCTGTCTCCCTGGTAAGAAAATGGAAGATTTTTCCCCTCCTTTCAGAAGACCCTGAATGGCTCCAAAGTAAGGGTCTTACTCACAGATATTTGGGGCTGAGTCTCCTAAAGAAATGACTGGCTTCCTGGCTAATCAACATAGGATGTAGCTTGCTCTACATAAGATGTGACCAGTTTTTATGTTCTTTTAAGTATGAATGGACAGGTAAAATTCAAAAAATGTTTGAAGAAATTGCTCAAAAAGAACTAGAGAAAATAAACAGAAAAGCAATCAGGAAAATAGATTATGCAGGACATTAAACACACACACAAACTGAAAGGAGAACAATCAGAGAATATGAAACAGTTCTTGAATATCAACAATCTGGTTGTTGAAATAAAATGGTTAGCAAAATATTTGAAAGGTAAAGTAAAAGAAATGACCCAAAATGGCAAAGAAGTGGAAATATTAAAGAAAGGGGAAAAAGGTTTGAAAGATCACGCACAAAAGCCCAACATCAGACTGACAGGAGTTGCAGGAAGAAAACAAGGAAATGGGAGGCAGGTAATTATTAAAGAAATAACATAAGAAATGTTCCAGAACAGAAGAACATGAGCCTTCAGCTTTAAAGACCATCTTGAGTTCCTAGCACGATGAATGCACAGTTATGTAGAAATTTAGAAAGTTTCCCTTCAGTGTAATCTTTCCTAAGAAGCTAATGGAAGGTAGGCACTGGCAAAATTACAGAGTAAATAAATAGGAAGAGGTGGGAGATAGAAAAGTGTGGCTCTAATCCATAAGAAATAAAGCAAAATCCTAGGATGAGAGAAGCTCTAGACAGCACCTAGTCCAGATGAAATCAGGAGGCTGTGAGTTTCTAGCTGAGAAGGGAGAGCTCTAAAGTGGAAAAGCAGACGCAATAGAGTAGATAGATAGTATGGTGGTGGATATGATGGAGAATTGCGAAAGCATTAATACACATGTGGAAAATATGATGCAAGTTTAATACTGAGGTGTTTATTTAAGGGGAAATAAAAAGCTCTTCAAAAAGAAAGAGGGGGAAACGTTATAGTGCCCTATTTGGCTCTGTAAGGAAAAATATTTATATAAGAACCTTGAAATAAATACTGATCAATGATTTAAATAAGAAGAGATGCTTGGGAGAACAAGGGAAGAAAATTTGGGGGTTATAAAAGAGGTAACTTCATTATCATGATGAATAATTAAATTTTGGACTAAGTATATTGTTTAGAAACATGATAGTAATTACTAGGAGAAACAGCTAAAAGTGAAATGTGGTTGTCTGCAAGGAGCAGAAGCAGGAGTTTTGAGAGGCGGTGGGGAAGAGCTTACTGTTTTTCATGGTAAGCCTTTGGTACTATTTGATTTTAAACTACCTGAATGACTTTATTTAATTAAAAATAATTTTTAAAAACCATACCACTGAAAAATGCTTTATAATTTCTGAAGTGCTTTTTGTGTATTTGGTGGGGGTGGGGGACAGGTAATTAGTTGAGAGGCTCAGCGGGTTTAGCTGACTTTTCCATGGCCGCCAGGGTCTTGAACTGGGATGAGAACCAGGTTTTCTGACGCCCTGTTTCCAGGGCTCATTCCCTTACTCCACGCTGCCTCCCACACAGCACAGGTTTCATCTGGGGGTGTGCTAGTGAATGTCTAGACCAAAAGTAAGTTCCCTCCTTGTCCACATACTAGCACTCTAAAATGGAGGAGAATGTGAATCCTAACTTGTCACCAATGTCTTTAACTTTCATCAATATCTAGAGACTCATCATTACTAATTTTTTGAAAACCCCTAACTTGAAAACCCACTAATATATATACATTTGTTCCGCTTACTATTGCTATGTAATACCCCCAAACTTAGCGGCTTTAAATGACCATTTTATTTTGCCTACACACTGTAGGTCAGAATAGGGGATGGGTTCACCTGGGGCAGTTTTCCTGTGGGCTGCAGTCATTTAAGCTTCTGTGGGGCTGGGTGTCCGAGATGGCACATGCGTGATTGGCAATTGGTGCTGGTTGTTGACCAGACTGTCACTGAGCCTCATCAGCGCAGTGATGTCAGGCTAGTCAGACTTCCTACGTGGATGGCAGCTTCTCCTCAGTAACCATCCCAAGAGAACTAGGGAAGAGTGGTGGAGACTTTTGACCTAGCCTTCATGTCATGCAGCTTCACTTCTCCTAGAGAAGTCACAACCCCCGACTCAAGGGGAGGGACCACAGACCCCTGAATGGGAGGAGTGGCTGGGTCACATTGTAGAGGACAATGGCCGATGCACGGTTTTGGAAAATACATTTGCCCCGGCATCCCAGGCTTTCCAGCTCAGTGATCTGCATTGCCCTAGGACCTCTATATCTTTCAATATAATATTTAGTAACTACTATCTATTATGTTGGTGCAAAAGTAATTGTGGTTTAAAAGGTTAAAAAATAATTGCAAAAACCACAATTACTTTTGCTCTAACCTAATGTATGAAGGTTTCCCGCAACAAGAGGGAATTTTTCCTTTCTCTGAATTTCCATTGTATTTTTTCAAAAAAATCCTTCCTACGCACTTTCACCTTCATCATGTGTCATCATTATCTTTGCTTTGATCTCTCACTATGCCCTCTGCATAATAATTTTCCCATTGAGTAAATATTTACTTAGTGAACTGATTACATGATAACTCAAATAACAGTCATGAAAAAGTGCATTTCAATTCAGATCTTTTATTTTTACTTTTTTCCCTCAAATTCTCATTGCTGAAAAACGAAAGAAACCAAATGATCTCTTTTTTTTAAAATTAAATTTATTGGGGTGGCAACTGTTAGTAAATTTACATAGATTTCAGGTGTACAATTCTGTATTACATCGTCTATAAATCCCATTGTGTGTTCACCACCCAGAGTCAGTTCTCCTTCCATCACCATATATCTGATCCCCCTTACCCTCATCTCCCTCCCCCCACCCCCTTACCCTCTGGTAACCACTAAACTATTGTCTGTGTCTATGAGGTTTTTTTTCTCATTTGTTTGTCTTGTTCTTTTGTTGTTTTGGGTTTATATACCACATATCAGTGAAATCATATGGTTCTCTGCTTTTTCTGTCTGACTTATTTCACTTAGCATTATACTCTCAAGATCCATCTATGTTGTCACAAATGCTCCTATATCATCTTTCCTTAACGCCGAATAGTATTCCATTGTGTATATGTACCACAACTTCTTTATCCATTCATCTATCGAAGGACATTTTGGTTGTTTCCATGTCTTGGCCACCGTAAACAAAGCTGCAATGAACATTGGAGCACATGTGTCTTTATAGAGAAATGTTTTTAGATTTTTTGGGTAGATACCCAAAAGAGCGATTGCTGGGTCATATGGTAATTCTATTCGTAATTTGAGCAGAAACTGGGTGTGGCTGTTTTCTTGTGTTTATTGCTACTTTGTGAGAAATAAAGGAGATGGCAGAGTGAGTGAAAACCAAGTCATCTACAATTTTGATTAAAAAGTCCCTTCCCTTCCCTTCCCTTCCCTTCCCCTCCCTTCCCTTCCCTTCCCTTCCCTTCCCTTCCCTTCCCTTCCCTTCCCTTCCCTTCCCTTCCCTTCCCCTCCCTTCCCTTCCCTTCCCTTCCCTTCCCTTCCCTTCCCTTCCCTTCCCTTCCCTTCCCTTCCCCTCCCTTCCCCTCCCTTCCCTTCCCTTCCCTTCCCTTCCCTTCCCTTCCCTTCCCTTCCCTTCCCTTCCCTTCCCTTCCCTTCCCCTCCCCTCCCCTCCCCTCCCCTCCCCTCCCCTCCCCTCCCCTCCGCCCTCCCCTCCCCTCCCCTCCCCCCCTCCCCTCCCCTCCTCTCCCCTCCCCTCCCCTCCCCCCCCCTCCCCTCCCCTCCCTTCCCCTCCCCTCTTTTCATCTAAGCCCTGCTGCTTTCAATTTCCCTCTCCTCACAGAGACAGATCAAGCCGTGCTGCAGGTGTTTAACACATTGGGCTGTCATCTGACTCCTGCCCCCTCACTCACTGCCTTCCTGCCACAGTGCAGGTTCTGCTGTTGGGCCTTGAGGCCTTTTTCTCTGACTCTTCTCTCAGCCTGGAATGTTGTCCCCACCCCACCCTACCCCCAAATTCACAGGATAATCTCCCTCACCTTCTTTAAGCCTATGCTTGGAAGCCACTTTCTCAAGTGAGCGCGCTCTGACCATTCCACTTCATACTGCCTTTCCCAGCGAGCAGGCCTTACAGGAAGCAGAGAGGACTACTTCCTCCTCAAGAAGTACTTCCCGGGGGCCTGGAGGAGAGAGTTCCCCAAATTTATGGGTACTGCTGATGAAATGTGTGAAGATGAATTTCTTCGGTTTGGTCTGTAGCTGTGGAATAGAAGACCCTATTAGAGAAATTAAAACACAAAACAGAATGAGAACAAACAAACCAAACCTTCTGGCTTATTAGTGGCTATTGAAAATGCAGTCTGCCATGCCTTATGCAATCCCCAGACTGAAGCTAAATCTTTGGATTTAGGAATTGCTCAGCACCTTAGGGCCAAGAGGCTTATGTGTGTTAATTAACACCTCTGGATGAACTTTTGTAAATGAATCCAATCAAAGCTTGTGTGTGTGATAAAGAATAATCTTTGGAGATTACTTACGATTACAAAAGGAGACTATAAGGAAAATTTTTCCTAGACTTGGAAAGAAGGATTACTAGTGTCCTGAGCTGAGGCGGGAGCTGGCCTGCCCAGGTTAATTCCATTCTCTGATTCTGAGTTTAGGGTGCGTGGGGTGGGTGGGGTGGGTGAAACCAGTTGAGGGGAGGGGGACTTATGGGCAGAAGGGAGTATACCTATGTTAGATTTGCTGTTTGCTATGGATTAGGCTATTTTAAATTCTGTAAGGGTAGAAGTTAATGGACAGGATTCTTGCCTCATAAGAACACATATGGATTTTGTCCATACATCTCTACAGAGATGTAAAATGTAAAGATTAGAACCACAACATACGTAATGAAAGGAAAATAAAGATTCTTGTGAGTTCCACCAGAAAAAAAAAAAAAAAGTAAAGAAGAGAAAAGAAAGAGAAAATTTGTCTCTCCTCTTCTTGGCACCCAGGTCTCCCTTATTTTGTTTTCCATACCACTTATCACCTCTAACATGCATAACATTTATTATGTTTGCTGTTTATGTCTCTTTCTGCTAAAATGGAAGCTCCACGAGGGCAGAAGTTTTTGTCTGATGCATTCACTGTTGTATCCCAAAGCCCTAGAACTGTATCAGGCATGTAGTAGGTGTTTAATAAATACCTGTGGAATGAAAATATCTCTTACTTTAGATCAATGACTTTCAAACATGTTTGACCTTGACACATAGTAAGAAGGACATTTCCATGTTGACACAGAGACAACTGAAACCAAGGTTTCACGGAGCAATACTTACCCTTATTACATGCAGTGCCCTCTGCTGTTTTCCAGTTAGTTCTATTCTATTTCAGTTTTCATAATGGCTGTGGCTACACATAACTTGCTTTCACAATTGGAACCTGTAGTATGAAAAAGTTTGACTTAAGACTGTGCAGAAACTATTACCACAAAAAGGCAAATGGAAAAGAGAGGGGGAAAAGGGCAGGCAGATTACTTTATACTATCGGCTACTCCATAAAACATATTTCATACTCCTGTAATCTTATCCTGCCTGACAACGTAGAAACCCTCACATACTCACATGTCACTTTTTCTTTCGGTGAAAAGTGTTCTCTGCTGCAGGGGGAATTGAGTTATTTCAAAAGCAAAGAGCTATAAATGAGCTTGTGAACTGATAAATGATCTCCAAGTCTCAGAGAAAGTCAGTTGGTAGACATCTGCTGTTGATAATTCAAAGCAGGAGAATTAGGTGAGCAGCCGGAGGTAAAATATTTAGAAAGTAAAGGTGACTGGTATGGAAAAAAAACCCATTTTTCTCAATTTTGTTGAAATTGGAGAGCAGCTGTTTCATAGGCGTATCATAGAATTACTTTGGTGATTCTCACAATAGATGTTTACTGATAAGATCCCAGTTGACTTATGAACCACTGGATACTTTTGCTGACCTTGGGAATACATCCTTGAGCTGACTCCTTTTATCTCCTTGTCTCTTTCTCATCTAGCCTGATATTTCCCTACCTCGTCCTTCATGGTTCTCATTTTGTTGCTAGTAGAAAAACAGATACGAAAACCAGGAATTGAAACTCCTCTGTGTTTCTGATAATGTTGTAATTAACGGACTAGACAGATTCTGGTCACAGGACAGATATTTTGTGAACAATCTGGCATCAATGATTTGGAGGAATTTTGGTAGCAGTGCATGTGGTATTAAATAGAACTATTTAACTGATGTCGATTAGTTCCATACAGATAAATTAATGAAGCAAGAAAGTTAATCTCTGATTTATTGATGTATTTATCCAAATGAGTTATAAAATGATTTTTACTTCATTTGAAGGAAATTTTTCTTTAAAAACAAATGAACAATGTCTTTTATATAACCTACTTTAAAAAAATCCCCACAAAATGATCATAAGTAACAAGAGTCCAAAATTATACCATAATTTTAAAAATCTGCCTTGGCCTTTGTCTTGCTTAGTTGTAAAAGCATGCCTTTTAACTGAGACAGTTCTTTTGGAATCTTCAATTTGGTTATGTGTGTATTAAGGAATTCTGTATTCGTAAATGACCGATTGCAACTAAAACTAGGTTAAGAAAGGACACTTGGATAATTCACAGAATTGAGGAAGTGCTGTAGGGTCTTTAGGAATTACACTTGCAAATCATCATGACCATCAACGAGGGCAATCTTTCTCCCTCACTACACACACACACACACACACACACACACACACACACACACACACACACACATATGCTTTGGCTTCTCTACATCCCACAGCAGAGGGTCTCTTCCCATGTCAGCAACTGCAGTTTCACTTCTTTCCACTGCAGACTTAGGAGAGACCCTTTCCTCCACTCCAGGAGAGCAATCTCAGGAAGATATCTCACTGACCTGGCTTGGGACATTCCACTTGAAGTAGAAGAAGATAAACCAGTGTACTTTTGTTTTTATAGCTTTCCTATGAAACCAACGGATAACACTAAAAATGTCTTGGGAGCAGGTATGATACCTTATTCGTGTCTTGTATTTCCAGAACGTAGTATGATAGCACATAATAGATGGTTACTACACCAATTATCAAATTGTACCCTTAAAAATGGCTAAAGGGGTAAACTTTATGCTGTGTCTATTTTACCACAGTCAAAAAATAAATATTATTTAACGTATTGTCCATCACTCAAAACCAGCATATGCCATACTTTCTTGTGATTTCTAGAGGAGCTCTAACTCAAACTTAGTTCTGTAGGAAAGAATAATAGAGTTTTAACAATTATATGCAACAATCAGTTTCACCTTGGAGATCTTAATAAAGGTGTGAAATCAAAATGTCATGATACAGAACATAATATAATGGGACTGGGTAGAAAGGTCTTAATATCATGATCATATATTTTCCTTTTGGGTGTGTTTTGGGGAACAATGGGGGTCTGTTTTTCTATCGGTGTTATGTATGCAGTAAATAATGGCATATATAAGCCTGGGATTTTGTTCATTGCTCTGTACCTAGCACTTATTGTATCTAACATACAGTAGGTGTTCAATAATATTTGTTCAATAAGTGACTATACATTTCTTGGCATGGGAAAACTAAGCCATCCATCAAACTAGTCACATTTATAAATCAATAAAGGTTTTTGAACCTAGAGATCTAACACATAGCTTCACCTCTTCAGGTTGACTCATTTTTTTAGTCTAGCTTTGTACTACACATGAACTGTTATCATCAATGCTTTGTTTTTTATTGCCTAGATCTAGTCAGTTACAATGTGATATAGACTGATTGAATTAAAGGCCTCAGTTTTATTATCTCTTCATTGTAGCCCTGTGCTTTGTCATGTAACATTGCAGTGTGTTCCACTCTGTGTTTGCATTCAGTCCCATCCCTGACACTGGGTTTAGCTTTGTGACTTGCTGTAGACAATGGGGCGTTAGCCATCACAATGCTGGCAGACATTGAGAAAGTGCTTTTGATTTGCTGCTTGTTCTCTGGCTCCTCTGCAATTGCCATGAGAAAATGCCCAGGCTGCCCTAGTGGTCCCAGGCAGCACTATCCTAGATTAGCCAGATGAGACTGGAAGAAATGTTCAGTAGGGCCCAACCAGCTCATGGGGTATACTCGCGCACAGGCGTGGTGATGTAGGCCTCATAGAACATGCTCTTTCCATTCTGCCATTATAAACATTTTTCAGAGTTTCTTTTTTCTTTACTTTCCCACGGTTAGCGCCTTTGCCCAGGACTTTGATCATAGACATGTTGGCAGTGTCATTCAAGCTTTCAGCAGCCAGCTATCCCCATTTTAACCCATTCTGCAATGGATGATTTTGATCATATGATCCTCAGAGTCTCAGAAACGTATGCTAACCTGTTATGATCTATTCTATCAAATTTTACATTCAAAGCTTTTCATATTCTGGTCCCATACTATTGTAAACTTCTTTTCCAAAAGCCACAAACTGTTAACCCTTTTCTCTAATTAGCTGGTGTCAGTATTTTCACAACATTGAGTAAATTTTTTATATCTGTGCCTTTAATCATAATTTCCATGTAGACACTCCATTGCCCTTCCCAAGTAATAGATAAATTCCACTATTGGAGTATTTCAAAGGCTCTTGGACCCCTACCCCATCTACCCTAAATGTGGTACAAGCTAGAAAAGAGATCCCAATTGTTTGGCTTAATACCTGGATCTTGCAGTTTTTGTTTGTTTGTTTGTTTTTTGAGAGTTCCAGATGATTTGATGAATTGCATATGGTCAAAAACATTTTGGTGGAGAATTTTATTAACTAGACCATTTGGTCAAAATAAATCCCAGTTACTAGACTTTTGTATTAACACTTTTGGTTTTCCAGGAGTCTTTTAAGTATTTCTAACTTTCTTCAGAAATTATAAATTAACATGTAAAAAACTGTTCTTTTATGTTTGAGAAATTTTGGAGCAGCTGAAATGTATAACAATAGGAGATTAATAAATCAGTAAATAATTTTTGAATAGTGAGGGACTGAATTAGTTGGAATAATCCATGTCATCCATCCCTGTGCAAAAGATGAAGAATAGCTAAAGAGACATCAGTAGCTTAGAAAAATAATGTAGTAAATAATTTGAAGTAGAAAATTCCCCAAGCTTGAAAATTCCATTTACTTTTATTATTATTATTATTATTATTATTATTATTATTGTTAGAAAAGCAATGCATGCTCATTGTATAAAAGTCAGAAAATCAGAGGAGCAGAACAACATAAAAAAAAAAAAAGTCCATAATCCAGTCAATGGAGACAACTATTATCCTCTTGGTACAAATCCTTAAAAATTCTGTCCTACGTATATTTATTTCATATATGTGCATATGATTCCATAAATTTGGTAATATTGCTCAATTTATCTGTAGCTAACTATAATGTATTAAAGTGATTGATGATCATGTGTAGCTACAATTTTTTTTCTATTTAATCCCTTATTCCTGAGTTCTTTCAACTAATATCTATTGTTGGCCTTTTAGATTGTTTCAACTAATCTAAGAACTATGGCTGGCACATAGTAGTTACTCAAAAAATATTTGCCTAAAAGAATAAATAAATGAATACGCTCACGTTGTTGCATGTTCAGGTCACTTCAGTCCAACTGTTTTGTTGATGAAGAGTGGACAGCTTGGTGAAGAGCCACCAATTTAGGAAGAAATATGAAGACGCATGCTATCTCCTCCAACTGCTTATATGCAGAGTTCACTGTGAAAGGAATGTCTAAATGTGTCTGGGGAGCCAAATCAGGCTTCATAGGGGAGATGAGAATTGAGCTAAATTTGGAAGAAGTGAGCATTTTTTAGTGAACAACTGGGAAAATAGACTAAGAGTAAGTGCAGTTAACTTGGGACTGCTTCTTGGAAGAGACAAGTCTAAAACAGAAGGCAGAGAGGGATATAGATAATAGAGGAAAAGTAGGGTGTTGTTTCAGGGTGATGGGTTGTCATTCAAGGCAGGTATAGTGCTGGGTGAGGGGTCATGAGAAATTGACCTGGCTCAACAAAAGGGTTGGGCTAGGAAGTAATGAGATATAAATTGATGCAAAAACCATACTGGTCCTTCCTGTTAACTTGGGGGGAGGCTGTATAGCTTGGTACTTGATTTAAAAAAATTCTACTTTTTTTCTTTTTTTGGTTTGTGAACAACATAAATTTATTTTTCACAGTTCTGGAGGCTGCAAGTCTAAGATCAGGGTGCTGGCATGGTCGGATTCTGGTGAGAGCCCTCTTGCTCTTTACAGGTGGCTGACAGTTTGTTGTATCCTCCCATGGTGGAAAGAGCAAAATTCCACTTATTTAATTTGCCAAGAAGACCAAAGGAAAGGCAAACAGGCACAAGGGCTGCCTACCGTGTTTCCTCAAAAATAAGACCTAGCCGGACCATGAGCTCTAATGCGTCTTTTGGAGCAAAAATTAATATAAGACCCGGTCTTATTTTAATATAAGATGGAGTCTTTATAATATAATGTAATATAATATAATATAATAATGTAATATAATATAAATCGGGTCTTATATTAATTTTTGCTCCAAAAGATGCATCAGAGCTGATGGTCTGGCTAGGTCTTCAGGGAAACACAATATTTCCATATATTTGTCTGACAAGGTGTCAGGGACGGTGGATGTGAGGCCCTGGCACAAGTTAGTGCCTGGATGGTAGAAGCAGGTCCCTGGCAAGTATAAAGGAACTGCACATAGAAAGTACTGGTTATTTTTGTGAATAAAAGTTATACATAGCTATTTTGGGAAAATTATCTATGTGTTCTATTAGATAGTTATTTTGTGGGAGGCTGCTGGAAATTTTATCTGAACTGCAGTTTATAATCCACCAAGCTATGCTGATAGAAATAAGAGGAATAATTTGGTCTTCAAACATGATTATTTGGCAAGTTGAAACACTTGTGTAACAACAACACAGGGTAGCAGTGACTTTTAAGAAAGTCCTTAGACATATAACTGTGATACTGTTCTTGAACTTGAGGACGCCAAGAAGAAAAGAAAAAAAATCTCAATTGCTGTCTGAAATTTGTGTATGACCTTTTGCAAAATAGTGCACCTTTAATTTAGACCTAAAACAACATGTTGAGGGCTCTTCTTGGGTAAGCTGTAGACACCAATGAGCTGCTTGAATTATTTTCTGTTTATGGGCTGTGTTTCAGTCCTTTAAACATTGGTCTCAGTCAATTTAATTAAGATTATTTGTAGGATTAAATTAATCCTTTAAAAATTATTCCATTTCATTTTTCTTTTTAAATCTAAGGAATGATAGGAAAAAAAACGACCCATTCAGTGTTACCTCTGAAATCTATTTTAATGATTAATACCACCCATGTCTTCTGCAACTTTAAAATCCTATACTCAGCTGCAGACCAGGCATCTCCACTGAGATATCAAACCCATGACCTAAACAGAATTTGATTCCTTTCCTTTACCAACCCCTTACTTTGTGCTTTCTCTGTTATCCTTGATTGCTCCCCCACTTACAAGCCTATCCCCATACAATAATTTTTGAACTTCATGTAAATGCAATTGTGCAATGATATTCATGTACTCTTTGAGTCTTGGTTCATTTTCTCTACATAATATTATAGAGGTTAATCCATTGTGTTACATGAAACACTAGTTCATTCTTTTTATTGCTGAGTAGTATTGCATTGGACACACAGACCACAATGTTTATATATTACTCCAGTGATGGGCATTTGTGTTGTTTACAATTTTTTACTATTGTGAATAAAGCTATCCTTGAACAAATCATTCTTGTCCATTTTTATCTTGATATTGTGCAAGTCTTTTTGTGGACTTCCTTTGCCATTTCTCTTGTGTGTGGAATTGCTGAGTATAGAGAAGGCCTATTTTTAATTTATGAGAAACTGCCAAATTGTTTTCCAAAATGGTGATCCTATTTATACTCTCACCAGCAACGTGTGAAGTTCCATTTGCTTTTCATCCATGTCAGTCGTTGTCATCAGTCTTTAAAAGTAGGCATTTTGGTGGCTGCGACTGCTCACTGTCATTTACGTTAGCATTTCTCTGATGATGTGGGTTTTGAGCATTGGTGTAGATGCTCTTGTGAAATGTCTGTTCGAATCTTTTGTTTGCGGTGGGGTGTTGTTTCTTTTCTATTATTGATTGGTAGGATTATTGTATTTATTTTGAATATAATCCTTTTGTCAGATATACACATTTTGAATATTTCTCCTCAGTGCTTTGTAGTTTCCTATTGTTAACTTTTGAAGAGCACATTTTAATTTTGATGAAGTCCAATGTATCAATGTTTTCTTTTATGATTACTGCTTTCTGTGTTCTAAGAAATTTTTTCCTACCCCAAAATCAAAACACTATGTTCTCTTTTACAAGCTTTACAGTTTTAGCTTTTACATTTGGATCTATGATCTGTCTCAAATAAATTTTTATGCAAGGTATGAGGTTGGGTTTATTTTTTCCCCACACGTTTTCCAAATGCTGGACCATTTAATGAAAAGGCTTTCCTTTTGCCCTATAAGTGCCTTCGTGCAGTTGTTGAAAATCAATTGACCATGGGTTTACTTTTCAATTTTCTATTTCCTTTTGACCTATTTGTCTATCCTTATGGCAATATCACATTATAGTGATTATTGTATTGAATTGTATTCTGTTAACATTCTAAATTCACTTGTTAGTTCCAATAGTTTATTTTTAGATTTCTTAGAATTTCTATACAGGTGATCATATTTTCTATGAATAATAGTGTTATTTATTTTCCTTTCCAATCAATATGCCTTTCATTTCTTTGATTTGCCTTACTACACTGCCCAGGACCTCCAGTACAATATAAATGAAAGTTGTGAGAGTGGTTAAATTTATCCTTAAGTATTTTATTCTTTTTGAACTTATTATAAATGGGATTCTTTTCTTAATTTCCTTTTTGGATTGCTCATTGCTATTGCATTGAAATACAGTGGATTTTTGAGTCATACTGCATTTTTGTGTGAATTTATTAGCTCTAATCATTTTTTTTTTGTGTGTGTATTCTTTAGCATTTTCCCTATGGAAAATAGTGTCATCTGTAAATAGAGAGAGTTTTACCTCTCTTCCAACTTGGATGTCCTTTTTTTGTCTTGCCTAATTGATCTGGCTGAACTTCCAAAGCATTGCTAAAGAGCAACAGCCCTGTCTTAATTCTGATTTTAGGGGGAAAGCTTTCAGTCTTTCACTTCTGAGTATGACGTTAGCTGTGGGTTTTTCAAAAATGCTCCTAATCATGTTAAGAAAGTTTCCTTCTACTCCTAGTTTTTTCAGGATTTTCATCATGAAAGACTTTGGGATTCTGTCAAATACTTTTTCTGCATTAATTGAGATGATCACCTGCAGTTTCTCCCCATTCATTCTATTAATGTGATTGTGAGATAATATGAACTATATATATTGGTTCTGCCTCTGGTTCCTGGCACAGAGCTCCTAAAACCTTTGTAATTCCATAAATGATAAAAACACTAGGAGCATATCTTGTTCTAATATTTGTCCCTGACACAGGACTCCTAAAACTTGTAACTTCCTAAGTAATAAGAACACTAGGAACATCTTTTGTTCTAATGAAGCAACTTTGGGCTCCTGGATGACACCTGGGTGGGGGTTGGTCACCAGAAAGACCAAGCCATGATTAAAAGCTTGGAACTTTCAGTTCCACCCGCCACTCCTTATTCTCCAGAGAGAGGAGAGAGCCTGGAAATGCAGTTAATAATAATTAATCATGCCTACATGAGGAGGCCTCCATAAAATCCCAGAGTAGGGGGTTTGGGACATTTTCAGTCTGGCATGCACATCCACCCTAGGAGGGTGACAGATCTCAACTCCATGGGGACAGCACCTCCTGTGCTTAAGACCTCACTCTATGTATTTCTTCATCTGACTATTCATCTGAATCCTTTATCACATTTAAAAACTAAACTGTTAAGTGTAAATGTTTCCCTTAGTTCTGTGAGCTATTCTAGCAAATTAAGTGAACCTGAGGATGGGGTTGTGGGGACCTCTGCTCTATAGCCAGTTGGTTAGAAGCACAGGTGATAGCCTGGGCTTATAACTGGCATCTCGTGTGTGTGTGTGTGTGTGTGTGTGTGTGTGTGTGTGTGTGTGTGTGTCTTATGGGACTGAGCCCTTAACCTGTGGGATCTCTTTGAGCAGATAGTGTCAAGATTGAGTTAAATTGTAGGACACCCAGCTGGTGTCACAGAGAATTGTGACACAGAAAAAACCTCCACATATTTGGTGATCTGAAATATCAGAAGTGAAATGTGTGAGCAGTAAGAGAGATTCACAGGGAAGAAGTAGGGAAGAACTGAGTTTTTCTTCACATAGTAGGAAAAAATACTGAAAATTTTCCTTTATAGTGAAGTGTTACATTGATTAATTTTCATACATTGAACCATCCTTGCATTCCTGGGATAAATCCTACTTGATTATGGTATATAATCCTTTCAATATGCTGCTGGATTTGTTTTGTTAGTATTTTGCTGAATTTTTTTTTTTTTGTATCTATATTCACAAGTGATATTGGTCTGTAGCTTTGTGTGAGACAGATTGGTGTTAATTCTTCTTTAATTGTTTTGTATAATTTACTATTAAGGCCACTCACCGTAGGTTTTTCTTAGTTGGAAGGTTTTACATTACTGATTTAATCTCTTGAAATTTATTTTATGTTTTTCAGGATATGCTTTATATTTATAAACGTTTCATGTACAACTTGAAAGTACTGTTTAGTGTAGTGCTGTTTATAGTATTATTTGGACAATTTATATACTTACTAATTCATTTGTTTGTTTGTTAGTTTTTGCTATTTCTTCAGTCAGCTACTAAGAGGGGAGTTAAAATCTCCAACACTAATTGTAAATTGTCTACTTTTTAAAAATTCTGTGAATTTTTGCTTTTTATGTTTTAAAACTCTGATATCATTACATTTAGAATTATGTCTTCTTGATGAATTGACCCTCTTATTATTAAGAAATATCCATATTTATCCCTAGTAACATTTTTTGTCTTGAAGTCTATTTTATTATTAATATACTCGTGCCAGCCTTTTTATACTTATCACATGCCTAATGTATCTCTTTCCTTCATTTTCTTTCTATCTTCTGAGACTTTATATGTTTCAAGTGTGTTTCATGTACACAGAATGTAGTTGGAGCTTACTTTTTCAAAATCTAGTTTGATAATCTGTCTTTTACTTGGAGTATTTAGTACATTTTTATTTGACTAACTATTGATATGATTGGGTTTATAGTTACCATCTTACTTTTTGTTTTCTATTTGTCCTATCAGTTTTTTCTTTCTTTTTACATAATTTTCATTGAATCAAATATTTTTTAGTATTTTATTTTTGTTATTCTGCTGGCTTTCTAGATATAACTTTCAATATATTTTTGTAGTTTCTATAGAGATTACATTATTTATCCTTATCTTATAGTCTATACAGAATTAATATTGTTAATCCCATTCAATAAAATTTTATTTTTATATTTTACTTTTCAGTTCTATAATTTTATGTGTTTTTGTTTCTTTTTTTCTGTTGTTAGTCTTCATTTGTTCCCTCTTTATAGCTATCTTTTGTTTGAAATCCTTGAACATATTTGTAAAAGCTATTTTACAATCCTTCTGTCATCTTATCTTTGCTTTCTGTTTCTTTTGAACGCTTATTTTTTTAATTAAATTTTTTTCATAGAAATACATCAAAATATATTATTAGTCACAATTGCTATAAACACATTATTTTTCCAGTTAAAAGAGGAAGATTCTCAAATTGCTGATGTTTTTAAAAATTGAGGTTTTCATTTTCCTTTCTTTTCAAATGTCTAGTAATTTTTTATTATACCCTGGACAATATAAATGACACACAATAGGAAACCTGGTTTATATTGTCTTCCTTTAAAGGGTATGGTATTCTGTTCTTCCAGGCAGTTAAATTACCACAGGATTCTTTTAAACATGCCAGGCTTGAATTTAGTCTTTGTTAGAGCTGGTCTATTTTAGTTTTGTCCTTACTCCTCAGGTATGGCCTTTTGGGGTTTCAACTGAATGTCTGAAGTTCTCAACCGTATTACTCTATGGTGGCTATCCTAAATTGCAGTGTTTCCCAGCCCTGCACAGCCTTTGGTATTCAGCTCTTAGACTACGGTTGCTCTTTGTTAAGCCTCACGGAGTCTCACCTTGTACATACTTAGCCAAGAACCCTCAGGAAATCCCCATGCAGGTTTTGGGCCCTTGCTTTGCACTGCCTTTCTCTCTTCCAGTTGTTGAGCTTCTTCAGCAGTTCTTATCTCTGATCTCTGCCTTCTCAGCTCAGTCACACTGCTGTGTATTGCTTACGCTTCATTTTCCTCATCCAGGTCTGAAAGCTGGAATGGACACAGAGCTCACTTTGCTCACTATTTTTAAATACTTTATTTGTGTAGAACTTTATGTCAGGCTCTGGGAAGGACACAACTAAGTAAATGACATGGAGCTGACAAGTTAGCCAGAAAAAAAACAAAAAAAACAAAAAACAGGTGCTATGAAGTTCAGAATATTTTACTTGACTTCCCAAAATTGGTGGTATTACCTGGTGGTAGAAGGAAATACTAGATCCATTTTTTCTAGATTTTTCAGACCTTAGATTTTAAAATCCACATCAAGGCTGGGATGGAAGTGAGGAAGATTCACCAGACTGTCTTAAGCCCCAAATTGAATTGGATCATTACTGCATTTTGATGCAATACAGTGTTATTCTTATAGGCTTATTGTGTCAGACTCGTTCTAATTTATTATTTTAATGATGTGTTCCTGAAAGTTCTCTTTTAAGGTCTCGGAAATAAAATACAACCAGGGTATCTTATGAGAGTTTTACTGCTCTGGCTCAGAAAAATGGATGCTCTGTCTCTGACTTTTTGATCTGGTTCTTAATGCCAGTCTTCATTCCTCCATATCTGCTTATTAAATACTTATTCTGCCCCAGACACTTTGCTGGAATTTGAGAATAAAAAAATAAAACATCTAGTCAAATGCCTTCAAAACACCTACAATCTAGATAAATAAATGCAACATAATATAGTTAAGGTCTTTGATAGAGACCAGCAATGAGACACATGGAATAGACATTTAAGGGTGGTGAGAGGGAAGGTTCTGGGAAGACTTCCTGGAGGCAATGATGTCTGAACTGAGATTTGAAGGGGGTGAAGCTGGAGAGACTGGGAGTAGGTAAAACATGAGAGCTGCACCTATGAAAGTATGGAAGCCAAGAGGTTCTCAGAACTGCACATAGGATTCAATGTTCCTAGGAGTTAGGATTTGAGGCAGAAACTGTAGGGAAGATTAGAGAACAGTTAGGCAGGGGTTAATTAGATCATGGCTTTCAAATAACCATCATGGACAGTTCAAGCAGAGCCTGCCTTCCAACTCCTATGAGCTATTTTCCTGTTTTGAATTTTAAGTGTTTTTCTTACTTCTAAAGCAATACGTGTGTCTGATAAGAAATGAAAGAATTATAGATAAGCAAAATGAGGAGACTTATACCGCCTGCAATCCTGCTACAAAACCTCCTAAGTTATAAATCCTTCTAGATCTTTATATACATATTTTTCTTTAATAAAATGCTATTAAGTTCTACCTATTGCTTTGTAACCTGATTTTTTTTTGTTCAGTTAGTATTTTAGGAACACATTTTACACGTTAATAGACATTCTTCTGTGTTATTTATAATATCTGAATAGTAGTGTTTCTTGTATTTCTTTAGTCATACCACAATGGATTAAAACATGCACATGTGGGTACGAACATTATTGAATATTGGACATTTCAATTGGTTTTCAATATTTAGCTATTAGAAATAGTATTTAGATGAATATTCTTGCTCATACCCTTAATTATTTCCTTAGTCTTTGTCAATAGCTTTATTAAATTTCAATCTGAAGATAACCAGATCATAAGATTAACATACCCAGGATAATTAGAAAGAATGCAAAATCATACATAACCTTCCTCTATTAATCATCCTTAGTTGTTGCAATATCCTAAATGGTGACCTTCCTACACCTTGCTTCATCATGTTTGATTATTCAAATCTACCATCTAAAAATAGAATGAACTCATGAGGATGTGATGAAGCAGAGTTCAGTTCAGTTTAACAGATACGGGGGCCTCCTTGTGCCAGGAGGGATTAAGGGAGCTTCTCAGGGAGCTAAGGCTGGGGAGAGAGGTGTCATTACCTGGAGTAAATGATGTAAGAGAAGTATGCCTAAGATGCAGAGAATGCTCAGAGGAAGGACATGCAGCTGTGTGGCAGGTCGGGGTAGGAGTGAGGGTGGGGGTGAGGGGACTTCTTGGAGAAGATGTCATGCATGCAATGACCTCCAATTTGGGCTGCTGTAGAGAGCAGTCAAATAACATCCAGTGGGGAGGTTGAAGTAGGGCGAGTGGTTAAACCAAATGATATCTAAGATGCTTTCCATATTAGTGTTCTCTACAGAAACAGAACCAATACAATAAATAGGATATATAGAAAGAGATTAATTATAAGGAATTGGCTCCTATGGTTATGGAGACTGAGAATTTCCATGATCTGCCATCTGCAAGTTATAAGTCCAGGAAAGGTAGTCCATACCGGACGGCCTAAGGACCAGGGGAGCCAATGGTGTACAAGTAAGTTGGGGTCTGAGTTCGAAGGCCTGAAAACTAGGAGTGTCAATACCCAAAGACTGCAGAAGATGGCTATCCCAACTCAATCAGACAGCAAGTGCACCCTTCCTTTACCTTTTTGTTCTGTACAGGTCCTTGGTTTGATGACGCACACCTACATTGGGGAGGGTGAGCTTCTTTAGTCTACCAACTCAAATGCAAATCTCTTCCAGAAACACCCTTACAGACACACCCAGAAATAACGTTGCCATGGTTTTGTTAGATTAACATTTGTTAAATGGAGCACAGGGTGCTGCATGGTGAGCCTCAGTTTAATAACAGACCACAAGAGAAATTGAAATAGAGAAGTTTGTTAGTCACAGATTCTAAAGGAAGTACTCGGCAGGCCTCAAGAGGATGGCAAGGAAGAGAGCACCTGGGACACATGCCTTTATTAGTTTCTGTGGGTGGAGTGCTTTGGGCTTCCCAGGCTGAGGCTGAATTGGTCAAACCAAAATAAGGATGTGGATAAGCCCTATGAGGGTCTTAGCTAAAGGGTGCATAAGGCATCCAGGTGCTGGGTGGCAGGGGTGACTGTTGATGACAGGGCTCTTGAGGAAATTATACCAGGAACTTACACTTGCTTATGATTCCGTGGGCTGTCTCTAGGGCATGCGCTTGCATGAGGGGCTATGCACACTTTCAGGTCCCTACAGGCTGCTTGGCCAAACAAAACGGATTCTGAGGCAGCAACACCGTGGAGTCGCTGAGCTAAACTGGACAAATGTTTTGCCAGCTACCTGTGGTTCCCTGAGCTCAGTGAAGTTGACACATAAAATGAGCCGTCATACCTTCTAATGCTGCAAACTTATACTTCTCTAAAATTATCAGCAACTTGATGGACACTTTCACTGGCATCATGTCATTTAATATTCACAAGATGCCTACAGGAGAATAGATGCTATTCCTACTTGTACAGAGAAGTAACTGAGGCTCACACTAGTAATGGATGCAGGACTTGGGATCCAAACCCATCTCTGGTAATCCAAACAGCGGGTCATATCACTGCATCACATGGACTGAACTCCTTAGCAGGGGGCTGTGTCCTCACCTGTAATGTCTTCCTTTTCCATCTGCTCATCCCTTAGGACGGAAGGAATAAACCGTTCATGGAGACCCTACCATACGCAAACTCTGTGTTAGGTGTTTTACACAAATTATCTCCTTTAATCCTCATAACAGCCCTGTGAGAGACGCAGGGAGATTATTCTTATCTGCCCAGGTTAAGTAATGTGGTCAAAGGCACACAAGTAACAGTGATGGAGCAGGAATTTTATCTGACTTCAACAACCACATGTGCACTTCCATGTGGACCAAATCATTCGTTTCCTTGCTCTGCCTCCTCTCAGTCAGAGTACTCAAAACTGGAAGAGTGGTCCATGTTGGTAAACAATTCCATCCTATGACTCTGCCTTCAGCTACCCGCAAAGCTGACCCAGGTTAGGAATTTCTTGGGTTGCTCCCACTCCCGCCTGCCTCTCCCACTCTACCCGTTACAGTACCTGTTCTATAGATTTAGGATATGACTGTCATGGCCTCCATTGGTGCCCTGGTGGCCTCCTTAGCACTGGCATGAACAGCTCCCTTTCTTTTCTGATTGACTATTAAATGGCAGGATGAGATGTCTTGTCAGCTGGTAGGGAAGATTTAGGGTAGCGAAGGAGAGAAAGATAGAGAAGGGTGGGAGTCATCAGAAACCCAGCAGAGTAGCGTGTTTTAATCCCGGTTTTTGAATCACGTGGGCAAATATCACTATTCTTCAGATAAATATTTTATTCTCCATTTCCTTCTTAACATATAGATAATTGCTCCAGATCATGAGAAAAATACATTCAGTAAAATGAAACATAATAGGTATTTCCTAAGAAACTAATTCTATTCCATCGAAATGTTTGGCTGAACTCATAAGAATCGTGATGAGGCCATTCTTGTACCCTGCACTAAAATGAACCACAAGAAGAATATTTAGGAAAAAATGAAGAGGATATTCGGCATACTGAGTGAAAGAGCTTCTTCAGGCTCAGGGATTGGAATGAAAATTGCCATGATCATTTTGGAGATGAGTCAAACAGAATTAGGATGGAGTTTTTAAAGAGGTATATATATGTATTATATATTAGGGGAGAAAAAGGCAATAAACAGCATTTGTATTTTTAGAAAAATAGAGTCAATCAAGGAATTCAAAAGTAAAGAGAAACCTAATTCAAGTAAGGGAGTAAAAACTATCATCCTCATTATTCTTTGTAAACATAAAGGAAACAAATGAAAATAAGATATTAGAAATCAGTAAGATTTTTAAAAATTTATTGAGGTGACAATTGTTAGTAAAATTACATAGATTTCAGGTGTACAATTCTGTATTACATCATTTATAAATCCCATTGTGTGTTCACCACCCAGAGTCAGTTCTCCTTCCATCACCATATATTTGATCCCCCTTACCCTCATCTCCCTCCCCCCACCCCCTTACCCTCTGGTAACCACTAAACTATTGTCTGTGTCTATGAGTTTTTCTTTCTCATTTGTTTGTTGTGTTCTTTTGTTGTTTTTGGTTCATATACCACATATCAGTGAAATCATATGGTTCTCTGCTTTTTCTGTCTGACTTATTTCGCTTAGCATCATACTCTCAAGATCCATCCATAGAAATCAGTAAGATTTTATGGGGATATAAAGTTGCTTTTATGGAAACAGCCCATTCAGTGCTGCAGGAAATTCTGGGCTTCTGATGTCATCAAATCTGTCTTTAGGTGTTTTTTCTGCTCTTGGCTTGTACCTTGAACCCTGGGTCCTGCAGGAAGCCAGCACCGCCCCAAAGTTTTGGAGGGTGGGCCAACGTTAGTTACCATGTTTCCCTGAAAATAAGACCTAGCCAGACAATCAGCTCTAATGCATCTTTTGGAGCAAAAATTAATATAAGACCTGGTCTTATTTTACTATAAGACCGGGCATAATATAATATATACTATACTATACTATAATATGATACAATACCTGGTTTTATATTAATTTTCGCTCCAAAAGATTCATTAGAGATGATTGTCCAGCTAGATCTTATTTTCAGGGAAACATGGTAGTGGAATGGGCCTTTTAAGTTATAGCACTAATTCTTTTTAGGAAAGAACAAAGATTGTGTGAACATGTGTTAGAATGTTAACTATGAGAAATGAATACAAAATATTAAATTGACTCCAACAACTTGGAAACTCCCAGTCTCTTAGGATAAAGAAATATAATCCTGTTTAGAAATTCTTGGTATGATCACAGATTTGGGTTTGGTTCTTTTCAAGAAGCCTATTAATTAAAAAGTGCATAATCCAAAGTCAATTAAGTAGTAAGATATTATAGTAAATTCTTATTTCATTAATTTTCCAAAGTATGACTAATTACTACACATTCAATGCCAGAAATTCAGTTTTCTACTGGCTGCTGAAAAACAATGGAAATAATTCGAGTCATGGTAGCAGCTCACTAGGGGCTGACCTACCTCTGAAATAATTTATTGGTTCCAGGTGACTTTTACATTGTGGGGTTAGTCATTAGATTAGGTTTGATGAGAAACAGATACAACTAGGGTTGGGAATTCAAATATGTATTATATTTCTCCTCACAATCAGAAGTAAATTCACCACGCTTTTTCTCTTTATAGGCTCATGCCAAAATCTGGCATCTCTACAACACTTCTTTCCGTCCAACTCAGGGGGGTCAGGTGTCCATTGCCTTAAGTTCCCACTGGATCAACCCTCGAAGAATGACGGACCACAGCATCAAAGAATGTCAGAAATCTCTTGACTTTGTCCTGGGCTGGTTTGCCAAACCCATATTTATTGATGGCGACTATCCTGAGAGCATGAAGAATAATCTGTCATCTCTCCTGCCTGTTTTTACTGAATCTGAGAAAAAGTTCATAAGGGGAACAGCTGACTTTTTTGCTCTTTCCTTTGGACCAACCTTGAGTTTTCAACTATTGGACCCTCACATGAAATTCCGCCAATTGGAATCTCCCAGCCTGAGGCAACTGCTGTCCTGGATTGACCTTGAATATAACCACCCCCAAATATTTATTGTGGAAAATGGCTGGTTTGTTTCAGGGACCACCAAGAGAGATGATGCCAAATATATGTATTACCTCAAAAAATTCATAATGGAAACCTTAAAAGGTAGGATTGGGGATAAAATTCTAATTTCCTGCCCAAATTTACTGGTAAAACAATCTTTAAGATGATCTGTAATAAACTATATGAATTTATAGTTTTTAATTGTAATGTGGAAATTCATTTTGGCAATAGTAGGGATGTATTTATGTAACACCTTTCTCATTTGGGGCCTCGAAGAACTTAAATTAATTTTAAAACTGATTTTGTAAATGAAAAACTGGGGTTATAATGTGGGAAATAACTTGGATTTTAGACTTTTTACTCTAGATTTTTAGATTACATTGAGGATTAAGTAAATTCTAGGATATCTAGCTCTCTGTACATGTTTTGGGGTTCTTAATGCTTATACAGAATGAAGCACTTTTTAAAGAAAAAGAAATATCAACATTATCTGCAGAAAATAATAAGTAGTTCATGTTTGTGAAGACTTTATTCATTTATTGCATCAAGCACAATGTTAGGCGCCTAGGCTAGAAAGTAGAATGTCTTCCCAGGCCCAAAGAACACCCACTGGAAATCAGGGAAATTCAAATAAAAACACTTTGGAGAGAAGCCTATTTGTGAAGATACTTATTTGTAGAGCTATCTAGGTTTGATTAGAGCCTTTTGCCAGCAAGAAAGGTCACTGGTTTTAAACAAGAAGCATACTATGTAATTTATTTCCTTAAGTAGTAAATCCCTCGAATGCTGTTGAATCATGAGGTGGGTATCTGATGAAGGGTCACTTTGCTCTTGTCCTGTCTTCTCTTTGCAGCCATCAAGGAGGACAAGGTGGACGTGATCGGGTACACAGCGTGGTCCCTCATGGATGGCTTCGAGTGGCACAGAGGCTACAGCATCAGGCGTGGGCTCTTTTACGTCGACTTTCTAAGCCAGGATAAAAAGCTGTGGCCCAAGTCTTCAGCCTTGTTCTACCAACAGCTGATAGAGAAAAATGGCTTCCCTCCTTTACCTGAAAACCAACCCTTAGAAGGGACATTTCCCTGTGACTTTGCTTGGGGCATTGCTGACAACTACATTCAAGTAAGTCAGCTGACAAAACCAATCAACAGTCTCACCAAGCCCTGTCACTAGTAAGTAGTGCTTCCTTATTAGGTTGTCACAGCACACAGTCCCTTCTTTGGGCCAAATACGGTTCCCTAAGGGCGTAAATTGGAATGCTGCACCCTTCTCTCCCCAAATCTTCCTTGCTTCACCTTGCACTTTAAATCAGCCCCCAAAGGGGAACAGATTACAAATATATGACTATTTAAGATCTGGTAAGATGAAATATCCTCCTTTAATACAGTGGTTTTCAAACCTTTATAAGGCAGCCCAGTTCTTCCATAAACGAGCTATAACACAGAACTCCAAATTATCTGAGGTTTCAGTGGAGCCCCTGAGACTGAGGCAGAAACTTTAGGCAGAGTGCTCTCCTGAGACATAACTGTGGATCCCCCAAATTTGTGGAAATACTTGCACATGGAGAATAGAAACCCTTGCTCCAGTGATTCACTGATGGACTGTACCTTCTGGCAGTAGTCATTGAGATGGTAAGGAAGGTCTTCAAAATGGTCAACTACTATGTACTGAGAACCTATGTAGTTAGTCCTCAATATTATTTTAAATTTAATTTGAAAATAATAATTATTTAAAATTTAAAAATTTTAAATTAAACTTAATTTCTTTGAAGTCAAAGTTTTCTAGAGTTTGAATGAATAATTCAGTAAGCATTATTGGAGGCTTAGTGTCTACAAAGCCCGGTGCTAGTTGCTGGGTGGGGGTGCTTTGTTGAGGGGCGTGTGCAGTGAGTAAGATATGACCCCTGCTTTCAAAGGCACCTTGAGGGAAAATGATGGACGCACGCATAATGTAACAGAGTGAACAGAGTGGTGGTAAGTGAGCTGGGTAATGGTGGGGTGTTGCTGAGCTATTTTCTACTGTGAAAATAGACAAATTTCAAGGTCCATAGATGTGCAATAGGATTTAGCATGTTGGCTGTTTTACCTAATTTATTTGTTCTATAAGGGAGGAAAAAATAACTTTCTTTCTACCCTTCTGAGTGCTTAGCTGAGACCCCTGTAATAAAAGACGAATGAATAAGAGCAAAACAGACAGAAGTTTATTAGCATGTATACTTCATGTATCCATGGGACATACTCAGAGAAAAATGAGTAACTCCCCAAGGTGGCTTAGAAATCAGGCTTAAATACCATGTTAATAGGGAAAGGGGAGAATAGCATATAGGTCTCTTAGGGGTGGTGAAATGACTATTAGGAAATACGAATGGGCCTTTAGAAGAATAGATGGGAGCTGTGATAGTGTGTGACAAAGTTTGTCAGGTGTGGTATTGACTTCTCGTCTCCTCTTCTGTGACAAGAGTCAATCTTCCCTGCTTGACAAAAACCCTAGGAGGAGATTTATAACAACTGAGTTCCTTTTGGAGGATTTGTCCTTTACAGGTAAGGGGAGTTCAGAGAAAGCCTTTCCCTGCATTGTTTCTCAAATGCCTGCAGCTCAAAATAATCAATTTATCAAAGGGGCCTATTTTCAGATGGCATATTATGTTATCTTTCAGTTCAAAAGAAGTATTTGGAAGAATGCCTGGGTCTAAGGAGAGGACTTCTAGTTAAAATGGGTTGCTCTTTACTTGCAAATATCTTTTATTTATAAGAAAATAAATCAACACTATCCTTAGAACTTTTTTTTTTTCTGGTTTGTATTATTCTTGTCTTTTTCAGACCTCCAGTTAGTTTTAGGGGCAGTCTCAGACCGAACTCCCCTCCTTACATTTAAAAGGTGACGGAGGAGCTGGTGTGATGGTAGTAAGGACATCAGGGCACCAGCATCTCCTCTCAGCTCCACCCACTCAGGCTGGGGATTTCCTCCTTCCACCTCAGCCCACTGCTATGTGGAACCTCCCTATCCTAATTTCTCTCCTGCAGGTGGGACATGCAGTAGAATTCAACTAGGATTTGAAGGGACAGGAGTGGTGTTGGGGAAGGACAACGAGAGAGGGAAGAGGTGGGATGGTCCCTGGTCCTTGTTCCATCTTTGGACCTGCCATGCCCAGCTCCCTGCTGGGCCCTGCAACCCTTGTCATTGAGGGCTCATGCTTCCAACCTGATCTCTGACAGTGAGACATTGGAGGGAGTCCTTTCCCTCTGCTCTGGGCCCCATCCAAGGACTGTGTTTGCCTTGGGAACCCCTAAGGGGTGAGAAAGTCTTAAGAATACATCCTATTTCCTCGAGAGAGAAGAGAAACTGGTGCGATGCAACAAGTATGGCAGTGAAGAGGAAGGGAGATGGCGAGAGGATCCCTTTTTCTATTCCTTAGAAGCAGTTGCTTTAGAATTTGATCTATGCCAGCCACTCATCTGCCCTTGACCTTTCCTTTCACGGTGCACTTCCTTTGAGGTCATCAGCTCAGGGTCTTCCACCTAACAGGGCCCTCCAGTGCTCTCCTATGCAGAACCAGCCAAACACAAAATTATCACTCTCAAACACCCGGTGGACTTCAACTTCTCCAGAAGCTCTCTAGTGGGAAAAGGCTGCAATTACTCTTTTATTCTTTCTGCTTTTCACCATGAGCTCTGTATTATTTTGGTAGTACCCTTCCCAAGCTTCCTAATGGACAGGTAAAAACAAGTCTTTTTTTAGGAGTGACTTGTGAGGAGTGTGTGCATATTTTTAATTTACAAACAGTATTTTATATTTTTAATACATTAAAGTTCTGAGAAGTGACTTTAAACCACTGAAATTAATCTTTTCCATCCTGGCAAGCCTTTCCTAATATTACTGAGGCATGCATTCTACCTGAAAAACTAACAATGATATCTTATTAAGCACACAACCTGTCTGAAGTCTGACCTTGGGTTCATGCACATGGATTGTCACTGGACTTGGACCTAATTTCCCAGTGGACAGTGTTTTTCGATAATCGCTAATTGTCATAATGAATTAGGTACAGAACCTGCTATATCCTGAGGACAATAGAGCTTCTTTAACACTGGTCATGTTAAGAGAAAGTTTCTTCCATAACACACTAAATTCATACTTTATACCCATTCTTTCTGAAAGATCCAGCTTTATTATTTCATTTTTTTTAAATTAAGAAATAAGTCAACTAATTGATGGATGTTAGATAGAATTTTGTCTAAACACTCACTTCTAAATGTCCTGTATTTTTAAGAAATAGATGTTTTCCCCCAGAAATTCTACCTTAGTCTCTCATGTTTGTTTTCAGATGGACTGAACAAAAGCTGGTGTTTGGGAACAATTATGGTACAAAAGTTATGAATTTTGTCAACTCAGAGCTCTATAAAAATAATCCAAGAAATTCCTTCAAGCTATGAACACTTGCACTTCAAAAGAGCATGCAAATATTTTCTCTTGCAAAGCTGAGGAAACACGATTTGTGGGTACATCACGGTGGAAAAATCCTTCTGACCGCATTCCCACAGAATTAGAGGAAATGCATGTGTGGGTGATCTACAAGAGGGACAATCCTCCAGAAAAAGCAATTTCCCTCTGACACGCTGTGTTTTATTACTTTCCTTTATGAACACAGCACTGATCCCTCCTGGGAAACAGCAGCTCATTTGCAGCATTCCTGTAAAACTGCAAAGAAACCTCTGCTAGAGATTCAAAACTGGGGTTCGTCTGACCCTTGCTTTTACAGAGGGTCAAACCGAGTAACCAACCTGCTTTAAAGGGATTATTGCTGAGGAGAAAGCAGGCATAGGCAGCAGGTCTTGGAGAGGCCTTTCAGTTTGCCTTCCTTCCACGGTACACACGTGGAGGGAAGATTCTGTCATTTTGAGTTGACAATTGATCCACTTTTCCTAAATACCTGTTTTCATTTTGGAGGCTCCTATGTCAGATGTTAAGAACCATATTGTCATGATCGTCACAGAAAAACTAATTAGGAAACATTTTAAAACTTTAAAAATCCCATTGTGGGTGGATGACAATATTGTTCCTTATTTCTAAATTCTGTCTCTTTCTACCATCAGTCAGATGGAGTTTGTTCCATTCTGTCATTGACCCCAAAGCTAATAAAAGGGCACAATTATGTTTATTTAGTACCTCCTTCTACCTTCAGCCAACCTGTGTAGAACCTGATTTTAAGAAGCACAATTTAATTTTAAATATCATCTACTTTTCTGAGTCTAACTCACTCAGGTTTTAAGCTTACTCTGTGTCTAGTTCTTTTTAAATTTGAAAATCTCCTCTTATTAATGATTTCTTATATGGAAAAAAAAAAGTCCAAAAATACTCTGTTTGCTTAACACAGACCTGAGATGTGAGAGAACCACTAAGGTTTGCCAGTTGAAGTGAGGGGAAAAAAATTCAGATTTTTTTTTTTTTTAACCTTAAAGTAACACTTCAAGAGTTAGAACTACAGGTAAAACAAATACGCATAAAAGTGGAATGTTTTCTTTTTCAGGAACTCACTATTTATGAAAAATCATTTCAACTTTCAGCTAGAAATGTTTTTAGTTTTGCTCATTTCGCTTACTAGTTTCGTTGAGTTGCACTGAATTACTTTTCCAGGCCTGGCCAGGTGAAGTCATAGAATTGTGCTCACTCTGCTCCTCCTAGGTGGACACCAGTCTGGCTCAGTTCACCGACCCAAACGTTTACCTGTGGGACGTCCACCGCAGTAAGAGGCTCATTAAGGTGGACAGCCTTGTGACCAAGAAGAGGAAATCCTATTGTGTTGACTTTGCCACTATCCGGCCCCAGATTTCCCTACTGCAGGACATGCACGTGACGCATTTTTACTTTTCCCTGGACTGGGCTCTGATCCTCCCGCTGGGCAACGAGTCCCAGGTAAACCGCACAGTCCTGAACTATTATCGCTGCGTCGCCAGCGAACTCGTGCGCGCCAACATCACGCCGGTGGTGGCCCTGTGGCGACCCGCGGCCCCGCACCAAGGGCTGCCTGAGCCCCTGGCCAAGCACGGCGCCTGGGAGAACCCGCACACCGCCCTGGCCTTTGCAGAGTATGCCAGGCTGTGTTTTAAAGATCTGGGCCCCCACGTCAAGTTTTGGATCACGATGAACGAGCCGTACACGCGGAACATGACCTACAGTGCCGGCCACAACCTCCTGAAGGCCCACGCGCTGGCTTGGCGCGTGTATGATGAGAAGTTCAGGCGCTCTCAGAAAGGTAAAATATCCATCGCCTTGCAGGCTGACTGGGTAGAGCCCGCCTGCCCTTTCTCCACCAGGGACAAAGAGGTGGCAGAGAGAGTTTTGGAATTTGACATTGGCTGGCTGGCTGAGCCCATTTTTGGCTCTGGGGATTATCCACGTGTGATGAGGGACTGGCTGAACCAAAGAAACAATTTCCTTCTACCTTATTTCACTGAAGACGAAAAAAAGCTAATCCGGGGTTCCTTTGACTTTTTGGCATTAAGCCATTACACCACCGTCCTTGTAGACTGGGAGAAGGAAGATCCAATAAAATACAATGACTATCTGGAAGTGCAAGAAATGACGGACATCACCTGGCTCAACTCCCCGGGGCAGGTGGCAGTCGTGCCGTGGGGCTTACGTAAGGTCCTGAACTGGATGAAACTGAAGTATGGAGACCTTCCCATGTACGTAATCTCCAATGGCATTGACGACGGTCTGCAGGCAGCTCAAGACAAGCTGAGGGTGTATTACATACAGAATTATGTAAACGAAGCTCTGAAAGGTAAGGCCCCCTGAAAAGCAGCCTCTTGAAGGTTGTGTCAACCAAGGGCATGATACCTGTTAGCAACTCTCAAATACCACATTGTCACCTTCAGAGACAAGAGCTGTCCATTTCTTTCCACATCCCAAAAAGTCCCACAGAGAGTTAGTACTTTCACTAGAGAGAAAGGAGTTTAGCAAAAAGTGGAAGACCCCAAATCCTGACCACCTGCTCTGGGCCTGTGACAGCCTGGTCTGTCCTCAGATGGGTCTGTCCCCCATCCTCAGATGGCCTCATAGCAGTCTGACCTGCTTCATGTACATGAAAATTTAACCCAAGCCCCTCATCAGAAGGTTAATTATGTAAAACCTACTATGTGAAATGTAGCTCAATATTTGTCTTGCCATTTGCTTATTTGTCTTCACATGAAAGAATCCTTTTCTGATTAAGTCTAATTTAGTCTGACATTTTATTAAATGGTATTGAAATTCTCCCTGATACATCAAGGTCAGGTCAAACTAAAGTGTTGTGTGCAACATATCTTAATAACTAATTCTCCTGTCCTTTTATTTTTCCAGCCTACATATTGGATGGGATCAATCTTTGTGGATACTTTGCGTATTCATTTAATGATCGCACAGCTCCGAAGTATGGCCTGTATCATTACGCTGCAAATCAGTTTGAGCCTAAACCATCCATGAAATATTACAGGAAAATTATTGACAATAATGGCTTCCCGCGTCCTGAAACTCTGGGAAGATTTTGTCCAGAAGAATTCACCCTGTGCACCGAGTGTAGCTTTTTTCATACCCGAAAGTCTTTACTAGCTTTCATAGCTTTTCTATGTTTTGCTTTTATTATTTCTCTTTCTCTTATTTTTTACTACTCTAAGAAAGGCAGGAGAAGTTACAAATAATCCTGAACATTTCCTATTCATTTATTTTGAAATAATTATGCACACACATTAGCTGGTTAATTTGTACTTCTTAGTGTTGTGAAACTGTAGATTTCATATACCTGATTTCTAGAAAACCTTTTTGTAGCATATGACAGAGGTTTTGAAATTAGCATAGGTGACTGTAATATCTTGAATAATGTGAATAATGCCTGGATTTGTTCCTTTTTAGGGGGCAATCAAAAAACTGACAAGGGCCATCATTATTGCAACATGTTGGAACCATTCTGTAACATTTTTACAGGAATTGAATGACAAGACTGGTATGTTTTTGTATATGCCCATTCCTTAATGCAATGTTTGCTTGAAGTAATCATTGCAAGTGTTCGAATGTAAAGTAAGTCTCAAGTAACCATCTCTCAACTGCCGAGATGCACCTACCTAATGGTCTCTCTGTTGAACCAAGTTTCCCTAGACAAAGATGGCAGAATATAGGAGACATGATAAAGCGCCCTAGGCTGGATCGTTCCTTTTAAAAGCAGTGTTTCTGTCAAAGGCTGCTAATGTTAATTTACATACCTGGTTATTGAGAGCAGAGCAAATTACAGAACTTTTTATTTGTCTGTGACATTTAAGGCGCTCTCTAAACCACGGGTCCTTGAGGGTTTTGTGTCACTGGGGCCTTGTTGAGGACCTGCTCGTAGACTTTCACTAAATCTTTGCAGAAAAATAAACATGACTCATAGGATGTTGGGCTCTTCAGGAAGCAGACACTGACTGTGAAATGCATTATACTACAGTGGCTCTAGGAGGAAGGAAGGAGTAAAAAATAGGTATTACAAGCAACATTATCATGAATTCGATTATAAACCCATTCATTCTAGAGCAGACCTTGGAATGAATGAGATGACCTTTCCCGAGAGAATAAGAATGAAATAATTACTCAGCCTATGAAGAGGGACTCCACTTTCAGTTCTTCAGAATGTGCCATAATTTCTTTGAGTTGATTTTTAAAAATTCTTTATATGATCAAAAGCATTTAGTCTGATAACACTGGAAGATTTGTTTTTGTGATTGCGGAGGTCCAGTTCATATTTTTGCTGCTACTTCTATGGAACTAGCTTTGAACTAGTTTTGCCTTGTACTTTTACACTGAAACATACTACTGATTTCCAGAAAGGGTTAAGTCTTATCCTGTAATGCCCCTTAAATAAATCTTGCTGATTTTCAGATAGGGAAATCCATTACACTAGAGTTGTAGATGATCCTAATGTTTGTTTTATAGATAAACCAAGATAAACCAACATCGTATCAGGCATAGCTAATCTTGCTGACACAGGATTGCAGTGTGTGAGAAATACTGTACTGTATTATGTATCATCTTCAGAGGTGGTATGACTTTTCTCCATGAAAGATAAGCTTTTGTTAGTACCCTTTTAGAAATCGGACTTCCTAAAATTGGAAACTAGAGAATCATAGTTTATTTATGTATGTCTATTTTTATGATTATAAGAGTAATATATATTCATTGTAAAAAAAATTTAAAACACAGAAACTCTATGTAAAAAAATTTACCTGTTATTTTGCCACCCTGAGGTCGCCACTATTGACATTGTCTATGTATTTTATTTTACAGTCAGATCATATTATAAATACTTTTGTGTCTTTATTAATTTTCATTGTGTGCACTTCCTTCGCCATTAGTTTTCAAAAGCATGATTTTAAATAGCTGTTGAGTAATTTTACTATATGAATTTATCACAACTTATTTAACCATTCCTATATGTTGGACTACTTTCTTATTGTTAATTACTATTAAATAATGTATGTTGTTCAAAAATTATTTTCTTGCTACAATAATTTCCTTGAGTGTAGAGAGAAGTAATTCTGTCCCTTGATAAAGTATTACAATAAATCTGCCTACAACTTTGCCTTTTTTCTTAACCATATGACTGGTTGCTAGATACATTTTTTTTTTTTTTGAATTAGATAAACCACATAGAAAATGATGGGAGTGGTCAAGAAATGGCTCTGACAGCAAGAGGAGTCAACTGCCAGGTAGGTCAGGGAGGGTGCCTCAGGCACCCTCTTTGGTTGAGCTGAGAGGTAATTTCAGTCACTGAGAGAGCAAGACAGAGGAGGGGCTGAAAGGGACAAAACAGACACCAAAGAGCCGAAGACAAATGACATCTCCAAATCATTCAATTAAGTCACAATGAGAGCACCATGCTAACTTTGCATCCCCATGGACCTTAAGAGGAGGTTGGTGGCTCACCACCAACCTGAAAGGAGAGAATGCCTCTCAGATCAGTCTTGAAACTCCGGGCAGGGGAGGAGGAGCAGTGGGGAGGGGCTTGGGGGAGGGGACTACAAAATAGGGACTTTTGGTCCAGTGGGATGAAGCATGCTCATTTCTTAACGCTAATTTCTTAACCAGCTTCTCCACGCGCTACACACTTTCCATTGATGCTCAATTCTCAGGAACTCTTGGATTTTCACCACTTCATATATATATGAACACTCACAGTTCCTTCCTTGAACCCAGGTGGGCCTCTCGCACGTATGCCCAGTTCATTTTGCCTTGGTTTGGAAGGACTGGTTTTCAGATTCATTAAGAACATTTTTCATTTCTTTTTTTTTTTTTCCAAATCTTCCACAGACAGTATTAGAATCTACTAATGGCTTGGAAGCTTTCCTTTATATTATTTACAATAGTGTTCTCCAACTGAGATACAATGCAAGCTGCATACTTAGTTTAAATTTTCTAGTAGTCACTTTAAAAACATAATAAAAAACACAGAAGAAATAAATCTTAATACCGTATTGTATATGTTTTCCCAGGATATCTAAAACAGTGCAATTTCTACATGCAATCAATATATAATGATTAAAATTTTTTACGGGGGCGGCCGGATGGCTCAGTTGGTTAGAGCACGAGCTCTCAACAACAGGGTTGCCAGTTTGATTCCCACATGGGATGGTGGGATACACTCCCTGCAACTAAAGATTGAAAATGACAACTGGACTTGGAGCTGAGCTGCATCCTCCACAACTAGATTGAAGGACAACAACTTGGAGTTGATGGACCCTGGAAAAATACACTATTCCCCAATAAAAAAAGAAATTAAAAAAAAGATTTTTACATACTTATTTTGTACCAAGTCTTAGAAATCTGGTGTGTGTGTGTGTTTTACAGGTACAGTACATCTTGTGCTCAGTTTGGACTAGCCACCCTGTGAGTGGTTAGTAGCCACATATGCCTAATGGCTACTGTATTGGACAGTGCAGTTCTATAAAGAAAGCTTTGCTAAGTCACTTAATAGCATAATTAATACATCCACAATATTTAACAATTTAGAAGGCTAAACTTATTTCAAGAATTTCTAAGTTCTATAAGCCATAGAAATAATTGTCACGTAAATTTACAATTAAGCTAAATAAACTATTGATTAAAACAAATATTTTAAAGGTGTCTATGCAGACAGAAACATTTTGCAATTCTGAATATTGTAATTCAGGTGGTGGGTTTAGGCTGCTGTTCTTTTTGCATAGTCTATTAATTCAGTCTTTTCTCTAGTTCAAATTGCTCTTTTGCAAATTAATAGAGCAACTACATTGCTCTATATCACCTCCATTTAATAAAATAAACAATGCTGCCTCAAATTTCTACTGGGGAAGAGAAATGTTCATTTGGATGATATGGACCAAGCTTGACAAGAAGGTGTTGGTTCCAGAGGGGAAAGCAGAGGCCGTGTCTCTTCTTTCTTCCCTCCCTAACTTCCCTCCCTCCTTCACTCTTTCTTTCAATTCTTTCCTTCAATTCTTTCTCTCTCTCTCTCTCTCTCTCTCTCTCTCTCTCTCTCTCTCTCTCTCTCTCTCCCTCTCTCTCTCTCCCCTAAGTCATCACCTCTAGACTAACCTCTGAGAGGACTGCAACTTTTTTGGTTCATTGTTCACACTGTCTCTCAACTAGTCAATCTTTTTGTTTGTAAGTCTTGTTACTAGGTTAAGTTCTTCATCTGCAAATACAAACAGGGAACTCATCTTCGAAAAGGAATCCCTTTAGGTTACCGTTAAATACTGATAATTTCCTAGAACATGTAGCTTTTTGCTCAGACCCATCACGTTTTCCCATTTTTATAACCATTAAATATTGTTAGAGTTTTGTTTGTTGTGGTGCATTTCCTGGAATATTTTTGTTTCGTACATTTGTGGTAAATACATAGTTTAGAATCAAGGAAAGAAAGATCAAGGAAAAGCACAAGGAAACTTGAGTAAAGTGTGGAAATTCCACTAATGACTGTGAAAGGACACCTCAAAAATGGTGAAATCCTGTTTCACTACATTAGTGCTACACACCAGAAAAGTGTGTAGCATTGGTGACTGATATTCCAGCCTCCTTTTTTGACACAATAGTTTAGAGAACAATTTCAACCTACGTACGAATTGATTCAGTAGGACCCAGATTCAAAATGTCACTGAATCTCCATTTCCTCATCTTTGAAATGGAAGTAATGTCTATTATAGTATAGTGCCAACATAGGAAGTATTCGATAAGTCACCAACCCTAGACATTGCTTCTAGACCAATTCCACTTAATTCTTCATGTGTATATGTGATATTTTTTGTTAAACAGATATTTAGAACTCAGTGACATAAAACCAAGGACTATCTCAGTCAGTATGATTCACCCCAAAGCCCTTTCTTTAGTTATTTTATTTGTAATTTTGAATATACCTCTTCATAGAATGCCCCAGGTAAAATAAAACTAAAAAAAAAAAAATCAATCCCACAGTCACTTCATATCAGGTTATTTTCTTGGATCTGAATTTTACAAATGTTGGATCGATTGAATCCTAAAGTTATTTCGGCAGAAGATATGTCTCTATCAATATGTTTGTTGTGTCCCATTTGCTCCTTTGAAACGATCTGATGACATAGATCAAACACTGAAATTTGTATATTTGTTGTTCAGTTGGTAAATATTTGAAAGCTCATTAACTACATTTTTATGTGATTTTGCTTATAATCTTTCAATATGTTTGTTTGATGGTAAAACTGGTTAATTTTAAAGAACTTATTTATTTTATGCAAATTATTTGCAACTGAAACATTGCCCCTTAATAAATTGCTATCTTAGGCTGACAACTTTTCTTTTTTGAATCTCAGTTGATTAGTTTATGAAATTCACTTTCCTTAATACTGTGGCGGTTGCTGTCTCATTATGGCCTTAAGCATAAATGTTGCCCAAGGCATTTCAGCCTATTTTGATCCCCAAGTGCATGTGAATCAAAGCTTTGGCTAATTTAGCTCCAATTTATTAGACTGCCAAGTTCTAGAGCTCTTCGAGGCCATGCTGTTGCGTGTAAGACATGAGGTTTTATAACTATTGTTTTCCTCCTTAAATTACAGGTATTATGAATCTCTGGTAAGGAGCCCAAAGGCTTCAACATGTAACATTTCAATCGACAGAAGCAGTAGTGGTGAGCCACAGAGTAGTGCATCGCGATGTAATTAGAGAAAGATTGACATGTCAGGTGAAAATAATCCATTAGTAAAAGACAAAGATGAGAAATGAACGCAATTTTATTCCAGATTGATACCGATCTGAAGCATCCTTATTTTTATCTGCAACTATCCTTCACCTAACATCCCATGCAAACAAACACGTGCTCATCAGATGGATAACACTAGAGCTGCAAGATTCCAGCCGGGCTGGGGACTTAGCCACAATGTCTCCCAAAAGGGTAAGGAGGTGGCAGGAAGCCAGAAAGCTTGTGAAGGGCTTGCAGGACTGGGGGGAGTTATGCATGGAGTAGGGTCTCTGGATCTGGGGGTCTTGGGGTATGCTTTTCAAGGGCAGATGATCAGGTCTTTTTCTCACAGTCCCCATTTTCTGAAGTGCCCTTGGGGAGATGGCTACAGCACCTGGGTTTTGGCAAGGGGCTCTCCTAAGGGATTCTGGCAGAGCATTCACTGAGAAACTTGGGGTGACATGTGGGAGTGCAGCCAAAGACAGATTCAGTGGATGCAAGAAGATGAGAAAGAACGAAGGACAAAAGGGATTGAGCCAGGAATCGGAATGTCAGGATTCAAGAGCTTAGAGGTGAAGCATTTTCAGTTGGCGTCAGGAGGGCTGTGTTGAAGGAGGCAATGTCATTGGAGGTGATGCTGCTTAGAGCATGTTAGTCCCGGGTACAGGGAATGGCATCTGCAAAGAGGCTGCAAAGGCTAAGAATGGTTTCAGGGTTTTTGAAGGTGAGCCCAGTGGAGGAGGAGAGGGAAGCAAAGTATTATAGATGAAAACTGTAAGAGAGGCAGTAAAGTGTGTCCAGAAATTCAGAACATTACTGAAATGAGGAACAAGAGTAGGTAAATAGAGATGGGCTTGGGGAGCAAGGATCATGCCAGCTCCCAAGCATGGGACAGAGTTTGGGAAGGAAAGAGCTCATATACACAGTGCAGGCAGCCCCAAACCTGATTGGGACCTTCTGATTTCTAATTCTGATCCTAAATTTGCTTTATAACCTGAATCAAAACCCACTGAGCCTTATCATTCTTGTCTGTAAAAAAAAGGGAGTAAATCAAGACCAGTAGGTTTCAACCTTGGTTACACATTAGAATCATGGGGGAGCTTTTTAAAATCTCCAGACAAAGTAAATCTGGTTCTCTCGGAGTGGGATCGAAGCCTTGGTGGGTTTTAAAGTTCCCTGGTAATCATAATGGGAAGCAAACACTGAGAACTGGTGGTTTAAATAAGTGTCTCTCCGTCTTTCCGCGTACAGGAATCACCTGGGGATCTTGGTGAAATGCAAGTTCCAAGTCCATAGGGCTGGGATGCGCCTGAGATCTTGCATTTCTAGCCTCCCAGGGCTGTCCAAGATGCTTATGTTGTGTGGACCACACTATGAGTAGCAAAGGGCCAAGGGCCCTGTAGGGACAGAGCCAGGAGTGCAGTTTCTAGGCTCTCGGCCTCACGTGGAAAGGTGCTGGCTCAACTGTGATTGGATGGCCATCAGCTGTGGCTAGTTGGCCGTCAGCTGTAACCAGTGAGCCATTGGCCACTAATATAACTGCCGTAGCTATGCTGGCAGCAAATGGGGGCTGGCAAGAAAATAGTGGCTGAGCTAGCAAGAGTGGATTGCACTTAGCAAGTGGAGTCGAGAAGGAGTCGAGAAGAGTCGGTCGGTTGGCAGAAAAGCGGACAGCAGGTCGCACGTCATGTGAATCCAGCCTCCAGTGACACTATAAGGGTATGACTCCCCTACATATGGCTCCGTGGGTGTTCCTTTTTGGCCTCACCGAGTCCTGCGTTCTCATTTGGGGAGCGGCACCAGAGACCCCGCCTGACACCCTGCATGACAGTTCCTCTCTGGTTGTTTGAAGGATGGATATAGTTTGTTCTAATGGGGATACCAAGACAGAGAACAGAATACTAGTCTATTTCTACTAGAATGGTAGAAAGAGCCGGAACAAAACAGAGAGATGACAGGGATGGTAAACAGTGCCAATTTAAGATTGTCATAAACAGAACTTTAAGAGACCATTAATTTCCAATAACAAATTCTCACCTTAAATGCATAATCATTTTTGAAACAGAACTTCCAGATCTAAGTAACTATTTTTTAAAATAAAAAATATTTGAATACGAAAAAGTTATTAAAATACAGGATAAATTTTCTCCTCTATATTTTTAATATTTTCGAAGCGTAACTCTGAGTCAAGACCCTCTGGATACAAACATCCTATATGCTCAAACAAATTGTGGTGATGTATGTTCAATACCACATGATAAAAACAGTTCCATTGTAGTTATAACTACACAAAAATTATGTAGTTATGATGATATAGATGAGACTTGAATTGTGAGGTATAAAAGTCTGAACTTTATTGGCATTCTTCCATACTGAAGGCTATATCAAAAACTACACATTGAATGAGAGTAAATGAATCTAGTCTTGAAGGGGATAGCTGGGTTGTATAATCCTGGAAAGAATTTATAGAAGCCTTTTCCACCTATAGAGGTCATGAGGCCTGGGTTGAATTGTTTGCCACTTCTTTTCAGTAGTTGGTACTTCCATCTGTAAAGTGGTTAATACATCACCTCTTATGACACAGTTAATGTCATATGAGAAAGTAGTTAGTAAATGTCAAAGCATTATTCATATTAAGTTATTATTATTATCCGACTTTCTCACACACTGATTTTACTCTTGTCACCTGTAGAGATGTGGTATAATTTTTTTCCTTAAATGTTTGGTAGAATTTATTAGTGAACCCATCTGGGCCTGGTGCTTTTGGTTTTGGAAGATTATTGATTCAATTTCTTTAATAGATATAGGCCTGTTCAGATTGTGTACTTCTTCTTGTGTGAGTTTTGCCAAATTGTCTTTTTGAGGAATTGGTCCATTTCACATGAATTATCAAATTTATGGGCATATGTGTGACAATTAAGTTCACGAACTTGTTGCAACAATGTTGCTAATCTTTTCTGAGATCAGAGGGACTATTCATTATGAATTTGTACCAACTGGACAAACAGTTAACCAAGTTTACTGTTTGGAAGTGCTGAAAATCCTGTGTGAAAAAGTCAGACAAAAACGACCTGAACTTTTGGCTAACAATTCATGACTCTGGCATCACAACAATGCACCAGCTAACACGGCACTGTCCGTGAGGGAGTTTTTAGCCAATACACAAATAACTGTATTGGAACACCCTCCCTACTCACCTGATCTGGCCCCCAATGACTTCTCTCTTTACCCAAAGATAAAGGAAATATTGAAAGGAAGATATTTTGATGACATTCAGGACATCAAGGGTAATATGATGACGGCTCTGATGGCCATTCCAGAAAAAGTTTCAAAATTGCTTCAAAGTGTGGACTAGGCGCTGGCATTGGTGCATAGCTTCCCAAGGGGAGGACTTCGAAGGTGACCAAAGAGATATTCAGCAATGAAGTATGTGGCACTTTTTCTAGAATGAGTTCATGAACCTAATTGTCTGATCTCCTGCGTGTGTGTGTGTGTGTGTGTGTGTGTGTGTATATATATATATATATATATATATGTATATGATATATACATAAGCATACATAATTGAAAATACATTGTTGATATGATTATTTTGAACAAACTATTATTGGTTAGAACAATTCAAGATAAGGAAAATAAAAGTTTTGTTATGCAACATCCACTTATTCCTTCTTTGATGCTCTTCCTTTCTTTACCGTGTTTCCTCGAAAATAAGACCTAACCAGAAAATAAGCCCTAGCATGATTTTTCTGGATGACATCCCCTGAACATAAGCCCTAATGCATCTTTTGGAGCAAAAGTTAATATAAGACCCTGTCTTATTTTTGGGGAAACGAGGTATCTGAGTTTTTGACATGTTATTTTCCTTCTTTCTAAACAGCTTGTTTTTATATCTCTTGCAAAGGTCTACTGGCAACAAATTCTTTCAATTTTTTGTCTTAGAAGTCTTTATTTCTCCTTCACTTTTGAAAGATAATTTCATGGATTATAGAATTCTAGGTTGGTGATTTTTTTCCCCCAACACATTAAATATTTAACTACTTCACTCCATTCTCTTCTTACTTACACAATTTCTGAGGAGAAGTTTGATGTAATTCTTATATTTGCTTTTCTGTAGGGGAGGTGTGTTTTTTCCTCTGGCTTCTTTCAGAATGTGTTTTTTTCTATATCTGTGATTTTCTGTAGTTTGAAAATGATATGCCTAGGTGTAGTTTTATGTGTGTGTGTGTATGTTTTCATTCATCATGTTTGGTGTTCTCTGAGCTTCCTTGTGGTTTGTGGTTTGGTGCCTGACATTAATTTAGGAAAATTCTCAGCCCTTATTGTTTTAAATATCTCTTCTTTTCCTTTCTCTTTCTTCTCCTGGTATTCCCATTGTGCCTATATTGTGCCTTTCATAGTTGTCATATTGTCCTTGGATAGTCTGGGTTTTTTGTTTTGTTTTGTTTTGTTTTGTTTTAAATCTGTTCTGTTTGCTTTTCGGTTTTAGAAGTTTTTCTTGAGATATCCTCAAGCTCAGAGATTCTTTCCTTAGCTATGTTCAGTATACTTACAAGCCCATGAAAAATACTCTTCATTTCTATTGCAGTGTTTTGAGGTCTAGCATTTCTTTTTAGTTCTTAGGATTCCCATCTCTCTGCTAACATTGCCCATCTTGTTTTGAACACTGTGTATTTTGTCCACTTGAGTCCTTAGCAAATTAATCATAGTTGTTTTAAATACCCTGTCTGATAATTCCAAAATTTCTACCACGTCTTCTTCAGATGCTTGCTCTGTCTCTTCAAATTGTGGTTTTTACTTTTTGATACGCCTTATAATTTTTTTGGATAGCCCCACAGAAAGTAGTAGGCGAAAGTAACTGCTGTAAATAGGGCTTTAGTAATGTGATGAAGTGTGGGAGGAGTGGTAGTGTTCTGTAAGACTAGGATTAGGTCTAGGTCTTTTAATGAGTCTGTGCCTCTGGACTGTGAGCTTCACAAATGTTTCTTCTTTTTTTCTCCCCCTTTGGTGGAACAGAATGTCCAGAGTAGATGGAGCCGGATATTTCCTTTTTCCCATGTGGAAGGCTAGAGCTGCTGACTGGAGTTGGGCATTTCCCTTCCCCCAGGTCAGATAGGCTATGATAATACCCCTGCAGGTTAGGCTCTGGCTAACCAGGTTCTCCTGAGGGCTGGCCTTATGAAGGAAAACAGAGTGCTCTGATGTATTTCAAAATGGTTCCCTTTCCCTTCCCCCTGCCAGAAACACAAGAGAATTTTTCTCCGATATTTACTGTGAGAAACTGGTAGAGCACCTGGAGGTAAATTTCACAAAATTGTTGCCCCCACCCCCATCTCCTTGAACTTTTTAACTCTAACAGTTGTCTACAGTGAGCCTCTGGCAATTCATGAATTACAGTTCAGGTTTTTCTACCTAGCACTGGTGCTTTCTACCTGTGAGTCTGTCCTGGTCAGACATCACCTTATGTTTGTCTGTTTGACTCTCCAGTTTTAGGGGCAGCAGTTTGCCCTCTGTCATGGATCAAAGAAGAGTTGTTGATTTTTCTGTCAGTTCAGCTTTTTACTTGTTATTAGGATGGAGTTGTGACTTTCTTCCCATCACCTCTAAAGAGATAGAGTTGAAAAGGCAAGAGTCAGGGAAATGCTGTCATCCTTATAAAGCAAGCCGGTACTATTGTCAATCCAATTTCAGTACAATTACAAAATACCATATTTTGCCATGTACACGGGAGTGCCATGCACTCCTGTATATAATACATACCCATGTTTTTGGCCCAAATGTTCAGGGGAAAAAAATCTTTTGTTTTAATTTTTTTAATTCAAATTTTTGTTTACATTTAGGTACTTATTTTTTGTATTATAAAGGAATTTTAGCATTTACTTTTTAACATATTATGGTACAAGAAATGCTATGTATCAAATAATTACAAAACAGAAGAACAGATACAAGGTACAAGAAATTTTATGTACTGGTAACAAATTTATGATATTTACACATCATAGAAGGCCAAGAACTCTTCATCATTGCAAGTTCGCTGTAAGTTCAACAACACCGATTATTGTATTCCAGGGTATTATTTTGCATACAGATAATCATTATTGATTTCTAGAGTTACACATTTAACTCCTAAGCATGAACAAAATTTAAAACATTTATATAGATAGGGAATTAGTACTACTTATGCATAATGCACATCCTTAGTCTTACCTCATTAATTTGGGCAAAAAAGTGCACATTATACACGGCAAAATACGGTACAATCTCTACCATCTCACTGGTCTCTCCAGCCCTGGCTGAAAAAGCACAGATCTACAAAATACAACAAGGATTGTCACTATTCATATGAGGGACATATAAACAGTTGGGTCTGGTATTCTTTAAAATCAACTTCCAAGCCTGAATAACATCATTACTATTGTGAATTTGTTGAAGTGAGGTGGAAACAGGATATATGTGATACGTGAAATATGACTTGCACGCTATTTTTGAAAGGCTTTAAGAATACTGGGTTATCAGAGGAATTTATATTTTTAGTCACAATATTTTAGAATACCAATGACCAGTGAGTGTTTTATTTCTTGATGTAGTTACACAATGACAATATAATAATACAGCGACTTTGCAAACAGTGAGTGCTTTCAGTGCACCCTTGGTGGATGTCTCTTGTTGGATGTCTCTCTAGCCTTGAACTGATATGTCTGAAGGGGAATATTGATTATTTTCCCCTTCAAACTAGCTCTTCTTCCTGTTTCCTTAATTTTCTCCAGTCATCCCTTGGAGACATTCAGGCATACAATTCTGTGGATTGTTTTCATTCTAATATTTCTACTTTGGATACTTTATTTGGATGCTTACTGCAATTGCCCTCTTTGAAAATTTTGCTTAGACTTTTCCAATAATCCCTGCATGGTACTTTGGCTTGTGTTCATTCTGCACAACAAATGCCATGTTGATTCAGTTCACTTCTTTCTTCAAATACAATGGTACCTTGGTTCTCGAACGTAATCCATTCTGGAAAACTGTTCCAGTTCTGAAATGTTCGAAAACAGCCAACAACTAGGCCTCAGGATCTTGCACTCAGCGGAAGCCGTGTGACATGTTCAACTTCTGAGGTGTGTTCGAAATTCGATGCATTTACTTCCGGGTTTATGGCGTTCGTAAACTGAAATGTTTATCAATGGAGACATTCGAAAACCGAGGTACTACTCTACTTTTAATGCCTGTTCTTGCTTCCCGTGATCAGCTGGCATTTGCTTTCAAATCTTCCTCCTCATGTCCTCTAGCCTGGTCATCCTCAACTTTGCTGGACATTGTAATTTCACCTACTACCTTCTCTTGCAACTTGTGTGATTGGCTAATCTCTTCCATTAGCTTATAAAGTACTTTAATGCAGGGGCCTCATCTTATTTGTTTCAGAATTCTCTAGAACATATATTAATTACTTAATAAATACTTACATAAATAGATGCTTAATGAAAAGGGGTAAAAACTTATTACAGGTGGCTCTTTAAAAAGAGTTAACTGTTTTTCCAGTTACTAGGGCTCAGTTGAACTCTATTACCTGGAGTTCTGCCAGTCAGACTTCTGTTTAACAATATTTATGATGATAATTAGTATTCATAGTGATTACCTCAGGGCTGTACAAAATCTTGCAATGCCTTCTTAGTCATTTAAAAGAAGATCATATTAAGATGTATGTTTCTGGTTAACAGATTCATTATATGTGTCATCATGGATTACGCATTTAAAAACATTAAAATACAATAAAAATCATAATAATATCACACTGAACATTAATCTTCCTTTGATGATTAGTTCATTCAACAAATAATTAGCACACACTTAATATGTGCAAGCTAATAGAGTTTTTAAGCAGAATATTCTACTCTCGTCAATTATGTATATTTGAAATGCCTTCTGCATCAATTGTGCTAGATAATGGTTTACTGTAATTGATAATACGTATGATATTTAATCCATTTTTTCGATGAATATTTAGCAAAATATGGCTCTTTAAAATAGTATATTTTATAGAGTAATTACTAAAAAGTTATCTACGAAGCAAAGTTCTATAAATCAAACACATTTTTTTGGATATTTCTTCAAAGGAGCAGGTTGGCTGCTTGACCTGGTATCTTTGGTTTCTGCTTCTGGATCTGAAGTGATGGTATGTCAACAGCTCTTCTCCCCATGTCTGCTCAGTCTGGGTGAGATGCCATACTACCATGTTTCCCTGAAAATAAGACCTAACCAGAAAATAAGCCCTAACATGATTTTTCAGGATGACATCCCTTGAACATGAGCCCTAATGCGTCTTTTGGAGCAAAACTTAATATAAGACCCGGTCTTATTTTTGGGGAAACACAGTAGGAACACTAATTTTGACCAGATGCTTTAAGTTGTGGTTCTCAAACCTGGTTTTTCACTGGAATCACTTGGAGTTTTAAAAACCATTGATGCAGGATTCCATTTTCAGAGATTCTGGCTTGATTCATCTGGGATGTTGCTCTGTGTTTCTTTCATTGTTCCAGTGGCCACCGGTTGGGCCTGTCAGCCTCTCCCTGGTGGCTCTGTCCTTGAAGGCAGTGGTTTCCTGCTGTTGCTACTATCTGAGTTTCCTCACCATCCCCTATTGGTTTCTCGGCTCCCCCATCACTCCTGTAAGCAACTCTCTATGTTGTAAAATGTTCCCTCAGTTGTAAAATCTCAAAGTGGCTCCTCTTTTCCTCACTTAGGTTCTCGTCAGACCTTGACTAAGACATCTGGCAGTGAAGACAGTGAGAAGTGAATTAAGAATCATATGGGGCATCCTTGGACAGCCAACCCCAGTCCTGGCTGGGAGGGCTGACGAGGCTTGGACAAGTGGAGATTGGAAATGGGAAGGACCCGGGGTTGGTGACCATTTCCAGAGGCCACTCATTTAGCCACAGAGACACCTGCATTTGTTCTATAAAACAAATCTCATGGAAGAATTTAATAAAATGTTCTAATTTCATTGTTTTTGAGGATTTAATTTCCTTGTACTAGGTCACCTTTACCTTGTATAAAGTCCATCAGGGAAGAAATCCAGTTTTTACATGATATCTTGATTAATTAACTGTGATTAACCTTTGAGTTCATACTAGTAAAGCTGAAGAAACTTAAATATGACTTTTTTTTAAAATTTGGAATTCCTTTGACCAAAGCCTCCTGTTGACTTATGCTTCAAATTCATGACCACACTCAAGGTAACTTTGAAAATCCTCATCCCTGTTTTAAAAAAAAGGAACTTCAAAAAATGCCTGCTCTTTGTCTTATGTGGGGAAGTGGAGGTGCTCTGTTCTATATTACTTCACAGTGTCGTACCTTTGGAGCTCTGCTGACAGCAGCCATGGAAACGAGAGGAAGCAGCCCCAGTCATCAAAGGAAAACCTCATATACTTGGTGGTTGAACACTCAGGCCTGCTTTCAAGTATGTTCAGGGCTGATTGTATGCAGACCCCAAGACTTTTAATTACACACATACACGAACACTCACACTCACGTGCACACACACATTCTCACACCCACAGTCACACATGCACTCTCACGCACGTACCCTCCACGCTGACCCTGTAGCAGCTTCTGCCGAATTGCCCTTTCTGAATGGCCTTCCTGAATTGGATTCTGTTTCTGCTCCTTTATAGATGCCTTCAGAAAGAGGTAGTGAGCGTCCTCTACATTTTACACACAAAAAATTGTTAGTCAAAAGTAGCATTTTTGTCTTCTTAGGAACATCATTGTTATAAGCTAAGAGAGTGAACCAGTCATCTAGAATTGAATAGTAATAATAAACCTATCTTTAAAGGTATGCTACTATCCCCATTTTACAGATGAGAAAATTGAGGCTTGCAAAGGCTCACAGCAGGAAAGTAGAGGTAAAAGCGGGATTTAACAGTCAGGATTGCTTCATATGTACAATCTGAATTAAGGTACAGGTTGAATTTATGTCTGTCACATTTTAAAAGGCTGAACAAATCCAGAGCTTCTCTATGTCTGAGATAATCAGTCCTGGGAAAATTAGAGTCCAAGAAAGGCCCAGCCACTAATTGGAGTCATTAGTGACTATTTAGAGTCAGATTCACATTGGTTTCCTAGAATGGTAGCCAACTGATTTACAAGGAGAAGAGAGACCCTTGCTGGCTTAAAGAGCTGCATCAAGCCTCTAGAAGGAGAGATTGTAAATGGCAGATTTATAAGACAAATTACCTACTAGACTGGCAATAAAAAGTGCATTAAACACTCCAACCCAAACCACTATTGGGTGGAAAACCAGAAATTACCATTGCTATGTGCCTGGACTCCCCGGCAGGGCTGGCAGTGACTCAGAGCCTGGATGAGAAGATCCCTGCCTGTGGTTTAATGTTGTTCCGGGACCGTCTTGAAATTCTTCATATAATTTTATCTTTGAACTTGTCTTTTGTGATGATGCTGATGGGCCGATGTAGTAGCGTGTGGGTTAGTGGAGAAGCGCCAGGCAGCAGCCCGCACGTGGATGGCTGGGGTCCAGGAGCCGCCCATGGGAGGGCATAAAGCAGCTGGCCCAGATCGCACAGGGGTGCCTCAGGCCGGTTCAGGGTTCCTGAGGGGGTGGCCAGGACAGAACCTGGGCCCAGGTGTTGGCGACAGGAGCAGCAGTAGCAGAGGTGGCAATGGCAGCTCCAGCAGTCTCAGCATATGTCAGAGGGGAAACATTAAAATAACATCGTACAAATTTACATTTAAAGACAATGTCAGACTTACATGAAACCCATTTGCACAGAGAGCTAAATCCTTTAGAAAAATTATCTTGTGGCAATCATCTGGATGTAATACAATTTACGTTTTGATATAATTTATCAGAAATTTATCCTAGTACCATAACCCCAAATAATTCCAACAATGTTGTCACAGCCTATAAAATACTCTTAATAGCTCCAGTAACAGTAGCATATGCAGAAAAATCCTCAAAATTAAAAATTATCAAAAATTGTTTCTAATCTTTCATTTGCAAAAGCGACAAATATTGCTTTAAATTATTAAAAGAAAGTTGTTAAAAGTATGTTTTGATGCTTTAATAAATTTGCAGAAAAATAAGCCCCCCAAATCATATGCCTGCTCTTTGTCTTATGAGGGTAAGTGAATAAGTCAATCAAGTAAGTGGGTAAGTCAACGATCAATCAAGATAGCACGTTAATAAAGTATTATCATTTATCAATTATATAAAATTATGACACCAAAATATTAATTTGAAATTTGCAAGTTTATGTGGTTACTCGTGTATTCGTCTTTTGTAAATAACAGAATATTTTTAAAGGAAAAATTTTTGTATTTTAGTACTTTTAATAGCACTTTTTCTTGCCTCTTAAACAAGGGGCTTTTATTGTCATTTTGCCCTGGGTCCTGTGAGTTAGGGGTTCAGCCCTGCTCCCAGAAGAAGGAAACGATGTCCTAGAAGAAACAAGGAATATAGTGTTCTCTACCAAGAGTCCAAGTTTCCTTTTTATCCTTATAAAAACAACCCCAGAGCAGAGGAAAAGATCAGCGCAGGGAGGGTGTCATGCAGGGTGTCATGCCGGGTCTCAGCTCCCTCTCCCCACATAAGAACGCAGGATATGGTGAGGCCAAAATGGAACACCCACGGAGCCATAGGTAGGGGAGTCATACCACTGTATTCTTGCTGGCTGCTGGGTTGGAGACACAGGAAGCAGGAGCCACACTATCTGCAACCTGCCATATACTTCTCTCTGCCAAACAACCCCACTTGCTAACTGCACTCCGCTGTGCTAACTGCAATCCGAGCTTGCTAGCCCAGCCACCATCTTCTTGCTAGCCCCCATTTGCTGCTAGCGTAGCCACAGCAGTTATTTTAGTGGCCAATGGCTCACTGGTTACAGCTGACGGCCAACTAGCCACAGCTGATGGCCATCCAATCACAGTTGATGGCCATATACCACCTGAGCCAGCACCTTTCTATTGTGAGGCCGAGAGCCTGGAAACTGCACTCCTGGCTCTTTCCCCACAGAGAGGTTAGACCAAGTCCTGAGTCAGAGGGGTCAGATGCCACCTTCTGGAGTCTGGCCAGGGCCAGCCTTGGTATAGGAGTGGTCACGCTGGGCTCCTGGTTGCCAAAGCAGCGCACTAGGTATGGGAAGACGTTAAAGAAGAAGAAAAGCCAGGGATAACGAATCACTGTTTCCTTAGTCGCTACTATTGTAAAAAGTGCTGAACGCTTTATGTCTATTTTGCTTTTTATGCTCTTTTTCTTCTCTCCAGAATTAGAGCCGGTTTATTAGAGAGGCAGAGATAAGAGAGGAGCCTGGTGTCTTGACACAGGGCTGGACATCTGGATGTGAGCCCAGCTTTGCCTTTTATTGCAATGTGACCTTTACAAACTACTTGAGTCTTTCATTCTTCGTGTTCTTGTATGTGGCAGCGAAGTATACAATGCCAGCTGATATGTTTTGGTGACACTGCTTTGATTCTTGCTAAGAAAGCAGCAATTGTACTGACCATTGATTTTGGGTCACCAAAGCAAACGCCAACACAGGGGAAAAGGTAAATAATATGGTAAGATACTGTGAAAGTATTTTGATCTTGCAGACCCCCTGGAAGAATCTTGGGGACCTCCAGGGCTCCACGGACCACACTTTGAGAACCACTGTTCACATGGGACTTTTGACAAACTCCAGCATCTGAGCCTAAGCTCCAATGTTTAAAGAGGGCTCAGGGGCCCGAGAGAGAAAAAACAAACAGAACACACAGGACGGGTTCTTAAAGGAAAGGATTAAAACTTGCACCCAAATGTAGAAACATGTAAGAGTGGTCAATTATTTTTAAAAGAATTTTTGCATGATATTTGAACTAAAAATGCTAGTAAATGAATTGAAGGAGAGTGGTGGGCCCTGTTAAGACTTGCCCTTGCAGTTTAACTGGATATAATACTTTAAAACACAGAGCAAAAACACAAGGGGAAGACAACCTGAGAGGGGAAAAAAAATAGATTTTTAAAGGATATATCTGGAAGAACTAACATGTGAATAAGAGAAGATCCAGAAAGGAGAAAAGGAACAGATGGAGAAGAGGCAATAATTAAACTAGTAAAAGAAGAAAATGTCCCCAAGATTAAGACAGACCTGAATGTGCAAATTGAAACTATTCACAAAGTTCCAAGCAGAAGGGATGAGAAAAAAAAGTCACTAAAGCTAGTCTGGAAAATTCTTAAGTTCCAAGAATAAGAAACCACAACAAACTTCCAGACAGAAGTAACTTAAAGAATCAGACTGCCATTCAATGTATCATATGCAACATCTGAAATAGAAGATGGTGAGATGGCATCTGACTATTGAGAGAGAAAAGGACTGCTACCCAAGGTCCCTTACCCACTCCAGATGTCATTCTCCTTTTAAGATGGAGGAAAGGGTGAAGGTGCTGTGAAGCAGAAAGCATATCACTCCCACATCCGGGATACCAAAGGAAACTACCAGAGAGGACTATATAATGAAACAATGTACCACAAAGGCACTCCTTCACCCACCACCAGCACTACCACCAAATAGAGGAGAGTGTGAAGAGGGAAAGAAGCTCTGGTCAGGAGTGCACATATAGTCAAATCCAAATGGACAAAAGTAGACCAGGAATGTATGCTTGTTACCCCAAGTAAAAATTCTTAAAATAGAAAGGAACTGTGTAAGGAGTTCCTGTGTGATAATAATCTGGAATGAAAAGGACTGAAACTATCTCAGCGAAATCTAGAAGTTAGGGGTGAAGAAGGAGAAAAGTAATGAGCAATGCATTTCAAAGATTTTTATCTTGGTCTGGATAGGGGCAGAGAACTGAGAAAAATAAGACTGGAAATGTTGTAAAAGACTGATCTTATTGGGGTAGACTATCTTGATGAAGGAAATAAATTATATCTTGTTTGATTAAAAAAATATTACAGAAGTATGTGTTTTGTTACAAGCGCCTAGAGAGGGAAGGCAAACATTTATGGAATAGAAAGTCGCAGTGGAACAATAGTATCAAAAAAAGGAAAAAGATAATGAAAAGAAACTGAAGAAAACCAGCAAAAAAATAGCAAAAGGAGAATGAGACACAAAAAAGCCAAAGTGAACACAAACTAAATATCAAATTAGAAGGAATACAATAGAATATAAAGTATACAATGAGATCATCAAAAATAGGGAAAGTCTGAGAAACGCTCACAGCCAAGAGAAGCCTAAAGGATGTATGTCATGTGTCGTCCTGAATGGAATCCTGGGTGGGACAGTAGAGAGATATTAGGTAAAAACTAAAGAAATCTACTTTTGGTTTTAGCTTCACTAGAACTGGTATACATACAGCAGCCTACATATAGCAGGTCTCAGGAACCCAAGGGCTGGGATGCCATCGGGCCTCTGATTCAGGCTTTAAACAGGGATTGATATGGACTTCTGAGCCAGGAAATTTTCCTTTCCTCCATCTCTGAATTCTGCTTTTTTCTTATATTTCTGCTTCAACATTCTTCTATGTGGCAGCTTGGGTTTCCAATGATATGGTGGAAAACTGCCAGTGACAGTCCCTGAATTACTACCTCCTTTGATTAACAAAACATTCATTCATTCAATCATTCATCTACATAAGAAGCATTTGTCGCCTGCTTATGATGCGCCAGGCTCTCTACCATGTTCAACTCTGTGCTGATGACAAGAGAAAGTGGACATTATCCCATCCTCATGGAGATTACTAGATAGTAAGAGAGAAAGACACTAGTCTCTTATTTATACAAATAACTATGTAATATAATTACCAATGACAAGTGCTAAGAAGGAAAAATTCTGCATATTGTGAAACCATTCCCCAACTTAGTCTAGGGTAAGAAGAAGGACTTTCTGAGGGGAAATGACATGAAACTGGGACCTAAGTGTAAACAGGAGTTACCTAGTCATTGGGGACAGGTGTGGTGAACACCTTTATAGAAAGTCTGGAGATGGGCAAAGGGAGAGAGGTGAAAAGTTGAACTATTTATATTTATCCTAAACCTATAGCTAGTATCTACTACAAGGTAGGTAGATTCACTAAATTTCTATTTGTAAAACACAAATTTATGTATTCATTGAGTCCTACAGAACATGTAGGTTTTTAATGTCCATATAATATTTACAAAAATAGTTGGTCATGTACCCGACCACACAGAAAATCTCGATCTTCAAAACGGAATTTGAAAATTTGAAAAACACTGATCATTTCTTAGGAAAATATAAATGATTAAAAATTGAGTGAAGAAGTAGAAAACTTGAATAGACCAAGCACCATAGAAGAGATTAGAGAAGTGGTTCAAAATGTATCATTGAAAAAGTTAACAGGATTTGAGAATTTCATAGCTGAGCGCCATTTAACCTTAAAGGGCAACTTAAGGTTATTTAAATTGTAATTTAAACAATTTAAGACTATAGAAGACAGACAAAATCTCATTGTATTTATGAAACCAATCTTATTACTCCAAACTGATTAAGCTGCAACAGAAAGATCAAGATGCAAAAAATTCTAAATGCGATATTAGCCACAATAATCCAGTAATGTATTAGGTTGGAGCAAAAGTAATTGCGGTTTTTGCAATTATTTTTAACCGTTTAAACCGCAATTACTTTTGCACTAACCTAGTATTAACAGACTAACAAACTGTTAGCCAAGTAGAGATTATTACAGAAATATAAGGTTGCATAGGCAATAGGGAATCAAATAACATAATTCATTATAGCAACATATTAAAGCAGAAAAATAAACGAACATATCAATAGATGCGCAAAACCATTTTGATAAGCATTTAGCAGCTATTCTTAAAAGCAACCTTAAGAAAATATGCAAGTGAGGAACATTTTTAAGTGTGATAAAGACTACAAAACACGGGTAAACATTATTCTAAATAGGAAAACACTAAAATCACTTTAGTTATAACCAGGCACTAGGTAAGATTGCTTGCTCTTGTCATTATTATCCCACATCGTCTTAATCGTTCTAGTAAAGGTGCTAAGAAAAGACAGTAAAATAATTTGTATAAACATTGGAAAAGAAAGGATAAAACTCTTTTTGTTGATGATACTATATTCCTGAAAATCCCAAGAGAATTAAGAAAACAGTACTTGAATTAGCAAGATGGATAGATATAAAAACACATAACACAATCAATAGCATGAAATCACCTAAGCATGAAAATAGGAAAAATTTGTAGTTGCAAAGAAATACTACGTGAAGAAAACTATAAAAGCCCTGAAAGCAAGATCAAACAAATGGAAAATCATACTAAGTTCTTAGATATGTACTTTCTTGGACATGAAGACTGAAAATAACGAAAATGTTATATCTCCCCAAATTTACTATATACATGCATATATAATATTTATATGTAACATTAATTATGATATATAGTGCAATTCCAATTAGAATCATAACATTTTTAAACAATAGAAAACGATCTTAAAGCTTATTTAGCCTAACGATAAAATGTATTTAAAAAAAAAGACTAGTGAGTGCCAGTATTAAAACATACTATAGAACCACTATAATCAAATAAATAGGTCATTGGTTTTTGAAACAAATAAACATGGTAGAGGAAGTGAATGATTGAATGAGAAATCTAGGTATAGATTCCCAAATACACGTTAGTTTAATTTATGATGAAGTTGATATTTCAATGCAATGTGAGAAGGAAGGTGCTGGCTCCGTTGACTATCCATCTGGAAGAAAACAAAAATGTACACCTCTCTCTCAGTATTCATATAAACAAACTCCAGATAACTGAAGCCTTCACGTAAAGAATTAAATATAGAAATAAATCAGAGATAAATAAATTACTTAAATATCAGAAGAAAATCTAGGAATGTACACATACAATTTAGTTTGTGGAGGCTGTTCTTAACCCAAAGCTATTGAAGCTGTGGAAGACAAAATAAAATAAAAACAAATAAATAAAAACAAAAGCTATTGAAGACTTACACAAGATCAATGAGAACTTGTAGAGTTAAAAATATATTTGCATCACAGATAACAGATAAAAAGTTAATATCTTTAAAATACCAAGAGTTCTTACTAATGGGTAACCAATAATAGAAAATAGATATGAATGAATAATTTACCCAAAAGTGAGTGAAGTGGCCATAAACATATGAACACTGAAAATCATTAATAACCAAGGAAATACAAATTAAAGTAACAACACAATGTCCCTTTATACCCTTGTAATTAACAAAAACACAATAGAATGGCAACATTGTCACTCTCTTTAGAAGTAAGTATGAAGAGGTAAAGGAATCATCATACTTTACAGATAATATGTGAATTGTTACAGCCATTTTTAAACTGCGTCATGGCAATATCTTCCAAAAATAAAAATTCACATGTTCTTTGATCCACCAGTCTCATTCCTGAGATGTTTATTACAACATTACTCATACACTTAAAATTCTGAAACAAGGTGAGTTCCCATGAATAAAGGAATGGTTGAATCAATTTTTAAAATAAAAATTTTTTAAATTTATTAAACATTATGCAGCCATGAAAAAGAATGAATTATAGCAAAATCAGTTGACTTGGTTAGGATTTCTAGAAACTACTGAGTGATAAACTCTAGCTGCAGAAATGTATAACACTGCGTTTCTATAAATAATACTAATAAACAATGACACATTTATGTCATTTGTATATAATGTATGTTTGTGAATGTGTGTATTTGTTTACAACACTAGTTGCTAATACAGGATACTTAGTGTGGTGAAGGAAAGAGGGAAGGAAGGATGGAAGGAAGGAAGGAAAGAAGGGAATTATTTAAAAAGCCAACATGATTCCCATTCATGTTGTCTGTGGAATAATACAAAATAGAAGAATGCTGGGCTACCAGTAGGAAAGCTTTCAGTCACTTTTTCACAAGACCTGACTTTTTTACCTTATTGTTCCTGTAGCTTCTATTCTGTTAGCAATTATGTTCCACTGGGCACAGTGGGAGAGTTTTTTTTTTGTCTTCCCAGCATATTAAATAACACAGGTGCTCCCTGTTCCTTCATTGCTCCATTTGTCAGGCTGTGTTCATGCCACAGAAAAAGAGAACACTTGCACAACCATTTTGCCATGTTTGACAGTTTAATGTACCTGCCAACTGCTGTACCAGTTCTATATCTTAACTATTTTAATTAAATGTAGAAATCTACAGAAGGGAACATCTGAATTGCTACATTTCTCTTCCTTCTTGGAATTGCAGCGCATTAGGAAGAGAAGCAGGAACCACTGTGCCTATAGAAGGCTTTGCAGAGAACCCTGGACACAGGGAATGCCAATAAAACCATGAAACTGAGGTTTCGAGGCCATCCACTCACTTGGGAAATAAAATGAAGAGTGGCTGCAGTGGGGTGTTCCTGACTCCCCCAGACTACTTCAAATGCCATATAGTTACCCCACTGTCCCCCGAGTTTTTTCTTCCTGTTGTGTTATTCTGTCTTCTCTAGAGCCATCAGTGGCCTGGTTTCCTTGACTTCTGTCTTTGAAGATTTACCATCTCTCCTTATTGGTAGATCGCATGGTTAGTTTAAACCCACTGTTATATTAACTAATCCTTAGAGCAAATGTATCTTTTCAATTACCCTTGACATAGAACTTTGAACAGAAATTCAGCCCTGTCAAACCTAAATGGATGCGACAGACACAGCCCATACTGACTTGGGGTCCACTCTTTTTTCTTCATAAAGAAAGCTGCAGCTTTTCTTCTCACATCAAACTCATATCAACTTGCCTCTGGCCTGTTTCTACTGGAGCAGTCTGAGTATCCTGAGATGAACTATTTTTGTATTAGAAACAGAAAATATTCCATTGAATTACTTTATGGAAAGGTGGAGGTTCAAGATGGAATATTTGAGAACAAAACCGTCATAGCTGATCCTCAAAAATAAAAAAAATAAATAAAAACATGCTTTGGGGAGTTTCAGATTTCTCAGAAACTACACTTGACATGCTGCTAAGAACCGTTGTTTCTGTAGCGACGGCAATTACGGGAAACAATTCCTGGGAGAATAACCATGTCAAACAATAATGATAAAAGGCTCCCTGGTGCATTTTGCCACTTTGCATGTCCCCCTCCTCAATCTAAGTTTCAGAAATGTTAAAATACCAGTAAGAGGAATAGCTACCACAATTTTAATTGGCATAATGATGCGGTGAGCATCAGTTCTTTGAAAATAGGTGGTTATGAAGGGGGCTCAGTATTTAGTCCTTAGTAGTCCTCAGATATTCTCTCTTGAGAGCTCTTCCTTAATTTATGGGCTCTTGTTTTTGAGAATATCGAATCATGAAAATGTCAGATATGGTTAAAAAGCGTAATTGTTTAAAACTACTTGTGTCCTGCGAAGGCATTGCCTGATAACTCAGAGGGCATTTGCTCAGTGGCTCAGGGAGACGCAGAGTGGAGAGGAGTACGGGTGGAAGGATGCTTTCTGTGAACTAGAAGCCCCATCTGAGGCTTTTTTCACTCATCCTTCTTCCCAGTTCCCCTCCCTCCCCAACTAGATCTGCTGCTCTGCTCTGAGAACCCAAACCAGCTTCCCACTCTGCACAAAACAGAATGAAGGAGCTAAGGGAATGGGACACTGGCGGCCTCTGCCTCCTCAGAGGCCACTGACAGGAGAACCGGACTCTGGAAGCCCACTGTCCAGATTCTCTCTTTCCCAGGTGGGCCTTGGCTGGATGTTCCTTCCCAGTGTTCACCTCTGAGATTTCATTTCTTGTGGTTCCAACACTGACAACTGCCCATCTGGGCAGAACATTCTTTCTGGTTTCATAGAACCAGCTTCCTTTGAACTGGGAGCCATTTTGTCATTTTAAGGTGACTATCCTTTTCTGTTTGACCCCTGGGTATGCCTCTCAAAGGTTACCCCCTTGCATGCCTAAGTCTGAGGGGTTCCCCAGTACAGACCCTGTCTCCCCCAGTACTGGCCAGTGTCTCCAGCTGGGAAGAAATGCATTTGCCTTTCTTTTCTCCTGTTCTCCTACTGATTATGAGTTCCCACTGAAGGTATGTTCATTTAGCACATTTCTCTTACTCACTCATAGGGTGGAATCTGAAAAAGGAAGAGAGAACACAAGGAAGCATAAGGCATAGCCCAAAGAGGGTCTAGGGAGCAAGTACAGAAATGCTCTCCATCTCAGCCTCTTCAAGTGCAAGAGCAACCGAGAGTTTACAATTGTTTCTACCTTGTTTTGGGCGTGATTCAGTTCCTGTTTCCAACCCTTCTGGTTGTTTCAACTGTGGATTTGAAATAAACAATGATAGCAGAGACAGTGTAAAGGGGAAGAACCAGAACTTAAGTCAATTGAATTCTATCATTTCATGAGATCACTTACAACTTCTATTTTTGCTTCAAGTTTAAAACAGTGAACAATATTTAAAACTGTGAAGATGTCATACCCACTAAGATGGCTGTAATTCAAAAGGTGGATTATAACAAGTGTTGACGAGAATGTGGAGAAACTGGAATCCTCATGCATTGCTGTTGGTAGGGTAAAATGATGCAGCCCCTCAGAGATTAGTTTGGCAGTTCCTTAAAAAGTTAAACCAAAATGTACCATATGGTCCAGCAACTCCACTTCTACGTATACGAGGTCTGAAAATTAAGTTTGCAAACTCATCCTAGAAAAAGTGCTACATACTTCATTGCTGAATATCACTAGGGTCACCTTCGAAGTGCTCCCCTTGGCAAGCTATGCACAGTCCACCCTTCAAAACAATTTTGGAACTCTTTTTCTGGAATGGCCATCAGAGCCGTTGTCATATTACCCTTGATGTCCTGAATGTCATCAAAATGTCTTTTTTTCAATATTTCCTTTATCTTTGGGTAAAGAAAAAAGTCACCGGGGGTCTGATCAGGTGACTAGTGAGGGTGTTCCAATACAGTTATTTGTTTACTGGCTAAAAACTTCCTCACAGACAGTGCCGTGTGAGCTGGTGCATTGTCGTGATGCCAGAGCCCATTAATTGTTGGCGAAAAGTTCAGGTCGTCTAACTTTTTCATGCCGCGTTTTCAGCACTTCCAAATAGTAAACTTGGTTAACTGTTTGTCCATTTGGTACAAATTTATAATGAATAATTTCTCTGATATCAAAAAAGGTTAATAACATTGTTGCAAGAAGTTCACGAACTTAATTGTCTGACCTTGTATATCCAAGAGAAATGGAAACCTACCCTTAGAATCACTCTTTTATTTCCACCACATTCTGTTCCTTAGAAACCAGTCACTAAATACAGCCCATATTCAAGGAGAGGAGAATTAAGCTCCACCTCATGAAGATCATCAGATAATTTGTGGACATATTTCAAAACTATCCTCTAAGTCAGGTTTTGTTCTATATTTTTTCAGGAGGTAGATGTTTATAGTTGGAAAGGTGAGGATGCGATAAGGAAGAAGTCATTTTGCTTTCTTTTTGCCTTCTATTGACATTATGCCATCCCTGTCAAGCAGAGACCTATCACTTCCTTCTCCTGTTTCTTGCACTAAATATACTATTAAAAATATTGTATTATTTATTTATTTATTTATTTACTTGCTTATTTATTTATTTATTTTTGGTGTCCTCTATACATTTTGAAAATTTCAGTACATTCTGGGCTTTAAACTTCCTGACACTACTCTTAGGGGTTATGTCCATATTTTGCATCTGTTCTTGATATTTTGCCTTGTGAAACAAGGCATAATTATTAATGCCATTAGATATTATTATTGAAATCCTGACCACCTTTTATCCATCCTTCCCACCGGGCTCTGAAGGCTCCCTGGGCTCAGGAACTATAGCAGAGGAGAATGAAAAGACAGCTTTTTTAATAGCTGTGCAAGTGTGTGAGGACTGGAAGAGAGGTGAGGGCTCCCATTGGCCTCTGAATCTAAATCTTAGGACTAGCGCGTCCCGGCATGCCCAGGGGCCTGGTGGGAGAGCCGTCAGTGTGTCAGGCTCTGCTTACGGGCCCAGCTGTGTGTTCAGAGGGTAAGCACACTTGATGTGTACCCCTGGGGATGCTGGGACCACGTGTGTCCAAGCCATGTCATGGACCTCGGTGAATCACATTGGCATCGCCCCTCCCCTAGCGAGCGCTGTGAAGGGCTGGATGAGAGCTGCCTGGCTGGAGAAAAAGCAGACACTATATGTCCCTCACGTACTCCATTGTCTTTTGAAAACCCTCACCAGAGAGCTTGTCTTGCCTCACTGTCTTTAGTATCTTCTTCACTATGGACATTATTTGCAATCATATTCAAAATGTCTCTCTTTAGATCCACTCAGCCAACTCCTGCCCCGAGTCTTCTCACAGCCAGCGTGGCTGATGTCCACACTGGTCATTGGTTTCATCATCCCGTCATGGGGAACCTTCTTTCTCAATCAGGGAAGCAGCAGAGCAAAGATCAGATTGTCTGGATTTCAGTCCCGCTGGGTAATTTAAAGAAAGTCTCTTGTCCTTTCTGTGCCTAAACTTACTCTTCTGAAAAGTAGAAACAATAGTACCTATTTCATTGGGTTGTTGTGAGGCACAATAGATAAGTTACTGTGTTTCCCCGAAAATAAGACCTAGCCAGACAATCAGCTCTAATGCGTCTTTTGGAGCAAAAATTAATATAAGACCTGGTCTTACTTTACTATAATATAAGACTGGGTCTTTATCATATCATATCATATCATATCATATCATATCATATCATATCATATCATATCATATCATAATATAATAATATGATATAATATCATATAATATAAAAGACTGGGTCTTATATTAATTTTTGTCCGGTGAGGTCTTATTTTCGGGGAAACATGGTGTATATTCATATAACCATGTATGTGAATGTGCATGAAGACTCCTTGGATCACAGCAGGACCTCAGTGCATGCAGATGCTCATGCTGTGCTCTCACTTTTTCCTTAATGGGAAGTTTATTCCACGTATGGTCATGGTGATCTGAGGCAGGAAGATAAAGAGCGCACGGCACATAGGGCATCGGAAACTTGCCATGGCATTTGTACTTCTAGGTCTGAAGTACTGGTTCACTGTGGTTCCTCCTCATTAGGCTTCAAAATTCCACTTGGAAAATGTTCTGGCAAATGGTCTTGCCTGTTGTGGCTTGATGGGAATCTTCTTTTTGTCCAGCAGGCTTCAAGGACCCCTCTGCCCTGGGTCCTTCTTCTGGGCCATTGTTTAGTGGCCTTAACCCTGTCCTGGGAAAGACTGCTGCTGAGATTCTCTTCCTGATTTGAATGGCTCATGATGTCACCTTGAGTAATCTACTTCCAATCTCTCCTAACATGTTGACACCGGAATGTGGGAACACGAGGAGCTGCTCGTTTTACCGTAGCAAATTCTTGCACAAAAATTACAAAGTGTTCTTCTGTCATCTCAGAGAAAGACTGCCCAACTGTCATCCTTATTCAGTTCCATGAAGTGGCAGCTATTGCTATGTGTTCAATTGTTTAAAATTCCTTCATTTAAAGTCAAAGAATCCTGTTTGATGTCTGCTTTGCAATAATCTGCGTTCTAAACCACTCCCCTAGGGGAGTGGGGCTACGTTCAATATGAATTTTGAGATTTACGAGTGAGGTTGGGATGGCCACATAGCTTTCTGTGCAGTTAGCAATGCAGCCAAACAACTTCCACTGAGCCAGCGATGGTTTTTATGCTACATACATACACTACTGGGTTTATACTGGAACCACTGCAGACTGGTAGAAAACTAAGATGAAATTTGCTCTCCTTTGCCACTTCCAAGATTCTTTTGAGGTGAACATTGTGTTACCTGCAGTTCTAGAAGAGAAGCAGTTTTAGGGAATGTGTTCCTATTGCATAACATCCCAGAGGGCGATTGCTGCAGGTCCCAGAGATGGATGGTGTCACCACCACCACCACCCCACCCACAGCGGCTGCTCCTTAGAGAGCATATTTAATTTCAGACAACTGGGTAGCTTTATTTCTCCAAAACATGTTGCACTGTCCATCTTCATGGGAGATAGCACACTCTATCTGTGGCTCAAATGGGGTTAACAGTTACACCTGTTTTCTTTTTGTTTTCCCCTGTAGATGAGGAAGCAACAGAGAAACTGTAGGGCTATGAGGAAAACCAATAAATACCCCCAAATCCAATCATCTTGTTATGGGGCCCAATGCTCCCCAGGTTGGCACCTCCTCAACTCTTGTCCACCTGGGAATCCTACATCCTGTTACACTAACAGCCTGGGAAAGGCAGGGTCCGTTTTCCCTTGGCCGTCACCTCTGGATGTGGTTGTTCCCTTGGGTCTTCTTCGGCTAAAAAGTTCCTGACAAAACCACCTTGGGATGTTCTTCTCAAAATTCTTGATGGGCTTGGGAAACCAAACACACCCGAAATTCTCAGAGAAGGAAAGATGAGATTTAGACCGCTTTGAAGTGGTGGAGGGGGAAAGAGAGGAGGCTGCTGGGAAGAGTCCTTCTGAATCTAAGCAGAGCTCCCATTGCCTGGGCTGACCAGGAGAGGTTCTGTCCAGGAAAGTGGGGACGGCCCAGGGAACGAGCCGTCTGCCCACACCAGTCATCCTAGCGCCAGCTCAGCTTGACTTCCAGATCTAGGCTTTACTATGTGGTAAAGCAACAACTTCAAGCTCTTCCTTAATCCAAAAATAGCTCCCACCTACCTGCTCATGCCTGAAATCCTTGTCACCTGAAACAAAGCCTCTGATTCCCAATAAAGAGATAAAAGGCTTAATTATGCAAATCTATAGTGGAGTAGCTCTGTTTGAAACTCATTCATATTAAAATGTCATCAATCAGCTTTGTAGCATGTGGGGTACCTGATACCTGTGAACAAGGGAAAGGTACTCTGTAACAGGTGGTACTAACTAGAGACCTGCTAAGCCTTGGTGCTAGGACAGGGACGTGGACAGGGAAGAGAGGACAGGGAGCCCCGTTCCAGGGCTGGCTGCCAGCTGGCGTTTCAGCTGTGATTACAGGAAATGACATGGTGGTGTTTCCTACGAGATAAGCCAGATTTAGGGCACATCCATTTTGTGATTATCTTCTGGGGTCACATAATGGGGATTGAGCCACACCCATTAATGTGTAGATGAAAGTTGGTCTCCTGACGAGGTGCATTTCTCTCACCAGTCAGAGCCAGTGTTCATCATATTATAAAGACTGGGGCCTTGGGCCTTGGAGTGAGGTGGGCTTGGGGTCTATCAGGCCCTTTGCTGCAGGTGAAAATGTTTGCTCATGCCCAGAGTAGAAGCTGAGGTGGCAGGGACAGGCTGGAGAGAAGAGAGGCCACTTGCAGTTGCAGCTTTAAGTAACACTTCTTGTACTTTTTCCCCCAGTGTATTGATTGGTCCAGCTGCTTGCCTCATGAAAGCCAAAACTTGAGAGGTAATGTTGGTGGAAAGAAAAGCAGGTATATTCAGAATGTTGGCATTCTGGGAGGATGGTGGGCCCCTGTCCAAAGACTATCTCCCCACTCCCAGCATGGCCAAAAGGTTTTATAGGCATGGAAGGAGAGGCAGAACAAAGGAAAGCGGAAGTGGATTGGGCAATTCCAGGAAAAAGGCGCTTTACAGAGGCTGGTTTGTTTGAGGGATTGGAGCCTGGTATACATATGGTCTGAAGTAAACAAAACCATTGAAATGTATGCATAGCAAATGTATGGTAAACAAGAATCATTAAGGTTTGGTGGGAAAGAAGCGAAGCAAACTTTCAAAAAATCTCAAGCTAAACTACACTGTTAAATAGAATTACACTAGAGGTTTAAATCTCAAAATAGAAGATGCAGAGTCATCGTTACACTCGTACAAGTGATAGCCCCATGTCAGGTGTGCTGTGGGGGTGTAGAGGAGAACTTGGACCAGGTGCATACGGAGGTGTCAAGGGAAGAACAGGGTCTTCCCCCTGAGGACCCCCAGTATCAGTGTGATGTGTGGAGCCCGGCTGTGAGCTGACAGGGTCATTGTCAGCACTGGATATGTGTGGGGAAGTGATGAGGACGTCAAAGCTGAAGAGTCAGCACCCCAGAGACATTGGTCTTGAGAACTCCCCAAAGTATCTGGGGTCAGCTGGAAATCAGAACAAATCTTTTCCTTATCCACGATAGCCATCAACCACGATGAGGAAGCGAAAGGATACGAACTACCTAATTACATTAGACCAGTCACTCACACCTGCGCAGGAGAGCCTACAACGACCTTGATCATTTAGACATGAGTAAACATGGCAGTCTGAGACACTCGGGTCTCTAATATCTGTGAATCACCTGACAGCCCTACTTGCATACTGGCTTGGAAGATGCAGCCATCAGATAGCAGCAAGTGTAATTCTCGGAGGATTCATTTGTCTCGTGTTGCTGTACTTTTCTTTATCTTCACAAGGAATAGGTCTCAGCAAACTGCTTCATTGATCATTTCCACCACTGTAATTTTGGCAACTCCAGTGGAGCAGGAGGGAAAAATGTTCCGACAGGCTGTCATTTTGAATAGTTTTCCACCCCAGGCCCTCAGTGAGGTTTTTCCTGATCATCTAATCTATCTCCTTCCTCTGTTTTTATTTTTCTCTGTAGGGCTAACCTGCTCAATTATTTATCGTGTTTCTTGGCTCTTTTCTCCGCTGGGCCATGTACCCCAGGAAGACAAGGATGTTTGTCTGTTTTATTCACTGATCTTATTCATTGTTTTATTTACTAAAAGCCTAGAATAGTTTCTGGGCCATAATGGATACTCCATCTGACACGGGAGAGCCCCCTACCCGCCCCGCTCCCCACAATAGGATTTTTAAGTCTTCTTTTCTCTAGCTTCTTAGCTCACTAGTTCTTGATCTTAATCACCTTTCAAATCAGCTTTTTAATCTTAAACAGAAGATTGTTCCTAGCCTGAATCCTAGGAAGTACCCTGCCCCTTGCTCCAGGCCATTCCAGGCCCAGCTCCTGGGTAAACATCACCACCTGAATGACTGGATTAACCACAGGAAAAGGCCACGGCTCCATGACATTAAACAGAATTTCTATCACACAGCCAGCTTGCGTGGATGGCTTTGGGTCCTGCTTCTTGAGCCAACACTTTTAACTCTGTTTAACCAAAATCTATCTCTCCTCCTCTAGGGGCTGATGGGATACAATGATGCCCCAGCAAGACTTCCAGTACGTCCCATCCAAAGTGGTCAACACGGCCTTCCGGGCGGATCTCCAGACCCCTTCCCCTCATCTAAGATCAGACAGGGCGAGAGTCCCGTGAATCCCAATATGCAGGGACAACGACCACATTCAGCAGGAAGCAGATTCAGAAGAAGAGACCTTCTGTTCCTCAACTTTCCAGATTCATAGAGATCACACTTCTCAAAGGAAAATGAGGCAGGCAGATAGGAATGGGGTCTCTAAACATTCCTGCACATTCAACATGACCTATGGAAAGCAACCGCCCAGAAGACCTCACCTCCACACCCAAACCTTTCCCTTATCCATGATAGCCATCAACCACTGTGAGGAAGCTAAAGGATCCTAAATACCTAATTACATTAGACCAGTCACTCACATTTGTGCAGGAGAGCCTACAATGACCTTCACCTCATCTTAGCCTCATTATATCATCATTGTAACATCATACATATGCCCCGAAGTTCATTAATATCCTTATAACAGACTGAATTTTGGGAAAGAACATGTGTAGTCTAAAAAGATGAGGTCAGAGCCTCCTGTCAATCACAGGTGCCAATCAAGTGACTCCACACCTAGAAAAGAGTAGCCTATTCTAGAAGAGAAGGAAATAAAAACTGCAAGTCCTTGCTAGTCGGCACCTTTTGAGCCACACTTTTGCTCAGGCCCACTCCTGTCTCTTTGGAGCATACTTTCGCTTCTAATAAGCTGCTCTTTCACCATCTGTATCTCGTTCAATTCTTTGCTTGAGATGCCAAGAACCTGGAAACTGTGCTGAGAAGTCTGCTCTCCGGTAACACATATTTGTCGAATGAATGAACTAATCGAACTGTCCTATTTGCAGATGTCCAGCATTTGCTAATTTCAGAAACAACCACATTTAACTTCTTGGAAGAAGAGCTAATTCTCCATTTTTTGCACTATTAGAGAGCTGAAGTAGTCAAAACACAAAAAGTAAGTTACCTCATTAGTGTTGTAACACTTTATACAGTGTCTCTAAGTTATGACTTTCATTTCTATGGCTTCTGTCATTTTTATGCCCAGTTTTCATATGCCCAGTTCATTTTAGCAAATACTTACAGAATGATGTAGCAGAAAATGTCCTAGGAGATGGAGTTTCAAAGTTAATAAGACATGGTTCATGCCCTTAGAGCTTATAGTCCAGTGAGAGAATTAGTTAGATATATTGCCAAATAACAAAATGAGACATGATTCATGCAATAGGAGAAATGCATAAGGAAACAGGTGGATTTGAGAGGAGGGATCAGGAAAGTCCGTGGAAATATTAGAAATTGTCTATCACGTGATCAACAAGATGGGGAAAGGTCAATGCAAAGTCACAGAGATGTGAAATGGTGGTTTAGTGTCAGTGGACCACCAAGTGCATGGTCAGGAGAGGTAGAAATGACACACTAAAGTGAACTAATAAACATACCTCTCGTTTTGGGCACTGGTCACTCTCACGAGTGTCATATCTGTATGTCTAATGGGGAGCTGGACATCTGCACCTGGATGACTCACACCCATTCCAAGTACCACAGGATTGTTACAGGAGTCTCAATTCTTCTTGCCAACGTAGTGAAGAATCAAAGGTCAGCAAGCTGATTAGCATGCAACCAGGGTTTGTTAGTGATACGTTCTCAAGGAAGAGAATGGGCCTAGCCAAGGTGGGAGAGGCTTCCAGTCCCCTTGTCCTGAGAACTGAAATAGTTTGCCGGGTGGGGTGAAGGAGTTACATGTTGATTTGGTGGGAAAAGGTGGTGCCTGCTCTTCCACAGGAAGGTGTGACCCCCTAAGATGGTTGGAGGTCTGTGGACTCAGATCCTTATCTTGCTCCAGACCACCTCTCTTGGTCATCTGTTGTTGTAAAAACAGATATGGGGTTGGAGACATTTAATCAAAGTTATTTATGAGCTTTTTCTGTAGGCACTATGGACCCCCTCCCACCCTGCCCTCCTTCTCCTACATTTTCTAACTTCTACCTAACAAGATCAAAGCCCAAGTGATCACCCATTTCAACATCGTTCCTTCCCTGCCCTGCTGCCCATCTGAAACCTGTTCTTCCTTCTTTTTCCCCCCTGTATCAATTAAAGATCTCAGAACACACAATTTTTTCAAGCTAGAAAATAGAGTCATCTTAAGCTAATTCCATTTGCCCACCTTTCCACAACCAGCTAATACAAAAATCTTATTAATTCTAGCTCAGAAATATCTTTAAAAATCTTTCTACTTCTTTCCCCACAAATGTATTCCACCTGGACTATTACAACTTTCTTCCATCACTCTGCCCTTCATCATGCCAATCCATCCAGAATTCAGCTGCTAGTCATTCTAATAGCTGTTATCCTCCAGAACCATCTCTTTAACACTTATGGTGTCCTGGGCTAATCAGAAAAGTACAGACTCTAGTCTAACCCACAGGAGGAGTCTTAGCCATGCTTGAGTTATGGAATGAGGAAAAATGGCAGCTCAAGCTCAACTTATGCAAATTAGAGACATCTTCTCTCAGTGAGCAAGTGGTCCAGATTCAGAGTTCTCTCATCACCTAGGCCAGCCTGCCTCTTGTGACAAGTCATGGCATTATAATGAGAGGGGGAGGAGTAAGCCCACCAATCCAGCCTTCTTGCTGATTTGGAGTTTGTCTTTGGAGATCTCATCCAAAACCTCATCTTACCAGCTCTTGGCATCATGGGTCCATATAGCACTCAGACTGACCTGGAGTGCCTGGGTTTTTGTATTAAGTAGGTCTTATGTTGGTTTGAAAGTGTCTTCTCTGCGGTTGACCAGAAGAATGCCCAATTTACATAAATATTGCACATGAAATAGGGAATGGGAGAAAGCAACATGCTCTAGAATGAAAGGAAAGGCAGGTTATCATGGATTAGTAACAGCTCAGGAAGGCCAGTGATATCAATGATTTTATTTACTTCTGTCTATGTAGAAACCAAAGGGGAGAGGATTACTGGCAAAGATAAGGGTATCTTCATACCCCTTCTTCTGCACACATGGGCTTCAGAATACAGCAATTCTGTTTTAGCCCATTTTAAGTGTCTACACCAAAACAAATGTGATTTCAGTTCTCTGCTTTTTGGCTCTGATTTGCTCATTAGGTAAAGTCCAAAGTCCCTTTTGCAGCTTAAAAATTCCCAGCTTGTGACCATCTAGCTTTATGTGGAAGGCGTTAAAGCAACATTGATACTGTATGACAAAGCTATGGAAAAGATGGAAAGCTGCTAAATTTATGGATCTGAGATGACAATGGATATAAAAAAAGTATAATTAAAAAATAAACCAAAACATTGTAGTAAAGCTTAAAGCCAAAGAAATTTAAAGTCACATTACCCAGGGTCAGGAAAAGATTAAGCCCTCCTTGACTGTTGTTTAATTATAAAGAAATACTTCAGAGAACTAACCATTTGCAATAAATATATATTAAGTAAAGTATCTTTAAACAGAAACACACATAAAACAAAGGTATATATTGATTGGTTGATGCACACGTTGTGCGTAAAAGCTCGTAGGAACCTAGTCCTATATTTCTGCTAGGAGCACTGCTTCAGGATTTGCTAATTCAGTAACCATCGTGACATAGAACGTCACTACCACAGATAATGAGAAGCTGCTGGGCATCACCGTTTCTGCTCCACACACATGTGTCTTCACATCAGCACCTCTGTCTGCCAGGTGTCCTGCCCCTATTCATCATTCAGTGAACCTGTTCCATGTGAACAAATGTCTTATGCCGGGGCTTCAGAACAACAGGACTACTTGGGATTCTGAGCCTCAGCTGTGCGCACTGTGGACGTGGGTAGGAGGCTCCTAGGTAGCCTGTTGGGTGGGCTTGTGAGGATGGAAGCAAACTGTCTATAGAACAACGTGCGAGGGATATAGTCCGTCTAAGGTATGCCAAAAGTCACACACTGTCAGCTGTTCACACTGACGGCTTTGCAACATTCAAGTGCAGGTATTTAGTTTCTTAACCCCTTGTGCAGTCAGGACACTAATTTGGCCTTTGTGTCAGCATGTGATGCTCCACATGGCTGGGGTCTATTTCACCCCTTCACATTATCTCCCTGAGAAAAGTCATATGAACAGTTTTTCCATGGCGAAATACCAAAAGACAGAAGTAGAACAGTTTCATACCAAGTGTCACGAAGTACGGTCCAAATCAAGTTTGAATCATATGATCCAGGGTCCCAGGATAAAATCTGGAGCCTGCGGCCCCTAGAATGACTACCATATTTTCTTCTTTCAGAGACAAGGCAATTGAAATTCCTCCTTTGCCTGTGGAAGCACAACTTACAAGCAATGGGAAAGGTGTGGGGGACGTGAGCAGAGAGCGGAGTTTGGATCAGGTGTGTGGAGGCGTATTTGGTGTCTGAGGCTGCTTTTTCAGCCTGCAGCTGAGAACATTTAGGGCTCCTGCTTTGCTTAATTAGGGGCTACCTTTGTTGTCTTTTAGAAGCAAAGTACAAAACAAGTACAAGGGAGGCAGAAGGCTCAGAGTCTGATGTGGCTGCTCATCATGGTCTAGGGGGTCCAGCCGTAAGTCACTTCACCGAGTCTCAATTTCTTGTCCACTCCATGAAAATGAAACATAACTAGAGTTCACTGACTCTGATAAAAACAGTGTACGTGTGTTTACATACCTTCCAAATTTAAAAACAATAAATTGTAAAACAAATCCCTACCTGTCACTTGAAAGCCTTAGACACAGATTAAGGCACCCTGGCTGTTAGTGAATGTCTGTTGCTAACATTATCCTTATATTTGGGAGAGGTACTGACTGTAGTACAGAGGTCAAGCTCATGGCCAGCTGTCTTAGAGAGAAATCTTCCTCATGAAGCAGGATGTCCGCTGCAGGATGAAGCATGAAAATCAACGTGCGTTTTATAGAAAATAGGAAATATTTAATGTATATAAATTTCTTTGCCTTGGCAATTATTTATTTACAATTGATGATTGATACCAACAATTGAGGTAAAAATATACATGAGGTATAAATATAATATTTAAATGCAATATCATATTTTATTTCCATTGGCAAGATAACCATGAATAAGCTACTGTGGTATTTGACCAACAAGCTTGATGAATCTTCCCCCTCCTTTTTCTTTCTTTTTTTCTTTTCTAGATTCACTGTGTTGTTATGCAGCAATGATGTGATTAGTATGTGACTTAAATTTAAAAAGTAAGGTGATTTGAAGAGAAGGGGAGCCGGAAATACAATCATATTTGTCTTTATTCTGTTATAAGTGCCCTCTAGGTCCTTGCTTCTCAGAGTGTGGTCGTTGGGTCAGCAGGCCTGGGCATCCCCAAGGCCCGCTAGAAATGCAGAATCTCAGGCCCAGACTGCCTGGATCAGAATCTGGATCTGAACAAGATCTCCTGTGTGCACGCGGAACTTGGTGATACGATAGCATTCGTCCTTGTGTGCCTGCCATAGTTCCCAAACACATCGGGTCCCACCTCTGGAGGAGGACCCACGCTAAGCTAGATTAAATGTCATTAATGATCTCATCTATGCACATTAAAGTCATCCAGCACATATGTTAAAACTAAGATGTATGGCAGAAGTGGATTTTCCTCAAGAGCATTGACCAAGTGGAAAATTATGGCTTTGCTGCCACCTTCTAAGGTAGGCAAGGGAACAAAAAATTCTGAGGTCATAATTCAAACAGTATAATTTTCCTTGCACCATACCAAACTCGTAGATAGCATTTTTATTCCTCTCAGTAAAAGAATTGCACATTGCTGATAATAGAAAACATTACATAAATGCATACAATACAAAAAAAAAGGGAAAACACTCATTTAAGATTTTTTTTTCCTCCCATACCAGTTGCTAAATTATGATACCAATCTCTCATGGATTACCAGAGAAAATCTCTCCCCCTGAAACCAAACAATAAATTATCTTTCTCTCTACAGTTGTTGAATTACAATTAGTAAAAAATTTAAATCCATTAACAATTGATTAAGGAAAGTCAATTTGCTTAGTCTATACAATAATAAATAGGGTTGGGTCAAATGCATAGGTAGATTGACCAGCAAATGAAGAAACAAGTATTTAACAAACCGGTTTATAGTTTCTAAAATTAATTAAAGAACATAGTTTTGTTCTCATGTTAGTTTAAAACCTTGTCTTTCAGATTGCAAAACTTGGATGAATTATATCTTGAGAGCATCATACACAGCAAAATAAGAAGTCCCTGAAGCTGCAATGGTCTGACTCTTAGATGGCCATCCTCTCCCTTTGTCTGGTGTCCAGAGTTAAATTCAGTGCAATACATTGGTAAGAAAATGCCAATTAACTGTGACCAAATGGGCCACTGGTCAAACAGAATGACATTTAAGAACATTATGAAATGCATCTATGAAAACTTGATAAGACACAGAGGCTCCCTTTGGCAATGAATATGCAAAGGCTGTTATAGTCAGCTCTAATCAGCAGGGAAATAGAGGTTCTGTTTCCGTCACTCTTGCTGACTCCAGTGGTCCCTGGGAATGTGACATTTCACTGAAGCTGCACCTGGCCCTGCCCAGTGGCAACTGTTAATCTAGCCTTAAATTTGGTAGCGATTTCTCATCCACCGTTTTGCTTTAAAGAGGAGTAAATATTCTTTTTCTCTCTTTATCTAACACTCTGCTCTTGGTTTTTTGAATAACAAAAACAAAGTGACAACACATAAGAATACCTTTTAATGTTGTTTTCCTTTGGTTAGCTAATCTTTGGTTAAATACCAGGGCAGACTGACAGACTAGAAATTCTCACACCACCTTGGTGTTAACAGCTGCTTCTGCTCAGTTTCCAGGACCGTGGGGCCCAGAGCAACACGGAAAGAACCACGTAAGGAAGGGACTCAGCGAGTCAGATGCGTTCCTTTTCAAAGTACGCAATTATATATAAAATATCAATTTTACATATATACAGGAAAGGTAAAGATATACACACATATGTACATATGCTATACATACATTTATTTACAGTTAAGAACATGCTTCTTAGAAGCCTTTAAATAGCAAATTAGGCAATGCACAAGGAATAATCCATTTAATTTTAAGTAACACAGATAAATGTTCTGATTTTTAAAAATATTATATTAGTAGGATATAGCCATCTCCAGGAAGGCTAGGAAAGTTCTCAGAAATTCTTGCATGTCCAACATTCCAACTTCTCAGTGTTTTCATTTTAAGCATAAACCATCTCAATCAGCTTCTCTCTCTCTCTCTCTCTTTCTCTCTCTCTCTCTCTCTCTCTCTTTTTCTCACGGGCATACTCTCCCACAAGTGTTTGCTTTCACTTCCTCTTCCCTGAGTTTGATGTCACACTGGGGAAAACTCAGATTTTAGTTTCTGGACCCTCAGCAATGAGGGGCTGAAAAGAGTTTCTAATCCTGGCGACTTCCGCTGCACACAGATGTCCAAAGCCTTTGTTGTACCATTCTGGGGAGTGACCTCTGTGGGGACAAAAATCAGAAAAGAAGTGGGAAAGTCTTTTTCCACATCACTTTCCACAGTCATGGTATGCAGGACTGTCCATATGTCCTGATCGTCAGTACACTTACATACAACTCAGGGCTGCCTTCTGGAGGATGTGAGGACCTAGGTATTCAGCCTATCTTTTCACTGGGTGCTTTAAAATGATACCATCTCTCCGAGAAGATTTAGACTGAATTCTAGAATTTACTGTCTAGAATTGACTCAGTTTATATCTACCCAGGCCAAGAATATCATGAATTCCTTGAAGAGATTGCATTTACATTAGTTTCTTCTCAAAGGAGGGAACCTGCAGGGAGCAGTTGAAGGGCACAGGCATAAAAGAAACTCAGAGAGGGGACTCACGTTTACTGAGCACCTACTATGTGCCGGACTCCAGTGTTTGTGTTTGCTCCGTGCGAGAAGCACAGGCACGTAAGTGGGGACAAAACTGAAAATGAAGAAGAGCAAAGGGCTGCAGGAAAATACCAGAATTTTAGGAAAGGTGGGGAAGAAGAAAAGTGAGAGAGGCCTAAATAATCCTCTATGAAAGCAGGTGAAGGGCTGGCGAATGTGCCCCTCGGGCAGACTCCAAGACCGCGCCTGCCACCCTGGGAAGCTCACACTTACTTCAGGTCTATCCTGCAGATGTGGGTCAGTCTCGACTTGCCAGAGCCGCATGGTTCTATTAAGTACTGGGAATCCATCACGATGGCTCGCACGCCGCCCATGAGCTGGGCTTCCTCGTGCTCCACGGAGAGGGACACCAGGGTACACATTCCTTTGGGCAAATCAGTCTTCCAGGTCCTGGAATGAAACAACCCGCGCTCAAAGTTATGACGAAGGGAGAAAGACAGACCTGAACCCAGTGCTTACGTTTACACTTACATTTTCCTGCTCAAATTCCAATCCTAGTCACTTGTATTAAGCGAATGATTTCCCTAAGTGTGGGTAAAGTTTATCCAGGGCAGTTCAAAGCAAGGGTCTCAGCTCTCAGACCCAGACTCAGAGGCCGGAAGTGTTCTTGCAGCACTCATATCTGCCTCTGGAACCAAAACGAGGCTGCAGGAGCTCCTGCCTGTTGTTGAAGGGCTGGCCTTACAGTTCTGGAATTGGGACTTGGTCATTCATTTGGTAAACATATATTGAGCCCAGGGAGGTGCCAGGCTCTGAGAAGCCCCCGGGGATACAGATACACGGTCCAGGAGGAGAAACAGAAATACAAAGAACTCTAAAACACCATAGTCAGTGCAGTGATATGGCTATGCGCTCTGGGATCATGTGGAAGGGAAGGGAAGGCATATGGGGAAGGCTTCCTGGAGGAGGTGATGCCCAATTCAAGTCTTAAAGGATAAATGAACTGGTGATGCTTAGCTTGAAGAAAACTAGACACATGTGGACTGCTAACTGTCTTCAACAAGCTGAGTGGCTCTTGAGTGGGAGAAGAAATCAATACAGTGGATTTGACTCCAGAAGTCAGAGATATGAAGACACATTGCAGTTCAGTGCAGAGAAGAGCTGCCTCACACTGCACTTTCCAAAAATGGAATGGTCTGTCTGAGGAGGTAGTGAGTTCCCTGTTACTGGAGCTATTCAAGTATAGAGAGGGCAACCACTTGGAAAAAGGCTGTCGATGGAAGTCAGGAGCCCTGTGTGTAAGAACCATTTCTACCACAAACTAAGTTTTATTATTTTCATCGCAGTTGTTTACGTCACAAATCCTATTCCCTCACATAGTCATCTCTTCTATAACTTGGTCCTGTCCTACGACACCACAAAGAGGAAATATTCTACATTCCCATCAAGGACTTGGAAGTAAGGAAGTGCCGCACAAACGCTTAGCAACTCTTCTAGGGGCGTGACAACTCTCTTTTCATGCATGATAATGTAATTAATAATAAACACTGACAGATGAACAGATGTGTGGGGATAAAATGGAAAAATCTTCAGTAACTCTCACTGGAAGCCCCTGAGGAACTAGAGAAGGGGACAGACTGAGAAGTAAACATGGTAATCCCGAAATGAGACCAGCCACGTACATACGAGCCTTGCCTGAAGACAGGCAAGTATCCCAGCTCTGTCACTTCCTCACCATACTTGTCACTTTCTACCTTCTGGTATCATAACCACAAGGAATTTGTGTTGCAGGAACCACTTCTGGTTCCTTGTTCATCCCTTTCAGTGCCAAGTTCTTTTCCTTCAGAGCCTCTCTGCCCACCCACTTTCTCCTTCAAGTCTTGGAGTAAATATGAAAACAGTGAGACTGTGCCCTGCCCACTATATTTAAAATTTTACCCCTTACTCTCCCCTTATCTTACTTATCCTCTCTATCCGTCTTACTTATTTATTGACCTCTCTCCCTGATGAAATATAAACCCTGAGAGAGCAGGCTTGTTGTGTGCTGTGCTCACTGCGGAGCTTCCAATGGTGCCTGGTACACGGTGGTGATGGAATGGAACACTCAGAAATGGCTGGCTGGTGGAGGGATGGAAGGAGCAGCTTCCACGCTTGGACTCAGGCCCTCGGCCTCCTCTGAGAGGAGGGAAGAGGCGCGCTCTGGCATGGCTCCATCCCCATGGCTGCCCTCCTAGAACTATTCGATTTGCTGCTTGCAGGAGTGGAGGTGTGAAGTTTAACTTCCACGAAATGACTGATATCCCTATCCCAGTAACTGTGGTAATGAGCCACTCTTATAAATGCCCACATTCTCCACCAGGATCCTAAGGTGGCTAAGATAAACATATGTATTTAGGGAAAAAGTGACCCTTAAAATTCAAGGTCCCACGGACCAACTCCAAAGGCATAAATAGCTTATGTGAAAAGTAACCTTTAGTTTGCCATCAAGACTAGTTTTATAAAGAAACTATTTTGAACATACATTGGGGAATTTCACTAGTGATTCCTTTCACACTGCTAATCCATGAGAAGAGATAGTGTTTGCCATTAGTTATCAATCAAAAGGGATACGTTGACTTAAATCGTATTTTATTTGCATTTCTTAGCCTCTGGAGTCCCTCTTCTTTCTGATTCAATACTGACTCACCAGCCCACATACACAGCTCTATTGTGCAAACTTCCGGTCACTGGCTGAGCATCCCATTACAAACCCAGATAGCAGGGGTCCGTAACCCAACCCGTAAATCAGAAGCAGTATTTCAACAGTAGATATTAAGACTTGCAAGCCTGGTCAGACCCTGGAATCTTAAAGGACATCTGTAAGTGGGACCAGCAGAGTGGGACCTTCAGGGCTGTGCCCAGGTTTCCAGGTACGGTAATGAACTATGGACATTGGAAATTACACACTCTAGTCTCGAGTTACACAAACTGAAGACTTGCTTTCCCAGAGGGAGAAAGGCAAAAGCAGGAGAAAGTACAGACTGGACAAACAGCAGCTATTCTCAGACTCTGTTCTGAGGAAATGAACAATATTTATGGCCTAATAAACCGTATGTTCCATAATGAAAGGGACCATAAGAGAGCCCGATAGAGCTGTAAATTGGGCAAAGAAACAGGAAGTCGGACATAAATAGAGCAAAGTCAATTTTTACTGAGGGAAAAGAGGGCGGGCTTAGTATTCCCAGTGCTGGCTGAATTTAGGTGGTAGAACGCTGCTTAATGCTTAAAATCTGCTTTAGAAACAGAATATATTTAACCCCAGAGACAGGCTTACCTGAGAACCACAAAGTCTCTGGAAGGATGGGGGGCCATGCTGTTCAACACGTACTGATAGATTTCTGTTTGCTTGTCCAGATTTTCCACAACCTTCCACTGCACAAAATCTTCATCCCACAGATGGCGCTCCCTCAGCACGCGATTCAAAACCACCGACGGTGGTGCTTCCACCTCCACGGAAGCTTTCCACAGCTTCAGAGGATTCCCATCTCCCACCTTGGGAAAGACCATCAAAGGCTGGAGGTCAACTGGTTCCAACAAAAACCTACCACATTTCAGTGGGTATTCAAAAAACATCACCGATTATATACCTTGAAAGAGTGATTATGGACCTTAGGTTTAAAACTGGTCACTTTTAAGTTTAAAATAATAAATAATGGTCACAAAAATAATAACCACCAACACACACAGTGCTTACTATGTGCCTAGTGCTGTTCTAATCCATTTAATTTTTTAATAGCTTTCCTCTGACAGCAGTGTTATTATTATGCCCATTATGAAACTGAGAAAACAGAGGCACAGAGAGGTGTGTGACTTGCCCAATGTCACACAGCTAAGAGAGCAGAGATGCGATTGGGAAGCAGAAATCTGGCGTCACAGTCTGCACGATGATTATATGCAACAGGGTTGCTTGGCAGTCTCTAGAAAGGGTCTTTGACCTGTGCATGTGTGTGCCAAGCCCTGTGGACAGCGGCTGTTTTTAAAGCAAAACAAATGCCTCGTCGTCAGATGTGGCTCTTTGGGGTTAATTTTTTCCGGCTCCTGAGATTACCTTTTTGAAAGCAAGGTCTGTATTGTCTGTGCTGGAACATGTGACCCATCCTTTGAACTTTTCCTTGGCTTCCTTCTGGAGGCCCTGGACGAGATGTTCCAAGTAAGTGAAGAAGGTGGCCCCGCTCTCCTCCAGCTGGTTCCCCAGGTCTTCCAGAGTTGGAGCGTGGATCTCAGCCTCCGCGTATGAGTTATGAGACTGGGCTACCATCTCAAGCGGAACCTGAGCCAATGGAAGCACCAAGGAGCAAAACTGAGCTAAAGAAATGCTGAGACTAATCGTTAGAGAAAACAGAGTCATTTCGTGAAAACCATGTATCGGCAACGGGTCGAGCGCCCCGGGCAAGAGATGTTTTCCTAAGATCGGTGGCAAGGCTGGTGGCGGGGGTGGGGTGGGGCTGCCTAGTCAGGAAACACAAATATGTTTCTGAGGCTATATTTATTTCTCAAAACATTGCAATGACTTCCCATTCATTCTTTCCATTTCCCTTTAATTTTCCCTTTAATGTATTTTTATTCATTTTGGCAAAATGTGGGCTCAGGAAACTTAAAGCACATAGACGTAAAGGAAATGTCAAATATGACTTAGAATTAGCTTTCCCATTTTAGGACACCTTTCCCATTTACAAATGCTACATTGACCACAAAAAGTATGCCAGGAGTCTAGTTCACTTACTTCTTCAACTTATCAGTGGCTATATTCATAAGCTACCATCACACACACACACACACACACACACACACACCCCAGAAACACACACAGATGTTGAACCTAATCAAGTCCTGAGGTAAAAATCAAATAGAACATAATTGGCTGGCTGGTCTTGAACTTGGCAACTGAAGGTGATGTAACTGTTCTCATAAAAACCATCATCGTGGTAGTAACCCCAAGTGTCTTTAACTGTCGAGCCTCAATTAGCTAGCTAGCTCCTCACTTGTCTTGGAGGCAAAGCCCAGAGCTATAGAGTATACTGTTGTCAGTATAAAACCAGGAACAAACAGACATAAGCCATGAATGTAACCACTATCCCAGGCATCTTATCTAGTTCTAAGAGCTATAAGGAAGGCACTGTAAGCCTTTTTCGCTCACCTCAAAGAGTTTGTCACATTCCATGATCATGTGGGCAAGGCCCTGAGCGGCCGCCAGATTCTCGTTGAGGTCCTTTTGATCTGGCTTCCCGGTGGCATATTTCTTCTGTATGACTCTGTAATCAAAGGGGACAGTCCTAGCAGATCCCAAATCCAAGAGCTTTTCCCAATACAGAGCTCATCCCTTTTGTTTTCTGTTCCTACCCAGATGCTCTCCAGATCCCAGCCTGTCTCATTTCCAAATAAAAACAATGACCACACATTTAAGTTATTCTGAGTCAGGCTGAGAGTCTGACAGTTCATAATGAAAAACCTTGAAAAAATAGAAGGGCAGGAATAACTTTTGGGGGAGAAACGAATCTATTTTTCCCAAGTTTGAAACCACTTCACTGCAACCTCCTATGCTTGGGCCTTGAATCCAGCCCTTTTCTTGTTAAAGACTGTGAAATACTACGTCGTACTTTTCCCCTCCTTTCCACTCACACACAAAAAACAAAACGAAACCCCTCAGGTTTTCTGGATCACAATAGGCATTCTTCAATACTACTTTGACAATTCTACGAATCTGAGCACACAAATTAGGTTATCTGGAAATATTTTCTGATTGCAAATTAAGTGCTGTCAAATCCTCAAGTTGAAATCCAACACAAGGTATCTTGTTTTTTTTTTCTTCCCCCAATGAATTGTGGGGAATACCTAGTTTAGGATTACTGTTGTTGATGAGTAAAACTCACCTGGGGGAGCTTTCTTTCTTCAATAAGTTGAGATGAAAGAGAGAGGGGGCCAGACACACAGCCAAGTTCATGGGTGTCATCTGATTCTCTTCCACCAAGTTGACCACGTCGTTGAGGAAGCACAGGAGCGTCTGCAGGACTTCCCTGCTCTCATCTGCCAGCAGCAGGATGGCGGCCTGCACCGCCGGCAGCCGCTGCTCTTTGGGGACATCTGTGGAAAAGGGGGTGCCAGGCCATTAGAGGTACAGCCCCAGGAAGAGCCAGCTGGGAGAAAGTGAGCAAGCTCCGCCTTCCTGACCTGAAGACACACTCAGGGCCGCCACCATCATCATCATCATCATCATCTTCAACATGATCATCCACTAACAACACAAAGAAGTAAGTAATTGCTTTGTCCTCACAGGTGGTGACAGGCAGAGTTGGGAGGGGAACCCCAGCACTCTAACTCTAGAACCCACAGTCTTAACAACGAGACAGTCTTTGGAAAGAAACACCCTGTCCTGGCTTTTCATAGCCTGAGCAATCCACCTGCTCACCTGTTTTCAAACTGTTTTTCTGTTCCGGTTAAGTTGGTGATGGGCTGGAGCTCTGTCCACCTGACTTCCCTCCTGCCCACCTCCCACCACACAACTTGTGAAGCACCCTCAGGATGCCCAGCGCACTGTGGGACAGGATTTGGAAACCTGTGTTAGGGGACAGCAGCCTCACCTTTCCCTACCCCTCGTGGAGCAGCCAGGCATGATGTCAGCTTGGTGCAATGAACCACGAGTGGTGGGGTTGAGTTGGCCGGCACTCTGAACTGAGGCCACAGGGTCAGCCTAGCACATCCTTCTCTTTCCTACAAGTCACCAGTGCTTGGTGCAAAGGAGGCACGTGGCACGAGGCACCCAAGGTCACCTGTTCCATAATCTTGAAGGTGATGGACATTGAGGCTGAGCTTGGGGAAGAGAAACCAGGCTCCCTAAAGTTATAGGGAACGGATGGCCCATCTCAGGCCCGTTCCCCTTTGGGGGGATCCTTGTGGTGGTGATGACACCAGCGATGGTCATGTAGGCTTAAAAGGCAATTGGCCCCAACCGTAGGGAGTGAACAAAAAGGAAAAATCACTGCAAACGGGAGCTAGGTGCTGCATTTTGCTGCCCCCTGGCTGTGTTTCTTTCAGCCTGACTCACTGCCCTTACTCCTCTCACTCTAGGAAGACACAGGAGTTCACTTGGGTTCACATTGCTGTCTTTCTTAAGATATACCATGTTCTAGAACAGGTCTCTGCAGTAGGCTGTCTGTGCTTGGAGGGGTGGGGAGATGTGCTTGCTCGTGAAAATCAGTGAGGTCTGGGAAGAAAACAGAATATCCAGGGGTGTTTATGTTTTCTCTTGTGCTTTAAAAAGATTGATTGGATGTGTTTTACAATGGGCACAGTATATCATAGTAGAGCACAATATATTTATATGATTAAATATAAATCAGTTTCCATGCTCAGATGTTTACTACTGGTAGGGGTGTATGATATAAAACATGTGGAGCCTGCTGCTCTGGAGGGGCTGTGGTGTGACCCTCGGCCCAGGTCCTGCCCCTCTCCATCATCGTACTCCCTGGGGCTGGGCACACTCTTCGCTCCAGTCAGTCAGCAAATCCAAATTTCTGGAGAAGCCTGATTGTGCACTCAGCATCCTGGACCCCACCCCACCCCCCCTACGTCCACAACATACTGGCTGAAGGTAGACCTGGGTTTAGTAGAGAAGAGCCATTTTGTTCAAATTATGTAAAACCTCTTTTCTTTTATTCTTGCTTGTGCTGAAGCGGAAGCACATACTACTAATGACTTCAAGTTTGTCATTGAAGTGTTACACATTCAGCTTCAGTCATTGAATTGCTTTCAAATATGCTGCTTCAGGTGGGATGTCTAGTGTATGCATTGTCTAACTTTAGATTACCAACCTTCTCCTCCATGCCAAAATTTCTGAAGTCATCTGCCAAAGCTACATGTGGTCTCAACTTCCTTTCTACTCATTTGCTCCTTTATCCCTCAGAAAATATCCTCTGTCCATTACTTTCTACTAAAAATGTTTCCGAGTGTCAACTATTAATCCCTAAATTCAGCATTCGCTTTGGAGCCCATCCTTTGACCTTCCTGTTACACAGGGCACTCCTGGGAGTCCTGGCTCTCAGACTATTCTAGATCTGCATCCCTAAGTGCCGATACTTTGTGACCATGTGGATAGCTAGCAGCATGTCAAAATCAACATCCAGTCGATTCTGAACACCTCTCTCCTCCTTGCCCCCAAGTCAGCTCTTTGCCTCTCTACCTTTCTATATTCTCCCAGTCATTGAGCTTTAAGATTATAGAGTTGTCTTTGATCCCTCCATTCTTCTCCATCCTGCAGACGAGTGGGTTTCAAATACTTTCATTAGCCATCCAACACTCTAATTAATAATTTGATGCAAATCCAAGGAAGAACACATCTACAATTGGAACTGCTCTAGAGAACGGGAGGAAGAACTGTCTCTCCTTCCCCAGTAGTAGTTTGGAAACTTGGACTCTATCCATGGGACATATTTCTGATCTCAGTGCTGAAAGTTGCTGCAGGTAATCCAGAGTCTCAATTAATGTGCTAGCTCCCTAACCCTCCAATCTTGGCTAGTCTAACACCTCTCATTCAACACTTCCAGATTCATGGTCAAAATAGCGTTCTGATGGGCATGCACCCTTATGGCAGAAACAAGCTTGGAAACCTACTCGATATTCTTCTTCCTCTATAGAACACACGTTCTGTTCAGGTGTGGGCTGTAATGTGCTCTGGGAAGCTGGGCCCTTCCCTCAGACCCAGGGAATTCCACTCCTCTTTCCAGTGATTGATTTAGGGGAGAACATGTCAACCATTTCTGGTCTGTGCCAAGCACCAAGATAGATGCTAGGAGCTTCTGTAAATTTATTTCCCTGATAAAAAATGCCCAAGGAGAAGCCCTCTGTCCTCTTCTGACCTTTGAATGTGATTTTGGGAAGATGTGATAATTCTAAGTTGTGGCAATCATACTGCGACCTTGAGGGGATCACCCAGAGAGGTGACTTCAGCCTTGGTATCACTGAGTGGTATTAACTGGCTCTGGAATTATTTAACTCCAGATTTCTCTTTATGTGCATTATATAATGTCCTTATTGTTTAAACAACTGTTGGATTTTTGGTTCTGTCTTTACAGCTGGGAGCCTCTTAACAACACCCTATAGTTCCCCAACGTTAAAATGAATCAAATACGAGTTCTTTGCCCTAACAGTCAATGCACTTCCTCGGTATGTCCCCAGCCTAATTTTTCAGTGTCCTTCGGTACTGTGCAGTTACCACCCATGCCAGCCAGACGAATATTGTCATCTCCTGACACAGGCTCATGCTGCTTGCTTCACTCAGCATGTGTGCCTCATGTGTCTCAACGTTCAGCTGGTTCCCCACCACGTCCTTGCTCATCATCTCAGCCTCCTTGGTTTTCTGTAATCTTATGGAATTTCTCCAATCTTGCTGGACTGCAGTATTTATGCGTATGTCTCATCTCCCTCCACTGTAAATCCTTAAGAGCAGAGGTGTGTCTCATCCATCCACGTGCTCTGCATGGCTCGGCATAATGCCTTGTATATAAGGAACATTCAGTAAGTGTTTGCTCAGCTAGAATAACTCCTGTTTTGATTTGCTTTCTTGCTGGTGAGTCTCAGAAAGGGCCAAAGGCATTGATTTCTTGGAAATACTCTGACTTTAACCTTAGACTAATGTCAACCTGAACCTGAGAACTGATTAAATGTAAAGACTTGTATATGGTACTTCCAAATCACAAGGGAGACTTAATTGAAAAATGCAGCTCAACCTCTTATGGCAACAACGTCATGAAGTCCTGTGTTTGGTCTCTAGTGACAGGTATCATTCATTTAACTTACCCTACTCATTTGGACAAAATAATATTTATTTAGTGGATCACCACTTTATCCTGTGTTTACAAATGGTTCTTATTATCATCCTTTTTGAATCTGAGATATTATAGACTCCTAATTCCTGTAGCAGGGATCATCTTCAGATTGGATTGATTTCATGTTGAGGTCCATTTAAAGTACATTTTGCTGAAAACTCAAAGCGCACAAGCCAAATGTTTTATTTTTCCTAAAGAATTGTGATTTGGACAACCACCTAATTTATAATGATGACATTATCCTATCTAGAAGAGAGTCTGCATTCACTTCTATTATATATCCCCCTATGCAACTACCTTTAGCAGAATAGGCTTTTTAATAAAAAATTGTTGTTCTCATGATTATTTGAATTACAGAGGCTTGGGTGAAAATTCTCAATTTAACATCACTTAAAAAGTACCAAGTGAAAATATACATTACTTGAATTAAGCATAAACCTTGATTTGGTTTGCTTACTTTTCACCAATTAAAACACACTGTATTAAAATACATTTGTCTTTTATTTCTAGTTGTTTTAACAATTTTGGCTTTGACTTTCATATGTCCCAAGAAAATGTTTACTTTAAAAAAAATTAAATAGATTTTTAAAAACACCTATATACAAAATAAGTTCTATTGTGTCCCCTTTTGATTTTAAATGTATTAAAAGTACACTGAAAGTTAGTTTTAAATTTTATGTAAAACCCTATCGAGGAGGAAAATTTTGATGTCAAAAAGGAATATTCAGATGCATAAAACATGGCCTGGATATTTCCATATCAAACTGAACACAGTTTACTTCTGGAGAGGAGCGTAGAATGGTAACTTTCATATACGTCTTTATGGATTCATGCATTACTTGTATAAGTAAACCTCAGTCTATAGAGATTGTTTTTAAGTGGCCAGGTGCACACAAGCATTCTGATCTGCATTACTGCCACTTACACTGATAGATGTGGAGGAAGGTCTCGCTGAGCTTGTTGGTGAAAAGAGGTTCAGGGAGGTCCCGGAAGAACTGTTTCACCATATCTGCCACGTCATAAGCGGACTGGTCCTCATAGCTGACGTTCTCAGGGAAGTGCTCATTCATTTGACGTAAGGCATGGATTCGAGATTTCACGCCTGATTTTCGAAAAAGACCCACCTGAAACAAGTCACAGGGACATGTTAGCGAGGCCACCTTGGCTCCAGACATTCTCTTCCTCTGGCAATCACCTTGGGAGTGACGAGAAGGCATGGGACCTGGACTGGATGAGCAGCAATTGCTGACAAACTGGTAAATTACTAGCTGAGCTATTAGGTTGGTGCAAAAGTAATTGCGGTTTTTGCAATTATTTTTAACCTTTGAAACAGCTATTACTTTTGCACCAACGTAATACTTTGCGTAGCAGCTGAATACTGATTCCTGTCCTATAAGATGAAGGTTAGAATAATAACAAGCCCACCTCACAGGGCTACTGTGGTGACTAAGGGAGAAAATATATGTGACTGTGCTTTGTAATCTGTAAAGTCTTATAACACAGTAGATGTTATTATTTCATTCATTTATTCAACACACAGTGATTAAATACCCCCTCTATATCAGGCATACTTGCAGCAACTGTAAGGGGGGTACATAAGGGGTATTCAATATAGGAGGCATTAGTGAGCAGACAAAATTCCCTGCCCTCTAGTGCTTACGTTTAAGTGGGGGTTTTGAGAAAGTTTGGTTAGTGGCAGGTTTGGTGGATCCTGGAGAAGCAACCATATCCACTGTCCCTTTGAGGGTGAGGTTAATGGAGAATTCACTCACAAAACAAAATAGTACCATAAGCATGTATTTAGAGGTAAGAGTCTTACTTGCTTTTCTTCTTCGAAATCCTGTAACACTTTCTATGTATGTTTTTCTTGTGATGCCTGGCACTTATTACTCGGCCTGGTTAGTTAGTATGTGCCTAAACTCTGGCTCTAGTATGAATGATTCCTGGGTGGCTTTTCTTCAGACTTCAAGACATTGCCTTATGCCGTTTTCATCTCTAAGGCTTGGGCTCCTGTCCCGCTTAACGTATAAATGGAGCCTTAGGCGCCAAGGAGATAACGCCCCCAAGAGGGATGAGTGAGGTGAAGCAGAGCCCATGAGAATGGAGCTGCCTGTAGTGGCTGGCAGGTTGTTCTTGGCCCTCTAGACTGCGCACTCTGGATGGACCTCTGCCCCCAAAGAACTGAGCTAACCTGGGACCCACTTAAAGTGAATGAGTATGTCTGCTATTTTATTATTTATGTATATATGTATGTATTTACTTATTTTAGTTAGTTTCAGGTGTACAAAACAACATAATGATTAGACATTTACATCCCTCATAAAGTGATAACCACAAAAGTCTACTACCCCTCTGATACCGTACGTAGCTATTACAATGCCATTGACTATATTCCTTCCTCTGTACTTTACATCCCGTGACTATATATATTGTATGTCTGCTATTTTTAAATGTGTGGAGGGCATTGAATTGCTCCAAACTGAGCCCTTCCACCCTCAATCTCCACTTTCCAGATTCCCCAAGGGCTTACAGGTTAGCCCACTTCCTAAAAGCAAGGTGGGAACATTCTCGAGTGGTCAGACAGGTAAGCAGTGGCCCCCTCCCTGGAGCTGGAGAAACACGCCAGGTAGCCTCACCGCTGCTCTGCCTGCCAGGCAGGCCCCCACTGAAGTCCAGGTGTCTGAGGAGAGCTCTCTTGGTTGCTGCTGAACATGGAGAGCAGCCCTGATTCTTTTAAATTGCAGTAACAGCAAGGGAAGAATTCTAAGCAATTAGAGAACACTCAGGTTTTTCTATATGTCAGCTGAATGGATCGCAGGGGAAACGATACCCTGCTACTTTCTGTAGCAATAAAAGCGGAATTCTTAGTAACACAACTTTGCATTCCAAGGCTTATCACCCTAATTCTGAAGATCAGGATATTCAGGCATGTTGTCATATTAAAACATTAACTGCATTTTTCTCTTTTATCCTTAAAGTTTGGAATGTCTAGAAAATGCAACCCTTTTCCATACTTAGGGACTCTCCAAGAAGAATCTAAAGAACATTTATTTTCCTCTGGCAACTACTCCAAATTTCATCCAAGTGCATAAGAAGAAAGCATGTACTGTCAAAAGAAAAATTCAAGATGTCAAATGAGTGATTACTGAAGTGAGATCCAGCCTGAATTGTTTACATCTCAACTCTTCTAATTCTGGAAGGAGGCCCAGGCCTTGGGGCTGTCTGCACAGGAGTTCTCAGAATCATGGAGCCCAAAGGTAGAATTCTTAAGTGTGACTCACAAACATTTATCCTCACAACTCATGTGAGTTGGTGTTATTCTGTCGGAGAATTCCTGTTATTATGATTTTTTAACAGCAGAGAAATATTGATCAGGATCTATAAAAAGAATAAAGTAGACAAGTGTTTGTGTGAAAATTGCTGAACACGGTTCCTATTTTGTCCACTGTGTCTTGCTGGCTTGGTTTCTGGAACACACCAAGATACCTGTACACACACATCCCAGTGCTGTTTTCTGTGTATTGTTCTGTTTCCAACTTTCTTTCTAGTTTCAGCAAACATTGCTATTTTAATTACTTCAGACATGTCTGGAACACTCTAGCTGTGGGCTGCGACCTGCTTGTTCTGACTTAGATCTCACAGGATGTCCAGACAGTTGTCAGGTATTTATTTGTTCCGCCTCCAATTCTGACAATAACCTTCCTGTCCCACCCTTGTCTTCCAAGGTTCGGGGGAAATATCTGTGGGTTCTATCGATTTGTCTTGGAAGCACAGAAGGACATTTCTTTCCTAAACCTAATAAAGAAAAGGTGATCTGAAATCAGATCAGATTCCAGATGTCATAACTGAGGATGGCAGAAGGGAAAGGTGAAAAGAACCCCAGTCTTCAAAAATGTCCCTGAGCTGATGGAGGAACTAACCCTGCAACCACCCTACTTCTTGACTTCTTAGGTGAGCTCATGAATTTCATACTGTTTCAGTCATTTTGGGGGTGGGGCTTCTGTTACTTGCAGTGGAAAATTGGATGCACACAGTAAGTGGAAGTTTCTTTAAATGGCGCAAATGTCCTTAGACCAGAGTGGAGAACTTCTCCTACCTGCCTTTCTAGAACAATCCTGGGTGGTAGCACGAGTCAGTGCCAATAACCATTTCTTCTTTTTTGAAAAGTTTCCAAAGCAGGGATAAAATTTGCATTTTTGGCTAAATTTTTTTTTTCCCCAAGTAAAAAATGGAAAACTGAAAAAAACTTTTAAAATCCATTGCTTCTAAGGGCCTCTTTGTCATCACCACTGACGGAGGCTGCCCTGGATTCCTTAGCTTCATAAAGAGGGAAACCCAAGGACAATTTGCCTCTATGTCTGTCATTGGTGGGCAAGCGACCTGGGTAGTCACACAGGGCCTCATGTTTGGTTTAACGCTCTGCTGTCACCGTTTTGAAATTCTTAACTCATGATCAAGGAATCTCCCATGGTCATTGTGCGAATTACATAGCAGGTCCTGCTCTCATTGATCTTTAAAGCACAGCTCACACACTCTCTCTGACGAGGGAAGAATGGTAGTCAGCAACACAAAATGTATTGTATAAGCATCACTCTTGCAAGTGATCTCTCATTTTAAAGGTAAAAGGATGAGTGGTGGGTGCTTCTTTGGTCTAGTCTGACATCCCTCTCTCTTTTGTCTTCCACCTAAACTCAGCTGTGCAAAAACAAGCTCTAAAGTTATAATTGAAAAAGAGGCCCCAGGGCCTCATTCATCTCATCTGAGGTAGGTAACAGGGCCAGCAGTGGGTAGAGGACACTTGTACTGAGTAGAAGTGTCTTCCCAGCTTATTCCGGCTTTTAAAATTCACTACACCATTAGAAGGAGAGGTTGGGCATGAGTGCTGCATTAGAATTCAAGTTTCATCTAAATAATATTAACTCTCCTCTTGGCTTCCAGTTTATGCTAATCTTTTCAGTACTTAATGAGGTTTATCAGGACTTCCATTTCCTCTTCTTTAGAAATGTGCTCAGCTAATGAAGAAAGGTTGGTTTTGTTCAGAAGGCAAGGCCCCTAACAATGGGATGCAGCGCGTTCTGATTTTGAGCACGGTGGGGGTAGTCACTCCCTGCAGTGACCTCATGTTCCACAGGAGCTGGGTAGAACCTATCCTTCTGTGCACAGTTGGTTTAGGGCAGAAAGAAAAGCTCAGCGCACAAAGCAAGGCCCCTCTCACACACTGCTATGTCTGAACACAAACGGGTCATAATTGAAGGCTAAACTTCCTTATTTCATCTGCAGCCAGTTGCCAGGGCGAAAATGGATACGCTGTGTTTCATCATATATAAACGGCTCTGCACTTGGGAGTGTAGGAGGTGAAAGGTTGGCAGGGTTTCAGGGCTCTGTCTCTCACTGTTTGTGATGAATGCCCCGTGTTGCAGATGAAGGCTCCGCATAAGGGGAAGGGGCCCACTTCGCGGCAGGAAGCCTGTCTTTGCAGTCAGGGCAAATCCCTGGGAGAGTCCTGGATAGTGGTGTGAGGGGACCACACAGAGGGAGGCCATGCCAGTCACATGTGGTTTAGCGGAAGGATATTCTGAGACATTCTGGTCTTCTACGACCCTGGCTGGGGCTGAGGTCTCCAGATCCTGTGCAGACCTGAATCTTTTCCGTTCAAAGGAGGTGCTGTTGGTGCAGAAAGAATATTTGTCTAGTGTCACCTTCACTCCTTCCTTGTTACTCTTGCCCCCTCTTTGTTTTCTGATTCATTCACTTTTATTTACTCTTGTTCACTCTAGAGTCTCCAGGACAGCTTCTCTCTTGAGCCTGGTTTTCTTCATTATGTTTTTCTAGTTTTCCCCGGTTCCCTTCCTCTTACTGCCTCATTCTTCACAGGCAGCAGAGGAGGGTTGGGGGCTCTGGTTGCTTTCCACACTGTGTGATGACCAAGGGGAGGGACATACACGAGGGGAACCCCGCTGGTATTGAGGCCTCATAAGGTGTAACTAGCGATGGTCAAAGTTCCTTTGATTCTTACTTTTGACTGATTCGAGAGAGGACTACCTTATTCATTTTGGTTACATTGAGAATCAGTATCTAGGTCCTTGAAATGAGTCTTTCCGATGAAGCTTTGCCAGCACACTGTTTTTCTGTGTGTCATTCTTCCACATTTAAAAAGTCATTATAGGCTTGATATAGAGAATAAACCAGTGAGTGAGGAGGGATTGAGGAGGTTTTAGTGTCCACTAGCTTTCTCTCTATTCATGACTTTTTCTTCGAACAGGAGACGGGACCCAATAACAGGAGTGGTACTAGTGCTGCATGTTCTAGAATCTATGGGACCATGACTGGATCTCCATCTACACTAAAGACTGTAGTAAGGAGAGCAGTAGTATTACAAGTCATTCATGTATACCCTATCGTGTTCAGGAAGGAATTCACGGTGACTTACAATGATCTATAAAATACAACACAATGCAATTAAAGATAATAGATGAGAAAATCCGAGTAAAAGGAAAATAAAGATAGAAAATGGTAGCTAGCTAGGAATGAGGCAGATACACAACATTTGTGACAAAAAAAATCATATATATTTATTACTGGCAGAGCACATATTGGGCTCCAATATTTCTAGCAGCCAATACAGAGAGGAAAACATACCCAGATGAATAAGTCTGGTGCTCTTAATATAAAAACAGACCAATTGTCCAAAAACAACATGGTGGTTTCAGGTGTTGGGGCTAGAGGAAAAAATTCTTCATTCTCACAAAGGATACTATATCATGTAATGATCAACATCATCAACAAAATCCTAATGGCAAATTCATCAATGAGTTGTTTCGGGCCACTTCTCAAAGTGCCTCTCAATGCTAGACATGGCATCTCCCCAAAGTCCACTAGGGACAACTAATTCCAATGGGTGGTAGTAGAGTGCAGTGGTTAAAAATGTGGACTCTGGAGTCAGGCAGGTGTTCAAGCAAGTGTTGTTGGCTCCACGATCACCACCTGGGAGATAACACCACCCAGGGCAGATGTGGGGTTAAATAAGGCCATGAATACAAAACACTTAGTATAATTCCTCAAACATGCTGGACACTCAAGAGAGGTTATTATTCTTATTGAACTAATGGCATAAATGGCCTAAATTTCCTTTAGGCATTCCTGAACAAATACTGTTTTCTCATAATAGAGATTTTGCTGATAAGCATTAGCTGGCCATTCATTAGACTGTCTGAAACAAAATATTTTCTGTGCTTGGTAAAATGCAGAGCCAAAACCTCTAAAAGAATCAGCCAAAAGGGGGGATGAGTGTTATATGTCCTTATAAAAATTAAGAAGCTTGGAAAAAGACATGGTTGAATAAAAGCCTATCCTCCACAAAACATAATCTTGTATTAACTAAACCAGGGGTGTCAAAACTGCGGCCCGCGGGCCAACTGCGGTCTGCAATCCATTGTTAATTGGCCCGCAGCAAATTCCAAAAATATATTTAGTTTACTTAAATAAACCAGGTGAGGCAATATGTACTTCACCTCGAGTGAGTGGCTCAGCTGTTTGTGTATTTTACAGCATATGGCCCTTGGTGAAAAACGTTGAAAAAAGTTTGGACACCCCTGAACTAAACCAACAAAAATACAATTGAGACCACAAAGTCCTCACCAAAGGGCATGGTTGCAATACTTTCAGGGCTATAAAAGAGATTACAGTGGGTATTTCCAAATATTCATCTTAGCCCACCTCTCCAAAAAAGTTTTCGTGATAAAATACCCATAGATCATCTATCTACCTTTGATTAATGTGTGTTTTTGGTAAAAGCTCTACAATTTACAAAATTAAATAAAAATTTAAAGCTTAAGTAGCCAGAATCATTGGTTTGCTCTATTGGGATGTCATTCACAAGTCCATGTTGGGGAATCTGCCAAAGATAAGTATCGTAGTTTCAGACATGTGGTCTGTTGCCTTTTTTTCTGAGAAATAACAGCCAAAGCAATAAGGCTATTTCTCAAAACAAGACAGCCATCACCACAACAGCAATAACAGCAACCACTCCTGCTCATTACTATGACATCTAAATATGGAAAATTGTATATCTGTATAGTCTCGCTATTAGGAGTGGGAGGGGAAAAAGGGGATCATGCATTTAGTTGTCACAAAGCTGGCACCAAAAGAAGACTTATTCCTATTCTGTTCCACTGAAAACTGGTATCTGATTCATCAAGAGACCATCCTGATGCTAAGTACGATTTCAGTATTGGGGGAGATAAAGGCATCAGTAGTCATGTATTTTGAGTTCTTGTAGCTTAGCTCATTCTTGTCCACTGAGCCCAAGGCTAAGGGTAAATCAATAAAAAGTGCAAATAATTTTAGGTTTCTTCACATGGTATTAAAGAGTACAGTGAATAAAAGCCATCATAGCATAGTTGCCTGAAAATACCTTTACTGCTAAAGGTTGCAATTTCTCAAGTGGGAATATGGCACTTATTTTGAAAAGAAAGTCTAAGAAGCTAATGGATGTTAACTTGGTGGAACAAAGGCTTGGTCTAGTAAGTTATAGGATGGGTTGCATTCTGGGCTCAATCATACTCCACCATTGTGGGGCTCCCCAACAGCCCTGGTGACAGAAAATGATCTCCACATTATTGTGTGTAGATGGAACATTCTAATCAACTCTATAAGATGAGGGGATATTTGATTTAGCTGATACTGTTTTCATATCTTACTTGCACATTTTAAAGAAATGTAAATAAATTTGTCTTTGCTTTAGGTTTTCCTGGTCATGGTGCTACTTCAAAAAAAAAAGTTAATAAAAGGAGATATAAAAATCAATTTATTTTCAAAAAACTAAAACGGGGCTAAAAAGAATGCTGTGAAATCAATGGTGGCATTGGGACAATAATTAAAAAGAAAATGCAGTATATAATCTCTGGGGAATGCAAATTAGACATCACAGGTGCAAAGTGTTAACATTAACTTTCTGCAGTCACCAGGGTGTCATTCCAGGTGCCACTGAGGAAACATCCTCAAACAGCTTGACCAGGAGGTGGCTTCCTCAAATTAAATATTAAACCCTAAAGATCCCAATGCCTTTCATTTTCGGTGAGGCATGTCCGACCTGACACTGGACACATCTGACTCTGTCTGGCGTTCTATACATCGAAGCCTGTGTTTGGGATTTCCTACCATACCTGATCAAGGCAGTTGCTGCGTAGATATCTCAGGGCTTGTTGAATACTCTGAGGCAGAGGCTGTCCTGTTCTCTGGACGTGAACGATGAGAGGGACGCCAAAGACAGTCTTGTCTTTGTAATCAGGAACTTTCATCCTCTTCATGAACTTTGGAACTGACCTAGAATTCATAGAAACCAGGTCATCAAGCCTCCTGGGGCCCACTGTGGGGAGAGGCTGTGAAAGCAAGCAAGAGGGAAGCCAAGCTTTTGTTGGAATACCCAGCAGGCATGGGGGAATTCAACATTTCTCTCTTAATTAATCACAGTACATGGAAATACTACGTGTGCCCTTTGCCTATGTTGGAACTGTAACTATTAAACAGCATGATTCATGTTAGCAGATGGATTTATGGTTCTGTTTTCCAGTCAAGTGTTCAACTTTCTAATTTCATTGTGACTTACACACCTCTCAAGTAATAAGCACTTAAAAGTCCCCAAGACAAAGCAAATTTAAAAACTACAACAAGATGAATTAATTTGGTTGGGCTGGGGGAAATACAAGGGGAGAGAAGATAAACCACATTTCTTGGCTATGATTTTCTAGAACCAGTTGTACTTTTTAAAGGAAATTTTAATACATAAGCATATATTAATTTGATCATGCAGCTTATCATTTTCTAAAATATTTTTACAAAAGCATTGCCAATTCTTCTCTCTATATACCATATACCATAGGAAAATTAGTGACACATTTTATATTTTTTCAAATCCACCAAATCATCTAAAATAGATTCAAGTTCCAACATCTGCTTTTGTCAGTTCCTATTACAAGGTTTTACTGCATATTCTTGCTTTTATTTGCTAATGGAATAAAAACAGACGTGTACTTGAATGATTAAATGCGCTTTGAATGAATCAGTGCTCTAAGTGTTGAGCTGAAGGTACAAATGACAGATGTTTCCCAGTAAATGGCTAGCGTTATTTTATAGCAAGTTTATTTTTAATTCCTCTGTTCACAATTAATCATCCTTTACTTGTCTTTTGTCCTTCTTGGAGCCTGACTGCTTTTCCTGGACACCGACGGAGAGTTACAAATAAAGCCATGCTTCCTGCATCTGAGACAGTCCAAGAGGCAGACAGTACAGCAGGACTTGGGGAGTTATTCTCAGATCAGCAGTGAAGGCAACTAACGGGTTCTTTGGAAATCAGAAAGCAAATACTGAAGTTTTTGCGATCACATACTTAGCTCTAGAACGAATGATGCCCTCCCAAGGGAATGTGGTACGTACCACGTCCAGCCGTGTTTATTGGACAGGGAGTGCTTCTCCATGATGGCCGTGAGGCGAAGCAGCGAGAAGCGCTGGAGCAGGTTCAGTTGGCCAGCTGTCTGGTTGCTGATGTGGGGCGATGCTGTGGACGGCCGAGGCTGATGGGAGAACTGGAAACTGTTCCATCGGAGTCGCCTTTACCAGAAAGACCATCAGAAAAGCAGTCACAAAGCGGATGTGTTATCGGGAAACATACGCAGTCACTAATTTTTAAGTTGCTAATCAAAATAGTTTTTGAGATGAGAAAAATCACAAAGCAAATGGGATATAGAAGACACACATGTACAGAATAGACTTAAGAAACTATTTATTTCCAAGTCTGATAAATCTGGAGAAAAGTTCGTTATCTGTTTCATTAGGAGATTTGAATAAGTTGAATACATTTTATTTGTTTACTCCTAAATTCGTTCACCAAGTGTTGAGAGCAGCTGAGACAGTGTGTGTGTGTGTGTGTGTGTGTGTGTGTGTGTGAGAGAGAGAGAGAGAGAGAGAGAGAGAGAGAGAGAGAGATCTCAGTTTTGGTAGCCATAGAATATTTTCACATTGTTATCCTGTTTCTGTACTCTATAATTTGGTGTTGAGATGGAGCCTGAAGGTGATAGGCACAGATGAAACAGTCCTGAAGTGATGACACAATACTGAATCCTAAAAGATATCAGTTCCTCAACTAGAAACCCGGCAGCACACACATTATTACTCTTTCTACTTGTTAGGCCCATCCAGGACAATTTGTCTAGGGTACTTCTGACATGGTATTTGTGAAACAGCTTTTATGTACTCTGTAATTGGCATTTTACAGACAAAATAAACTTATGAAGTACACACCTTAGATTTCAGAATTTTCACATAGAATTAAAAAAGAACTGTAACATTCGAGGTAGAGACAGGGGAGCACTTGTGTACAGGTGCTGGGCCTTCATTGTCAGTGATTCCGGATGGTCCCAGCACAATGCTTTGCACATAAGCTAAAACATTTTTAAAAAAAATAAAACTAAAACTGAATTAAAAAGTAAACACTCAGAGAAATGAATATGAGTTAACATGGATTCAATCACCATATTATCAACTGTACAGAAAAACATACTTCTATTCAAATGATTCCTGATCACATATGCCACTGATGATAGTGTCAGGCATTTAGTAAGTGCTCTCGAAATGTTTTGTTAAATAACTAGACAATGATCGTTAGGAAGTGGATTAAGAATCATTTCACAAAATCATGCCACCAACCTGTTTGGCCGGGTCAAAGAGGCCCCCACACCCGAGTCCCTCCTTTCTCTGACCCCTGTGGCCTCAGACTCATTAAGCGATGTTCCATCTCTATCCACGTCACTGGGTGTTGTCCGGCCTTCAGAGACCGAGTTGCCTTCAAAATCGAGGGTGATCTGATTCGGAGACGGGAAGGGGCATAAGCCGGGTTTTCCAACCAACGGGTCATGTGTTTGCAGTTCTGGCAAGACGTTCTTTGACCAGTCGTCCACTACATCTCGGACCCCGTTGACGTGGTGCACAACGTCTTCTAAGCGAGGGAAGAAAACATCTTTCTCCAAGTCCAGAAGGTCTCCTGTGCTGGCATACAGATGGGAACATGGGACGTTGTCATAGATACTGATGCGACTTGCTCTGTGGCAGGATGCCACAAGCGCGGGCTCCCTGGCGTCGGGGCCCTGCTGTCTGCCCAGGGAGATGCTCCCGGTTCTCCAGTTCACCCCATTGCTGTTGTCTGTTGGCGAGAGGCTTTCAATAGACAGTGCCTTCGGGAACGTTCCTGGTTTGTGATCCTTGGGCACATGCACGACCAAGTTCTCCTGGGAATGAAACTCATGCAGGTGGTTTTGGTCACCTGCCTCCTGCAGTGCTGTCCCAGCCAGCACATCCAAGTCTTCCAAGTACATGCCCCCGCGCTTGTTGGCCTCCTGGCATTTTCGTTCCTTCAGGCCGGGCGTGCTCAGCCCACTACTGCTGTTTTCCGATGGGCTGCTTTCGCCGCTCCATTTGCTGGAGCCTGGAAGCCCTTTGGTGCAGGCAGCCGAGGGTGAGTTCTGGAGATCGCCATTTGGGATTTGGATGCACTGCATGGCCTTGAAGGACTCCGGCTCCTGCTGTAGCACAGGCCCGCTGATCATCAGGCCTCCTGTCCGCCCGGACCCCTTATGCCGCCCCTGTGCTCCTTTTGCTCGGAGCGTTTCCATGCGTTTCAAAAATGATTTGGCCCTGGCCCTGCTGGTTTTCTCATTCTTTGAGTGGAAAGGGTGGTTGAGCACGTCTTTGGGGGACTGTGGGAGGCTGCTGCTGACTGCCTTGGCATCCAGCATGACCGGGCTGCCGTGGGTGCAGTACTGCCCGGAGCAGTCACATGCCTCCCGGCCAGCGCCCCGGCTGCCCAGCTGGCTGCGGCCGTCACTCCCGCCACTGCTCTCACTGTGGATGGAGCAAACCTCGGGCTCACTCAGGTCTGTGAGGACACTTTCACTGCTGGTCGTGTTTCTCATCCTAATGTCTCCTGATGACCCATTTCTGTCTCCCCCAGGAAATAGGGTGTTGAGGTCATCCACGCGAGACCACCGGCGGCTGGTTCTTTGGAAAGTCCATTTGTTACTGATACAGAGATCTTCCTCATCCGAATCGTCACCCTAAAAAACATCAAGGATAATGTGTATTGACAGGTGGCTCAGATGAACTGGGAAATCTAGGGGTGCACAGGCCACGTGCTCCCATCGGATCTCCTTTCTTCCCTCCCTTTCACGGGTGCCCTCTGGGTTTCTTGGGCACCTTTACTTGGTGCTTCCCCCATCAGCCACTGTTGCACACCCTCTTTTCCCTGGTTGCTAGAGGATCTCCTCTTAACCTGCCAAGCTTTCTTCTTTTCAATTTTCATAGAGTTTCTGAATAGTTCCTTCCCTTCTAAGAAGCTTTCCTTGACTGATTACAAAGAAAGTGTAATTACCATCTGACTAGACAGTCTAAATCTAAAACATCTGCGGTTCTCTTCTTCACATAGAAACTTAATCTTGCCAAAGAAGGCACTTGCTTCTTTCATGAAACCTCTCCCCTGAGCTCCAGACCCATATTTTCAGCTTCCTTCTTCCGAACCTCAAAGTTAGTACATCTCAAAGATAACATTCCTTACCTTAGTCTCCCCAACTGAGTTTTAAATTAACAGCAAAATTATGTACTGGATTCCTGTAAGTAGAAACTTGGGAGCCCTTCTAGAGATCACAAGTTGAGGAGAGTCCGATCAGCCAGCTCTGTTAAGCCAGGCTTCTTGTTTTTAACCTATTCTGAACCTCCATGCCTTTGGCAGGAAACACACCTCAGGACTACGGCACTCCCTCCTTTGCTCTTACACTCTGCTCTTCACACACTTATCTTATCTCCTCACACACTTGTCTGGGTTCTGCCTGAATTTGCATCCCCTGAGAGATGACAGTCTGGGTCCCCTGAAGCCAGAGATGACCTTGTTTATCTTTGCAAATCCCTCCAGCCCAGTACAGACCCTGACCTAGAGCATATAAATAATCATTTCCTTCCAAGATGAACTGAGTCACCAGCTCCTTCCTCCTCACTATGCATATTACCAAGGCCCAACTCAGATGATTTTCCAATCTGCTCCCTCATTTGTATCTTCTCCCATTCCCTTTGTGCAGGCTCTTGGCACCTCTGTCTGGGTCTGTTACAGTCAAAACCTGGCTAGAATCCTGTCTCCAGTGTCTCCCCCATCTCAACAGCTTTCCACAGTGTAATCCAAATATGATCACATAATTTCCCAGCTTAAAAGCCATCGGCGTTTCTTGTGTGGCATTCAAAGCCTGTTCACCCTGACTGCAATGTACTTACTTTTCTTACTTCATTTCAGCCATGCCTTCCAATTTCCCTGCACTCTGCCCTGGCCCACAGCCACCCCACAACACTCAGCTCTGTTACAGGATTAAGAGTCTAAAAGGATATATGTGGCCCATTGCCGAGAACATCCTTCCCTGGTCCCTGACCATTCTTGGGTACTCTGGGTGCTCGGCTCACATGTCACATTTTCTTTGTAGCCTTCTCTGACTGCTCTCTGCAATGACTACCTTCTCCCCTGCACTCCTGTAGCATTTGGATCAGACCTTTCCTGTAGCATTTCCTCAAATGATAACTGAAGCTCATGTCACACACACCCACTCTCAATCACTACAGCTAAGCTCATCAACAGCAGTGCCTGTGTTTCTGTTTTATTCATATTTATAGCCTCCTCAATGCCAAGCTCATAGTAACCACTCAATAATTTTTTCTTTTTCTTTTATTTTTTTTCTTTTTATTTTTTCAAATTTATTGGGCTGACATTTGTTAGTAAAATTACATAGATTTCAGGTGTACAATTCTGTATTACATCATCTATAAATCCCATTGTGTGTTCACCACCCAGAGTCAGTTCTCCTTCCATCACCATATATTTGATCCCCCTTACCCTCATCTTCCAACCCCCACCCCCTTACCCTCTGGTAACCACTAAACTATTGTCTGTGTCTATGAGTTTTTGTTCCTCATTTGTTTGTCTTGTTCTTTTGTTGTTTTTGGTTTATATGCCACATATCAGTGAAATCATAGGGTTCTCTGCTTTTTCTGTCGGACTTATTTCGCTTAGCATTATACTCTCAAGATCCATCCATGTTGTCACAAATGTTCCTATGTCATCTTTTCTTACCGCCGAATAGTATTCCATTGTGTATATCAATAATTTTTTCTTAATTGAGTTGAATTTACTTTATTTTACTTTGGTATCTGGTTCTGAGACCCAGGTCTGAGTGCTAGTAACACCAGTTAAGAGCTTAGGAGACTGTACAGAGTTGCTTACTCTCTCCAAAGTTTCTCTCACTTATAAAATGGGAATAAACACAGGCCCTGCCTCATGGGTTCCCTGAGGGGATTAAATGAAATAAAGCATTCAGTAGTCCCTCATTGAAGAGTATTTGTTTATTTGTTGTTTTCCAATGTTTGTTCAACTACTTTTTTATTGCCTAAGATTGCTTACCTATCTTTTTATGTATCTAGCATCCACCTTAACTCCCCTTAACTTTGCAATTTATTCTGTTTTCAAGGGAAAGTCAACAGATGCTCAGTCAGTAGACGTTGTGATATCCCCATTCTTGTTTATTTCTTGAAAATCTAGATTTATATGGGTTGGACGAAATGACAAATTGGAACATTCAAGTATAACCTGGAAGAAAGTATGAAACCAAGGTACTAACAGAATTCCATAGTTTTGGGGTCACAGTGGGAAATTAGCTTTGAGTTTTCAAAAAGTTGTATAAAGTTTTGGCAAAAGAGTTTCAAAAGTTGTACAAGCGGAAAGAAGACAAGACTCGGGGGGGATGAGTCAAAATTATACTTCCTCTGTACCATTTTCTACTTCCTCTTTCCCTGTGAGCAATACAACAAAACCCGACATATGACAGCCATTATATATCAGGCACCGTGATAGGTGGAAGGCTGAGCTTTGGATTTTCATATCACATTTCAGGAAACTAGTGAGGGGTAGTTGCTATGACGTGAGTATTCGGAGAAAGCCCTTTTAGCAAACAGTGTTTGAGAAGGCAAAAGAAGGATATGCTTTTAAAGAAACTGTAGATATTTTAAAACAGAAAATACAATATTTAGTGTTGGCTTCAACAAGCGCTCTCAAGCTAGCCCAAACGAGGGTACTGATGCTAGTAAACCACGTACTACTAGTTGGATAAGGACTCTTTTATTTTGGTTAAGAAAGGATGCCAAGTTGGACACTGGGCTGAGACTGGAAAGCCTGCCCCTGTCTGCTAGACTCTAAGAGCTTATTATACTAGCGTTGGGCAACAGGAAGATGTTTACAACCTAACCAAGGCATGTGAAAAGTGGTGAACTCCTGGAAAAAAAGGCAAATAGTTCAGGGACATTTTTCAGTATTTAGATGATTTGAACCAACCAAACAAACAAACAAAAAACCCCAAAGCAATAATAAACAAAAACAAGCAAAAACAAACAAAAAACACCCTTGCTCCTTTAGCACCTCCTGCATACAATTATCATAGTATGTCCCAAAGGGTATTGACATGATTCTCTATCTTTGTTTTCCTCTAGTGCAGTCTCCTTCAAACTATTGATAGTGACATGCAGTAAGAAATACATTTTCCATCACAACTCAATTGCACATATCCTTGTTTGAACTCTAATATTTTTTATTACAGTATAGTTGACACACAATATTATATCAGTCTGAAGTGTACAACATAATGATTTATATACTTTACCATCTGATCATAATAACTTGAGTAACCATGCGTCACCATACAAAGTTGTTATGATATTGACTATTTTCCCTGTGCTGTATGTTACATTCCCATGACACTTATTTTATAACTAGAAGTTTGTACCTCTTATTCCCCTTCACCTTTCTCATCCATCACCCCATCCGTTTCCTGTCTGGTAACCACCAGTTTGTTCTCTATATCTTTGAGTCTGTTTTATTTGTTTGGTTTTGTGTTTTTTTTTAAATTGCACATATAAGTGAAATCATATGGTATTTGTCTTTGTCTGACTTACTTCACTCAGCTGTACTCTAATATTTTATAATCTAATTTAGTCTGTTTCCTTTTTTTTTCAATGTTATTTGTGACCCACCAAATTCATTTGACAACCCATCCATGGGCCATGATCCACAGTATGAAAAACACACTGCACTAGAGTTTAACTTTTTTATACACTCCCAGGAACAGCAGATTATCACAATTAACAGTAATTGTGGAAGTGTACTTGTTGATTAGGAGGCGATCAGATTTCATCAGTTTAAGTTTTCTGAGGCTAAAACAAAATAGTTTGATTATTTAGAAATGCAAAATGGAAATCTCTAGGAGTCAGATGTATTTATGAGAAAATGAAACACCAAACTAACCTTGTCCTCCTATCTCAGTGGTTTGGTAGACTATGAAAATCCTACGGGCATAAAGTGTCTGGGTTTCAGCAGGGGAACTGACGAGACTCTCCTGACATGGTTATGGCTGAGATGGCTACGTGTGCTGCATGCTACAGAGAGTTTTGTTAGTAACTGACTGAGTCACTAATGCCACCAAAAAGTCTGATCAAAGACTGAAAGCAACTAAGGAGAGATCCCTGGAAGATGCCTCAAAATTATGCACTTTAAGAATAACTTCAATGAGCTGGGAGAATTCATGTTTTTAAAACGTAAAGATGACACAAGATCGTTCACTAGTCATCTTGAGTAAGGCACCCTTTTTGAGACTCAGTGTTCCCAGCTGTGAAATGGAACTGATAGTGCACATGTAGCATGGTTTGTCAACAGAACAAAATGAGATTTTATGTGAAAATGTCACACAAACCTTAAACTGCAAGACAAAACTAATTATCGTTGTTAGAGACAGGCAGTATGGAGATGGATAAAGATCTTAATGGGATTGAAGGATGACCTCCTAATAAGATTTCATGAAGTAAAACATAAAGTCCTTAACTTTAAAACTCAACTAGAGGATGTGCAGAATGGAGCAGACTTGGTATACCAGCAGTTACTATTCATAGCTTCGAGAGTTGTAGCAGATTTAAGTTTAACGTGAGTTGACCATGTAATATGGCCACCAAAGTAGGTCACCGACATCAGGATTCACGACCAGACGCATAGATCTCAAGACTAAGAAAGCTGGAACCCCAATGTTCTGTGCCCTGGTCATGTACAGGAACAATGGGCTTTGTTCCAAGTGCCACATTTTAAGGGGCACATGGGAAAGGGTGTATTGTTAGAGAAGAGTAATCAGTATGGCTGAGGTTCTAAGAACCACAACCTCCCGTGAAGGATGATTGAAAAAACTAATAGTTTGGTTTAGAAACCAGAAACTTCAGAGCAGTGCTACTTGAAATGTGGTCAAGGGGCAGCCAGTCCCCAAACTTACTTGTCTCCAATGAGGCAAATACAGACAAGTAAGCATCAAGCACTATTTGGAAAGGCTGTGCTACCCAAGTTCATGATCAGCAGACGTGTTTTACCGGACAGGGTAGAGTCCAATTTGGGTGTTGTTCCACATTACAATGCGTACATTTCAAGATTGGTTTATCTACCATAACTCAAAGTGTATAATATACAGGAGCCATTGTTTCACAGAAAGATAATTATAGGAATTGGCTAGTGATAAAAGATTAAAGATGAATTTTGAAAATACAGCACTACTTATTTCATTGTGAAAAAAAGGTAAAAAGGAATACCCTAAGCTTTTAAAAATGACTTTCAAATCTCTTCTTTGATTCCAGTCAATATGTTCTGTGAGACTTTTCTTTATGATGGTTAGCACTAAAGCAAAGAAACATTTCAGATATATACATTTCTTTCTGTGAGTAGTGCTGTCAGTCCAACCTAAATTAGATAAAAAACAAGAAACGCCCTGTCATGAATACTCAGAGTCATAGTGTTTGATCCAAGTCTAACTATAGGCTCTTAATATGGGGAACTGCTATTTCAAAGTAAACTTTTCATTCAGGTACTACAGCTGAACAACAAAAAAGTTATGAGTGCAATCATGATTCTTCATATTAATTGCCTAAGTGTATACTTTCAATAAAAACGTGAATTTTATAATACTTTTCGATTTCCTGTTGTATTTGTTTTGATTATATTTATTGGAATGCAAGTTTTGTGTCTGTTAGTCTAATAATAAAACATTTAGGTTTCTATTTTCTATAACTCTTTTCATTTCATAGTTGTAATAATTCATCTGTACTGAATTTTACAAAAGTATCTTGGGCAGTGGTACACCAGAAATTAAAAACAACACAAAACCAACAGTCAGTTTGAGTTTCTCAAATTCACCACAGAAAGTTTGAGAAACTTTGTTCTAGACTGAGCAGAAGTAACAGAACTTTCTGGAAAGGGTCAGATAGTAAATATTTTAGGTTTACAGGCCATGCAGTCTCTGTCACAACTACTCAGCTCTGCTGTTGTAGCCAAAAGAATGGGTGTGACTTCATTCCAATACAAACTCCTTTACAAAAACAGGAGTGATAGTTAGCTGACCCTCCCTCTTCCAAGTCTAGAGGACAGAGCTGACGGGTTGCTGTACAAAAGGGGAAATCCGTACATAATCTGTGCTTCTGCAGAGAAAAGAGCTGGAATCAGATGGGCATGTGTACACTGATTCAGCTTTTAGCTTATTAGACTTTGAGTAATTAGAATAAAACAAATTGCCTTGCAATGTAGTGAACTCATCATGTCTAGATGCTCATGAGCAAAGGCTAAGTGAACCGTGAGAGATGCACTCAGAAGTAAATCCTGTCATGGATGTGGGGTAGGAAAAGAGGATGGAAGGTCCTTTCCAAGTCAAACATCCTATAGTTCTAGGACATTCACATGCAGTTACCTGCAATTCAAGACTGTAACACTCTCCAGTCACGTGAATGGTGGAATAACATGTAATTTTTCTCATTTGACTCTGCTGTTGGGAGCTGCCAGGAAGTGTTTCATTTGGTGGGAGATGCAGGGATCTGAAAAACAGTGAGGGGTGGGGCTGGAGACCAGGCCCCTGGACAACTGTAGCTCCATGGAAATGCTGATGGCACCCAGGCCAGGACATGTTGCAAGGTGCCAATTAGTCGTGGACTCTGTGTTGCTGTCCACCTTTGTTACGATGTCAGAGAGGTTTATGAAAATTATAATTTTAACCAGAATCTTCTTTAGAAACCACTCTTTCTCTTGTGGGAAATCTTAGGTCGGCGTCCTGTGTGCATATGTGTCCTCCTCTTTCCTCATTTAACAGACAGTCCACTGGAGTCTTCAGTCTCTGACCCTAACTTTGAATAAGAGTCACATCACATAAACACTAACCATAATTAGGGGATTTCAATGTTGTCATAAAGCAAGGGGAGATTTTGTGGGTGATAATAGAGAAGAAACATTTTATTGTTTTGTGCCTTGTTTTTCATTTAGATGGAGAAAATATTTGTTTTTTTTCTAAAAAATGAGAACATTCTTAGCTGAAATTATATATTCCTCAGAGACAAACATCAACCAAACACTGCAAAAGGAAGCTTGTTGTCTTTGTGTACACAGAATTTGGCCATATCTCTACATTGGAAACAGGAGCCCACATACGTAAGTCCACAGCTGCAAAAGGCAGCTAATCCATAGTTACACAGAAATTTAGAAGTTATTTTCCACTAAAGTTAACTGGAGCTGGGTGGCTGAGCCGGCCTGTTCAAAAGCACAAATGGGTCATCTGCAATGTTGCAGGGGGAGAAGCCTGCAGCCAGAGGCAGGGGGACAGCTCGTTTCCTCAGGCTCTCAGGAAATGCTTCTTGGCTGGGTTTTTAGGTCTTTCCGTGAGGTTCATGGTCAAGATTGAGAATACTCTTCATCTAAGGCTCCCAGGGACAAGAAAGAGCATCTTGAAGCTTTAAAAGACCACTTTTTTCTTCTGCCAAGAGAAAATCTTGTGGTACTGTTTTGTGGGAGGGCAGGTGTGATTTCATGTTTCCTGGTGGCATTTGATGTACAAGAAAAGTGCACACCTACTTAAGCATGAGTGAGGCTTCACCTCATCTGTTTGTAGACTTTTTTTTTTTCCTTTTTTGGGTGAACCCACCAAACTCTTCAGATTCAAATGAGAAGCAAATGCAAAGCAAAGCAATGAGATCCATGACTTGAGCGATCCAGAGATAAATTTCCATGAAGACATTAAATAAGTGGTGGACTTTAGTACAGATGGCAAGAAACATCCCTCTTCTAAAAACAGCAATAAAATACACAACTGTATGTACTGCGAAGGAAACTTTTCCAGGGCCAGAAGCTCACTCAGGCTCCCATATGTTTCTCAATATCTTTGAAAGGCAAGGAGGGTTTCAAATCCAGCCTCTGCTAATTCTAAGTGGCTTTGGGCAAGTTACTATCTTCTCTGCCCTTTAATCTCTGCATCTGCAACGTGGGGTTTATGATGAGGAATAGTGCCTCGCACACAATAAGCACTGTGTGAGTATTTGCTCCCCACACAAATCACGGAGCAAGCACACACAGACCTTTCATGGGCCCAGTAGCCCCAAGGGGCGAATAATGACAGTGGCCCCAGACAAGCCATTTGGGGGTGCCGTTCTGCAGAATTAAGCATGTCTGGGCATCTGCAGATTAGAGATGGAGATCATATTTTTATTTTGGCGATTGTTTAAAATAGGGACATAGCTAGAGGAAATGCTGCTGTCTTATTCTTCCAAATAAACTAATTTCAAAGTGCGTGGAAGCTCTACGTGGGGCTTGGTTCTCAAGTTTCACTTTCTATTTTTGATTATGTGGCCTATTCCTAGCCTGTATTTATTTATTTTTGTATATACATGTATACATATATATTAGGTTGGTGCAAAAGTAATTACAGTTTAAAAGGTTAAAAATAATTGCAAAAATCGTAATTATTTTTGCACCAACCATATATATATATATATATATAAATAAATATATATATATAATTCTTTTTTTTTTTTTTTTGCAGTAAAATGAAGGAGTGGCCTACGACTACGACTTGTGTCGGGCCAATGATGGGAACACATGCCACCACACAGGGTCTCCTGCATAGCTGCTGAGACCACCGCCCCAGATGATGCTGGTCATTACTGAAAATCACAAGCGGGTGAAGACCACACGTTGGAATTATTTATTTGAAAATTCAGGCTGCAACTCCTGCATTTACAATGTGAACAGCAACATTTTATGCAAGTGCATGCACTGGCGAGGTCTATAGCTCGGCTGGGGCCGTAAGGGTGTGTGGCTCTATCCGGCATAAGGAATAAATTAAGAACGTCAGAATGCTGAAGTGACCAATTTACAGAAGAACTTTTGTGAAGGCACCACATAAATAGTCTAACAAATGTTACTCAAGCCTATCTTACATATGGGTTTCAAAAAGGTGGTGATAGGGCAAGAATATAATCACTCCACTTGATTGAAAACAAATCATGTCATTAGTTTTGGGCATTTTCTTTTGCAATACACTGAAGCTACAGGTCTGTATAGGCAGCGGTACAGAGCAGCCATACTTTTGACACACAGGCGTGGCTGTGTTCAGTTTAATAAGAACCATGTGTTACAATCAAAACAAGATCTGACTCTCATGCTTCCAATAGTATGTATGCTTCTCAAGGGCTCTATTCAGTCAGACAGCTGTTGGGATGTTTATTCCCACATTTTTAATTTGTCTTTGGCCTGGACAAATTGCTCGTGTTTTAATATTTCTCTGGATATTGTTTTTCACCATTTTAACTCCTGAGCTGAAATCTTTGGTTTCTAGCTCAAACCCCAAATTGTTTTTAAAGTGAGGTCAACCAAAATTCATTTGCTTTTTTGGGGGGGTGCTATTTTAGAGCAGAAATTCAGGTTCGAGTTATTTTTAAAGATTAGGTTACTCAAGAGTACCTTAAAATCTACGGGGTTTAATGATTTCTCTGTAAAGACCAGGATAAAGAACACTTTCTTTTGACTCAAAGATGTTTTCTCTGTTTCTTCGAAGTACACTGAGGCTTGACTTGTGACATATTGGAGAAGTGAAATGAAAAAAAGCAGTTAATGAGCTTCACTCTGAATTTCCTAAAAGGATCAGTTCAGTGAGAAAGAGAGGTCTTTCAGCATGATGGGAGCAGCCTCAGTCGTGCACTGAGAGATGCCGGATGTTGAAACCCTGCTCTGCTCCTCGTTCAAAAAAATGATCATGGATAAATGACTTAACTCCCTCAAGTTTTACTTTCTTTATCTAGGAAACAGAGTCCCCGCCTTAATGGGTTAAATGAGATCATGTACGGTAAGGACACAACATAGCTCCTGGAAAACAGTAAGTGCCCAATAAAATATAGCTTTTTTTTTTTTTGAACTGACATCTCCCACCTTATTCATGCAAAAGTCCTAGAAGGTGGAACGAGTACAGTGACTCTTAAAATTGAACAAAACTCCTTGTGACTAGAACAATAAGAAAGGGGGAGAAGCATGCAAGATGAGGCAGGCTTGGTATCTTGTTGTTACACTCTGCCCCGAACCCCTCAGCCTTATGAAGTGAACTTGTCTGAGAAGGAATGCATCTGGAAATGTACCTGAAATAAAATGCTCTTGGCAAGAATGGACCCATACACTCTTTTCTGCATTTTCGTAATCTCCTAATCACTGTGGAATATTTGACTCTAACAGAGTATAGAGTGGATATTTACACATCCACAAACTTCTGAAAGATTACCATAAAGAATGACAACGTTTTACATTTTTATGCAAACCCTCTGACAAAAAAGTAAAGCGAAATGAGACAGTGAAAGAAACAGACCTTAGCCTGGGTTTACAATGAACTTATTTAACATTACGATGGTTATGATAAGATGGGATATTTGGAGGACAAACAGATGGTTGGTCGGGCTTTCCAGAATTTTACTTAGGTTCATGTTGTTTTGAGTCTATGAATGCAAGCTTCTTCTGTTGGCATAGCCATGGTCTTACGTGCAGACACCTACCTTTTTCCTTTGGAAGTTCACATCAAGTCTCATTGAGGCACACTTGTTCAACGTATTTAGTCGTCTAAAAAGAAAGAAAAATGTGATGATTGCTACCACTAATGAACCTAAATTTTCTTTCCAGTTAGCTAATTCTCATTCATTGCCAGTGAAGTTGGAAGTGCCAAAACAACCAGTTATGTCCCAAGAAAGTACTGCACTCAAAGAAGCTCACTATGGAAGAGTTCCTGTTTGTTTTCCAGACGTGAGAGGACTCTGCCATGAAGCCTACTGATCTCTCCCCCTTCCCTAATCTAAACTTGGCACTCCCCAGGCTTCTCTTTCCACTGTTCTTGGAACCCACGGCCAGTCGTTTCAGCCATATTTTCACCAGTCCCTCAATTACTTTGCCACCTTGAACTTCTATCGTCCTAGTTCCCAAATTTGAATCAACTCAACCATCTGTCTTCTCTCTTGCTCTTGTGCTGTTGGGGATAAGTGGAATAACTCACATTACAGTGCTGAATTATACGTGTGATGGACTGAATTCTAACCCCCCAAAACACATCTGTTGAAGCCTTAACTCCTAATGTGACTATATTTGGAGTAAGAAGTAATTAAGGTTAAATAAGGTCATAGAGTGGAACCCTAATCTAATAGAATTGGCATCCTTAGAAGAGATGCCAGAGCGCTCTCTCTCTCTCTCTCTCTCTCTCTCTCTCTCTCTCTCTCTCTCTCTCTCTCAACCACGTGAGGACACAGTGAGAAGGGAACTATCTGCAAGCCAGGGAGAGAGTCCTTACCAAGAACCAAGCCCTGCTGGCACCTTGATCTTGAACTTTCCACCCTTGAAAACTATGAGAAAATAAATGTCTATTGTTTGAGACACCCAGTCTGTTGTGTTTTGTGATGGCAGCCCATGCTGCATAATACATACATTATGATTGGATTTCCATCCTCAGCTGGGTTTGCAAAATTGCTATCCAGCATTCCTTTCATATTTTTTCACTGGTTGGCTCCTAATCTCAGATCATGAAAAGGACGTCCGTTCCTCAACAGATGACCTAGCTACGACTGCCAATGATAAAATATAGCTTAATATCAGCTATGTTTTATGAATGAATGTTAGACATACATTCATTTAATAATCCTTTCATTTATCATTAAAAAGATGTTCCTATGCTTTTTCAAAGCTAATCCTTTAACCTAGTTTTTTTATTTTATTAGTTTTATTTTATTAGTTTCAGGTGCACGAGACAAAGTAATACTTAGATGTTTGTCATTTAAATCCCTCACACTGTGTGAACCCCTCTCCCCCCATCCACTATCCCTCTGACAGTGCACAGAGCCATTACATTTCCACTGTCTCTATTCCTAATGCTGTACTCCGCTTCTTGTAAGTATATACATACATATATATATATATATATATATATATATATATATATATATATGTATGTATATACAAAACTATAGTTGGCATTCATTATTGTTCAGCTTCAGGTGTACAGTGCCGTGATCAGGCATCTACATCATCCCTGAGGTGGTCTCCCAAATGGGACAAGTGTCCATCGGATACCCTACAAAATCTTTACAACATTATTGATTATGTTCCCCAAATTAATTTTCAAAACTCCGTGGCCATCTTGTGGTTACCGACTGTTTTCTATTTCCCTCACCTTCCCCCTTATCCCCACCCCCCGCCCATCTAGCAACCCTCAGTTTTTCCTCTTTGTCTCCTAAACGGTTTCTGATTAGTTCATTCTAATCTAGTTTTTTATTTCAATGTCCACCACTTCATCTGAGACCTTGATACCTCATTGATTCCCTCTCACCTCAGCAAACTCCCTCACTGCTTTCCTTCTGTTGAAGCTCATCTTGGTCTTGAACACATTGACTAACCAATAGGTTAGCTACCTAACTCACCATGATTGAGCACACTACCTATTTTCCTTCAATCTTATCTTTCCATCAGGCCACTATCCAACTGCCCTGACATCCCCTTCCTTACTCAGTTTGCTGACAACAGTCCCAACTTTCACTCAATTCAACCACTGTAATCTAATTTCATGATCTCTTTGCAAATACCTGTATTATTTTGTTTTACTCGGTTGCTTTTAAAAAATCATAGTTATTGAATGCATATGGTTTAAAAAGTCAAACATTAGCCCTCATATCCTTTTCCATGTACCACTCTTTGGAAGCAACTCTTTCCACTGTTTTCTTTTGGTGTTTACCAAAAGAAAGGAACGTGTTTATGTTACTTCTTAATTTTTCAGTTTATTATCTATTTTTTAATATTAATGATTTTTCAGTCATTATCTATTCACTTTGAGGATTTATTTTTTTTACTACCTTGTCCCATCCCTCACCCCCCCCCATACACACACATTTATATCCGTACCTCTCATTACTATGGTTAGATTACAATTTCATAACTTTTTGATAAAACGATATCCAGTGTTTATTACGTTCATGTAAATGCTATTCACATGTTATACCATACTGTCATTACTTTTCTTTCATTCTTAACTTTTCATTATCCCGGGAGTTAATAAACATCTTGTTTATTTGTTTCCATAGTTTTTTTTTAAATTTATTGGGGTGACATTTGTTAGTAAAATTACATAGATTTCAGGTGTATAATTCTGTATTACATCATCTATAAATCCCATTGTGTGTTCATCACACAGAGTCAGTTCTCCTTCCATCACCATATATTTGATCCCCCTTACCCTCATCTCCCTCCCCCCAATCCCTTTACCCTCTGGTAACCACTAAACTATTGTTTGTGTCTATGAGTTTTTGTTCCTCATTTGTTTGTCTTGTTCTTTTGTTGTTTTTGGTTTATATACCACATATCAGTGAAATCATATGGTTCTCTGCTTTTTCTGTCTGACTTATTTCGCTTAGCATTATACTCTCAAGATCCATCCATGTTGTCACAAATGTTCCTATATCACCTTTTCTTACCGCCGAGTAAGTATTCCATGGTGTATATATACCACAACTTCTTTATCCATTCATTTATCGAAGGACATTTTGGTTGTTTCCATGTCTTGGCCACTGTAAACAAAGCTGCAATGAACGTTGAAGCACACGTGTCTTTATGTATAAATGATTTCAAATTCTTTGGGTAGATACCCAGGAGAGGGATTGCTGGGTCATATGGTAATTCTATTCGTAATTTTTTGGGGAACCTCCACACTGCCTTCCATAACGGCTGCACCAGTCTGCATTCCCACCAGTAGTGTATGAGGGTTCCTTTTTCTCCACAGCCACTCCAACACTTGTTACTATTTGTCTTGTTGATGATAGCCATTCTGACTGGGGTGAGGTGATATCTCATTGTGGTTTTCATTTGCATTTCTCTGATGATTAGTGATGTTGAGCATTTTTTCATATGTCTATTTGCCATTTGTAAGTCCTCTTTGGAGAAATGTCTCTTCAGGTCCTCTGCCCATTTTACAATTGGGTTGTTTGTTTTTTTGTTGTTGAGTTTCATGAGTTCCTTGTATATTTTGGATATTAGCCCCTTATTGGAGGCACTGTTTGCAAAAATCTTCTCCCATTCAGTTGGTTGCCTCTTTATTTTGTCGATGGTTTCTTTTGCTGTGCAGAAGCTTTTAAGTTTCATATAGTCCCATTTGTTTATTTTAGTTTTTACTTCCATTGTCTTTGGAGTCAAATTCATAAAATGCTCTTTGAACCCAAGGTCCATACATTTAGTACGTATGTTTTCTCTATGCAGTTTATTGTGTCAGGTCTTATGCTTAAGTCTTTGATCCATTTTGAATGAATTTTGGTACATGGTGACAGATAGCAGTCCAGTTTCATTCTTTTCCATGTGGCTATCCAATTTTCCCAGCACCATTTATAGAAGAGGCTGTCTTTCCTCCATTGTTTCCATAGTTTTCTATGTACTTAGCCCTAAATTCAAACTCAAACACTTCCCCAATTATCTAAATCTCTAAGCATGTTAAAACATATCAGAGAGTCTATTAATTTAATTTCCTTGGAGACGTCTCTCTTAGAGCCTTCTGACCTGTTCTAGTTGGAGTTTGCCACCTTTTTTTTTTTTTTTTTTTAATCACGGCCTGATCAGATTTCACAGATTCTTATTAAGCATGTTTTCCAATATTTTGGAGCTGAGTTATAGAAGAGGCCTGGTAATCTCAATATTTAGAATGTAGGTAGGTTGTCTCGGAAGCCCCCATTTTATAAAGAGTCTCCCACCTTCAACAAGGTCTGATGTAGGCTAGTCTAGGGACCTTGCGTTTTAGCCTCTCCATGGAGCAAATATCTAGTCTTGGGCTGATGGTGGGATGTGGTCACCTAAATATAGACTGAGGGAGTAAATCAAGGGTTTTAGCTACTTTAAAATAGAATGTCAAACAACCTTCTTCTTTTTAGCCCACCTTTAACCTCATTTCCCATTTTGAGTTTTTTAGGATTCTGCAGTGCAAACTGATTTATATTATGACTTCCTCCACTGGCCACTTGAGTTTTCTTTCTCAGGCTCACTAAGTCCTCTACTTCATATTTCTGTTTTTCTGCTTTGAAAATTTTGTAGTTGTGAACTCTCTGTATGGATATTTGTTTTAGTAAAGGAATGTCTCTCTGTAAATTAGTGGGGCTTGAGAAGCAAGCAAATTCAGATGTCTAACCTCCTATCTTTGACCAATTAGCTTTTTTGTTTTGTGTTTTTTTTTGTATTTGGTTATGCATAGATCTTAAGTTTTCAGCTCAATGAGTTTTGGGAATTGTAAACAAGGTAAAGAACATTTCTCCACATCAGAAAGTTCTCTTGTGCTCTTTTACCACCAATTCTTCCCTTACCACATCCCCTCTTAAGCATGTTTTCCAATATTTTGGAGCTTAGTTATAGAAGAGGCCTGGTAATCTCAATATTTAGAATGTAGGTAGGTTGTCTCGGAAGCCCCCATTTTATAAAGAGTCTCCCACCTTCAACAAGGTCTGATGTAGGCTAGTCAAGGGAACTTGCGTTTTAGCCTCCCCAGGGAGCAAATATCTAGTCTTGGACTGATGGTGGGATGTGGTCAATGACAACACCCCTAGGGGCAGGCTCTTTCCGATTTCTATTATCCATAGCTTGGTTTTGTCATTTCTTAGTCATCATATAAATGGTATCATATAATATGTATTTTTTTGTGTGTCTGGCTTTTTTTTTTTTCCACTCAATAATATTTTTGAGATTGACCCATGTTGTTGAGTATAGCCGCCATCATCAGTTTTAATTACTGAGTCGTATTCCATGGTATGAAGATATATGATTGGTATACCTATGGTCTTGCTGATGGACCTTTGGGTTGTTTCCAGTTTTGACCAATGATTTGACCAGTGCTGTATTACTGAGCATTTCATTGTATGGATATACCACAATTATTACATTCTTTTGCCAGGTGAGGGTGACTTGGGGTATTTTCCCTTTTTGTCTATTTTATAAATAACTCTGCTATGGACATGGAAGTACAAGTCTTTGTATGAATGTGTGATTTATTTTATCTTGGATAAATAACTAAGAGTTGCATTACTGGGCCAGATGCTAAGAATATGTTTAATTTTATAAGAAAATGGCAAACTGTACCTCTTTGGAAGTTTCAGCAGTTCTGCATCCTTGCTAAAACTTAGTATTGTCAGGGTTTTTAATTTAGGGATTCTAGTATGTAGTGGTATCTTGTTATTTTAATTTGCATTCCTCCCATGACTAATGATGTGGAGCATTTTTATATGCTTATTTTCCATTTGTATATCTTCTTTCAGAACTGTCTATTCAAATATTTGCCCATTTTCAAAATCAAGTTGTTTGATTTATTATAGAATTTGAGTTCCTGATGTGTTCTGCAAACAAGTACTTTATGAGATATATGTTTTGCTAATATTTTCTCCAAGTAGAGGAGTAATTCTTAAGTTAAGGTGAAGACAAATATCTGATTTCAGGGGAGATAAAATCTAGGTAGTTAAATCTAATTAGTCTTTAGTTTTAAAAAAATAATAAAGCTCTTCTGTGGGTTAGGAAGCATAAAGCATATCTAAGCTTGTGGTATATACAGGATGAGCCCTTTGATGTCTTTTGCATATTTAATAGATCAAAAACTTTTGCATAGCATAAAATGGTTTGTTCGTGCAAGTTTGCTAGATAAATAAATTTTACACATAACAGGCAGTCCTTCCCTAAACAAACTTGTTGCAAATTGAGCGACATTGACTTATTTAAGCTCTTATATTTCAGAGCCTCCAAATGAGAATATATATATATATATATATATATATATATATATATATATATACATATATATATATATATATAATTTACTCCTCACATGATGCTTCGCTCTTAGGTAGCGATGTTAACACATGTGGAACTGGCCAAAAAGATAGGCTGTCAGTTCTAGGAGCAAAGGGCAAGAATGTGCTGAAGACGGCTTCAGATTAAACGGTCTGCTTCTAATCCAGAGTTGTTTATTATACTTGACACTAATGAATATGCAGTCAGTGGGTAAATTGGAGATGGCTGAAAATGAGAGAGGGAAGTCATCAAATATTTTTAAGTAAATGATAAAAAGTTCCAAAATATGAGTAAAACTGGTTTTAGTGTGAAGCATTTGAAGTGGTAGTGAAACCAATTAAGAGGCTGTTGCCTGACTCTAGGTTAAAGGTAAGAACAGACTGAATTAGTACCAAAGAAGAGGCAAGATTTCAAAAATATCATGGAGGTGTTATTGACAGGACTTGGTGATCAAAACAAATGTAGACCTGAAGAAAAAGAGTTTTAAGATGACTCTTTTTCTCAGTTTGGGTGGCCTGTTTGGTTATACCTTTAATCCAGACAAGACATTAGGAGAAACAGGTTTTGAAGAGAATAGTGAGTTCAGTTTTGATAGTTGAGTTTGAAGGGCCAACAAGACCCCACAAATGGGTGAGGTTAGTGAATAACTAGAAATATAACTCTGGGGTTAGGGTGAGGGGTCTTGGGCTGGAGACAGAGGTTTGGACATCATCAGAGTCTAATTTATTTTAAGATGAGATAAGATATTTCAGTATACCCATGCAGAGTAACAAAGAAAGGACTGCAGTCTGAATTCTAAAAAAACAACAGTGGTTAAGGAATAAGTACTGCTTGGTGACAGGAAGGAGATGGTGTTTAGAAAGATGAGAGAATTCATAATCTTGAATGCCAAAGATGAGAGGAGTAATTAGTGTCTATTGTTACAAATGTCTTTGCTGAAAAAAAAAAGAAGAAGAAAGAGAAAGAGGAGAAGGAGGAGGAGGAGGAGAAGGAGAAGGAGAAGAAGAAGAAGAAGTAGCAGCCATGGAATTTGGTGACTGTATTTGGTGAAATAACACAGATGATTCTCAGAGGCATTCTGCAAAGTGAAAGAAGCCAGACACAAAGAGCATACATATACCCTATGATTGCATTTATACAAGATTTTAGAAAAGATAGAATTGTAATGACAGAAAACAGTATAGTGCTTGCTAATGCCAGCAACAGAGGACTTTTAGAAGTAATGGAAATGTTCTAAATTATGACGGTGGATATTTACATAACTATACATATGATAAAATTCATCAAATTGTATATACTTTAAGTTGGTGATTTTATTTGTATGTAAGTTACACTTCAATAAAGCTGAATAAACAATAATGCAACTGAGTGACATCAGTGGGAATAATGAAATAAAGATCTCCAAAACGCTGCTCCTCCATAAAAGCAACAAGAATACTGGCAGAAATTATCAAAATAAACTTTTAAAGAGCTCTAGAAATTGATAAAGGCTTGTAACAATTCAAGTACTGTTTGGAAATGATTGAGTCTGTGTAAGAATAGTGAACTTTTTGGTATTTGAACTTACCCTATTCCACTGTTCCTTTTCCAAGCTCTATAGGAGCTTTGAAAAACAGCAGTATCACAATCCAATAGCTGTGCAAACCAATAGCCTAGCAGCTACTGGAGAGAGCACAATGAGTTTGATATCCCCAAAAACTCCATTATTAAAGAACTGTCATTATCTGAGCTGTCAGGCAATTTCCTGAATGCCCCTATTCACAGGGCTTGTCTTTATTTAACCTGATTCAGAGCTCATTACCAAGAACAGCTTTTTTCCACCGTGTTTGTCAAAATCAATCAGTGGCAATTATTTAACATCACAGCTGCCTGAAATGATGATTACAGTTGGGCCAAACAAGATGTGAACAACAACAACAACAAAAGGAAAAGCAGAGGGAATGAGCTGTCCATAGGGGACTTAGAAAAGTTTGTCATATTCTTAGAAATCTAGAAAGCCAAACACATATGAAGAACTGTGTGCATATGCAGGAAAGACCTGAGAAGTACCCAATTTCTCACCTCTGTCTGACCTTGGTGATCGGCACAAGTGCAAAGTGAAAGCTAAGGCAGAGCCATCAACGTCCTGCTGGAGCATTGATACCATAGTCCAATATACACAGAGCTCCTTGACAAAGGCTGGGACATATAGTGGCTCAAGGCATTTAGGAAATCTCTGTCCAATCATTTGCTGACCACTAAACTAACCAAATAGAGACAACAAATAATTCAGACTTTAAAGAACTAGTTGAGAAAAGTCACTAAACAAACAGCAACAACAAGAAACCTTGGAGTGAGGGAATCTGATTTTGAGAGTTCCCACATTATAGTGTTTAAAATATCTAGTTTTAAGCAAAAAAAACTACAAGACAACAAACTGATTCTAAAGTTTATACGGAGAGGCAAAAGACCCAGAGTAGTCAATGCAATGTTGAAGCAGATGAATAAAGTTGGAGAATCGACACTATCCAACATCAAGACTTAGTCTAAAGCTACAGTGATCCAGACATTGTGCTATTGGTGAAAAAACAAATAGGTCAATGGAATAAAACAGAGAGCCTAGAAATAGACCCGCACAAATATACTCAACTGATCCATAACAAAGGAACAAAGATAAAACAATAAAAAACAGATAGGCTTTCAACAAACGGTGTTGAAACAACTGAACATTTCCATGCCAAAAAAAAGAAAAAGAAAAAAATCCATTTAGACCTACAGACCTTACACCCTTCACAAAAATTAACTCAATATGGATCACAGACATAATTGTAAACACAAAGTTATATACCTCCCAGAAGATAACATAGAAGAAAATGTAGATAACCTTAGGTTTGGTGATGACTTTTTAGATACAGTACCAAAGGCGTGCTCTGTAAAATAAATAATTGATAAACTGGACTTCATTAAAATGAAAAACGTCTCTGTGAAAGACATTGTCAAGTGTATGGAGAGACAACCCACAAACTTAGAAAATATTTGCAAAAAACATAACTGATAATGAACCGCTACCTATACAAAGAACACTTAAAACTCAACAATAAGAAAACAAACAATCCAATTTAAAAATAGGCAAAAGATCTGAACAGACCTCTCACCAAAGAAGATACACACAGGGCAAATAAGCATATGAAAAGATGTTCAACACCATATGTCATTAGAGAACTGCAAATTAAAATAAACAGGAGACACCAACTATTAAAATGGCAAAATTTTAAAATATTGACAACACCAAATGCTGGTGAGGATGTGGAGCAATAGGAACATTCATTCATTGCTGGTGGGAAGGAAAAATGGTACGGCCACTTTGGAAGAGGGTTTGGCAGTTTCTTGCTGCCAAACATACTCTTATGATAGGATTGAGCCATCGCACTACCTGATACTTACTCAGATGAGGTGAAAACCTATGTGCACACAGAAACCTGCCCAGGAATGTTCAGAGCAGCTTTGTTCATAATTGTGAAAACTTGGAAGTAACCATAATGGCCTTCAGTAGGTGAGTGAAGAAACAAATGGTGGTACATCCAGATAATGGAGTGTTACCCAGCGCTAAAAATAAAGTGAGACATCAAGCCATAAAAAGACATAGAGGAAACTTAAGTGTATATTACTAAGTGAAAGAAGCCAATGTGAGAAAGCTACAAACCAAATTATTCCAACTATATGACATTCTGGAAGAGGCAAAACTATGGAGACATTGAAAAGATCAGTGGTTGCCCCGGGTTAGGGGGGAGGAGGGAGGAGTGAACAGTGAGAGCATAGAGGATTTTTAGGGCAGTGCAACCACTCTGTATGATATTATAATGGTAGATACATCTTAGACATTTGTCAAAACCCATAGAATGCACAAGACCAAGAGTGGACCCTAATGCAAACTATGGATTTTGAATAATAATGATGTGTCTGTGTAGGTTCACCACTGTCATTCCCCACTCTGGTACAGGACGTTGATGGTGGGGTCGCTGAGTATGTGTAGGTACAGGGCAAATATGGTAACTCTCTGTATTTTGAGCTCAAATTTGCTGTAAATCTGAAAATGGTTCTAAAAATAAAGTCTAAGATAGTGTCTTTGTTTTATTCATTTAAAAATCACTTTGTTTCCTGGACTTTAAAATTACCGATGTAAAGTGATCTGCACTCCTTTTTCTCTCAATCTATTTGCTTGTTCATTCTCAATCCTATCTTTTATCATCATCGATAAATTTATCATCATTGAAGACATCTTAGAAATTCTAGGTGCAACTTCAAGTATCATACAGACAAACCATTCCATCCTTCCCTTCACAATGTAAACATATGTGAAACCATCATGTTGTACACTTTAAATATCTTACCATTTTATTTGTCAACTATACCTCAGTAAAGCTGAAAAAAAAAAAGACAGAAGAAAACCTTCTTATGGTGGTCTGAATAGCATGGTGTAGCCTCAGCCTGTGATTTACACACAATGTAATATAATTGGTAATTATATTATTGATGTAATATAAACAATGGCAGACTCTACAAGAATACAAAGTGGATAAAACACAAATCCCAGAGAGATGTGAATGTCTCTTTAAGGACAGGCTCCCTCAGGTAAAAGAACATGTCACATCACAGAGGTATTCAGAGCATTTTATCAAAACCACTGTAAAATTCTGTAGTGTGTGAAGCCAATCTGCATTCAGGACAAATAGTTAGCACTGGTATTTGTTTACCGCTAACTTAATGATAAGTAATATAAAGCCCTAAAGATAATCTGAGTTGGTCTAACAATGGTTGCCTGGAAAACTGTTCTTGTTTGAATCACAATTTTGATTATAAAATTTATTTTATTTGTTCCATGAACAGTGTGTTCCAATGGATCAGAGCCTCTTTTGAGACAAGAACCATAATTTATTCTTCTAATCCACATAAGGCCTAGCAAGAAATTTTATACCTGATAGTCTCAGTAGGTTCCTCTTTTTTAACTGGACATACTTTGACTATATTTGTCTGCATTTGTCCAATCAGTGGTTGACTTTAAGTAGTCACAATAGACCTTGTATAGTCAGAATAACAGAATTATTCTCCCTACTGAGTATGACAGGCTGAGCGCTGCATCTCGTTTGCACCTTAATGCCCAGCTCAGAGCAAATCCACTCAGTCAATGTTTGCTAAGGAAACATAAGAGCTTGGCAGACACCAGAGACCATTTGGTCTGATCGTTTTCTTTTCAGATGAGGAGAGTGGGCTCCTGGAGGAGAACTTGTTCGAGGGAACCACACATTAGTTAGCAGAGAGCTAGGGCTTCTTCCTGACAGTGATTTCCCTGCTCCCACCTACCCAAGAAGAATATTAGGGGGACTGGAAAACGAGAGCACGTCATGGACCTCATGCAGTCTATTCAGTAAATGGTAGTTTCCTTCTCTTCTTTCTTTTCATGGCAAGAGACAATTCATGACACGGGATGAAGATTGCGCTCTGTGCTTTGAGCAAACTGGATGTATGTGTTAACATACGCAAAGTAGTTTGATCCTATCAGAAGAAATGTCCACAATGATACTGCGGCCAGAGCCTGTTAATTTCTACTGTTGTCTTCAGAATCCTTAAGAACGGCTAATACATTAGTAAAGGGGAAACAGAATTCTCACTTTAAGAGTGAAACTTAGGTTCTAATGGCAAAGTCAATATGGAGGGAAGAAGCCAAGATTTATTCATCCGACCAGTGCCTTATGGACCAGGAGCAAAGCTACGTGCTGGGGATGCAGAAGGGAACAAGGTGGTCCTGCCTGGTAAATACCATGTAAATACCATGAATAAGAGAGGAGGTAACTCACTTCCTGAGTGCATAAGGACAAAACCTCCCAGAGGAGATCATTTTTGAGCAAGGCTATAAAGGACGAAGAGAAATTTGCTGCCTAGGCTAGAAAAGTTACAGGCAAAGCCAACAGGCATTAAATATATGTTTTAGTCTAGGAATTGCAAATAGGTGAGTGGGAATGTCTGGTAAGATAGACAGGGGCCAGGTCATGAAGGACGAAATGAAGATGTTAGGAGCTATTGAAGGATATTAGACGACGGGAGAGCAATGTAATTCCATTGCATATGGGAAACCTAACTGGTGGCAGGATGGAGGCTGACCAGTTAGGAGATGTTTACAATAGTTTGGGTGAGAGATGGCAAAGAGGCATAGAAAGGGAGTGAGAGCAGATGGAGACTTGGTCATTAATTGGTGTGGAAGCTGCAGAGGGGGAGAAATAGAGATGACTCCCAGCTTTCCAGCTTTTGTGAATGTGCCATTAAACAAAGAAAAGAGTGAACTAGGGAAGTCGGGAGGGAGCCAGGCTATATAGTCGGGAGGGAGCCAGGAATATAATGAGTTCCTGTTTGGATGTGTGGAATTTTAGGGGTTCCTGTGACATCCAGACCCTCTAGGGAATGCTCAGCATAGAGATGATATACTTGTACACAGAAGGTACATGTAATTAACCCAATCATCCAGGGAGAATCTAGAACCCTGGAAATGCCAGTATTTCCCGCAGGGGCCAAGGAGGCAGAGCCAGGCTCCGAAAGGTATAGTTGGAGATGCAGTGTTAGGACAAAGTTCTCAAAGTCTGGGTGGTTCTTACTAAATGTTATTGATGCTAAATGTTAAAATGTGCACAGTGTTTTGCAGAGGCAGCTGCAGCTGGATGAGCTTCACCAGAACCTCACCCTGGTAAGTTTAGCCAACTGCAAAGAAGAAATCAACAAGTAATTAACCAAATAGTGTATAGAAGCAATGGCTAAGCCTCTCTTTGGGGAGACAGGGCTTTGGATGGCAATCCCCTGTCTCCGTTACTTGTTGCAAGTAAATAAATCTACCTAAGGACAGACAGAAAGCCCCAAGTGGAGAATCCCTGGAGTTTGGTGACATTAGGAAGTCAATAGGAACTGAAGGTGGTCTCGTAGAAGCCACAGAACTGGCATGACGAACAGGAGGGAGTAGTTGGTTAGAAAGTGATAGAAAACCTAAACTGTGCCTTTGGGTTGTGCAGTTAGCCAGGGCAATTTCTCAAAAGCCCGTGGGAGGAGAAGTGGGTGGACCCTGAGAAAGTGAAGACACGTGTGAGTACAGAGTATTTCTTTAAGAAGTCCAGCTAAGGAAAGAGATTTAGGATAGTCTGAGGCAAAAAGTGAATAATTTACTATCACATAATATTCTCTAAGAGGTAGAAACAATAAAACAATTTGTGAATTGTCAGGTTATTTTCTTCCAGGTTCCAGCGCAATTGAACAGACATTTATTGAACTCCTGCTTGGCACAGGCCATGAAGCAGTCATGTTATGCCACTGAATAAGACGCAGTTCCTACTCTAAGCACTTAGAAGCTGGTAGGATGGTAGGAGATCCTCACATCTCTGCTAACCACACCCTGAGTGAGGAACGAGAGAGAGAGAGAGAGAGAGAGAGAGAGAGAGAGAGAGAGAGAGAGAGAGAGAGAGAGAGAGAGAGAGAGAGAGAGAGAGAGAGAGAGAGAGAGAGAGAGAGAGAGAGAGAGACACCAGGAGGGCAGGAGCCAGGGGCTGCAGAACAAGGGAGGGTGGGCAGCCTGTGGGTGGGGATTCGTGAGCAGGGTATGTGCTGGAAGTACCTGAGGATGACCGAGGGGACCCCGTCTGAGACGAGCCTCCCACTTACTGGTCTCAGAGGCCGGGCACACAGAGAACAGCCCTGTGGAGGTATAGGAAAGCAATGGAACCTTTTCCTTCCTCATATTTTAGATTCACACTTTACTTTTACACTGGCAGAGGTTAGCTTGCTCATGAGGTCTCTCATGCTGATTTAATAGCCAGTATTCCTGCCCAAGGCACAACAGGAATAACAAGCAGGGGTAGGAGTGCATTTCTAACATGTGATTTGGCTTAAAGCCACAGGCCTCACTTATCACCCTCTACTGTGTGCCAAGCGCTTTGTCTGTTTAGGAGTGTTCTGGGCGTGGCCCTCAAGGACCTTCAGAAACAAAGGCGCGGAAGACTGAAGCGGGGATCAGAATTGGGCGCTTCAGGGGTGTGGGGTGTGGGAAGGTCTCCCCACCACCTGGAGTTTACTAAACAGACCCAGCAGTGCAGGGTGGGCAGCCAGGCCAGAGAGACTATACTCCGCGAGGGTGGGCCTTTCAGACTCCACCCGCTATCAACAGGAAGGCTTTATGGCGTCTGAGGGGAAGAAAGAATGCGGTCAGACGTCCACAAGTGGCTGTCACTGTGCCACCACAGAGCCAGTGAGGGCCACGGCTCTGCTCTGCTGAGTGTTTCCCTCTGGCAGCTCTTCTACCAAGGAAGGGGTCATGCTGCTGCAGAAATGCTCACCTCTCTTCCAGACCATACCCCCACAAACTCTCCCTGGATACTAGGTTGGGTGAGGGAGAAACGTGATTGAGCTGTGCAAAGAAAATGAAGCACGTGTACGCTGTAGACAGGGGAGAGGATGGACGTGCACAACTGGGTGATTTGTGTAAGAAAATAATTTTTCCATTGAGCTATAATTGACTTACAACATTGCATAAGTTTAAGGCGTACAACCGAATGATTTGATCTATGTATATATTGGAAAATGATTACCACAGTAAGTTTAGTAAATAGCCATTGCCATACATAATTACAATTCTTTTTCTTAGAACTTTTAAGGTCTACTGTCTTAGCAGCTTTCAAAGGTATAATACAGTAATGTTAACTATAGTCACCATGATGTGAATTATCTCTCCAGAAAACACTATATTAAGTTATATGCTCTCATGGTCAAGGTTTCAAGGAAGAGTGTAAGCTCCATTGGTAAACCAGTGAAGGGCAATGGCCACGGTGGTCCACGAGTACAGAACTGAAAAATAAAATAAAGTCCAGATTGTCTTCTCTTGAGGAGTTTTCGATAAGTCTGAAATTTCACATATGCTTGTATTGAAAAAATCAGATGAGGTGCCCTTAGCTTTTTCACTTTTCAAACAATTGCATCTAATCCAGACAATTTCTCAGTGAAAATAAGTCTAAATTGAAATAAGGGTCAAAACCAGAGATTTCTGAGACAGGTTCAAAAACTGATAGCAAAGCAAAATCAGCCGGGATGTAACTGGGTGGCATAGGGCACCCGCTCCCTGGCACCGTGGGGCATCCCCTGCTCCCTCCCCTGCCTGCCCCCCAGATGTGGGTCCCCAGAGATCAGTCTTGGTCCGCTTCTCTCTCACTGTCTTAGCTGTCTCTGCTGTCCCTGTGTGACTTCGCTCACTCTCAGGACCTTCATACCTTCGTGTGCTGAGATTTCAGCCCCGTCCCCAGGTGAGTCCCCATTCCCCGTCCAGCTCCAGACCTGCACATTGGACTTTCCTGGCCTCAGCTCATCGCACCTTCCCCTCCTCAGACCCTGCCAGCCTCTCCCACAGCTGGTCCCTGCCTCAGGGAAGGGAGTCACCATGACCTAGCTGCTCAAACTAGGAGTCTGGTCACCCTAAATTCTGAACAACGACACTAATAGTAGCACCTGTTATTCACAGGTCCTTGTGAGAATTAGATGAGATCAATGTAAAGAACTTAGTATAATATTAAGCACACAATAAACACTCTCTAAATGTTACCCATTGTTACCTACTATTTATCTGGCAAGGCACTTTTTAAAAACATTGCTAATGTTTTTAATAATGCAATACAAATATGTAATAGATATATGAATAACATTAAAAATATAAACTTCGTCTTCTCCCTTCAGTCTACTGTCCTATTTTATAGTTTCTTGTGTATTCTTCTGGGAAGTTTGGGCATATAAAAGTCATTTTGAGTAGCTGGTTGGAAAAGGTACATAAGAGTCCATTTTACAATATAAAGATCACTGTTTTTCATAAAATGTATATATATGACATCCCCTACCACGACCCTGCCATGTCTGTACTTGTCTGTACTCCAAGCCTGGCCCTATGCTACGCAGGTGACAGTGGGGGGAGCTTCATGGTGGGCTGTAGGGATGGGGATGAAGATACCTGTTTTGTACATTAATTTAGTTTTTTTGCTTTGTTTTTTTAGAAAAAACACTTTTATTTATTTAAGCATGTTTTTCCAGGACCCATCAGCTACAAGTCAAGTAGTTGTTTCAATCTAGTTGTGCAGGGTGTAGTTCACAGTGGCCCATGTGGGGATCGAACCGGCAACCCTGCTGTTAAGAGCACCGCGCTCTAACCAACTGGGCTAACCGGCCACCCCTAATTTAGTTTTTTAAAAAGCTAAAAGATCATAATAGCCTCATCAAAATCGCATGTATTCTTGTCGGTGTAATTCCCACTGGCCTTTTGGGTCATTTTTTCCAGGAAGCCCTCTCTGAAACCTTTTCCCTCTTACCTATCCTGCTACTGTACTAATTGTGATTATACCATTTGTTCAGGTAGCTCATCATTTACTCATTTCTCAGCCCTGGCACAATTGGCATTTGGGACCAGATGACTGTTGTGGGAGGAGGTTTAGCACTATCCCTGGCCTCTACCCATTATAGATGCCAGTAGCACCAGCCCCGTTGTGATAAGCAAAAATGTGCTCAGATGTCAAGCGGGTGCAAAATGCTCATTCCTCTCCTGGTTTGGAAACACTGGGATCTCAGGGTAAGGATTCTGTCTTATTTGTCTCCGTAGCAAAGAGAGGCTCTCGAGAGACAGGGTTGATGAGGGGAACTGAAGGAATGAGTGACAAGGCACTGCTAGTCTCCTGACAGTTAAATCAGTTCTAATGTCTTCACAAAAGAACAAACTGTGCTTTAAACTCTTACTTTAATTATGTTTTAAATGGAGTTCTGTGAAGTTTAAGGTGCTCATACAACCAGAATTTCTACCCTCGGGACTCAGACGCCAAACTCAGAAAATCACCAGGCAACACAGACATCTTTGGAAGAATTACCTTCAAAGAAGGAAACGGAAGGAACTCCAAATTGTATTTCATAAAAAGACCTAAGTTCTCTTTGGAAACTCCGGAAGCAGCGTGGCTGGCTTTGAATCTTGTCATTTACTATCTGTAAGTGGGAAAATTATTTTACAATCCTGTGGCTCAGTTTCTTCATCTGTAAAATGGGAATGATATAGCCTACCTTATAGGATCTCTACGAAAATTAAATGAGTAAATATTTGTAAAACAGTGATACTTGGTACACAGTGAACACCTCATAAATGTTTTTTAAAAATAAAATCACTTCTTACTTGTATTTGTATTTATTTATTGACTCAGAATTTTAACGGTGGAAGTCACCATGATTATCAGGTAATCGCCTATATCTTTCCTCCAATGAGTTGTCTAGGGTCTCAGTCCAGTTCATGTCACATATTATTAGCTGACATAACACAGTATATAACACCATACATTTTCTGTGATAAATATTCTATAAAGGAAAACATTTAAAATATGTTATCAATATTCACAAAGCCTACCATTAGTGTTATTTAACATACTCAAATCAAATATGTGCCTTGTGTGTAGAGGTAAGAGATGAATATCATTTTTGTCAGCACTCTTTCCTACTTCCCTGCTCCCTTCCCCACCCTATATGAAAATCATTGTCCTTAATTATCCTTTTAAACATAAGGGGCAGCCATAGATGCACTGGAAAACCCTAATCAATTTCATCATTCCACAAAACAGCGCTGAGCAAGGTGAATACCCTTCTCTCACACGTGCTATAATTAACTAGTATTTATTAACAACAGAAGTTATGCAGATGATTTACTGGCCTAACATTAAATTACAAATTCAGAGATCATCATAAACATCAGGCCCTGTTAGCCATCTGAGCGAGCACTGAAAATCAAAATGCTAATAGGACATATTCCTTCTCCTTCAAAATGTCATTCAGGAGCTGTGATTTGCTGCAAGTTGCCTTCAAGGTGACAACCTTTGCACGCCCTGTGGACACCTTGGCTCTTCCTACATTCAGCTATAGTGACAGTTTCAGTTAGCTTATCTAGGTACTTAGATTTGCAATTAGCTTTTCGTTACTCACAGGGGAGAATATTTTTCAATTAAGAATTCAATCAAAAAACAACAAAACAGAATTATAATTGTGGTTGCTAAAATAATTGCAACTCGGCTATTCTGACTTGCAGTAACAAATATTTACAGAGCACGATGTGCCAGTTCTACCTGAGTTGTGGCAGCAATAGTGAGGCCTGGCCGTCATCCTGGAGGGTCACACCTTCAGCAAAGACCGCAAACCTGTTAGTTTCTGAGATCTGAAAATGAGAGCTACACATCCACGTATTCCAAGCCAGGCATGGGTCCTGCCTGCCATCAGCTTCCTCGCTACAATATGTATTTCCAAGCCAATCAAAAGTTGGCACTGTTCAACCACTCTCCCAGTATAAATTGGGACCTAGGACATTGTCTGTCTACCCAGGTGAGAAACTTCCAGAAAACCAACGGTGAATAATATTCTTGCAGTAACATTTACAGATCTTCAGCTCTCTTGTTTTCATTTGTCTGCCTGGCAGAAGCTACCTGCCCTCTGGCTATGGCTCCCTTCACAATTCTGCATTAGCTCAGCATTTCAAATATGCATGAAAAATGCATAGCCCACAAAGCTTTAAAAGTAAAACATGAGACCAGCTCTATCTCTGCGTCTGTAGTGCACAGAGGTTAGAAAATGAATAAAATTACAACACCTTACCATTCTCCAGGAGTCAATCATTGCACACCACCTGAGTGGGAGAGTGTCTAATTAACTGCTCATCAATCTCAAAGTTTTAAAAGCGCTGTCATTCCCCCGGTCTGGAGATCTTCCTTTTGCCTACTTTCTGCTATTTGCAACGAGGGAAATCTGTGTGTTGGTGGCACTCCTACGAAAGGAAAGAAACCCCATACAGGTTCCTTTTCGCCCAGCTACCTCCTTCTCTGATACCTACTCTGCCTGCTTTCTTGGATCCATCCTGCTGTGACTATTTCTTTGGCCTCTGTTTTACCCATTGTATCTATGCTCTGAGACTCTCAGCTCACACACCTCCAGTCAAATGTTTTTCTTCATAATATTTTTGGAGACATAGCTGTCATGAGAATTATTCCAATTATAACAACCTCTTGCACTCCAACCATTTTCCCACAAGCTGTGCCCTTGTCAAGAGCACTATGGTGGCTGGCAGTGCTGTTCTTTCACATGTTTATGCAGTAATGCCTTTTGGGGGCATCTGTGTGGATTCTGCTACGGGTTGTATCAGAGATGGTGCACAGGGAAGGCTACCTAACTTACCCGGCTGACACGAGTATTATCATTCAGAACTTTGTATCTCTAAATGATTTCACATTAATTGTACTGGCTCATCTCTGAAAGGCATTTTTTAAAAGAGTAGACTTTGATGCAAAAGCCCAGAACTTAGTCACAGCATCTCAGATCACATGCAGCAGTGAGCAGATAAGGATTTACCACCCACATGTCTGAGATTCAAAGGTTGGCCTACTCGGCCACATACGTCATCCTCTGAATACATCTACACAATCACAGACAATGTTTGTCCCTGCAATCCCGATTTTAAAATATGAAACAGAATTTTCCTTCTTGGTTTACAATGTAATCATTCATTTATATTTTAGAAATAAAATTTTAGGAATCTATGACTAAGCTAGTGGAACTAAGGAGTGAGTTTAGAAAGACTGCAGGATACAAGGACAATATACAAAAAATTGTATGTACTAGCAATGAACAACTGGAAATTGAAGTGATAAAAAACAGTACTATTTACAATACAAAACATGAAATTCTTAAGACTTTCTGGTATGTGTAGTATCCATATGCCAAAAACCGTAAGTCAGGGTTGAAAAACCAAATCAAAGGAGACCTAACCAGACATTTAATGTACTTATGAATCTGAAGACTTAATATTGTTAAGATATGAGTTATCCCCAAACTGGTCTATAGATTCAACAGAATCCAAATCAATGATTTATTAGGATTATTAAAATAGACAAGCTGTTTCCAAAATTCATATGTAAAAGCAGAGGAACCAGAATAGCTAAAACAATCTTGGCAAAGAAGAACAAAGTTGGAGGCCTCACTATTGGATTCTAATACAGACAAAAAGCGAAGTAATCAAGTGTCATATTGATGAAAGGATAGACACGTACAGAAATGGAGCAGAATACAGAGTCTAGAAATTGACTCATTTATCAATGTTCAACTGATATATAATACAATATATAAACTGATATATAATACAATATGTAAAGGCAATTCAGTGAAGAAAGTATAAACTTTTCAACATGGTGCTCAACCAACAGGACATTGATATGCAAAAAACGAATCTTTACCCACACTTTGTACCTTATAAAAAAAACTACCCATTGACTTAAATGAAATGGACCGTCAACTTAAATATAAAACTGAAATTTCTATAAGAAAACAGGAGGAAATGGTTGTGACCTTATGTTAAGCAAAGATTTCTTAGATATGACATTAAAAATACGAAAACAAATTGATAAATTGAACACCAGTAAAATTAAAAACTTTTGTTCTGTGAAAGATACTGTTAAGAGATTGAAAGACAAGCTACGGACTGGCAGAAAATATTCACAGAACACATATCTGACAAATAATTTTCATCTAGAACATACAAAGAACTCTCAAAACTCAAACAACCAAATTTAAAAAATGAGCAAGACAAGACACCTTACCAAAAAAGATATATGGATGGAAAATAAGCCCATGAAAAGACGTGCAAATTAAAAACACAATGAGATAACACTAGACGCCTATTAGAATGGCTAAAAGCAACACAAAAACCAACAACACCAAGTGCTGACAAAGAAGTAGAGCAACTGAAACTCTATCATATGTTGTTGGTGGAAATGCAAAATGGTATGGTCCCTTTGAAAAAGTTTGTGAGTTTTTATAAAGTTATAATACACTTATTAGATGGATCCCACAATCCTATTCCTAGGATTTTATGATTTTACCCAAAGGAATTTATGCTCACACAAAAACGTGAATATGAATGCTTACGGTAGCCTTATAATCACCCCAAAACCATCCAAACTGGCTACAACTCAAATGCCCTTCAACTGGTGAATGGACAAACTGTAGTATATCCATACCGTGGGTACCACTCAGCAATCACATTGATTGCTGCACACAATGACATACATGAATCTTACCTATATCATCCCAAGCGAAAGAAACCAGACTCAAAAGGCTACACATTGATTTCACTTATATGGCATTCTGGAAAAGGCAAAACTACAGGTACAAAAACCAGATCGGTGGTTGCCAGTGGTTGGGAGTAGGTGTAGAGGTTGATGGTAAAAGGAACCAGGTAATTTTGGGGGGTGATGGACCTTTTTTGGTTGTAGTGATGGTTACCTAACTGCAGGCATTTGTCAGAACTCAAAAAACTGTACACTGAAAATAGCAAATTATACATATATGTATGATATGTATAAAATAGTACATTTTACTTTATATGTATGAAATGATAAATTTTACTTTATATACATTTAATACCTATATTGATATCATCTCTATATCTATCTATTATCTATCTACCTGTCTATTCCTAGAAGATAATATAGGAGCAAATCTATGACCTTGTGTTCGGTGATGGCATTTTAGATACAGCACCAATGTCACGATCCATGAAAGAAATAATTTTTAAGCTGGACTTCATTAAAATTCAAAACTGCTGCTCCCAGAAAACATTTGCAAAAGATGTATCTGATAAAGGACTTTAACCTAAAATATACAAAGAACTCTTAAAATTCAACAATAAGAAAATAAATAACCCAGTTAAAAATGGGAAAAAGTTATAGGAAGAAACTTCATGGACATTACCCGGAGTAAGATTTTCACTGATATATCCCCTCGCACGAGGGAAGTAAGAGAAAAAATAAACATGTGGGATTACATCAAACTAAAAATTTTTTTCACAGCAAAGGAAACCATCAATAAAACAAAAAGGGATCCTACTGAATGGGAAAAGATATTTGCCAATGATATATCTGATAAGGGATTAATATCACAAATCTATAAAAAACTTACTCAACTCAACTCCAAAAAAACAAACAACCCAATTAAAAAATGGGCAGAGGACTTGAGGAGACATTTTTCTAAAAAGGACATACAGAAGGCAAGAAGACATATGAAGAAATGCTCAACCTCACTAACCATCAGAGAAATGCAAATAAAAACCACAATGAGATACCACCTCACCCCAGTCAAAATGGCTATCATCAATAAATCAACGAACAACAAATGCTGGCGGGGATGTGGAGAAAAGGGAACGCTACTGCACTGTTGGTGGGACTGCAGATTAGTGCAGCCACTATGGAAAACAGTATGGAGGTATCTCAGGAATCTGAAAATGGAACTACCCTATGATCCAGTAATTCCACTCCTAGGCATCTACCCGGAGAAATCCAAAACTCCAATTCAAAAATCTGTATGCACTCCTATGTTTATTGCAGCACTTTACACAATAGCCAAGATATGGAAACAACCGAAATGCCCATCGGTCGATGACTGGATTAAGAAGCTGTGGTACATTTATACAATGGAGCACTACGCAGCCATAAAGAAAAAAGAAATCTTATCATTTGCAACAACATGGATGGATCTAGAGAACATTATGTTAAGTGAAATAAGTCAGAAAGAGAAAGACAAGTACCATATGATCTCACTTATATATGGAATCTAAAGAAAAGAATATGTGTATGAACTAATCAGAAACAGTTTTGGGGACACAAAAAACCGAGAGTTGTTAGATGGGCGGGGGGGAGGGGGTTGGGGATGGGGGGAAAGGTGAAGAGATTGGGGGGCGGCTGGTGACCACAGGATGGCCTCAGGGTTTTTTGAGAATTACTTTGGGGAACTTATTCAATAGTGTTTGGGGATTTTTTGGGGTGTCCGATGGACATGTGTCCTGTTTGGGAGACCACCTCAGGGATGCTGTGGATGCCTGGTCATGGCATTGTACACCAGAGACTGGACATTAATGAATGCCAACTATAATTTTATGTGTATAATGTGATGGCTCGGTGTGAGGTCGGGGTGGTGGTGGATGGGGGGAGGGGGGTTCATGGTGTGAGGGATGTAAAAATAAAATAAAATAAAATAAAACTATTAAAAAAAATGGGAAAAAGTTTTGAACAGACACCTCACCAAAGAAGATATACAAATGGTAAATAGGCATATGAAAAGATGCTCAACATCACATGCCATTAGGAAATTGCAAATTAAAACAATGACTCTCTCTCTCTCTCTCTCTCTCTCTCTCTCTCTCTCTCTCTCTCTCTCTCTATATATATATATATATATATATATATATATATATATATAAAACCTTGATTTAAAGAAAACATAAATTTTAAAAATTCAATTTGGAGGAAAAAAGATAGCATAATATAATGCAATTACAATATATGTTATTTATTTTTAAAAAGTCAACTAGTAAAAACATTCTTGGTGAAAACTAGGAGGGAAAAGTCAGGATGAGGTGTGCTTGACTAATTCTAAGCTGGATGAAAGCTTATGAGGAGGGTGCCACTCCTGCCTGGGATGGACCTCAGACATCCTGAAGAGAAAACGCTGCTTTTCCAATTCATTACCTTTAAAGAATCACAACCAACCCATCCATTCCACTCATAAATGCTCACAAATGGCATTTTGTGCTTGTTTGTTTTTTAGTCCAAATAGTCTGTTCCTTTAGTTAATGACTGGAAGGGTTCTTAGCTCTTCTACCTACTTAAGCAAACCCATAGGACTGTTTGCCTTGCACATACTGAGATCATTTCTTTCTTTTTTTTAAAAATTTTACTAGGGAATATTGGGGAACAGTGTGTTTTTCCAGATCTCATCAGCTCCAAGTCCTGTTGCCGTTTTCAATCTTTAGTTGCACGGGGCACAGCCCACCATCCTATGTGGGAATTGAACCAGCAACCTTGTTGTTGAGAGCTGGCGCTCTAACCAACTGAGCCATCTGGCCACCCTACCAGGGGCTCAGCGGCAGCTCTGTGTCTTTAGCCTAATTGTGGAGAGCGCAGCTCACTGGCCTGTGTGGGAATCAAACCAGCAGCCCTGTTGTTCAGAGCTCGCACTCTAACCAATTGAGCCCCCAGAGATCATTTCTTAATGCTGATCTATTTTCATACAGAAACCATAGAGTGACCAGCTCGTGAACACAAAAGTATGCATGTCTGAAGATTCACCAGCTCGTGAACACAAAAGTATGCATGTCTGAAGATTCACCAGCTCGTGAACACAAAAGTATGCATGTCTGAAGATTCAGCAAGTATGCATGTCTGAAGATTCAGCAAGCCTAAGATTATTTACGCACTGTCCTAACATACATTCATCTCTCCTATCTTGACAAAAGTTTTGCTCCTCGTTACTTTCCTATTAAACTACCATGTTTCTACGTAAAATGAATCTACCAGAAAGAACACTGGATTGCAAGTTATAAGTACTGCGTGGGAAGGTCAGTGCAGCCCCTAACTAGCTGTGTGGCCTTGGAAATGTGACTCATCCCCTGTAACTAACATTTATCTCCAGCCCTGACCTCTCTCCAGGGCTTTCCGTAGGAAACTTTGAATTTCTACAGACACATACAACACCTCAGGTGCCATTTACTTGTTCAGGGATATTGATTACGTTGGCATCTTTTACTGTTATCCAAATTATAATTGTTACTTACTTGTTCACGTATTCATGTTTTAGTTCTTCAACTAGATTTCTCCAACAGATTAGAAATTCTTTGAGGGGAGGGAATTACTCATGTGTACATCTTGGTCTTAGATCATTTATCACAAAGCAATGGTTACAATTACTTGAGCTTACACATTCCAGTTTTCTGACATAATCACTTGACTTTGCAAAAAAACACAGCCAAGTTCAACATACTCATGGAGATTTTAAGGGATGTCCCTGACCACTCTTGCTGCCCACTCCCCTAACCCACACACGGCCCCAATCACGGTCTCTAGCCTCATCTTATTTTACTTTTTTCATAGCATTGAACACTCTGTGAGATAACATCCCTTTCTCCCTCTCTTCTTCTCTCACTCACTCTATCTTTCTCCCAATCTATCATCTGAAGCCTCCTGCTAAGATTTAAGCTCCATGAAACCAGGGACTGATCACGCTCATGGTAGTGTACTTAGAAACTAGACCCATGCCTGGCACATAGTAGGCACCCAATAAATCCTGAATTGTTGAACTCACCTGTCGTAGGGATGTAGTGATGCCTATTAGAAACTGAGCAGTTGAAATAAACAGAAATATTTCACATGATTTACCTGCAAAGAGGTTCTACAAGGTCCTTTTCAAGAAAATCATGATCGTTCTTGACAGCCAAAATGTTGATGGGAAATTGGGAATCTGAATGAGAGATAGAGAGAAAAGGGGATTTATGTGCCTAGTTTTATCTGAATGGACACCCACATTTTCAGGCCTCCACATTTCTGTAGACGTGACTGATCCACTAGTGGGAAGTGTGTTGGTAATGTTTAAGGTAGCAGGCACTTTTATTTCTATCGCAATACATTCTTTTAAGGTACATAAGAAATGTGAAATATGAGAATGACCAAGTGCTTGATGTTGGGTAGGAATGAATACTAAGTGACTGCATTTTTATAGCTCATCATTATCAAGACATTTGCCTGTGTGGAGAAGAGTTTTCACACTCTCACCATTCACCTGAGGAGTAGGACTCTAACTTCTATCCTGACTAGTTTATGGATATTCAGTTCAATATTCAGTTTGGCAGATTTTTTTTCCTTCAGAAAGCAAATTTCCAACAATATCCAAAGCTCAATAGCCTCCAATGTTTTCTTTTGTAGCAAAATCTTGAATCACTTTAGAGTACGAGGAAAATACTCAAACAAGTGACTCCGTCCAAAGAGAAGAAGGAATTCCACCATCATGACTCTTCTCCACAGGCTATTCATGCCAGCTGTGGAGGTCAAGGGCAATACTCAAGATAGAGTATTAATTTTAGGAACCTCATTCAAGGAGGTGAAAGTCTAGAGGCCATGGGCAAACCTCACAGCGTCAGTTCACGATCATTATCCTGCCACTCCTGCTCTTTCTCATTTTATATTTTGCACTATTTCCACCTTGCCAATCATAATAAATCTAAGGATATTTAAATCTTAATGTGAGTTCAAAACAGAAACAATTCTCTTCTGGTGAAAAGAGTAATGTGAGTAAATTCCAGATGGTGCCAGAATGAAGCCTGTCTAGTTTTGCGAAGGAGGGAGAGGGCAGTAATGAGGAGTATGGGCTCGGAAGCCCAGCTGCCCAGGCTTTCAGCCCTGGCTCGCCTACTCTCTAGCTGGAGACTGGGGCAAGGCACTTAACCTCTTCTGGGCCTCTGTCTCCTCATTTGTGAAATGGGGCTGATGATAATCAAAATACTCACCCTGTAGTGTTGTGACTATTAAAATAATAGTTAAACAAAGTGCTCTGCACAATATCAGGCACATTATAAGCTCTATGTAATATGTGCTCTTATTCTTATTACATTTACTCAATGAACATGGCTTAAACACCCTTTACTTATGAGGTATCTTCACTTTTTAACCATTTATAGATATTTCATGTTTAAATCACATGGTATTTTGAGTTTACCTAGAGAGTGTATATTAGAGTAGAACATACTGTATCAAGGCTCAAAAGACTGAATTTAATTCTGACTCGTTTACCTTTTTACCTTGGAAAAGTCCCTTAATCTTTTGGGGGCTCTCTTTCACAATCAGTAAATTGGTGGTGGGAGTTAGAAGTGAGGGTCGCTTTGACCAATATAATAAGACCCCACCTTTTCTGAAAGGACTACGATCCATGAAAACTTGCATCAGAAGCTCTAGTCTTCAAAGCAATTTAGAGATAAGCTCTTCTTTATCCTCACATAATTTAAGTGAGATAAGTAGAATATGTGTTTTTCTTTTAAACTTATAAAACTGAGACTTCTAGGTGAGTGAACAAAATATACCAATGAGTACAGGTTATTTTTGTTGATTCTGTCCATTCTACATAAATTTTATGCCAGCAGGAAGAGAAGTTGATACTGTTTCTTATAGCCTGCCTACACGGACACTTTCAGAAATAAATCCTCAGATTATTTCAAGTGGGCCATCTGCTTACTGTTGGGATCCTCACTAATTCACTATACACGGATTATCTGAGAAGCCTGGGTTATAATTTAAGGTATAAGTTTATTAACTGCCAATTAAAACATCAATGAAAGAAACTATACCCACTGGCAATGACAGCATCTTACCGAAAGCCCCCCAAAATAACATTTGCTCCATATTATATTTAAAAATTTTTTCATGTAAAATAATCAGGACTGAAGAAAGGTCTCTAGACAATTTTAGGATTTCTAGGAAATTTATCAACAACGCATTTATTGTACTCTCAAGAAGACTGAGAGGAATGAAGAGAAAACAAGAAAAAGAATAAGAAAGGAAGTGTAGAAAAGCTGGTGATGGCAGAACACGGAAGGAAATGGTAGAATTGGTTGGGACTGGTGGTGAAGACATGATAAGCAGAAAGTTTGGAGCAGAAAGTGAGGTAGGCTTGGAGAGCAATACCCGTTTCTCAAGTGGCATCAGTATAAGCCCTGGTCATTGCAAAGCCAAGGGGAAGGGACAGGAAAAAAAAAAAAGGTTAAGAAAAGACTTTGAAGTCAAAACCCACCCCAGGTCAAATGTGCTTCATTTTTAATTTGTTCTCTTTATAAAGAGTGAAGGGAAGGCCAACCTACCCTCATATAACTGAGCATATTGCGGGAACCCAGCAGCACGGAGCCAGTCGCATGCTTCTTTTGCTTCAATTTCTGAAAAATAGAAGAAAGGGAAACACGTAAGTTCTAAGGCCACACACTAGCACTCTGTCTTCTTAATCCAGGAGAAACCGGTGAGTGTTGTGCAAGTTATTACAAAGCAAAATTGTTTTCAGGGAAGTCTGTAGAAGTAGGTCTACCCAGAAATGGGTGTAAAATGAGCAGGTGTCACAAAGGTACTTGTTATATGTCTAAGATTATCTCTAATGTCGATCCATAAATACTTGGATGATAACAAAACCACAGATTACAGAACACAAAGGCTGAGTTTCAGGCAGGGGAAAACATCTTTGTTTATATACCAGGGAACCAGGGGACTAGGGAGAAAGAGGAAATAGTTCCCTATGATCCTTGTTTTAAATAATTGTTTTTTAACTTTCAAAGATAAAGCTAAAAATATTTAACATTCCTTTATTCTTTTGCCCTTGGGGTAATGAAAGAAAGAATACAACTGGGTTCTATGAGAATGTATTTTCTCATGAAGAAAACTATTATAAAAATCCAGTGTATTCTTATTTCTTTAATCTTACGAATGGCTTTAATTCCCAATATCTAAGAACAAGAGGCTCATTCATCAAGCACATTAGAATGACTTCAAGCTGCAGAGTGCAGCTTGGAAAAGTTAAGCTGCTTATCCAGAACTGAGACACCATTGGATGGGGTTGCTAGAACCTCTGAGGGCCAAACCCAGGAGGTTGGTGTGTCCTCTGGGTGACCATTTTTGGTGTGGACACTCCCACAGCACATGGGACCACCTGCCTGGAGAAGCTGTGGAGGGAGATGAGAAAAGTCTCCAGTATGTGAACCGGGTCACTTTTTGACCTTGTGAATCCTGGACCATTTCCCAACCACATCTCTGTTAGATAAATATGAATGCAAGGGAGAAGAAGTTCATCTGTCAAAAGTCCAGTTTTCCAAAAGAAATGAAGCCGCCTATTAGAACAGGCCCCTCTGTTCTCTGCTGTTGGGATGGAGCCCAATCGGGCCATTGCATTTCTTCTTCCTCTGATGTTCATTTTTCCCCACTGTCAAACCCGGACAGTACAGGTCATTTTTGGGTACCACTGCATGAAAACAATCTACACTGGCATCAGCTGTAGGTCTGAGCCTGTCTAGCTATGAAAGCTCAATGTCTGTGCAGCATAGTGTTTAATGTGACAGAGCTATCTGATACATGCTAAGAAAACAGAACACAGGCCAGACCCCCAAAGGAAAGAGCCCAAACCTCCATTCCCCTCCCACCGATGTGGATGGACATGGACTAAGATTTGTCATTGAATTCAGGGAAACAGAGCCTGTGGTCGCTTTTGTCCCCAAGTGCCAGCTTCTTTGGGCATCCTCTAATCCATTGTCATTCTAGAGGTTGACATTTTCTAAATCTCGAGCTTTGTCTCTGACATAATTGTCACCAGCACAGACCTAATATGCATTCATTCCTGCCATGTATGCTTCATTCAGAAATACCCAGGGCCCCAAGCTGAAAATCAAAGCTTTGGAAAGCATCTCTGCCAGGTGGGGTGTCTCTGAGATCCACAAGTACAGTGTAAGACCTTCAGCTGAATTGTACTCAACTGGCTATCTTCCCTTCAGAAGATACAAAGGGCAATTACTGTATGACTCAAAAGTTCTATTTAGTACTCATTTGAGAGTCCTTACGTGAAAGCTTTCACTTGCAGAATCAGTCAGATATTACATGGATAGTAGGAAATGCACATTCTGACTGTAACATGTAGAAAATGTGGTGAGTTACTAATGAGTCACAGATAAGCTGTTGCCTTCTAAATTTCCAAGCTGCAGACTTGCTTTCTAGTTCAGTGGTTAGTAATGAGGAGATGTCTAATTTCTAGATGTGCTCTACTTAGTTATGAGCCAGCAGGTCTTAGAGAAGCACAGAATTCTGGATTTTCTATTTGAACTACATGAACAGTATGCCTTTTTCTATTTTATGATTCCTTTTTCTACTATGGAAATAAGCAGAAGAATCCCAGAGAGACAGACCAGGAAGAATAAATGGAGGAGACCTGGAAGGCCTGTAGCATAGGAAGCTCAAAGGAGAGTGGGAAGTGTAGACTCCACCAGCCTATGGAATGGGGGTGGTGTGTGGCTCCGATTCTGGAGGAGGAAGGACAATGAGCTAGGGGAAAGAAGGGACGCAGGGGTCCCTATAAGAAAACTTGTGGGACCCAAAGACTCGGGTTGGGCAGTGGAATAGGGCTCAGGCTAGTCTGGGAGGTTTCATTTAAAGGATCTCTAAATCATTTTATTTTTTTAATAAGAGCAACATAGATAATGAACTGAAATCCTACCCGTACAAAAACATGCATAATCAAATCTTAACCAGAACCCAGCTAAATCAAACCCTCAAACAAGCTGATATTTTTAATGGGTAGGCAATTTGCTTTTCGGTCTCAGAGTCAGATGACAACAAAAACTGCAATTAGTAAATAATAAAGGAAGAGGAGCCATAGCGCAGCCGTGACCCTGGCTTCTCATCATCGTTCCTCACCTCCCACTTGCTAGCTATTCTATTTCTGAAATGTCTCTCAACCACATCCCCTCTTCCTTCTCCCCTTCACCCCCAGCTGTAGACCCAACACCTTGGTATTTCAATTTAAGGGCAAAATAAACTCTTGTTTACCACCAAGTGACCTAGCAAACAAACAAAATAATCTGGCATAATTAACCACTATCAAATTTGACCTTGCCCATCCAGTTGAGTTGGAGAAGAAGAAAAGAGCCTTCCAAATCTTCTGCTTCTGCACAGCCCCTATTAAAATCTATCAGCCAAATGCTAACGGTTTCCCCAGGGCATATTACCCTTGCTGTGGCCAAAATGGCTGAAGAATGAAAAAGGAGTCGTTATTGCCAACATCTTCATTTCACAAAGATCTACCTAATAAGATTTAAATGACATTTGAGGAGGGTCTGAAAAAAATCTTTTTTACTGTGCTCTTGCTGGCCAGCATAATATGCAAAAACTTTAAGGGTCATTAAAATCACATTTTGACAGTTTTATTTGTTCTCCTTTGGCAACTCATACCTGCCCCTGTAGCAGCTTCAGAGCTACAAGGAAAAACATCAACTTGCTGCAAGTGTCCTGTAGAAACTTAAGTGTAGGGTGGAACCAGAGAATGTCCTAGAACAGATTAGTCTGCTGACCTCTACTGTGGTTACTGCAGTACATTATGGAGAAAATTTAACCTCTTTGGCTTAGTATAATGATAGGATTTCAATAAAATTTTTGTAATTATTATATGTAAAAATCATTTCTGTTTTACTCTAAAGGTTATCTACTTTTGCTTGCCCAACACCTTTCCCTACTTCTTCAGCTAACAGAACCTCTCTATATTAAGAACCTCTTCTGTGTAGTTTAGGTGGGGCTGACACCCCTCATTGTCCCAACCATATTCTTTGGCCCTGTCTCCACCACTCACACATAATGACGTGCTCCTTAAGGGCACCAAAACCCCTTAGTCTAAGGAGACCAAAGAACTTTGGTATCCTAAGTCAGCAGTTGTTTCCACTGGTTGAAAAGGCAGATGTCCAGTTTTTCAATTGGTAGCTTGATCTGCACAAAAACCAAGCAAACCTTTTCACTCAATAAACCCAGAAGAAGGTTTGGTGCTAGGAATATTCTTCTGCCACACATCTGTGATTCTGCTTGAGGGAAAATCACTTGTTTTGCCTCAGTTGCCTTTTGTACACGCTTAGAACATGATGGGACCTCTGTCCAGAGACGGACACAGTGGAGGGGGGCTGTCTCCCCGAGAAGGTACACGTCAATGGGCATGAGAAAAAATCTGTGGAAACTAACCACAGCCTGCAACGCTGGTACTAAGAAGTATTATCATGTTTCTTGATAATACATGCTCAGGGGGAAACTCATAATAAAAAATACAGAAAGGCACAATGAAAGAAAAAAGTCAGCTCTTGTCCCATCACAAACACATAACTCAATATATGTTATTTGTTAAAGTGGTGATATGATAATATCTTTGGTTGACGACTTTTTTTCACATAATAATACATTGTGAATATTCCCCCATATAATGATATTGTTGGCAAAATGGGACATTTACTTTGTTTTGAGAATGAAGCTTATTTTTTACATACTTCATTTCTGAATCCCACCAGAAGGTTATAACATCAAGTCAAGAGAAAACAGTTAGTAGGACCGCACCAATGCAGACTGATTGTGGAGGAGACTAGAAGTTCACGTGACTTAAAAGAGATTTACAAGCTGTTTCTTTAAAGACATATCATTTAGTGAGGTTTGGATACAGTCAGGTGGACCAGGCTCCAGAGGCCCTTAGTCAAGTAAGTTCTATTGAGCTCAGCAGATCAGCTGCCTGGGTCTGCAGGTCTCCTCTCAGGTTACAGTCTCATTGAATTTTTAAACTGGTGTTTCTGGAATGCCTGGGAACACTGTGTTCTCCTAGCTAAGCATTTTAAGTACATTTTGGTTTACATTATTCTCGGCATAGCAAATACTTTGTCCATAGCTAACCCAAAGGAATACTATTCTTTTTCAATGACCAAACATTCTAATTAGGCCCAAATTAAATTTTATTATCATCAGAAAACAAGCCAGCTAGGAGAAACCTGGTCTACTGTGGAGAGTTTATAAGATCACTACATACGAGCATTTATGTTCTTCTTAAGACTCTCCCGGAATTTCAATGGACAAACTGGCTCCGATTTAAGTAGGTTTTCTTTCTTAAATGCTCATTAAAAGTGCTCAAGAGAAGTGGGGAAGAAAAGACAGTAGATCTCCATGTGATTTAGAAAAGCAGGCTTGAAAATAGTGTTGTGTTTTTTTCATCTAAACTAGCTAACACGGTGGGCACCCTGAAAGATTACGAGTGACTCAACCAGCACAAGATGTCTGCAGTGGTTGCAATTATCACTATTAAAGTATATCACAGGTATTAACATTTCAACGGGCTCACAGAGGTTGGCTTAGGATGATTTTTATGGCGGAGTTAGCTTTGAGTTAGCTTCATTATTAACGTACTACTTAAGACAAATGATTCCTTTGTCTTCAAATGGAATTTCTCAAGTGAAATCCTTATTATCGAAGGTGTATTTATTTGGTCATACACAAGGCCAGTTTTGTTAAAATCAATGCTGGACAACCCATCCAATATTATCAATCAATAATATTACATAGACAGCCCCCCCCCAACCACCACCGCCACCACCACCGCCTTCTCCCCAGGAGGCCTTTATAACCCTGATCACAGGTGCAGGATGGAAAATCAAGTTCTGTAGTAATGACAGACTTTGATGTAGGTCCCATGTCATGGTGTCAGGCTACATGTTTTTATATAATAAGTTATATATATTATGATGTAAAAAGGTCTGACTAAGTCTTAAATGTATACCATGTATAATTCTTTTCTGGTGTGCATAACATTTTCCTGACATTCTAAGTTACTAATGGGAGTTAAAATATAGTTATTTAGAATGCATTTATGATGATTAACCATGGAATATTCAAATAAGTGGAAAACTAATAAACACTCATTTTAGTTTCCCATACCTTAAGGCAACATCTTCCTTCATGTGGAGCAAAATACTGTGCTGTCAGCTGATACATAACTAACTATATAAGAAAGAAATATGGGAGATGTACATATCCCTATGACACCTAACTGTACTCAGTTAACACAGAGATTCATGGGTGTGTTTAGGTGTGTTTCTCTCTGGAAAGCAAGAATTGCAGACATGCTGAGACAAACTATTCCATCACCAATTCTTAACACCAGTCTTACTTCCCAGAACTCGTAATACCTTCTGTAAGCTGGATTCATAGCAAATCCAGTCACTTAAAAATCATTTCTATTATTGTAAAAAGAGGATCAAGCAAATTCTATACCTAAGTACTAGGTCTATTCCTAGTTACTCAAGGATTGTTTTAAATTACTCTTTTTCAGCGTGCTTGGGAAAATCACATATAAAGATGATAAAGAGTAGTTTATATAAAAATAAAGTGATTTTTCTGAACCATGCTAACAAAGTGATTTATATTAAAAAAATTAACATTATTTATATAAAATTACTTTATAATATATAAAAAGTGCTTTATAATGCTATAATATATACCAGATATAAGATATACATAAAACAATTAAATTACTAAATTAAATTTATAATACAAACATATACACAGAAACACATATATTTTTTTTCCTTCTATGTTCCCAATGATTTCCTGCTCTTTCCAGTTCCAGTTCCAGAGAACTTACAGTTCTCCAGCTGGGAAGCCTATAATTGCCATCCCATTAATGTCCAGATTGGCCATCTGACCCACTTTGGCCAATGAAATGTGAGCAGAAGTAATGTGTGCTGGTTTCGAGCAAAACTCTGCAAGAACTATCACCTCACTCTGCCAGCTTTCCTGCAATTCTCGCTTTACCACGAGGCTAGCCTGTCTCGGACAGAGGCTAGTCCTTCAGCCTGGCTCCCAGAATGAGGACACAGGGAACAAAACCAGCTGCTGACACAGAATGTGAGCAAGAAATAAACTTTTGTTGTTTTATACCACTACAACGTGGGGCATGATTTGTTACAGTGGCATAATCTGGCAGAAGCCAATTTAACACAGCTGCCAGCCATTCATTCTATAGATGAAGCACACAGAAAGCACCAGAGACCTTGACTTCAACTTGAAACTGTTGCTGAATACCCATTGGGCTGTCATAGAAACGACCACCACCCTCTCAGCGATCATTTCTGCTCCCCTGCCCACGGTGCATGGACCAGATGAATTAAAAAAATGTCAACAACCGTTCACATTTGTCTCTCACGTGCATCCACAGGGGTGATTGTGTACGCTCACATTCACAAACACATGCACTTTTTCTCTCGCACCCACATACACAGATCACAGAAAGTCAAATGTTCAGTTGCAACTGAACAACAACACCCTTCCGTTTACATGCTATCCTTCATGCCCATACACCCAATAATATAAAAGAAAAAAATGCAACCCCCTCCAATCAATCTCCTAGAAAAAGCAGAAAATATCTGCTCTACCAGCCAAATAGTTTCTGACCAGATTGTTTTGATTCAAGTTTTCCATGAGGCAGAGTAGCTCTTTATTCTCCTCTTTCATTTGGTACAAATTGTTCCCACCAGGCGCTTGTGGTATTTCTCAGGGACGCTGCCTGCATACACAAGTACATGAACATCCCCAGTTTTTCTGAAGTTGTGGAGCCAGTGCCGACCACTAAATCCCAAGAGATCCTCCAGGATGAAGTCAGTTAAGCAACTAAAATGTAAGGTAGGGGAACTGAGAGTTGATTCAGACAATTAGAAAGAGGGTCAGGATTTGCAGGCATTGGCCAAAGTGTCTCCATGTTGACCCAGCAAGACAATTAGCGAGTTGGATAACCTTTCTTAGGACAAGTGTGTGATATTCTGGAAATGGTCTCTCTCTCTCTAACGCAGCTTCCTTGGCTCCTCTTGGAAAGATGGAGAGTAAGAGTTTGTCATAGTTGACTTGATGTTGGCTTCTCAGCAGAAGCTCTGACTTCCACAAGGTCAGCCAGACTGCCAGTGTCAGAAGGGTACTTGCTTATTCACTTTCTGTCATACCAATGACTTCTTGCCCGGGGAAGAGCAACTGCTTTAGACAAGTTCCACCACCACTAGAAAGTCAACTTTCTTGGCTTTGGACAGGTACTCTTCTACCCTACGTTGCTTTAAGACTTTTATTTTTTAAATGTAAAAATCATGCATGTCTTTATGAAATCATACCCCTTCTGTGTCTACTTCCAGCCATATCTGAATGTCGATACTTGTAAAGGCTTATCTGCTATTTTAGTTGCTTAGCCCAACTCTTTTATAGCACTGGGTAATCCAATTACACCAGAAGCTTTCATGATATCTGGGAAAAATGTACCACGTAGGCATCAAAAGAAGCACAGAATCTGTCAGCATAAAATCACTCCAAGGATCCTGCATACCCTCTTCTAGTCTTTCACTCATCGCAGGGCTCACATGGCAAGATACAACATCACCGAAGCTTCTGATTTCCCACTCAAGGCTCCGTGAATTTAACTTCTCAGCAACTGTAATCCCTGGATCAATGAGAACTAGTGTTTGCTTAATTCAGTCCCAAGAAAAGATGTGCTTATTATCTGCTTATATGTAGAAACTCGATAGTGTATGTGTGTATGTATGTGTGTGTATGCTATAATTTTAAATATTTACCGGGATAAAATATATACTGGAAAATTTTCAGTGTGTCTATGCCATTTTTCTGGAATGCTTTCTGCTTGTCCGCAATGGCAGTGCTTTTGTGAATGATTTTCTAAATAGACATCACTTGTTCCAGAAAGTAAGAACCAGATCCAAGAAATTTAAGTTTTTATTAGGGTTTCGGCTATCGATTCATTTTTCTCCACATTCTTTAAGGCCAAACATGGGTGAGCTTAGAGGTTTGCTCCCTACATGTTGAGGTTTTTATTTTGCAGTCCCTTAAAAGACAGTAACATTATATATGCTTTTTAGAAAACAGCTTAAAATGAGTTCAGGAAGTTGAAATAGCTTTACCTGATTTGGTGTGGGGAGGAGATAAAACTCCCAACTGAAGAGGTGGAAAACTTAACTGGCATGTTGGAACCCCCTTTTCCATCAGACACAGTGATGCCTCAGTGATTTGCGTCACACTGTAATCCAACTTCATGGCCCATTGATATAAAGTTAATTGAGGCTTCCCATAAATGCGCCCCCAAATGCAATCAAATAGGTTTAAAAAGTTATATAACCTATAAAAAAGTTTCAAAAGTTTAAAACACGAAAGTTTTTAAGTCTCTGAATAGTTTCATGTATATGGTAGATAACTTCGAATTTTAAAGACTCCTTTGGACCTTAATAATTATTATCAAAAAAAATCTGAGATGTACCTCTTGAAATTCTAAGTGTAAGAAGACAGTATGAAATGGCAGAAGTATGTGTCACGTAAACACACAGCTGCTTCTAAATGGAGGTTCAGGTCACTCTACCTTATGCAATATGAATGTAATTTACCTGACTAGCTTGGGGTATCTGCCAGTTTTTATTAATGTGGTCATATGACGTTCTTGCTCAAATTCTCACTGAATTCAGATGCAAAAGAACTATTTCCCCTAAGAACAGACTTGAATAAGAGATAACAGTGACAAAATTACCTCTTACATGAAATCTAAACCTAAGATTTGAAACGCTGCACACAGGCACACAGACCAAGGCTAAAGTATACTAGTGAAAGGAAAGAACACACACCGACTTAGCAACTTAAAAGTCTTACCAAGGACCCTTTCATTACTAAAGCACCAGCACACTGGCACTATTAAGGTTTGTGGTGCTACTGGTTACCTGATAACATTGACTTCTGTGCACCACTCAGGCTGGCACATCTGTAAGAACCAATTCCAGGACAGACTGAGCATGGAAAAGCATTGTGCTTAAGCTGCATTCAAGGAAGGCAGAAGGATAAATGAAAAGATTTCAAGTAAAGACACTGTGCTAATTCAGTTTTTCAAAAACCAAACAAAAATAATTTCAATTTTCTGATACTAAAAAAAATTGAAAGAAAGAACGAAAGAAAAGAATAGAGAGGGAGGAGGGAGGAAGGGAGAAAAGGAAGGAAGAAAAACATGAGAGAGAAAAAAGAAAGGAAAATTTGCTATGATTCTACCACCTAGAGATTGATTACCATTTTGTTGGCACATAGTCTCTTTTTCTTTTTTTATGAAGACGTGTACGTGTATCGAAGCTAAGTATACTATCTATTTTACATAATCTTCAAGTGAAATCTTCAAATGACAACACATTTTGAACCTCTTTCCATGCCAACAGATGTCCTCAAACATTCTAGATGGCTGTAACATTCCTACCACCATTACTTGAAAAAACATCCTCTTTTATCAATTTAGGCTTCCGTAATCATGGGCTAAAAATAATAAATCAAGTTCTCTGGAGGCTTTCATTCTAAATAAAGAATTTCGCCAGAACGTGCATCCTGGTGAATGTATTTCAGGGAGTACTTCTGAGTTGACATTTCTCATGTTATTTTACATTCTGGATTGAGACACATCTCATATGGTTTTAATTTATATTCTCAGCAGACTTCAAAAAGGAAATTCCAAGTGGAAGTTTATTCATTCATCAGAACTATGTTTAAATGATGCTATGGGGATGTCTTAAACTAACACAAGTCAGGAAGTTCAAAGTCAAGGTTAGATCCCAGAGCATGTTCCCACCTCTTCCTTCTTGGTATTTGGAAAGTGGAGATTTTATGTAGCAGCTGTTCCACTTGTCTTTGACCTCCTTCCCATGTATTCAGATCATTTCAAAACTTTATGTAATAAACTGGTATTTTCTAAAGGGTGTGGCTGAAGTTTCAAGGTTTCCCTTAAAAAACAAAACAAAACAAATACACTAGACCAAATAAAGAAAAATTCCTCATCTTGTTTTAATGACTAGATGAATATTTGGAGTCTCCGTGACTCCTCAAATCCTTTAAATAATCAAAAGCAAAATGTGACCCAAATTTCTAAAATTAGCAAATTCACCAAGAATGCATCTCTTTAGACCAGAACAGTTTTATTTTTGTGCAGGATTAATGTTATGTCTTTAAAGGGGAGTTTAAAATGAAAAGATGTTTCAATTTAAATTTGTTCTTAACTAATGGCATACCTATTACTTAGATAAAACTCAAGTTTCTTCTCTTGGTGAATCCTGATGCTTAGTTTTATGCATTAACTTTTTTAAAAGACCTGTCAACTTGTGTAGAAGATATTCCCTTATTTGAGGGCATCAGCAGACCAACTGGATGAGAGCGGTAAAGTAACCCTGCAAAAAGTGAGTAGACGCAAGGGCGAAGTGCAAATCCTGGTCCCACTTGTCATTACTTTCATGACCTTGGATAGGTTAACTACAGCATGTCTCAGTTTTCTATCTATAAAATGGGAATAAACACCAGTGCCTACTTTAGAGCATTGTCAGAAGATGAGTTCTTGCCTGCAGAGTGAGTTATTGCCTGTAGAGTGAGTAGCCGAGTACCTGGGCATAGAGTTTTCTAAGGTTACTACAGTGGATGGCTTATTGCTACTCCCTATAATGGAAAATAGTGGTTCTGATGGTCTCTGATTCTCTCCACTCAGCTCTCCTTCATTTGGCCTTCGGAAGGAGAAGGCATTCGTCTCACTGATTTATTCAACAGACATCTGTTGAGTGCCCATACTGGTTGTGAGAAGCCTGCTGCTCAGAGCCGTGGGGTATGCACAGCTGCGGGCAGCAGGGTGCTGCCTGGAGGGTGTCCAAGCCGAGCACGGACGACAGAAACACATCCAGGCATTGCTACAATCCAAGAAATCAAAGCCTTCTGGAGCACAACAAAATCCTCCAGGGAGCAGAGCAAGAGGGGGCATTTCAGATAAGGTGACCAGGACAAGTGTAGACAGTGAGATGAGATTTGAGCCAGAAGATGGTGGGCTCACTGGCTTTTCCTGCAGCAATCCCTCTTCTGTCCATCCACGGAGGCTGGGAGTCCTGTGACTTCCTAAAGTAGATGCTTATGCTCCTCCATCTGCCACCTGTCCCCTACATCCAGATACTTCTTATGACAGGAATCTAACAGGCAATTCACTTTTTACGTTCTATAGATTTCATTATACTGTTTCCCTCAAATAATGTTGAATCGCAGGAAGCCATGATTCTCATAATACAATGCTGTTTAATGAGATGTAATGAGAGTCATAAATGAATGTGACACTGCAGAAAGTAGCAGTAAGGGCCCCCACAGGCTGTTGGTTCCAGGATATGAACACCACGTTGGGGAAAACAGTCTTTTGATGATAGCTTACAATGTACTACCACTTAATAAGTAAAATATTAGCAATCAGGAACATAATATGTCAAGGGCATCATACGTGGGGACCTCAAAGGCAAACATGTTTAAACATAACCAAACACATTAAAACCTTGAGAAAGAAGTCTGTATCAGACATGTAGCTTTCATTAAGGGAAATGCCTTCAGAAGATTCTTTTTCCATGTTATGAGAAAAAAAAAAAACACACAAAAAAACCCCCTGAACAAATAAATAAACTGTGAGCAAGGGATATGGGCTTCCTGTGGAGTAATGACTGGGAGAAGGTGGGGGTTCATGTAGAGCTCAAGGTCATTCATTGACCTCAAGAGGTCATGAGTCTCCCAGATAGGCTTCCTGTCAGGTCACCTCCACTATTAAAAACATCCTAGGTGTGTATTCAGGGGTCTGCTTTGTGAGGAGGCAACTGGGAAAGTAATTCAAATACTTCAAACCATTTACATTTAAAAGCAAAGAAATATTTTGCTCTTATGCTTGAAATGATTATAATTAATGTTTCATGACTGCTCAACAGTAATGCCGAACAGAAAATTTAGAAAGTTCAAAGTCCTCTTTGAACATTTCCCCCTCAAATAAGAAATACACACACACACACACACACACACACACATTTATTTATTTTTAAAAATTGCGATGAAGTCTGTCTTGCTTAGGCATGAACTAGAGGTCCTTAAGCTGGAGGTTTTAAATAGAACTCCAAGGCCTGAAAAGCCTCTGGTATGCAAATATTGTTATGTAGGTGCTTTTTCTGCTGTGGCTGAAATTCTCTGGTTCCCTTCTCCTTCCAGTAAGGCACTCACATTTAGCCCAGGAAGGAGAGAGCTTTCTGCATCTTGTAGGCTGAAAAGGGGGACAGGTTTCCCCTGCTCTGTTCCCTGTGGAACAACCACATTTTGATTTTGGAACTTGGAGAGATAAATGATCTCTCTGTCTCTGTCTCTTGTCTCTGTGTCACATGCAAATGTATAGAGATAAACCTGCATTCCATAAACATATCATAAGTAAAACGGCAAGCACCCTTAAATAAACACATGGGATTTTGTATCCTCTTAAATTATGACATTGCAGGCAGATAATCACCAGATTGGAAAACGGATCACATCTTTGCATGTCCAGTTCGCCTGGAGCAAATGAATGTTGTCTGAAAGAGTAAATGAGTATATTTAGAGGAAAACATTTATAGCGTTAAATATTTATAGGCCAATAGACACGTAAACCATCTTTCAGATATTCAGGTCCCTCCAAACTCCCAGGTCTCTTGTAAATATGGAAATATGTATTATAAAAGCAGTTTGCAAGCTATAAAGTCCTGTAAGGAAATAAGGTCACATTATTCTGCTAGCTGTGATCTCCCTGTGTCTGGGAGACAGGGCCCCAGATACCCTGGGCAGCGGTGTCTCTGTGGGTGCTGCCTGTGTTTTCTGAAGGGCAGGACATAGGATGCTGTGGGAGCCCCGACTGGGAGAGTCATGTCTGCTGCCTCGATCCCCTTTCCCTTCCTGTTCATGGAATCCTTGGGAATTCCAAGGGCACAGATTGCTGTAAAATTTAGTCTTGGAAGATTAACAGCGAGAAAAGGTTTTCCTGTTTCTTACAAAGGAATTACTCTCCCTTCTTGAGATCTTCAAACCTGATTGGGACATATTCATTCCTAAGAATGATCAGACACAACCAAAAGAATATTGTAGGACTTTCGAATGTTTCGATCACAATCTCTAGTACAAATCACACTTCACAGAGTTGTGAACATGTCCACACCTGCATGCACACACACAACACATACACACACACTGAAACAAAGTTTCACAAAACAATAATCGCACTTTTTAGATATGCAGTGTCACCTAATATTTCCTGTTCTCTTGTGTTAAAAATTGGTGGGTATATCCGCTGACTTTAGGACTGCCCCCTTCCACCGTTTAAAGAACACTGTCTCAGATGATACTCTGTTACATAAGAAGCACCTGCTTAAATAAATGAATAAATGGAATGCAGTTCTAAGAGTTTAGGAAGAGCTAAGGTTCTTCCTAAACTCCCATCTTCGCCTCCATTCCCCATATTCTCATAACACAACCCTAAGACCTGCTGAATTTCTTTCTTAAATGTACGAGTATTCCTCAAACCCCTTTTCTTCCCACCTCCATCCACTCTGCCTTGGTTCAGACCCTCATTGTGTCCCCAGGACTATTGCAGCAGACTCCTTACCTTTCTAAAATGCCTCCCTGTCACCTGCAGAATAAAGTACAGGCCCTTTCTGACTCACAGTGCCCTCCCTCAGTTGGCCCTGCTGCTTTCGGGAACTCCCGACCTACTTTGGGTCCAGCGCACGGAACTGCCTGGAGCTCCCCAGGTGCCTGGTGCTCATTCACAGCCCATACATGTGCTTAGGCCGTCTTCTTTCCTTCGTCTACCATGTTCCTCCTCCTTTTTTCCTCTGGATTTACGCTCATTCATCTTTCATCAAGATTCAGTTAAGACATCATCTATGGAATCCCAGGTTAGCCCACGCCTCTCTGGACTTTCCTACATCTACTGTCATCCTTACGGGATTAGATAGAAATGCTCTGGTCACACGTCTGTCCCCATTAGAACGGTGGCGCTTCAAGGGCAGGGCATGCCTAATGGACTTCGTGCACCTTGGTACCTGGCCGAGCACGTGGAGCTCAGTAGGTGGGCCATGCATGCTGAACCGTGAAGGAGCTGAGTTCTGCTTCTGCGCCAGGTGTCTCCTGGGTGGCTACCTTTCACCGACATTGCTTTGCATTAGTCCCAACCAGAGTGCACCACTGCTCCTTAAGAGCAATTTCTAGCAAAGGGCCTCCAGGTTGCTGGTCAAAGGCCTTCGGGGAAGGTACCTGTACTCCTGTGAAAAACGCTCCTGCGTTTTGTCCTTCCCTGGTTTGACTGAGGGAGGCTGAGGGGCACAAGCTAGGTCTTCTTAGTTGTCTGCCCCGTTTGAGAATTCTGCCACTACTGTTGCTGGGGCTGAGGTCGGGCTGTGTGACAGCACAACCCCCATCTTTATCAACAACAAATCAATGACATGGAATCTCATGCAGCCTAGAGACCTTCCAGGTATGGATTTGGAATAGTTCTGGGAAGTTGGATTTGGTCCAGAGTCATTTCCAATCTGGAGGACCCTGAAAGAAGGAGGGTACTTCTGCTGATGAGCAAAAAGGGTTAGGTCCCCTCATGAGCAGGTCTGAGGTCTAGTTCAGTCTGCACCACCAAGAGGCCATGGATAACCCCAGAGGAGACCAGCTCCCCGAGGCTGCCCCACTCATACCTCCAGGGGAGTCATCCAGCCAGTTCATGATGACACCCTGGGGATGTGGGTATGCTTTTAATCAGAGTAGAGTAATGCCTCCCTTGAAATGGAACCACACTACAGTAGAGAAACAGAGTAGAGTAATCCCTTCTCTGGAAATGTAACCACGCTCAGCTATGACTATTTTGGTTCTCGGGAGCAGAGGGAAAATGTGTGATGTGCTGTGGTGACCTTCTTTTAGGTACTGGACTTAGTTGGGTCTGCCTACAAGACCCTCCCCTTTACTCTGATTACAGTTTTTTTTCCTTGAAGGTGTAGTATGTTGGACACATTCTCCAAGGAGCCTTCCCTGAACTCTTCTAACTAACGCTTATGTCTCCACCACTCCGTGGTCTCTGGCCATTTTGAATTGTTATTTGACCATTATATGTAACCATGACTTCCACCTCTTTGTAGTCTTAAAGTCTGAGCACAGTCAATTTGTAAATAGTAGGGGCTCCATACAAGTTTATAGCGGTTGTAGCTATTACGGCAACTGTGAATAACCAACATAAAAACAAGCTTGTATACGGGCATCGCTGACGATGATTGATGATGACGACGATTGATGGCTGTTGTTCATTTCTAAAGATAGGAAAGGAGACAGACCTGGCGGAAAGGAATGAACACCTTCAAGGATAAAATAAAGGCAGGAACAGATAAGGGAAAGGAGACAGCAAGTTGAGATCTGAAACTTTCAGAGACAAAGTGTGGCAATGGAGAGTAGCACGGAGTATGGATTTGCTGTAGGCATCCCTGAGCAAACCACCTTATATCTCAAAGTCTCAGTTTTCTCATCTGCAAAATGTGCATAATGTTACGTACACTCTGCATGGTTGTGAGGATGTGAGAGAAACTCCAGGACAAGGAAGGGCAACCCTGGTCCGCAGCACAGGACTTTGGACTTCACATTGGTTGAACAAAATGAATTATGTCAATTGATAAAAAGCAGGCACTTAAAATTTGAGCCATTATTATTAACGTGTTTCTCCGAAAATAAGACCTAGCCGGACAATCAGCTTTAATGTGTCTTTTGGAGCAAAAATTAATATAAGACCCAGTCTTATTTTACTATAGTCTTATAGTATTATATTATATTATATTATATTATATTATATTATATTATATTGTATTATATTATAAAGACCCGGTCTTATTTTCATATAAGTAAATTTTACTATGTTACTTATAGTAAAATAAGACCGGGTCTTTATTATAATATAATATAATATAATATAATATAATATAATATAATATAATACTATATAAGACTACGTAAGACTTTAAGACTATAGTAAAATAAGACCGGGTCTTATATTAATTTCTGCTCCAAAAGACACATTAGAGCTGATGGTCCAGCTAGATCTTACTTTGGGAGAAACATGGTAATTGAAATGAATACTTTTCACATTTTCCTCTGATGTTCTCAAATGCCGCAAGAAAACAAGCAGATGCCCTCGGTGATATTTCCATCTATACAGAGGACAAATCTAAGATGCCCACACATGTTTCGATACAAAAAGCTTTCCCTCAGATTTTAAGCAAGCTGATGCTCCGAGAAGATGTGCCGTGCTGTAGCTTCTTAGGCTCCTGGACATTCTGCCAGGCTGAAGAGGCTCCGAGGAAAATTTGAAGAGAATTTTCACTTTTAGAGAGATGACTTATTATTTTTAAACAACAGCCTCCCTGCACACAAGAAAAGGTGGGGTTCAGGCAAATTCCGACTCATTCAAGCCACATTGACTTTACGCTGGACCCAGAGGTCTGACTAACAAACGGAGACATACTGGCGACTGATCATTGACAGTTGGCTAAGCTTAAAATCACAGGGTAGAGGCAGACTCTCTGCTGAGCGACATAAAGTCCTGGCTTGAAAACAAAGGCCTTCTTAAATATATTTCCATAAAATAGGAGATCTCATGTTCTGAAGGCAATCTGTGCATTTTATTCAGGAACACAAGCAACATCCTGCAAAAATAACCTGAGCTAGAACTCCAATTTGATTCACTCCCCTGCTTAAAACCCTTCATCATTCCCAAATCTCTCCAGCGTAAAATCCCAGCTTCTGAGAACAGCTTACATATGATTCTTGAGCTCAGCATTGGTCTCTGGCACATTCTCCTGTGTCTCGGCTGCCCACGTGCCCTGGTCACCAGTGGTATCGAATACTTTGCAGTTTCCTTGAATGGACACCATCTTCTCCACCACATTGTCTTTTCCATGGAGGTACTTTCCCTATGTCTAGATTGCTTTTCTCCCACTTTATCTGACTAGCCACTTCTTCTTTCCCCATTATTTCTTTAATTCACAGCTTTAGTTCTACCTTCCCTGCCAAGTGCTTCCTGACCACCCCACTCCTGCCACACAGGGAAGTAAGGTTTGCCCAAGTCTCCTTTGCACCCTCTATGTACCTCTGGCCCAGCACTTACCCTGTCACTGGAATTTGTTACTGTGTTTTCCTGGTTCCCCCGACAGGCATCGTCTTTGTACATCCTGACCAACATGGTGTGCAACACCCCCACAGGGTGTGGTTAACGTGTGTGGCCAATGGAGGCAGGTTCCCACACAGAGGCTCGAAGAAATTTAGAGCAAGGAGGAGTCCTCTCTCGTGTTTCCGGCCTTAGAGCAGAGAAGAACCTCACTGCTCCGCAGTGACCTCTGAGGCATCAGCTAAGATTCCAAGCCTCCACACTTCCTTTCCTCACTGTTTTCATTCACATTAAAAAGGAACACCATGGAATTGCATCACACACTCTAAATAAAGTCACAGGGAGAAACGGTTCCTTTTGGAACAGAAAGAACTTTCTAACGAATCAAACCCCTACATGTAACTAAAACGTGAGGTGGAGTCTGTCCTACTTCTTCCCAGTAGCAAAACTCTCCACATGGAAAGAAAGGCTTAAGAGTTTCATTATAATTCCAATGGTCCATCTTTTGTTTGAGATTTCCGAATCTTTTCTTACATGCCCTTTAAATCATCAACATAGTTCAAAAACATTCCACAGTTGACTACAAGTAGCAAAGATGATGATGTTTCTAGGACTTCTTCCTTCTTTGTACAAAAAAAAAAAAAATACCCTCATAGTATCACGCATGTACTAATGAAACCAGGTTCATCACCTCTTAAATTTTATGCCTCTCTTCTGTCAAGTGTGGTTTCTCCTGACAATCTAAACAGTATATTATTAATTACACATTCCATCACCTCACCTATTTCATAACACAATAAGTATCAGCAGATTTAGAGTATTTGAAGTTAATAATCTCAAAACAGCAACAGTAACAAAAATTTCACACAACCTATGTTGACCGAATTCTAGGTGTTAACATTTTCTTGGGCAAAATGGTTTCTATTAGCAAAACCCAGAGAACACTAAACTACCAACCAATTCTACCAGAAACCTCCTAGGAAACTCTGCTTTGAGGATTTATATCCATTCTCCTTAGGCTTCCTATTGATACCTCCTTTGTTTTCCTCCAAAAACAGATGGGGAACACTTCACAGCAGGGCTTTGAGATGCTGGTCTGGGAAAGTGGGGAAGTACCATATGCTGATGTCATTGTCATTTCTGAAATACCAGCCCTGGGCACTCTCCCATCTGGGGAACTTTTCTAATCTGGATTTCTCTCTCCCAGCCTTCCCTCACTACCCACTCACATGACCCCTGGGGGAACCATGAGTCACTTCCTGTCCAGTAAACTCATGCTTCTGTAAGAATCTGAACTGAAGGGTGTGATGAGAAAGACTGTGAGGGAGAGGGTTGCCTGGAAGGGAGGCAGAGGGGAGGGGAGGGTCCCACTTGAGCTGCATGGGAGGGTGAGGTGCAGAGCAGGCCAACGCTTGATGGTTTAGGAGATAATTAGTGCCATCACAGCAATCACCAGAGTCTTGCATTGTTTAATTATTTACCTCCAGGATCCTCACTCCACTCTTCACCTTTCCACTGCTTATTTGCAACTTCAGAAAGAATGGAGGGTGAAAGAAATAAAATAAGTCGATTCATCCATCTTACATTTAAGTCTGAGTGATTGGGAAAATCTGAGACCTAATGAAAAATAAGCGGTTGGATGGGCATCTATTTTACTGAGACTTGCATTCTCCTTTGTCACTAATATTAATAATTTGGATGCAGTACATGAGCTTTCTAGCTCCGTTTTTAATAAAATATTTGTTTTTTCTACAGTATGTTTTTCTTTTTAAATTAAGATAACATTGTGGCAGAGACGAGCTAAGTATTTCACAAACACCTGAGGAACCCTGATTAGCAGCATCCCCCGCCCCCGGCTGGCAGGCAGGTCATGTGAGTGGGTGACCTGCCACATGACCTACCACCCCTCTATCCACCAGCGATGTCCCAGTGCCCTGGGGACCTCAGGAGCTGCAGTAGAGGTGGGGGAGCCTCAGTCAGCCTGGATCTGAAGCAGAGTGTCTTGTCCCCAATGTGAGTGCAAAACAAACTTTTAGTCGGTTGAGATTGTAATACTGTGAGGACAGGGATTTCTGCCTTATTTGATGTTGAATCCCCGGTGGCCACCTTACACTGGAAAGGAGTAGGTATAGGGCCAATGTTTATGGAATAATGAAGGTTTAATGAGTCATAACAGGTCACACATGAAACATCAAAATGCACACAGAATGCTGAGAAAAATGTCTGCAGATGCTTTGCTACAACTACACACACACACACACACACACACACACACACACACACACATACACACACCACACGAGCTCAACTTCCCTCTAAATATTACTCAAAAACTCTTGTCTTTTATGCCAATTTTTGTTTTCATGGAAATCATCCAGCTTTCAATATGCACCATATTAAGATAGATTGTGAAACGATTTTTTTTATCTTAAAAGGATTCATTTCTGCTCCTCCACCTCATCTAGAAAGTAAACCTGACCTCAGTTGACTGCACTAATTTATTTCACTGCTCATCAGTTTTGGAGACTCAAATGCATTTAAAACGCAGTTTGGGGTTATGCAGACCTTAATGGTAGATCCGTTGAGGGGATGTTATGGGGGTGGGGGTTAGGTTTGCCTGCTCCATGTTCTCTTTATAAAGAAACTGCTTGCGCCTATCAGACTAGTCTATGAGTCCTTGAATGTGACAGATGGTAAGATGCTTTGCCTTGGTAACAAAACCCACAAATCCCTTTTACATTGTATTTCATGCTAAACTTGATTTCTAGGTTTAAAACTATGAAGTGACATTTAAAGTGTAACTTAGAGACACACAGATGCTCTGTGTCTGTCAGGGATAAGCCAATGACTCCATACCTCATATTTATGCTTCTCTTTTGTCATTTAAAAATATTTCACTTCTTTTTCTTTTATTGTTTAAAAAGTAACATCATGAATAGCTTTATGCCTCATATAATCATAAGGAAGAATTACAGTCTAAGATTTTCTAATTCCTTTAGTATATTTGCAAGAGGCGATAACACGCACATTTATAATTTGGTTGGAATCTCCAGAGTAGCTGTATCTTTTAACACCAGCATTTACTGACTAGATATAACCAAATTTTAGTTATAAGAAAGAAGCAAGGGAGGAAGTTAGAGTAGAATTAAGGAAGGAGAGAAAAAAGGAAGGGAGGGTAAGGGAGGGAGGGAGGGAGATAAAGGGAGGGAGGGAAGGAGGGAGGGAGGGAGGGAGGGAGGGAGGAAGGAAGGGAATCCAATAACATGTCATCCTTTCAAATTATCCAAACAAATAAAGCCCTTTGGCTGGCCCCTGGATAGTTCTAGTCTAGCACTAACCCTCTAGGGCACTTCAATTTGATTTTCTGGCTGCTGTATATGAAATTCCAAGAAAGAAAGAACCCGTTGTTTGCCTTTCCAGCTATATATTGTCACCTTTATTATGGACAGTGCCCAGTTCATAGCTGTTACTCCAATCAGAAACTTTGACACACTTTCCTTCATTTCTTTTCTCTCAGTACAATTTTTGGCCTGGCTCAGTTATTCTCCCATCTACAAAACAGTTCTCTGCACCCTTTCCTCCCAGTCTCTGTCTTATCCTAGGTCCTCTGGATTTCCAGCAGGAGTTCAAAAAAAGTCATTGACTGAAATGTACCACCTTAATAAAGGCTCAGTTTCCTTTTAACTTCAACTCCCTCTACATCATTTTAAGTACTGTTGTGAAAACAATGATCCCAAACCTAGATTTAGATTTATGCTATATTAAAATTCAGCTCCTCAACACTTTCTGGGATAAAACAACCTTCTCACCGTACTAGGTACCTTGTAATGATCCACTAAGGTCCCATTAACCTATGACTAAATGTTTGGTGAAAGTTCATTGTGGATAATGAATGCCTATTGGAGCTTTATTTTACCCCGAACCTGATTTACTTAAAAAATATTTTAAGGATTTACTGCAATAGGCATAAAAGCAAAACTCCACATGTTTTTAAGCCTGTGGCTCTTAGCACCCCCACCATGATAGACCAAAAATAAAGGCGATACAGTTGGGGTATTGCACCCATTCCTCAATGTGCCCAATATAAATTGCCTGCTCTTAAAACAACAACAACAAGCATTCAAAACAAACAAATAAACACAAACAAAAAACAGTGTTACTCCAATGCATTAACATACTCGAGTTTCAAAAACAGACTTTGGAATTTTGTAAACAATTTACAAGGTATATTTATTTTAAGTTATGACATAAGCAGTAAAATGAAGCCATGCAAAAGGCTATATACACAATTTCTAACTTTTAAAGTATATTTTTCTTTGGGAAGCTTTGAAGATTGACCCACTGTGGATTATTAGATAGTGAGTTAAGTAATTTCTGAACGCTTTTAATTGAATTTTTAAAAACCATCTGCTTGGTCATTGTTCATCTATTGTTGTTACCCAGGCTTTTATAAAAATTTCCTTTTAATTTTTTTTGATAAAATATATATGTACAAGAAAAAAAGAAAGGGAGAGCCAACGGAGGGCAAAGACTCTTTCTGGAGCAGGTTGTTCCTCCACAGGAGAGTCGAGAGACGCCAAAGGAAACAATAGGATAAAGTGACCAGCTAGCTGAGTAGCCTTGGACACAACCCTCAGACATCGCCAATCTCAGTCTTCTCACCAATAAAACGAGCTCTCTTTTTGAGTCTAGTAATGCTCCAAAATTCTATGATTTGTAAGATGAAATGTGATGTTGACAATATCTGAAATCACTGGAGCCAATGCCACTTTGGAACAATGTCATAGGACTCCAGAGAAGATAAACCATCCCTCTGTCTGGCTTTACATGAGTGTAGACAATAGCCACACCCATGCTAACTGAATCCAAGAAAACCCATATGACCGCTGTGAAAATGCAGGTCCATCTAACGCTTTGTTGCTAGGAAAGCACTGTCGACTAGACGAGCTCTAACCCAAGTGGTTTATCTGATTTCATAGTGTGGTCTCTGACATAGCGAGTGAACCATCCTCAGAAACCACAGCCTCAGCTGCTGTGTATGTCTGGGACACCAACCCAAACTCGTTCCTTTTTGTCCATTTTACGCTTAAATGTAATGTTTCTGATCTCTCTCTGTTTTATAATCCAGTTCTAATAAAGATGAGAAGACACACGGGATTCTGACTATATGGAGATGAATAAAAGTGCATTTTTTAAGGCAGTCAGTTATTGTAAGACAGTTATTAAAATGTCTGGGTAAATGACCTCACACTGCACTCAGCCTGCAAACTGGTCAGGCAATCTGGCTCCGATAGCACATGGCCTTGGGCTGCTTTCTCTGAAATCGAGTTAGAGGAATCTGTGAACTGGAGTCTCTTCGAAGCAGTTCCCACAGCACCTAACACTGTGTCAGGTACAGAACAGCAGGGCAAAACTTGTTGGAAATAACTAAATAGATACTGTTGAAAAGTTAAAAAAAAATTCTAGAGCATGTGAAGGCTTTAACACATTGTAGTTTGACCGGAGATAAACAATTGTTATAATTAGACTATTTACTAAACAGGGAATAAGCTATGTAGAGGCTAAAACAGTATATTGGTAACTTTGCTTCCATTATTCCTTAATTGGTTAATGATAATCATGACTCTTGTTATTGGGATTTGAAATAAATATTATCCCTAGAATACTGTATTTTTAAAAATGTATATTCATGAATGTTCTCCTCGATGTAAATTGAATGAGGAACGTTCATATGGCTCACAAAATGCATTCGGTTCTCGCTTTCATTCTCTCTTATGCCATTCAAGTATTCTGCTAGCAGGTATCTGAATTATTATTGCTGATATCATGTTCCAGGTATGATGCTAAATGCTTTACGCTTTTATATACAATGGCTCATTTAATCCTCACAATAACCTGTAAAAAGATATCATTACCACCATCTTATGCAGGAAGAAAGTAAGGCTCAGAGAGGTTAAATAAAGCACCGAGCTCATGCAACAGGAATGCTACCAGTAAAACCAAGTCTCAGTTCCAATGCTAGCCCTCATTCATAACGACACGGGAATAACTAGATAAAAACAGCAAAGCTCTTCCAAATCCTTTTGGAAGAAGGTAGGGTACAACAAGAATACAATTCTGAGATGTTCTAAATTAAATCACAGAGGGCTGAAGAATAAGAGAGAGAGCAGTTAGCCTGTTAATAGCTGGGGGCCAGCTGACAAAAGACTGCTGCCGTTTTTTAATGGATGTTGGAGCTTTCAATCAACATCCAGGCGTCCACTAGCAACCATTAAATGGGCCACCACATTCTGCACATGAATGAACTTTCATGACCGTTGCCTGTAACCAATTAAAAGTAGTAAATACTTCTTCCTACGACTTTGCACCTATTATAGAACTGGCCCCAGCTTCACCTTGTCCCACGCTCCCCATCTGTAGCCAGTGTATATTCTTTCAAAACAACTTACGTCTTTCTTCCCCGAACTTGATGTATAAAAGCGTCCATCAACTGCAGGACAGTGGACATGTTGCCTTTGCCACGTAGCCCTGCTGCTGGTAGCTTAGATTGCACCGCCCCAGAACCTGGTCCTTTTGGGCCCAATAAACCCTTTCCTTTAAAAAGACTTACAGCCATGGGAGTTAAGATTTTTGTTTAACAGGAATAAATTATAAATAAAAATGCAATCAAAGGAAAAGAAAAAAAATTACTCACATAATTTTCCCATTTATGTATCCATACCTTAGTATGGAAACATATATATTACCATTGCACCAAATAACGTGAGGAGTTGAAACAGAGGTCACCTAAATGGCAGTGCTTCAACTGACGAAAATGAGGGCTGTTAGTGTTAGGAAGAAGGAGAAAAAGTTGAATCATCAAGCCATAATTTTCCAAAGGTCTTGACTCCTTGTGGAATCATTCTATGCAGAAGAACCAGGGTGCGGGTCAGAGTAAAGGTGCTAGGAGCTTTGGAAGAGGCGAGGAGCAGTAACGATGAGGCAGCATTACCAGAAATGTGGTGACAGGACAGACACAGACGAGCATGGCACCAGAGCTTTTCATGTGACCCCACACTTTCTTGACTCTCTGAGCTAGAAACTGTTATTGCAATTTTGGAAATGAGCAATAGAAAAGTGTGCACACAACTGGTGATAGTGTCAGGTTTCAAACCCAGACCCTTCTGAGCGCGAAACCTTCCACTTCCCAGGACACCAGCCTGTGGCAGTGCTGGTGCCAGCCGCGGCACAGAGCTCACATCCGGAAAACAAGGAAACCAAAAAGGGACCCTAACATGGAGGGCTCCCAGGGGACAGAAAGCACAGAGACCTGGAAAACAAATGAGGAGGTTTATCCAGCTATGTGCACTATTAATTAAATTTAGCTGTCTACCAGCTAAGGACTCTGCGGCTCCATGGTGATTATCAAGCCAGTCAGAATTTCAAATGGCGCTGATAACTAAGTGTAATTGGATTATGTTTTTTCCCCTCTCAGAGCTGAAGCAAAAAAAAAAAAAAAAAAAAAAAAGGTGCCTTTCAACCGAGGTTTTCATGTAGTGTTTTTCTACTAATAAGTAGTCCAGTATTATCCCAGAGACCTCAAGGATTGCTAGAGCTTAGTTCCACTTACACAGGGGGAAAAATAAATTTCTCCTAGGTAGGAGCAAGAGCATAGAAACACACTCTTCCGGGCTCTTCTTGCCTCAATTTGGACTTCCGGTCAACAGACTCAACTCAGCAGAAAAGCCACAGGAATGGAGCAATGAACACAGCCCATGCCTAATAACTGGATAAATAAATAAATAAAACTGATGATTTTTGAACCATAAATACATTTCACTTTTAAAAACAGCTGTTGCCTTAACATTGCGTGCTCAATGAATTTTTGTAAGTGAATAATTGAATTATGGAGGGCTTAATTTAAATATAGAGGGCTGGTTAATATTTCATTTTGGAAATAGTCTATGAAATCCACTTTACGAAAGAGACTTTTTCCACTTAGAAAATGCTTTGACTGAATCTCAAAAAACCAAACAAAACCCTGACTTGTATATCTTGTAAATGTAGATACTTTTATGGTCAGATACATTAAATAGGTTAACCAGCATTTGTTTCAGGTATTAAAATCCATTTATATTTAGATATTACATTTTAAAGTATTTAGCACATACCAAAATTGCTTTAATAGAAACCTCAAATAATTTGTATGTTTGCTAATAGAAAACTTTTCAAATCTATAATGCTTTGTTAGTTTGGGACAGAATATAGGACAAATTCAAAGAGTAAAGAATTAAGATGGAAAGAAAGTTAGTTCTCAACTCCCAGATCTGGGCTTCTTTGGAGAAAGTGAAAACAGAGTTTTAAAAAATGAGAAATGAATGATAAATTGCTTTATAAAAAGGAAACTATATATGATGTGAGTCATTTAAAAAAATGACTATCGCTACCATAAAGACTTTGATTCATATTTTTTTGGTGATACCGCCCGCTCTTGTATAAACATACACACATACCAGTATGTTGTATGAACTGCAATCGTGTAATGACTTCAAGGAAAAGCTTGTTTTTATAAAAATACTCATATTTTCCCATGCTTCTTCACTTCTTGTGCAAGAACATTTATGAGATTCAAGTAAACTGTGTTTTATTTGTTTTCCTTTGTTCTTCCCTTCTTACTGGAAGAGAACGCTATCTGGATGTAATCATGTTCAAGGAGAATAAATTCTGACTAAGGAGATGATTTAAATCACTGACCAACAGTTAACATGCCTAATCCTGCCCCCACTTTGGTATAGCAACTTCATTTTACCAGGTGAGCATATTCATTCAGTCCAATGCCACATGCCCCCACACAGGAAGGAATGCTATTTCAGTTGCCTCCGACTGCCTCTTTGCACATGTAGCCACTATCCCCGCAATATGGCTGACTAAAAGGGAAGTTTTGCAGCAGTAGAAACACCATGTGTGAATCCCTGGCTTCCTTCAAGTCCCTGGAGACTGTTTTCTCTCTGCATACTACCCCATTGCTCGCTAAATCATTGTTTGTATTCACCGTACTGTCAGTAAGCCTGTCTGGTGTTCCAGCCACCTGGAGCTGACAAATGTTTTCCTAACATGAGGGGTGCCATAGCAACCAGATTTGTGGCCTGGATACAAACCAGGCGCGGTGGTGCTATAATTTAAGGTGGGAAATCAGAAAGAATGTCTTGAGAACTCAAAATTCATGAATTTTTAGGACAAAGTTCTTTTAGACACAAGAATGGAAATTACCCCAGATTCTGAGAGAAGGCAGGCGGTAATTTAGATTGGGAAGATCTTATATTTCAAGTCTGTCTATTTCTTACAAGCAATGCTACCTTGGACAAGTGAGTGAATCTTTCTGAGCCTCAGTCTTGTCATCTGTAAAATGGAGTTAATAATCCTGCCTCAGAGGGTGGCTGTGAGGATGAATTGGGATGATACCTGGGCTGTGGTTAGCAGATGAGAAGCATGTACTAATTAATAGCTTTTATCATCAGCTAAAGGAGGGAGGCAATGGATAGTTACAAGACACAAGGACAAAGGTCTCCAAAATAGGGCAGCAAGGAATACGTTATTAGGTTGGTGCAAAAGTAATTGTGGTGTAAAAGGTTAAAAATAATTGCAAAATCGTAATTACTTTTGCACCAACCTAAAGGAAATTTTCATTTGTGCTCATTTACAGTATTTTAAGTATATTTTAGATTTTTAAGAAGTAAATTGCTGTGCAGTATTCACTATCAGGATTTGCCACAAGGTGCCCTCACACAAGCTGCCTGCCTGGTGGTGGTTTCTGAGGGAGGCAGGCACAGCACAGAGGGCTGTGTGCAGTCACATACGCAGGTAATGTACGATGGTCCGCACGGATCTGACTGAGAGGATATGTCCATGACATTGCTTACTTTTAACCAAACTACCCACACCAAATGGAGAAGCGACTTATAAAGATTCCCGCAGCGAAACCACGAAGAGAGGATAATATGAATTACTAGCATGAGGAGCCAACAAGAAAAGTGACAGAGCCGAAAGTCCCCTACCTCTAGTCCTGGCACTGTAACTGTCACCTCTGCAAGGTAAGATCAAGGAAAATATATTTAGACCAGACAGGAAGTCAGCTGGAATAACTGAAAATGGTCTGGAAGATTATTTGATATAGGGATGTATGTAATTGTTGATGAACTTTGGCCTTTATGACCTGAGATAGTTAATGATAGTGGAACATGTATGTAACTGACAAAATACAGAGAAATTGGAAGTACTGCTCGAAAGCTTGTTACTGAGAGGAGTATACATTCAAAAGTGTGGGCCTGCCGTGCTAGGGAAGATGAATCTAGAGCGGGCATATCATAGGATGGTCTCCAGCAGCGTGCTTCCCCACCTTTCTCCCAATGTGGTCCACATATTTGTACCACACGCTGGGATACACTTGCAGGCTTCTGCAAGCCCCAGGTTATGAGATGGGGCCCGTGGCTGCCCCAGCTGCTGCTCAGCCTGCCTAAGGGTCTTCAGCAGACGTACACAGCCATTCAGAGCACATTCGCATACCACGTGAGGCACTACAAAGCCCATTGGTGGGAAACTCAGGCTTACAGACAGATTTAGGCAGGGCTAGTTATTGAAGACTACAGCTATTTGGTTCTGACTGAGCCCACTCTGTAGAAATGGGGAGAGAACGGTTTTCTAAAATATGGACTTCTTAAGAATCAGCCCCATGAAATCTGTCTATACGTCAAGAGGGTTTTCTGTGAGAAGTCAAATATTTATGCTATTTCATTCTCTCCAATCTGATAAAAGAATACATTTAATACATTTATAAATATTCTCTTTCCTATCCGTGAGCATATTCCACCACTGTAGGGTCAACCCTTAGCATAGCTCTACTCACACAGTAAGTGCTAACACGTGTTTGCCCAACAGATAAACAAGCCACAGTTAAGCTGAAAACAGTTCGTCAATCCTTATGTTCACATCCACAAATGTCTTTTTGCCCGTCCTGCCAACAGCTGTGTAACATTGTACCACTGATTTCCAGTCCCCATGCTCCTTACTCACTCTTAGCTGACTTCAGCTCTTTCTTTGATGAGATCGAGACCATCCTATAAAAGCCGTCTTAACACTAAACCTAAGTTATTCAGTGTAAGCACTCTCAAGTTGTCTTTGACTTACTCCTTCTTAACCAAACCCATCAGTCATGGAGGGTCACTTTCGTTGAAACAGCTCCTTTTTTCCCTTCTTCTGCTCAACACTGCCTCAACTACACAGTCAGCTCTTGAGTGACTCACTCAGCACCCGAGGGCTCTCCTCCTCTGTTCCTCTAACACACTCTTATCTCAAATGTCCACCTTACTCTCCTTCCTTCTTCACTCAAGCCACTCCTCCAAAAAGCCTTCCTTGGCCACCTTTTCACAAAATATAAATCCTCTCATTCACGTTCATTCTACATTTCCTAGTTTGATTTATTCTCTTTTCAATTACCACTGAAATGAATATCATTTATTTGTTTTTGTTGCTAATTGTCTGTCTTCCCCACTAGAACTTAATTGCTGTGAGGGTTGAAAACTTCATCTTCTTGTTTTGCTTACAGATGTATCTCTAAAGCCTAAAATGGAGCCTGGTGCATAGTAGGTACCCACTTAATATGTGTTCAGTGAATGGAGGGGTAGGAGGGTGGATGGATTACTGCAGTGGACCTATGCATGGTATCATTGCTTCCTCTTCAATCTGCGCTTCTATCAAAATGTTCATCCTAAATTACAAGTTAAAAAATTCCTACTCTCCTCATAAGTTGTTAATAGCTCTACATAATTTAGGAAATAACATCTAAAAGTTTTCAGAGATTTGATCACAGCTATCTCTCTATACAAGGTGTGATCAGAAAATACAGTGAATGTTTTAAATTTAAAAAAAGAATTATGACAGTAAAAGATACATTGCCATTAATTTCCCTCAAAATACTCCCCCTCACTTTGAACACACTTAGCCCATCATTCTTGCCACTTTCTGAAGCAGTTCTGGAAGCCCTCTTTAGTGAGGGTCTTTCTTTCATCCTCCATCATGACAATGCTCCGTGTCACACATGGCTTCTAGTACAGCAATTTCTGTCAAATAAAAACATTACGGTGTGTCCTCATCCACCTTATTCACCAGATGTGGCATCATGTGACTTCTGGCTCTTCCTCAAAGTCAAAAAGCCATGAAAGGTAAACGTTTTGAATCGACATGTTTTAGTTGCTATGACAGCACAACTAAAGACACTCAGGAAAGAGGACTTTGAGAACTGCCTCAGAAAGTGGCAAGAACAACGGGAAAAGTACATTCAAAGCGAAGGGAAGTATATTGAGGGAGATTAATGACAATGTGTCTTTCACTGAAATAATTTTTTTAAATTTAAACATTCACCATATTTTATGATCACACCTTGTACATCCTAAGGTCTAGTCAGGCTGGGGGACCATGCATTTATCTTGAACACACTCAGCACTTTAAAGTCTTTGTGTTTTCTGACATATATCATTTTGAATATCTGTTCCCTACCTTGCCCTCTACTGAACTCTACGGATGCTTCCAGGCGAAGCTCAAGTGTAGTACTACCCGTGAAGCTTTCCCATTCTTCCAGTTTGACCATGTGCTCCACAGTACACCTCCTTTTACTTCTGATTAATATAAAAATCACTCTCCCTTGAGTTATGTTCATATCTGCTCCCAAGGTGGGACTATAACATCCTTGAAAAGGCATTTTAAGTCTGTCTCCTTTGCACTGTTCCTTGTACCTAATAGACAATCAATAAATGCTTGTCAAAATGAAACGCACAGTGTCACTAGCTGTGGATTTTGAGACCAGAGAATTGTAGCAAGAATGCATTTAGATCCTTTGTACAAATAATAGCCCGACACCAACTAAGGGAATGTCAGTGAGACTGAGAAGAAAAAATAAGATGGTAGCGTGAGCAACATGAAGTTGGAGACTTTAATAATAACTCTAAAGATATGGGTATCTTATTTCTCTCTGCTGGAATGCCTGGCACTGAGACGTCACTTAATTTGGAATTTGATCCTCAGCTAAAAATAAACTGATTTTATTTAATGTGAGGCTCACAATTGTTGTTTAACCATTTTGTGGTTTTATTCAAGTACTTGCAAGGCCCAAAGAACACCAGTCAAGATGCCTCTGTGTTACATAAAGGTTCTTTTCATGAAGTAATTTATGGTTAATTCAAGAAATTGTATCTCATGTGTGTGCTGGTTTCTCCTCCCCAGGCCGGTCCCCAGAGAGTACACAGCTAGCCATTGGTCAGGCCCAGTACAAATGGTTCAGTATGCAGGATAATAAGCACATGTGGAAAGAATAGTCATTCTCAGGAGATTGTTCTAAATCATTGTTTCCTTGTGGGGAGTAGAGAACCAATAATTCCAAAAGCTTTTATAGCATACTCTTTGCTGAGGCAATAGAGTGAGTTTAAATTCTAGACCCATGAGCAATGGATTCAGGCAGGAACCTCATCCCCTTTCCTGACTGCAGGATGAACGGTTTCCGGCAAGGCCCCTCTGGCAGAGGTTGAAAGGGACCAGCACCCCCGACCCCCGCAAACTCCTCTCCCCCAGTTGCTGACAGTATTCGTACCCTCCTTTACTATCCTGTCAGGGTTACCTGAGCAGGAGCATTCAGAGTGCTCCTGCAGGCAGCTTGCTCTCTCATTCCCTTCTGAGTCAGGTTACCAGCTCGGCCCAGCTCATGCCACATAACTGACCACCTTCATCCTTATGCCCATTTCTGTTTGTGGAAGACACTGGCAAGGAGTGAGCTCCCGTGAAGCCTGGTGGAGGCATTTCTCCTCAGGCTCTCTCAGCTTTACTGACAACGGGGCCAGGTCAGGGGGCTTTCCCGATTCTGAAGACTTAGGTTCCTGTAGCATACACCGTCACGGGCCGCTTTCCCCTGCTCCCTCCACCCCAGCCTGACGCATGCACATTGCAGGGCGGCTGGGGTGCAGCCCATTCGGGGATTTATTTGTCTATTTATTACTGAGTTTGTGTTCATTTCTGAAGTTGGCATTCCTTCACCATATAAACAGTGAACTCTTTGAAGCAGGGGACTTGTCATCACTTTTTCTGCAACATGCCAAACAGGGCTGCTTAGAAATGTCTTTAAAGAAGGCACATGTGTGTCTGCCCTTTTAAGACAAGGACAGGCCTGCTGAGGAAATGTGCCTGCCCAGTACTTCTGCACCCTGGCCTTTTTACTGAGAGCTTCAGTAAAAAGAGCTTCAGTGGCATGGATGAGGGATGCATGTCAAGTATTTTTCCAAGGACTGAAAAAAGAAAACCTCCCCTCTTGAACAAAGAGGTAGGTGGTGGATAGTGTATCTCCATGAGCAAGACCCCAACCCATGTATCGGCGAGGTGGCAAAAGAGAGTGGAGCTTCTAACTCGGCTCAGTGTTCAACTGACTCCCCAACCCTGACCTGGTAGATTGTTTCTAGTATTCCTGTGGTTTATCCTGATATAACGTGCAGAAACTGTTATGATAGAACGGCTTTGCCTCTGTCAGTTATTCCATGTAAAAGGAGATTAAAGAAGGGATTATAAAAAGCCTCTGCAATTTACATAGCTTTCTTCATAGTCATGTAACAAGCAGACTCAAGGTTTCCCTTTTTAACTGTTTTTAACCTCAGTTCGAGACAAAAGTCAAGCCAGTTAGATTTCTATCTTTTAGTGATAGTCTGCTTTTTAATGAAATAGGTAGGACAGGCCTTTAGGCCCCTCCGAAGGCTAAGATTATTGCTCCTTCAATGAGTTTTCAAACTTTGGTCTCAAAGTTTATCTTATTTTCAACATTTTATAAATTAAAAATGGGGAGAGTAGTAAAATTAGAAGCCTGATAAAAAGTTGCTCAACTGGATGACTCCAAGTAGATCCTTGGCTCTATGTAAAATATCTAAACAAAAAGGCAGCCCTTAGCTCAATACAATAGTATATAATTGATCATTTGACCTTTGTATTATTGAGAACTTTATTCTGATTATTAAAATAATGCTGGTCATTCAACTTACTTGCCATTTTTCATATTATTTATGACTAATACCATGTTAAATATCTTTGTTCAGGAAGCTTTGTCTACATTTTTTTTTAACTACTTCCTTAGGATAATTTCCTAGAAGGAGAATTACTAGACAGAGGGGCTTGATAAATACTGCCAAACTGCCTTTCAAAAAGATGATTAGATTTTCTTTTGAAAAACATATCTAGCCACAGATATGTCAAGGCTACCTCCAAATAGAGATAGTTGATTGACAGTTTTAATTTTTAGTTAGCTAAGTGTAATTAGTAGGACTCTGATAGGATTAGTAGGTTATCTATCTATTGGTGATTACATATAGGGCATTCCCAGCTTACAATGGTGTATAGGCTATTATGTGATGATAGTCAAATTATTTCAGACATAGAAATGAGGACCTGGATTCTGTCCCCAAATGTATATGATTATAGCATATCACAAACAAAAGAAAAATTTCAGAATGCTATAGAAAGGTAATGACTTGTTCATTCATTCAACGAATAGTACTTAAACACAAGCCCATTATGAGAAACTATGGTAGGCACCAGGGAACCAAAGAAACATGGTGCCTTCCCTGTCTCCAAGGAGCCCACGAAGGGAGGTAGATACGTAAACAGAGAAAGTAGAACATGATAAGAACTTCATTAGAAGTTTATACTGAGGAAACAATGGATGAAGAAACTCCTTACTCAGAGCAGGAAGAATATTGGGAAACCTTCGCTGACTAGTCACACTTTAGGTAGCTTTCAAGGCCAAAGGGAATTATAAAAAGTAGTGGAGAGAGTATTCAGTAGAGCCCAGGGAATGAAATGAGCGGAGCATGGAAGTGTGCAAGCACATGGGGAATTAGGGTCAAACTGGTGGGGAGAACATGACTGGCAAGCTGGTTAGTTCTTTCCAAGAAAGGCTCTAGGGAGTCAAAAGGAGAAAACACACCTTTGAGAAGATCAGAAAATGGTTAAGGGAAACCTTTGAGTGATGGGGAGGATTTGTTAAGAAAGGGAAGAAAGGAATATTCCCAGAAAGAGTGACTTTAAAGTTTTTAAAGCATTTTCATGTATATATTATTATGTCATTTGACGTCTGCAAGGACCTAATATGGTAAAGTATGCATTCTTATTCCCAGATTGCAGCAGAGGAACTACGAATCAGTAGGGGAAAGTGACTTGCCCAAGGTGACACGGTTGAGTGAAGTAGCTCGCAGGGCTGCCATGCTTCACAATTCAGTGAATGGTGCCCACGGGGATGGTTTTGTTGGGAGCATGGTGGTAATGGCAGCTGAGATTGGCAGGGCTGACTTCTGACTTCTGATGTCCTTTGCACTATACTTAAAACGAAAATGGTTTAAAATGAAAACACACTAATGGCCCTTATATTTTTACTTTTAATATTCTATATATTGTTGCTGTTATTAGAATATTTTGTCAAGATTTTATGTATATACATGGTATACGAAGATAAGCATATATAAGCATATATTGATTTTAATATGGTATGTATGTATATATAAAATGTAAGAAATATTAGGTACCTTAATTTGCACTATCACACATTTTTCTTATATCAGGAATTAAACATACATATCTATGTGTGTGCGTATGTATATATTTTATATTATATATATTATAGATATTTTATAATATATATAGCATATGTATTATATATATAATATATATATCAAATATATATATTATATATATACATTTGACTGTACTAAACCAAAGCAGTATTGCACTCATTTTAACTCAATTTGTAAAACTTCAACCTGATCGAGGAAATGACTAATACTTCGCAATGCCAAAAACTGTGAAGCACAAATCAAAGGATAATTCCAAAGCTTCAAGAGTAGGCTACTGCCAACAAACGTACCACTACATAAGATTAGAGAATTTTGTTTTTAATGACCAAGAGTTTTTCAGGTTTTTCAGTGCGGTACATTTTTGTCCAAGGAAATGGGGGCACCTTCACAAATAACATCTACACTAAAAGCTAACAGCGTACGACATAAATATCTTATTGACATTTGAAATTGTCCTAGGAGACAAAGAGATGGCTAGAATTATTCGTTATATTGTTAAGCAGTAAAACGTTTACTAAAATGTTAGTTATCTTCCTCGAGGTTACCGAGTTAGGCAACATCAGGATAGTGGCTGAAATCTAAGACGTCTGTTATCTTGGTCCTTGTAATAAATTCAGAATGTCTTCATGAGGTCTGATGTGAGTACAGTGAGAAATTGGCAAGTGTTCCTTCACACACTAGAAAGAAAGGCCTGGCGCTACCCTGTCACGTCAGCATATGTCAGCACATGTGAGATTAGCTCACGCAGAATTTACTGGCTGGCATATCTGATACCCTCACAGACAGACACTAGTCTGTACATCAAGAAGAACATGTTCCAGAATTCCACAAAGAATATCCCACACACATCCCTATTGACTTGCATAAGTTGCTCTAAGTCCACAGAGACCTCTGTCTACCGATACTTACTCCCTTTCATTTTTCAAATCTAGACTGTAGGAAACAGGGTAAGCTTCTGAAAAGACAGTAAGACAAAACGTTCAACTTTCAGTTTCTGACTCCCCCAATAAGAGGAGACACAAATGTGGCATTCATTATGAAATGTGTGGAAAGGGCCCTGTACAAACCATATGGTTGTCAGTAACAGCACAATCTCAGTCAAAAGTGCCAAGAACACTAATGAGACCAGGATGTCAGGAAAAACAGAAATCGATCAATACCTCTTCCCCACTTGCAGAAGTCCCCACCATCAGTCACTACGTTTGCTCTATGTAAATGAAATCAATCAGCAAGGATTTCTGTAAAACGCATGCTACAGTTGTCTTCTAGACTCTACCAGAAGATAAATGATTCCAGACCTTGGACGATGGCCATTTTCCCACACACGCTACAAAGTTCTGACATCCATATTGGGCCACAACACTGAATGGTTTCTGCTTTTGCGGATTTACAGCCAGTGCTTCCACTTCTGGTTTGGACTAGACAGCCTGCTAACGCCAATGCAAAATAAGCCCCTTTTTGCCTGAGTAAATTGTAAGAAAATTGCCTTTTTGTAAGAAAGGAGCTCCTGTGATCCCCCTCAAAACTTTTTGCTATTGCTCATATAAGCTTAGCTTTCCAAATCACTGCTTTAGATCTCTTTGGAATTAGTCCCAGCTTAATAAACATACAACATATGATACCAAATGCAAACTACTTAGAATGTAACATACAACAACAAACAGGGCAAGTCCAACTTTGTTTTAAAACTTATATGTTTGAAAATGTATTAAACATAAATAACAGGATCGTTTTAGATGGTAGCTGATGTTCTGGAAAACGGTAAAAGGGTTTTTTAGAAAAATAAACTAAAAGAAGTTCTAGAAGCAGCTTCCTTTAAAAACTATGTCAACACAATAACATTATTTTGAAGGCACGCAGAAGTGTAGGTCATGGCTATTTACATGTAAATATGGCTAATTACATGTAACCAGTTGCATGTAATTAAGCATCCAACAGATAGCATTTCCTGCCAGCCTCTTATCTCTGAGAGATGGACACTTTCTCACTAAATTACCTTTGAAGAAAGATACAAATAATTTTGTCCATAATTCAAAAACAGAAAGTCCTATATCAATATCTATTGTCTAATTGAGATTTTAAAAATTCTGAAGTTATATTAAAGTAAAATAATCTTACTGTAACTGTCAAATGTTTTTAAAGTGAATAACCAAAATGAGAGACACTATTTTAAGTTTTAAATCCAGTTCTTGTTGAAACACTATACTTCTAAATATCAAATACACCACAAAGAAACTTTATATATCAATAACAAAACTCACAGTGCAAATAGGAAGTAACTGTTGTCTCACCACTACAGGGCCTCTTTTTCTATGGAATACAAACTTACTTTGTTTAAAAATGTCCTTAGGCTGTGTTGTACCTTTGAAGCAAAACCACCCTCTTCTTCATTTTCTGTTTTCTTGAAAATTGCTCCTCCGAAACTGACAGATGGTACATCTGTCACTGAGTGTTTCCTCTTCGTTATCTCTGCCAGCTAATATTTCCTCTGTGCTTAGTTGTTGTCTGTGAGACTGTTCCACTCATTCTAGCCTGATCAATGGTTTGCCTGGTTGGAGGTTGGTTTTGGCCCCGCCTCCGGCTCTGAGAGAGAAAATGAAAACTCACAGCTGGATTTGCTATAAATCCTCTGTTTTAAATCTGGCTCTGCAGCTATGGCACATACTAGAGGGAAAAGCTGCCAGGCTGTCACAAACCAGGAGGGGCTGTCCTCTCCTAGGGTTCCCCCCACACCAGTGCCAAGCATGTATGTTACGTAACAAATCCCATTTTAAGTTAGTCTGAAACTTGACAGGACAGGAGGAAGAGCTTTAAACCAGGCTTGGGTTTTTCCATGCCTAATGAGACTTAAAAGAAAATGCCCAGGACTGAAACACAGGCACACGCACACACACACACCCACACACACACACACACACACATACACACACACACACGACTCATTTTTAACATGTTAAAATTATGAAAACTGATTCCACAGAGAATATGGAAAGGCATAAACGCCAACTTAGCACATTGCAAAACTGGTGTGCTTCTCCTTTTCCATCCTAAAACACAAGTCATCATTCACAGCAGATGGCATCACACCTCCTAACCAACAGGATTTGCTGGTATTTAAACCACCGAAGAACTTGGTGAATGGAGAGAACACACAGATGCATTTCAGGTTCTAGAAGAGAGAAGCTTTCTCTACCAAGCAGAGTTGAACAGGTGAATGTGTGGCACTAGTCTGCTGTGAGCCAGGAGGACAGAGAAAGTATTTTTAGACTTCGGTTTTCTGCACAGCCAGAAAACGTAATCAAACCGTATCAGGTAGATGGACTGCATATTTGGAGCCAATAGTGGACCTGTGTGGTACTGAAATAAGGCTCAAGATTTGAAGACAACTAGGATCTAAAGCCAGAAGACCTGGGTTCAAGTCTCAGTTTTGTTTCTTGGACAATGTCCTTGAATATATAAAGGGCACAGAATAAGCTCTGGCAACCTCACAGGTGATTGCAAGACTAGATTAGGATCATAAAGTACTTTGTTGTTATTAGTCAACATTTGTATTGTTCTTTTCAACAAGAGAGAGAATGTGAAATAAATATAAATATTTAATCTGGCAAAGGATGGCACCAAAGTAAACACCGCAGGCTGTGATAAAGAAAGCTAAAGATAAAAAGATTCTGGGAATAATGTGCAGAGTATAAAGTACGTGCTGAGGATTACAGTAACTCAAATTTTGAATATTTGAACTTTCCATGAGAGAATATGCGGTCAGCATAGGTCAGAGGGGGTTGGAGAAGCAAAAGTTTGAAACTTCAGTCCTTCCACATTCTCACAATAGAATCCTGGAGCTGTCAGCTGCCGTTAGTTTGTGAACCCCTCAAGGGATAGACACGACCGGCATTTGTTCAATAAGTGAATGAATGAGACACTGAGCTAGATAAGAGTTACTCACTCTAAAGGAGAGAGCGTGGATTATTGTAAGGAGCCAGAGCTTCCAAATGAAAAATCAGATACTTCAAGGTCGAGACTACCTGTGTGTCCTTCTTGTCTCCTCAAATGCGAGATTGAGATTTGCAAGAAAAGAGGCTTTCTGGGTCACTGAAAAGACAGGAGATTTTGTTCAGGAACCCCTAATCTGATCCAGCTTTCTCTCCACTCACCCCTACTTCCCCTCTTCCTCCCGTGAGAACGTCATCCTACTGACAATGAGTGTGAGTCAAGAGCCAGGATGTTTGTAAACATCCCTTTAATGAAAGTACAGGGATTGTTAGGATACATTCTTCCTCCATGGGGATGCAAGTCTTTGTGTGCTGTGGCTGGCAAGCAGTAAGCTTTCTAAATCCAGCGGGACCCTGTCTGTGTGGGCTGTGGACCCTGGACTAAGGAAAGGCCACCGACAGAGGCCCCTGCTCCCAGCCTGCCTGCCACCCCACTGCCAGGGCATCTCTGTGTTCTTGACTAAGCACGTGGGAAAGTTAATCTATTTCCATAATGGCTTCAGGTGCATGATCTCTTCCCCTCAAACTGCAGGATTATACCAACTTGGGGTAAGAGAATTTACCAACTGTGAAGATCTAATCAAAGAAATATCTTTCCACTCTTATAATGTGTGAGGCGTTCTACCAGACACCTCGGAGGCTGCATGCTTTCAGCTCTCCAGAAGTGGACATGCAGTGGCACAAATGATTACAGTCCGAAACAGGAGATGAGAACAGTGGGGGATAGAAAGAGTGCTTTGCGGTTCAAGAGGGAAGGATGGCATCTAGATTGCGGAGTGGGAGTGGGTGAATCCAGAAAACACAACTAGGGTGGTAGCATTACAATTTGGGAAGATTTGCACAGGCCGGACCAGAGGGAGGGCACTTGAAAGAGGACACTCCTAGAGTGATGAATGAGCTTTAAGGCACAGAAAGCCATAAAGGTTAGGAAATAGTGAACTATCTGGTTCTGCTGAAACATAGGCAACATGGAGGGGAACCATGGGGGATGAGACAGGTGGGGGGAGGGGAACTGTGGAATGGCCTTGAATGCTACAAGGGGAGGTGGGAAGTTAATACTAAGTTCAACCAGCAACCGTGAACCGTTGGAGGTGTTTGAGTACAGGTATTTACATGATCTGAGCAGTGAGATCCAGAAACCAGGTTTATGAAGGATTATAAAGGAGATAGTAGGCAGACTGACCCACTTAGGCAATAATTTAAGCAAGAGGTCATGAAGGCTCAAACTTGGAGGACGAGATTAAAAAGAAGACAAAAAGAAGGGTGCTAGAGGCAACTTGCATAGATATGAAAGTCAAGGAAGATGAGTCAGAGAAAATCCTACCTAGAGGAATCGTTCCTAGACATATTTGCTGACAGATGTACAAATATATTTGAGTTTTTATTTTGACATTAATTGTAGCAGCAAAAGACTGCAAACTACAGGAATGCCTACCAATAGGGAACTTAAAAATAAATTATGGACCAGTCATATAACGCGATATGATGCAGAAGTTTATAATGTACATGCAGCTATAAGAAAGCTGTTGGAGAGGGTTGGTGATTGGCACCAGAGAGCCAGTGGGTAAGAACATATGCAGAAGACAAGTTGCCGGCAGAGAGTAAATTTATGACAAAAGACGTAAAATACTGGGGAGTGGAATGAGCACTTGGCAAGGACCCCACGGTAGGATTCTACTCCCAGATTCGCACCTGTCTTCCCCAGAACCAAGAGTGGCACATTTTACAACTTACCCAAATGTATGTGTCAGCTTTGTCCACAATCACCAACTCAAAGGTACCAGAAACCTAGAAACCTACCTTACCCCACCCTCCCCATTGTCACGATCTAAAGTCCAATACTCATATGCCTGGGCAAATCACTCCTCGAAAAGGAACACCATCTATGTTTGGTACAAAAGTGTTTTTAAGGATGATACCGGATGGTAAAGCAAATGGCATGGTATCCGAAGCTTCCCATTTTTATCAAACTCTGGGCATAAGAAGTCAGGCAAGCATCACAAGCACCCTCCACGCTCAGGTGTAAGTGGAGTGCAAGTTCATAAAGCAAGTGCAGCAATCATCCATCATATTTCAATCATCAGTCCCTTTCTTTTCAATTACAGGACATCTTCAATGACCACATACAAGAAATAGAGTCCAGGCTGATGGCATGGTGTGAAACCTCAACAGTAAACCCTGGGAGTCTGTGTCCCTTGAAAGGGCACGTGAGGAAGGGTATGGCTCCCTGGGGATTTTGTTTTCTTGTTTGCAGAGACCAAAGCCTGACTATGAACTGTTTCTCGTAAGCTTTGTAGCGAGGAAATGCACATGGAAGAAATGGGGACTCCACAGAGGAGCGCTGCAGGTCAAGGGAAAATCCACCCTGATGTAACCACATGCAGATGAGTTGCCTTGTGCACAGAATCGGTACAAGAGCGAAATAAGAGCAGTATTTCGCAGTTGGTGAGGGCAGTATGGCTTCATAGGTGAGACAGTATGTTGTCTTTAATGCAGGGAAAATCTGTACTTCACATCCCGAATGCCTGGGTTCCAATCTGGACTCTGCCCGGTACAGTCTGTATGAGCTTGGACAAGTTATTTGAGAGCCCTCATTATCAAATGGATAACAAGAGCATCCAGCCTTCTTGGGGCTGTGAAAATTAAGTGGGTTAATATACGTAAAATGCTGGGAACATTCAATCCATGTTATTTATCATTCCACAAGTGAGAATTTTAAAATATAGGTGATTAGGGCTACCCTGATAGAATTGAAGCTGATTCATTGCAATTCAAGAAACAGAATTCTCTCCATGAATCACTAATTACAGTACGCGTCTGTAATTTCAAACACTTGAGCAGATATGGTGCAATGTTATGTGTGTGTTACTTAGGTTAAGCTGTAACCCATGTGCTGCGAGCATCTAATCAAACATTCATCGTCCGAGGCAGTCTAGCCGGTATCCTAAAGAGGGAGCCTGTACTTCAGAATCTGTTGATATAAGCCCGGCTGGTACCATCTCTCCATCAATAACCTCTACTTAGCATTCTAAGTGTCAAAAATGAATTTCAACTGATGAAAATTCTTATTGTTGGTTAGTGTGTTCAGTGGATTTAAGATATTAAAGAAACATGGATTGGCTCAAAATATTTCAGTGTGAAAATCTGGTAAGACCTTTTCCTGTATCTCTGCTGATAACGCCCGAGTCTATATCCCTAAATGGTGTTAGATGTTTTATCAATATGACGTGGTTTTGGGGAGAGTAATTGACCCTCCTTTGCTTCCAAATTTCTTCCTTGGTTACCATTATCTAGCAAAAAGAAGCCAACAGTTGTGTGTGACCAGTATGACCATTTCAGTTCACAGATAAAGACAGCATGGGGCATGCAACCCATTTAACATCAGCAAAAGATCAAAGTTTGATTGGCTAAAGAGCTCAGGACAAAGATGTTTCTTTTGGTCATACCTGGCTTAGATATTAGATTCTAAGAAAGTCACAGCTTTCTTTTCAAAAAGGATTCAAAAAACACCCTAGAAATGTGCTAGTATATATTATTTGCATTATGCTATGAATATAATTACAAATATGAAAACTTAGCTCTCAGCCTGTAGGATGGGTTCATTCATTTTTAATAAATTATTTTGCTATCTTCACAAAGTGAAATCAAAGAATATATAACATATTTTAATAACTAACAAAAATAACCTTTAAGGGCCGCTGGTTGGAACAGTTGGTTAGAGCATGAGCTCTTAACACGGTTGTCAGTTCAATTCCCAGCGTGGTGGGGTGCACCTCCTGAAACTGAAAATTGAAAATGGCGACTGGACTTTGGAGCTGAGCTGCGCCCTCCACAACTAGATTGAAGGACAACAACTTGGAGCTGATAGGCCCTGGAAAAACATACTATTCCCCAATATTCCCCAATACAAAATTTAAAAAACAAACAAACAAACAAACAAAAAACCCCTTTAAAATAGTTTTCTTTAAAATACGTTAACTACACCAAATAATGCCCATACAGACTGCCCGGTACAGTCTGCATGAGCTTGGACAAGTTATTTGAGAGCCCTCATTATTATTTTTGATTAAAAAAATCAAATAAAAGCCCATTTTTATTCCCAACTTCTAATTCTACTTTCTTCCTTAGAGGTAATCAGTATTAACAATTTAGCATCTATCTTCCAAAATGTTATATATATATATATATATATATATATATATATATATATATATATATATTCATATTTGTAAAATATACACATACATACATGTACATATACACATATTAGATAATTATTTTCACATAACTAGAATACAAAGTGTATTTTTTAAAGACTTATCTTGCTCACTTTCCAGTATATCTTGGAGATCCTCAAATGAACAAATAAGGAAGCTACTAGTTACCCCAATGGAACCCAAGTGACTATGTAGTGAAGAGTCTGGTACCAGCGAGGCCAGACCAAGGACACAGCACTGCTCCAGAATGGAGTCACAAACCTGCCTGTGCCTTTCTTTATGGGCGGGTCACTTGTCCCCCTCCGCCCCCCTCCCCCCAAACCGAGATCTGGCCCTCCTGTTCCTCTCTAATAGTTTTACATCCGGGGCAGAATGGTACAATAGATAGATAAATGAGTGACCACACAAACTCACAAATGAAAAAACTGAGTAGCATTCAATTCATTTACTTGCTGTAGGTGACAGACTGTCCCTCTAGCAAGAACACGCATATTTGGAGTACGCCTGCTTTGTGTCCACTCCATTTTCAGCAGGAAGTAAACACCACCCTCTACTGTTGGGTTACTCCTACGTGTGCAATGAAAATGTCGCACTTTTGGGTTTGGATATTGAGTTGCTTCTGTGTACACATCGCCAGAGCATAAGCAAGCGGGGACATGTACCAGTGTGCAGGGGTCCCACAGACAGGTGCAGGCTAGTCCAGATGTGCACAATGAGGGCTTTGTGGCTTCCCACAGTGTCCAGTGGCATAGAACCCATTTTCAAGTTGCCACTTGTGGTTTTCAGGCTCTTAGGGTACTATGAATGCCTCCCACACAATTTCAGCAGCGACCAATTCCAGGTAATGTCGAAAACCAAATAAACCCACGTGCTTATTGTGCTTTAAAAACAAACTTCACAAATCCCTTTTCTAGCATTGAAACTTCCTAAACAGTCTATCATGTAATTTCTACTATATTCAGTCCCCTTTCTTGTTCTGGGGAAAATATTACCTTTCATTATAAAATTATACATTTTAATTTTGCTGTTAGTGTTGTTTAAAATGGAAAGTTTTGTGAAACCATTCTGTTTTTAGATTGATGTGACCTACCCCAAATCTCTGATATATTCTTATTATGAAGCAAATCAAGGTAATTGGCTTGGCTACTTGCGTTACTGACTGGTAAGCCATATTTAGGCCAGGAGCAGAAACATTATCTTAAAAGCAATCTTGTCTTGATCCCGTCTTGCTTTATCTCCTAGGGACGTGTGAACAGCCGGCCTGGGCGGGCCTGGGTGTGGAGCTGGAGGGTTTGGTCAGGACCTGAAACCCTTTGTCAACGAAAACCCCCTAAAACATTGAAGCAGGAACGACCTTGTTTATCCCTGCCTATAAAACTCCGTACCCCTTTTGCTCGGGGAGGTTATGGTCTTTTCCCTCTTCTCTAGCCTGACCTCCCACAGCTCAAACACTCCAAAGAAATTCTAATAGACCAATTTTGGTCTCCCATGACTCATTCTGCTGGCCGTACCTAACACTGACCCTGAATTTTTTTTTTTTAAGTTTCTTTATCCAAAAAGATTATATAAGAAAAGTCTGATAGTGTATCTGCAGCATGAGGTCTAAGAAAATGAATCAAAAGTAATGACAGCTCTACATGGAACTCAAATGATAAGAACTTAGTTCCATGTCAGGTACAGTTTGAAAATGTCAGCTCTGCTTTATCTGTGTGGATATTCCATTGTACATTTAGGATTTCTATTTAAGTATTTGTAAAATTCCAAAAGTTATAAACTTCTGGATTACATTACCTAAAAAAAAAAAGAGAGAAAAAAAATTAGGGGGTGGGGGAACTTGTCAGCAAAAAAGTCAACCGTGCATTGGGAAGTCATATTGAAAAATGGGATAACAATGGATGGATCTTGAGATTATTATGCTAACCGAAATAAGTCAGACAGAAAAAGTAGAGAACCATATGATTTCACTGATATGTGGGATATAAAACTGAAAGCAACAAAGGAACAAGACAAAGAAACAAAAACTCATAGACACAGACAATAGGTTAGTGGTTACTAGAAGGTAACGGGGGGAGAGGGTTTGATAGAATAGGGTACAGGGGGTCAAATATATGGTGATATATGGAAGTCAAATATATGGAAGGATAACTGGCTCTGGGTGGTGAACACACAATGTGATATATAGATGATGTATTACAGAATTGTACACTTGAAACATATGTAACTTTACTAACCATTGTCACCCCAATAAATTTTAATTAAAAAAAAAACAGCAAACAAAATCATGTGGTACAAGATTCACGGTGTCCACAATGGGCTCGGGATATAAGCAACAGGAAAAAAGGGGGCGGGATCTCCATTTTATCAACCTCTTTCCTACAAATCTGTTGCCTGGGAGGGCTGGCTCATGGTTTCTACTGCTAAGACAGGGGAGGTATGTGAAGTTCCGGGGTTCAGCAGCTACAGACCAGAAAAAGTCAACAGTGAGGCAGAAGGATAAACTACCTGCTGGGGCGATGCCAATTTCCTGCATTGTGTTCATAACAATACTACAAGAAGGGGGTTGCCTTTTGGAAACTGGCACTGCTATTCTTCAGGCGTGTCTATCCTAATTCTGTGTTTGTATTTTCCTTTCACCCCTACTGTCTACTAACCATTGACCTGTAAATATCAAATCTTACACTGGTTTAAATTTTCAATGGGGTTATCTTTAATTCTGAGCACAGAAATCCTGCTTTAATTATGATGCTAATGACCATCAACAATGAAGCTGCAGTTTCCAAGAACAAAGCCCCTGGTCACGAGGCAAGCCAGGCTGATCACTTTGTAAACTGGATTTCTTCCACTGTTCCGAAGATTATGCCCCTTCTCCTTGCCTAACCCAATTTGTATGTAGCCTAAAATTTTGACTTTTATTCAGGGCTACCATCAAAATTGGGTGAAATTTCTTTTAAAAATCTAGTATCTCTTTCAGAGTTCACTTTGAAATTTCAGAAGGAAAAAAACAAAAACAAACAGACCTCAAGTAGATTCTGAAACTACAAGGAACACGATCTATTTACAACTTTGCAAACCAAAAGCACATTCCCCATGTTTTGGTTCACATCTGAATGCTTTCTAACAAGAGCTCTGCATGATTTGACTGAAATCAACTTGAAAACCGAACGTGGGGGCATACTTACCCAAAAGGTTCAGGAATCCTAGGCCTGAACTTGCTTCTCATTTTGCTGTGCAGCGTGGGTGGCCAGGAGCTTTATGAGCCGCTATAAGGCATTTGCTAATGTATTCGACTTTTAAAATTGTTAATCATACTTATCAACACAGGCAAGCAGCACTGGCCACAAAAGATTAGCTTCTCCGTCATAAAGCTCACCGTAATCCCAACACAGGAACCTCAGCAGAGTGATAACTGCACTAGTCGGCTCCGACCTTCAGTGACTCCACAACTTATTAAAAAACCGAGCTTTTATAAATCCTAGATTTTCTTTTCCATCACCTTACAGATACACACACACACACACACACACACACACACACACACACACACACACACACACACACACACACACCCTTCCTTCTCTTGTGATAGCAGCTAAGACCAAACATTCGCAATGCTGTCTGCTGTCTGAGTTTTTCTTTAAACAACAAGGATGCGTTTGAAAACACAAAGCATATTTTCAGTTTCAAGGTGGCCTCTACTGTCAAGAGATTCAGGTGCTACTGATCTCATACAAAAAGATGTGTACAACAATCAGAAAAGAGCCTGGTTTCCAGGGAAACTAAACCTTGTTTAAATCCTTTGGAAGCATTAGAGTCTAACTGTAGTTTTTCCCCCAAGACACACAAACCGTTGCTCCCTCGGAAAGAATATATTTAGAGAATAAGAAAATGCTTTGCCCAGCTCAGAAGTGAGTGCATCAAAGAATTCAGGAATAGAATGAGTATTTTGGGGGCGGGGGGGGAGAAGGGGGTGGGCACCTAGAGCTGAGCTTGCTAGCCTCTGATTGGTGGAATCTTGCTTCCACTTAAGTACTCTTAAAAAAAAACAAAAAAAAAACCACATCCTTCATCAGCAGCTTGTATTTCTGCTTTGTTGGAGTCATGCTGAAGTACCTCGTCTTGAAGCACGGCCTGTGTTCTTAGCAGGTCTTAACCCCATAAGGCTAATATTAGCCCTACTTCTATACAATGAAACAAAATCAGTAAAGGTTCATCTTCTATTTCAACCCTCAGCCAACTCTCCATACAGTGTCCTCTAGATAACCTCTAAGCATTCACTTTGTAATATTCACTTTGTAAGCCAAACCTGATGACAGTCTGTTCTGTTGACCACGTCATAATCAGAGTTTGGAATCACAATGCTGGGACACACAATGTTCATGAGATTTGAGGTCAGTTTCATCACTTGAAGACATGGCTGCTTCATGGGCTGGATATGATTGAAGAATGAGAATATGACTACAAGAAATAGATAAATCTCACTTTTTAAGTCTTCAAAGGAAGATATAGTATCATTTCCATACAGGATTTGAATGCAAGCAATACCAAAATCACACATAGACCAGATAGCTTCTTGGGATGAAGAATGGTTGATAATACAGAGGGTGCCAAAAAAATGTATATACATTTTAAGAAAGGAAAACACTGTAATACTCAATATATACCCATAACAAAAGATGAAAACAAGTCATCTGTATACATTTTTTTGGTACCCCGGTATTTCACCATATGCCATCCATCACAAACTACAGGTGAAGAGATTGAAAAGACACGTCCCATCTCCTCAGCTCTTCATTTTGGATGCCATTTGCAGATTGGGTAATGCTGACATACCACTGGGGAGGAGGGGGCAGACTGGAGACCTCCCCATCCTCAGAGCCTCCCACCTCCTACCGCCATTGCTCGGCTTCTTCAACACCATCCAGCCAGCTCCTGCCCAATGTGCCACTGGTCAGGGAGACCAAGGACCATTTATTTTCTGGAGAAGAAGCCAATAGAGCTGCTGACAGTGCACAACGACATTTGTGAGAGGCTGTAGGCCATATAGCCATCAAAGTTAAGGAGAAACCTGTCCCTCAGGGCTTCTCCACTCAATGCTGTGCCAGTAACTGGGCTGTCATCAGACGGCTCTTCCAACACAGTAAGATTCAAAGGGAAACCTAGAGAGTGGGAGAAGGCAGTGCAGCCCATGCTGGGTGGAGCCAGAAATATAAAACACCTTCATTAAAAATATTTTCAAAATTCAACTTAAGATTGATTCTTTTTTTTTTTTTTTTTTTTTTTTTTTAATGCAGCTTTACTGGAAAAGTACCAGCCAGGAACTTTGCTAGGGTCAAAGATAAATAAGGCATGACTTTTTCCATCAGGAAGTTCTCAGCCTAGCAAGGCAGGTAAATCAAGGAAGTGATTCTTTGTAACGGGAAAGACAATGGATATTAACATTTATCAAGTGTCCACTTAATGGCAAAGCTTGGAGCAGACTACATCACACACTCACACACACACACACACACACACACACACACAAAATCTCATTTTTATCCCTATTTCATGGATGAGGAAACTGAAGCTCAGATTTCAGTGATGCAGAAGGCTACAGAGAGGAGGTCGCCATCTCTGTATTCAAATCTAGGTCTCGCTCCGAGGCCTGTAATTCCAAGGCCTGTGCTATTCCTACAGGATGATCCCTGTTTCCCTTCCCTTGTCTGACTTACAGCAACCTGTTCATCCTCTCTGCTAAATAAAATATTATAACAAGTGCTGCAAATAGCCTAACACACCCAGGGTAGTACATAAATTCAAGATGGCATTCCTGCCACATATCTCCTCATCTTTCATTTAGTTGTCTGTGAAGAGCAGACAGCAATGGCTATATTCTTGAAACTCAGCTTCGAGATTTTAATATTAAAAAGATAGAAAAGGACACTTTGTGATAAATACAGCTTAGGTCGCATCATTCTACGCGTGGTTGAGCTGAACAACATCACAATCCCCATAAAACAATTTCTTTAAAAAGAAAACCTAAAGGTAAACCTGGAACGTGGGTGACTCTAAAAGTAAGGACATTGGAAATATACTAACTTTTAACATATCACGGGCCTGTGTTTACCATGTCTACTGTATATAGAGTGCTGCTATGTAGGTGCTAGGGCCTGGGTATGAACGTAATAAAAAGAAACCACAAAACCACTTTCCGTGGAGTGGAGGGGATTATCCCCATGAGGTACATGGTAGTCCCAGGGTGTGACTGCAGCCCTGGGAAGGAGAGAAAGGTCCAGTGTGAAAATACACAGCTGCAAGATTCCAGATTGAAATACCGGTCGGCAGAGAGAGACCCCTTTTCAATCATATTCCTGTTTCACCTTATCAAAAAAGTTACAATCAGACGCCTCTCCCTGCTTTCATTTTATTCCTCCACAGTACATTTCACCTTCTACCACACTGTTTGCTCATTCATTTGGTTTAATGCCCATCTCTCCTCGGAATAAAAGCTCCATGAGGCAGGGACTTTTTCTTCTGTTTTGTTCACTGACTAATCTTCAGTGGCTAGAACAGTGCCTGGCCTATAATGGACATTCAAAAGTTAAGCCACATGAATGAATGAATCACGTAACTGATGAACACACATGAAGACTCCATGATGGCATACACTCAACGGCTAGAAAAATTCTTAAAATAATAAGGGAATGAGTTTTCTCAGGGTCATGAAGCATCCATCTGAAATTCAGGGGAAAATCTGCATGTATTAGTTTAGGCTTTAGACCATGAGTATTAGTTGGTTCTAGATCATGAGTATCAGCTGACTGTAGACCATGAGTATTGGTTTTCAGGGTGCAGATCCCTTACAAAAATTAATGGGTTTACCACAAATATCTTTAGAAAACAGATGACTGAAAGCTATCCAGGTCACACTGCCATTCATCTTTTCTACAACTAACAATACATTTAAAAATAGCATTTTTACATTAACAAAAAACATTTGCCATCGATAAAGCGAACATAGAATAAGTTCTTACAGAGACTGTAAGAATAGACAAACAATTTCTGTGAATATCAGAGGAGAGGTTAGATGAGTTCATAATAGCCTTCACATCCATTAAAATAGTTCACTTCCCCCCACCTCACCCCCGCCCTATCCACGTAGGTGCTGGAAGAGTATTCAATAGTATATAGACTACTGAAATAAAAATGCTCATCATCAACTTTTGAAAAAACTTGTGGTAAGATACATATAACAAAGTTTACCACTTTAACCATTTTTAAGTGTACAATGCAGTGGCATTAGTACTTTCACATTTGTTGTGCTGCCATCACCACCATCCGTCTCCAGAACTTTTTCATCCTCCCAAACTGAAACACTGTCCCCATTAAACCTTAACTCCCCATACCCCTCTGCCCAGCCCCCGGCACCCACCATCCTACTTTCTGTCTCGATGAGTTTCATTACCCTAGGTGCCTCATATAAGTGGAGTCTAACAGCGTTTGTCCTTTTGGGACTAGTTGATTTCACTTAACACACTGTCATCAAGGTTCATCCGTTGATACTAAAAGGTATTCAATATGTTCTTTTAATTTAGTTCCTGCTATAAATTATTTGATAAATTATGTTTGATTTCATGAAAAACTTCCAAGCACTTATGAATGAGGCTAATATGTATTAACAGATACAGAACATTTCCAGAAGTATCTTTTGTTATCTTTTCCCCACAGCACATTTAATATCCATTTCTCCTGGGTTTCTATTTTTCCTTTTCTTCACGGTTCTCTATGTTAGAAATGAAGAAGGAAGGAGCCATCTATATGAGCTACCCCTATAACATATAAATGGCAAAGCCCTAAAATTTCTCAGCCATTTGAAATTTGTAGTTACCAGCTAAATATTCAAAATCCCTCTTTGGTGATGAATAACGAACGCCACAGAGAAAATGCATCAGCTACGTGAAAATGCATGCCTGAGTCTCACTGTTATCATTCTTACTTGTTCCCAGGTTGAGTCTTCCTAAGACTGAATTAATTTTGTGTTGTTCAGTGGCCTGTGAAGGACTGATAAATTAAATGGCAAATACAATGCCTTCCAAAGGGAAAGAGGGGTTAAGAATCGACTTTCTATTTTGGGATTACTGCAGAATTTCATTTCTGAAAACAGACCACAGATTAATTTAGTTAAGATCTGATAGTCAACTAAAAAAACTTTGATGGAAGATTTCCAGCCTGTTCTAGATTACCCAGCACTTATTGGCAATTCTGAGAGTTTGGAGAAAGACATTAAAAGAGTTATCTGAGGACAATAGTTCACACAATGCACGGAGAGGTTAATACATAGTTTTAACCTTGATTCTTCAAGGATAGTGTTTTCACATTGCTGTCATAAAACAAAACTAAAAACAAGCTGGATACACTTTAGAAGTTCTTATGTAATACATTTCTGTCTGTATAGGACAAACATACTTGAAACAAAATTAATGCTACATGTAGTAGTCAAAAATAGGGGTTTTGGAGTCACACTGCCTCTCTTCATATCCTACCTCTACTACTGCTGGCAGTGTGCCCTTAGCAAGCTACTTAGCATCTCTGTGCCTCAGTTTACACATCTGCAAAATGAGGATGATAATGATACCTATGCCATATGGTTGTTGTGGAAATGCGTGCACACATGTAAGCACTTAGAAAAGGGCCTAATACATATTAAATGGTCACTAAAGTAAACCATTACATTTTCTAAGTTTAGGAATTTCCTAAATTTCGCAAACCATTGGCTTGCTAAGGGATAGTCACTGCTGACTCAAGAGGTCGTAAAATAGGCTTGGTTGAATCAGATTCCCAACCTGTGAAAACTAAACTGGGTGACTCAAAACATAGTTTGAGTCCATGACAGGGAGTAAACACAGCAATTAAATACGTTAATTTGTCAGGGGAGGAAGGTATTTGAGTAGTTGTTTGAGTAGTTGACTGAAAGTAACCCACAACTTGTGGAGAAATGCAAAGATAGGGAATGGCATGCAGCCACGACACAGAGATAACAGGTCTTCATAACAGATCTTTCTAGGTCTTCATTTCAGTTCCATGAGCCCTGGCTGTCTTATTTCCTGGTCTTAGAATTGAGGAATAACTCTGTAGCTTTACAATCAATACTGTATTAGTCAGGATAGGCCAAGTTATGCTTTGGTAACAAATAGCTCCCAAACCTCAGCAGCTTAACACAACAAAAGTGTACTTCTCACTCCACCAGGTGTGCCCTGAAGGTTGGCCTTGGGCTCAGGTCATCTCAGACCCTCAGGGACATAGGCTATTGGAGACTTCATCCCAACAACCACCACAGCAGGGGGAAGAGAACATGGAAATCACACACTGGCTTGAAAGTTTCTACCTGGAAGTGAATCTGTCACTTCTATTCACATGTCACCAGCCAAAGAAAGTCATGTCGCCATGCCTAACCTCAAAGAGAAAGTATAATCCCACCACATGCTTAGAAGGAGGGCTATATTCGAATATTTTCAAATAGATGACATCCTCCCCTTTATGGTTGTGAGATCTTAAATGGGTCGCTGTTTCCTCAGAAAACAATAGCAATAATAATATTCATAGATATAGATATAGATATAGGTCACACACACATGTATAAAACATCACTGTTCCTGATCATTACTCTCGAAACTGCAGCCTTCTGAATATAAGCAGATCTCCTCCTCTTCTCTATTCTATGTAAATATGTGTTTTATTTGAACTTTGATTCCCCAGCTAGAACGTCATTTGAGTCATCCTACTCTTCAGGAACAAAGGAGAGGAAAAGCTGAAAACTTCAAAAATGAGGTATTTCAGGATAACTGAAGAGATTTCTTGTGTGTACCTAAGGATTTAACAGTAAAAATTCTGAACTTAAAAAAAATAATAATACGTTTTTTGGGATGGCAGTATGTTTAAAATGGTTATATATTTTTTCTTTCTTTTTAAACAAAATATACATATATAGTTTAATATTTTCTTAACTATGGAAGATCAAGATCAAGTATTGATTCATTAAAAGTATACACTAAGCAAATATATTTAACAAATATATATATACATATATTTGTTATATCTACACATATATATGTCATATATATACACACATATATATGTCAGATACTGGCAGTACATGAATAATAAGAATAGGTCTGAGCTCAGAGTGCTGAGTAGGGCCTATGAGCCAGATTGGCTTTTCCTGATTATTTTCTTCGTGAACCAAACTCATTAGACTTATTTGTAAGGTGAGAATAAATAAGCCAATTTGAAGGATCTCAGGTGTTGTTCTATGGTGCAAACCCAAGAGCTCTGGTGCTAACCCTCATGCTGCCTCACTTACAGCCCTTTCCTTACAGCTGACACTGCCACATAACCGAAGTTTGGGGAAGTGAAACATCGCTGTATCAGGAGCTTAGAGGTATTAAACATTTAGCGTTTCCATTTCCTTAAGCAGGATTATCTTTGACATGTTCTCATTGTTTTCTAAAATATTGCCTTGTGTTCTCTAAATCTTTTCTTGAATTAAAAGAAAATTCCTTTATATTAGTATGTGTCTTCCTTCCAGCCTCATTTTGCCAAGATAATTTATATTTGCAAATGTTTAGATCTATAGTTTAATCTTATCCTTTCTTTTATTTTTCTAGTATAACTGATGATGTTTGATTACAAATTTAGAAAACCATATAACTGATGTAACACTTGCACCAAATGGTTTGTTCAAGCTCCAAAGAACGTATTCTTAGAGATTAATTTTACTTGTGCTCTTTCATTCTTTTAAAAATAAATCATCCTTTCAACCCAACTAATCTCTCCAATTCCTTCACTTTTGCCTCACAGAAGTAAAAGGCTACTGCTAGGCTGTTGCCAAAAGTGTTAGGATACTTGGGCAGTAGTTTTCAAATTTGATTCTATTATTAAATTAAGAGAATTCAGTAAACAAACAATTGGACAAAGGATATAAATGCAATATTCAGCCTAGTCGAGGCAAGGCTTAGACAAAAAAAGTATTAATCTGACCCATACTATAAAAACATACTACACTCAACCATTTCTTAAAATAGTAATTCTTAATCTTTCTCAGGTGTTCAAGAGTCTTACTAAAGCTCTCCCCATTAAATATATGGCATATGTATATACATTTTTTTCTTATAATTTCTGAAGTTTTGAAGAGACAAGACGTCACCAGATTAAGAATCTCAGCTCTAAAGAAAATTAAACAAAAACTAAGTGGGCTCAGCAATCACTCCATTCCCAATGGTTTGGTGACTGGGTGCTTTTATCAGTCTCATCCACAATCTGTGAGCTTTGCTCAACTCTCTGACGTGAATTCTCAAGGTGTCCCACCGCAGGTAGATATTCCTAAAGTCATCCTCTTTAAAGTTTCGTCACCCGTCCTTTCTCTTCTAGTCTGTCTTGTAGTGATGGACTCATAATAATTTCACTCTCCTCACGTATAGCTCAAAATATGATCTCAGGTGCTTGAACTCTATACAGGTTTGAACACAGGGCTAATTTGTTCCAGATCTACTTTCCATGTCACTACCTTGAAAATACATTGCAAATTTAATCCACAAGGTGGTATGTGAAAGACTGAAGCTAGTCTAATTCTAAGGGAAAATAGACATTACTACATATTTGGAGCCAGCATTTTACCCCCCCAAAAAACAACTCTCTCACCAGTAGAATTGCTTGATATTTCTGTTCTTTTTTAATACCGGGGCAAAGCATTTCATTTCAAATTCGCAATAAGGTTTACATTTTAAATACCCTGAAAAAGGTAAATGAGGGCCTTAAAATCATTTTAAGCTGAAAATGACTGTGGAGGGTGAGGAAAAAGGATGGTAGGAAGTTGGGTGCAAACTGAGACAGTAAGGAGAAAACATGGCCTACTTCCCAAACTCCAGTTTTACCCACAATGAGCACCATAAGGAACAGCTACCAATTCAACAACATTTTCTAAGTGCCAGGGGCTGTGTTAGGGATAGCAGACAGAGTGCTGATGAGAATATTGTAAAGGCAACACTACGTTAATCTACGAGATCAAGGTCCAGCCCTACAAATAGGCAGAACCTTTACAAATGAACTTAAATAGCAAATTGAACATGTGATTGAATGTGTGATAGACAGTAAAGCTGAACAGTGTAGAGGAGTGGGGTGGGAAAGGGGGTTACAAATGAAAAATAGAATTTAACTTGGGTTTGTAAGGATATGAAGAATTCCACCAGGTGGGAAGGTGGTGGATGAGAACATAAAAGCAAGGCACCGAGGCATGAAGAGCACATGGAGTGCTCATGGAAAATCACCGAAGGCTGGAGTGAACCCCGGTGGATTTGGTCTTTGGAGAAGGCTGGGGCTGTCTCTGGGCTACTTCCCACACCTTTCTTTATAGAAGCATATTATTTCCAACTCTTTTGAGTGAAACATTTAAATTATATATCAGAAATTCAAAATTATGGATCAAAAGTGAATTAAGAGTACAACTGATTTTAAATCATTATTTGAAATTAAAATTCAGCTGCTGTTATAAAATAGGGACTAAATGGACAGAGAAACTCAGTTTAGCTGACAAGCAACAGTTCACAACTTGACAATACTCAACCAAGAGTTTGATTTCACCATTGTTCTTAATTTCCATGCCTTCAAACACACTATTACACTATTAAATAAATCTAATGGAAAACATTTTTGAGACGCCCTAATTCATTTAGGTCATGCCACAGGTTTTATATTTGAACACAAGATTTCTGCAGTTCCACTACATGTCCACTAGAGGCCTCTGAAGAGCTTTTTTCCCCATCGTATCGCGTCTGATAACCATAAAGGCCAGAATTAACACAAAAAAGAAATACTGATCAAACATTAGTAAGGCAAAGATCGAATTGATAAGTCTCCTCACAATTAGCACCGCAATTATGGATAAAATAAACAAAATGCAACACTCTAGGATATTGAATTGTGAAACTTACAAAATGACTAGCAAGTAACTGAAAGAGCAAAATTAAAAGAGGTGGGGTTTTGAAGGCTTCAGCAACAATTCCAAAAGGCCACCAAGCTCTGGCAGCCTTTCACTAAGTGGAAGCCCACACCAAGGGCTGAAGCGGCCCGTATACAAATTGCCCATGGCCAGTAGCGGCTTCTGAGGCAAGGGGGCTTTCAGATCTTTAAGTGCACACTACATAAGAAAGGCATGCAACCAACAGAGGGAAGGTTCCTGGGTGGGAAAGCATCTGGGAAAGTAAACAAAGCAGTAATTTAAGACAGATGGGCCAAGAAGGGACTTCGTATACAGCAACTTGACTCCACGGAAGAAAGCAGGGAAGACGTGAAATGTGGTGAGAACTCTGAGAGGACACAGACTGAAACAGACCCTAAGGTGAGGACTGAAATAACTCTGGGCTTCAGGGGATAGAGGGGGACTGAAGGCAAAACAGGAAACATAGTCCATATGCAAAGACAGCTGCAAGACCGTGTGCGCACAGAAAAAAATTACTAGGACAGATGAGATGCCTTGCATCGTGCCCTTATCATCTTGTCACTCGAAACTGGGCTTCAAGTCCTTGCCTCCTCAAAACACATAAACAAAAACACATTAGAATGCACATCACCCCCCCCACCCACTCACCCACATACACATATGCACATTCACACACAACTCCTATTTACAGAAATGACCTGTTTTTCACTAGCTTTGGTTAATTAGCAATCAGAAAAGAGTTGTATGGGGTTTGAAGAAAGAACCCTTTGTTTGGAAAACCTGTGAAAATATTCTCTCAGCAGCTTGTAACTTTCCCCACAGATCACCCTGGCCCTGAGGACAGGCCCAGGTGCCAGAGGCCTCTGTGATCCCACACAGAGCTCACATTCAAAAGCAGGTCTCTTTGTTGTCCCCTAGGAGTTAAACCTTAATGGGTTTACAATTTGCAGGCTTTTGGGGAGAGCGGCCTGGAGGTTGTTGCCTGCTGCCAGAAACGGAGCAGAGACAAGGCCTGTGAATCCCGCAGCTGTTGTGGCTGCCCGGAGAGAGGAGCAGTTGCCTGAGGCATTTCAGAGACCAGCAAGGACTCCGGGGTGACTTTCGGAATCCTGGAAGTGAATTTGCTATTATTGCGAGCAGATGGTCGTCCACATGGTGGAAGAAGGATTTGGGAGCTAATGTTCTCGGTGAAGACCGTGGCAAATGGAAATTCACTGAGTCTTAATGTCCCCAAATAAATCCTTCACAGGAAAAGGATCCGATGATCATGTACTATCACTGTCTGCGACTAGTTAGCTTACTGTCACACGCCTGCCTTCTCAACCTCAATCACAATCTGGGCAGGAATAAGCCAGTACATGTACTTCTTACCTTGGTCAACAAGAAAAGTCGGTGTGACACCGCTGGGGAAAATAAGGTAAGGACTCATCCTGGCCCACTGGGTTTCCTGGGGACACCTGCCTTCAACATTAGTTCTTCCAGCCCTTATTTCCAGAAATCTCTTCATCTTAAACAGACACATGGAGAGTGGGACAATGTGGAATGATTTTGAGAGTGGAGATTTCACAAGCTCCTTTTGCAAGCTACACAGACCCCCTCCAGCATCTTTCCGGTCAACGGCTGCTTTTTGATACAGGGAATTCTCTTCTGCTGAAATCTCAGCCTATATCCTGTTATTCTTATGTTGATTCATCTGAGAATGACATTATCTCTTCCAAAACACTGTTTATGTAGTCCGTTATGATGCCAAGGGTCAGCTATTACTCATGTTGTATCTGAATGATTAATTTCTTCTGTTCAAACAAAGTACGGTTACGTACCCCTGATATATAAGGCCCCAGCCAGACACTGGAGGATACAAGGACCATGACTGTAAAAGGCTCAGAAATCTCATGATGGAAACAGAAACACTTGGGAAAGAATTCTAACACCTGAGAAGTGCTAAGAGAGAGATGTAATTCAAATGCTGTGGTCATATGAGCAAGAGAGAAAATGATTCTTAATTCCTAGCAGAGAAACGGAAACATTAGTTTTGAAGGAAATAAAATTGAGTTGGCCATGGATGAGGTGATCTGCCATTCTAGTTTTCAAACTGGAAGTTTGAGTCCCATGAAAACCTTCCATTGGACACCCAAACAATAAAGGACAGCCAGAACTTAGAATTTATCTCAAGGGTGAGACCTGATGAGGGATCATCTCAATAACAGTGAGCTGGGGGTGGTAATGAGGGGGCTGGCCAGGCCCTGGAGTTGTAGTCTTAGCTGCCATGGGTGGGTAAGCTCTGGGGAAGGGGGTGAAGACATTTGGGCAGGAGAGTGGGCCCCAGCCAGTCACTGTGCATCTCTTCTGTGCCCAGTACACTGCGAAAGGCACCACGGAGATAAGGCCCAGGAACGAGCACACAGGTGGTAATGGAGTGGCTCTCTGGACAGCTTTGCTGTCTGAGGACTTCCTGAGTGCATGCATGGTGACTTAGTCAGCTTCCCGCCCTACAGGCCCATGCGTTTCAGAGCCTTGTGTTAGGAGTAAAGATGCAGGGAGCTGATTGGAGGGTTGATAAGTTGTGTTGTGGACCTTGAGCATCATAATAAAAACACTTACAGCATGCTCTCCCACTTTTGAACCCTATCCAGACGCACGAGGTAGAAAACTGAATGGCCTTGGTCCCATGGCCAGAGAGAGCAAAGCTGGGATTCAGATTGCAGATCGCTCATTCTGACGCCAGGACCGGCAGCATTTCTCCAACTATTTCATATGACGGAGCTTTATCTGAAATGCTAAGTTGTTTTAACAACCTAATAATTCAGTGTCATCTCAGTGAGTATACTCTGTTCAGTCATCCAGAGTGGTTAGTATATTAAGTCTCAGACTCCAGGACCGATTTTTCAAAAAAAGCAATCACTCAATTTATAACCACTTGTCTCTTCTCTTTTGCCCCTGGAATCTTGCAATCATACTCCAGAAGCCTCAGCGATGTCTCTGAAGCACGGCTTAAAGCGCAACGTACCGTTTGAGGCGTGGTGGATGTGCCGGAGATGCAGAGGACTGTACTTATTTATACAGATGTGTGGCTTAAAATTATATGCATAGTTAGAAAAATTTGCTATGCTGGTTGTATCTCAATAGACTTTGTTTAGCTTTTTGGTTATGGGCCCCCACTGAAATACAGATGCTCCCCGGCTTACGATAGGGTCACGTTCCAATAAACCCACTGTGAGTGGAAACTATCAGGAAGTTGAAAATGCATTTCATATACCTAACCTGCAAAACATCACGGCTTAGCCTGGCCTACCTTACACGTGCTCAGAACACCTACATTAGCCCACAGTTGGACAGTATCCTCTGGTCACTGCCCAGCGTCATGAGAGATCTTAAGGCATATCGTCATCCCGGGAAAAGATCACAATTCAAAATTCGAGGTGCAGTTTCTACTGAACGTGTATCCCTTTTACACCACCATAAACTTGAAAAACTGTACGTCATCGAGCAGAAGTCGGCTACCCTCTGCAGTGAATGCATCAAGCAGAAGCTCACGTCTACCCCTCAGAAGGGAGCACTACCAATGATTACTTGCTTTTCTTGTCAAAAGCTGATTTTTCTGTCCCTTTGTTCTCAAGGGGCTTTGAATTTTATTCTTTGGAGGAAATCTCCAGAGGCTACAGGAGCCGCTACAGTTCCTCGCATAGTTCACCACCAGCCTTCCTCTTTCTACAGCTCAATGGCTTCACGTTTGTGCCGTCCTCTGTCTTCTGCTTCCCACGTGCTCGCAGATACTTCAGTGAGGAGATCCCTGACACACTGACACAACTGCCATTGACTTCTTGTTAGTCAAATGGGACAGCTTGCTATTCACCCACCATACAAGATTTTTGTGTGAAAATTAACTATGAGGTGAAACAGGCCAATTTCTGATAACTTGTTTTTTAAGGAAAGCTAAAATACTGAGCTTTCAGCTCCCAATAAATGAAGCTCTCTTTGGCCTAAAGCAAGCTACCTAAAGAGATATGTCAGTTTTTGTGTGTAAATCGAGGCCAATAATCATTACCCAAATCACCGGGATTGGCAGGTTTAATCAGTTAAGACTGAAAAGTGCCATGAAGAAAAAAAATTGCTTTGTAAATGCTCCATAACAACAATGGTACACAGTCCTAAGTGCTTTTAACTTCAAACCTTACAACTCTTTTGGGGGTATCTTTATTCATTCTCTGATTCCATCCCTATCCAGTTTTACCTGCTATAGGAAAAAAAAAAGTTGATGGTAAATTTGTATGTATTTTTCTGCATTTCTTGCTTTCCAACATTCTAAAGGTAGTAAGTATTGTCAAAAAAAAACGAGAAAAAGTTCAGAAAATAACCTTCCTTGTGATTTCTTTGAGACCTTGTGGGCTCAGAGTGGAATCGTCAAACCAGCAAGCATCAGAAACACTTGAGACCCAGCTCCCAAAATGTGTCCCTAGGTGCCCGGGTGCACAGCAGCAAAAGCACAGGGCACTGCAGAGTTTTAACAGTTTCAAGAGACTCATAGTGACATCCGTCAGACACCAAGAAAACTACTAGTTCAAGGCAGTTGACAGTTTCGACATGAGCTCCTCTCAACAACGCTCCTTTCCTTGATGCATATCTTTGTGAAGCTGGGCCTTCAACAGTTGCTGTGATAAAATCAAGTGCTGTGTTGGAAACCAATGTGGGGTACCAAATAGGGGTGTGACGTCCAGAATCCAAGGTCTGAGAAGTCATACAGCATCCACCTGGTGCACATAGCCCATTAGTAAGTAATTGGTTATTAATAAGGCAATGAAAATATTTTTTTCCGATTTGAGGGTATTTTTTTTTTTGAATACCTACATTTTAAGGACATAAATGCATTTTAAGTTATTTGGATATTGCTACTGAATAAGCAAAACGGTTAGGTACTTCTTTCAACCTAGTCTGGCAGTCTTACTTAAGGGCACAGTGAAAAGTCACTGAGACACTGAGAGAACCATGCGCGGGGAAGGTCTGGGAACCTCTGATGTGAGAACTTGCCATAAATGCAAGTCCTCAGGCCCCATCCCAGACTTACTGACTCTGAACTCTGGGGGTAGGATGGTCGGTGTTTTACCCAGGCCTCCAGGTGATCCTAATATATATTGAAGTTTGAGAACCACTGCAGTAGTGCATGCCTCACAAGCAAAGACAGTTGTGCAAGGGCAGGGATGTTGAATTTGTAAATTAACATCAGGCCAATCTTACTTTGAATGAAAAAGCACAGAAATGGCCCTACTGGGGCAAAAAAACAACTCCCCCCAAAAACAAAAAACCCAACACCAAACCAATTAGTTGACGTAAATGCACAAATAGATATAGATATATAGATATAGATATATCTTCCAGCCATTTTACAATTTCAAAAATGAGGAACACTTACTGGACTGTGAATAGTTTGTATCTTATCTTTAGCCTATGGCATTCTGGAGAGCCCACAATGCCTTTTGATTTCTGAAAAGTGAATCATTCTATTATTGTTTCAGATTGTGGAGAATGAATCACATCATTTCTTTCAGAAGACACATTTTAGGGCAGGCCGTTGACAGGAATCTGATTTACATTCTCCTTTGCCTTAACACCAAGCAGGACACACCCCACAAATGTTGTGGGTATTTCTGTGGAGATGAATAAGGAAGCAGGAGGGACCAGGAGCCCATTGGGCGTGGTGAAACACATGGTTGTTTTAGTGTTAGAGATTTTGATAAAACCTTTGCTGAGCAGCAGATCTCCGTATTTCATCCCAGTTAATCCCATTAAGCCTTTGTACATATGCTGAGATTTCTAAACTTTGGAGTACTAAATCAGAAGCTTTCAACAACAGTCTTCTTTGGGAAGCCCTCCCCCCGCCCCATCGTGTTTATCTAGCAATATGCCAGTTGAACGCTAAGCATAATAAAGAAGCTAGTCAGGAAAGCACATTTATTAGAATACAGGGGGAGAGGATCCTTATTAAATTGAATCCTCTAATACTGGAATGATTTTAGTGCTCGACTTGGAGGGGACAGAAAACAAGACCCCAATAGGGGTCAACTGGGCCCCTCAAGGAATTCAACTTTCTCCACATCCTGGTGAGTTCCGAATCCTTCTCCACACTCTGGGTCTCCTGAAACTCCACCCTTGTCCCAGTCTCAGATTTCTAACTACCTCCTGACTATCAAATTCACCCCAACTCCATCTTTCCCAGGAATTACATCCGCCCTCTTCACATGGTCAATATTTTTAATGGAAACACCATTCTTAGCTAATTAGGTGGAAAAAGCAAAACGCATCACAAAGCCAGCCTGTAATCCTTGTGTTTCCTTGGTCCTCACTTTCAGTCGGTTCATAAATTGAGAGAAGATCTATGTATTGAGTGCCCACCAGGTGAAGGTACTGTGCCAGGGCTGGACATCTAAGACTAGAGGGTAAACATGCCTCATTTCATAATATCTTATTCCTCCTTTCTGTTTCCATCATTGACAAGTTTTGAAATAGCCTCACTTCCTACCTGAACTATTGCCATTTATTTTTTTTCTGGTCTTCCTGCCGCCAGCACCTTGCTTCTCCAGGTAAACTTATTTCTCGGTGCTAAACCTTTCTGGATCACACCACTCATCAGTGTGATCCCTTAATCAAAAACTTCCAATCTCCCCTCACCCTCCCTTTTCCTGTAAGACCTACTTGACCATCCTTGTCCAAATTTTCAAGAAAAAGCCTGCCACAGACTCTACTAATATTCTGTGGCTTAAAATCAAATGAAATATTCTATCTGGTGATAAAAATCAGAGTATGCCAGATGCAGAGAACTGCGTCAGTAACATGAACAGCATTTTGACAAAAAGAATTGACCACATTGTGCCTTTTGGGAACACATCTTATGTAAACCATATGAAGTAACTGATCAGTTTTATTTATGAACATAGCAGTAGACAGTAGAAATATATTTTGAGACTAGCTCTCCCACTCACTAGTTGTGGGCTACTTTGGATGGCTTCCAGCTCAGACATTCTAAGATTCTGTTTTAAATAGCATTTACCTTTCTTTTATTCATTTTTTTATTCACTCACATATACATATTGGATCACATAAAGCCCTGGAAAGTCAATAGTGAACACGACAGACACAGTCCCGGCTCCCTTGGAATTTCTCTTTGTTGGCCCAACACCCTGGCTAGTTTCAGAGGCAAAGCCAGATGATAAGACTGAAGATTTAGCTAAAGACTAAAGATTCATTTGTTCTGAGACACTATAATGGACTAAGATAGGCTCCCCAAGAGATGAGAATAAAACTGAGGCCAAATGAGGTGAAAGATTTGGGGGAAATGAATATACTGCCCCCAAAAGGTAAAGTGAGTGATAAAAAGTTTTACATTGGAAGAGCAGCATACCCTTAAAAATTGATCTTTTTTTCTTCTTCATGTTTTAGTAAAGAACAGACTAGCGATTTGGAAATTTTGGTTAAGGATCCAAGGACCTATATTTTAGCCATTAAGCGGGGCAAGGTTCAGTTTTAGGAAGCAAAGAGTAGTAGAAAGTCCATGAACTCTGGGATGAGAAGACCTGAACGTCCAGCTCTGTCATTTAGTGGTTGTGAGACCTTGAGAATGTCCCTTATCATCCTTAGGCTTGAGTTGTTTAATCTGTGGCAATAATAATAGCTAACATACAAGTGCATATTACAAGCCAACTGCTGTTTTAAATGCTTTACCCACATTGTCTCTCTAATTCTACGATATCCCCATGAAGTAGAATGATTATTTTTTATTGTGGTAGAAGAAATTTATAACACAAAATTTACCATCTTAACCATTTTTAAGTGTACAGTATATTGATGTTACTACTATGAAAATTATTGTGCCATAGATCTGTAGAACTTTTTCATCCTGCAAGACTAAAACTCTTTACCTATTAAACAACTTCCCTCCCTGCCTAGACCCTGAAAACCACTGTTCTACTTTCTGTTTCTATGACTTTGACTACTGTGGGCATCTAATATAAGTGGAATCACACAGTATTTGTCTTTTTGTGAATGGCTTATTTCACTGAGCACACTGTCCTCAAGGTTCATCGAAGGTGTCACACATGCCAGGGTTTCCTGTTTTCAAGGCTGAATAATGTTTCATTATGCATTTGTATTTTGGATATTAAACCTTTATCTGATATACGGTTTGCAAATATTTTCTCGCATCTCATAGGTTGTCTTTTCACTCTGTTAACTGTTTCTTTTGATGTGTAGAAGTTTTTAAATTTAATGTAGTCCCATTTGTTTATTTTTACTTTTGCTGCCTGCGCTTTTAGTGTCATAGGCAAGAAGTCATTGCCAAATCCAACGTCATGAAGCATTTCCCTTACATTTTCTTCTAGGAGTTTTACAGTTGCAGGTTTTACATCTACGTCTGAAACCATTTTAAATTAATTTTCATATATGATGTGAGGTTAGGGTCCACCTTCATTCTTTTGCACCTCGATGTCCAGTTTTCTCAGCACCATTTGTAGAAGATACTGTCCTTTCTCTATTGCATAGTCTTGGCACCCTCATGGAAGAGCATTTGGCCATAAATCTGAGAGTTTATTTCTGTACTCTCTATTATGTTTCATTGGTATATGTCTGTCTTTATGTCGGTATCATACTGTTTTGATGACTGTAAATTGTATTGTTTTAAAATCAGAAAGTGTGACGCCTCCTGCTTTGTTCTTCTCTCTCAAGATTGTTTTGGCTATTGAGAGTCTTTTGATACTCCATATGAATTTTACAATAGTTTTGTTCTATTTCTGGAAAAAATGCTATTGAGATTTTGATAAGAATTGTACTTTGATAAAGATTTCTGTAGATTACTTTAGGTAGAATAATAAACACTTTAAACATTACAGCGCATCATCCATAACATGAGATGTCTTTCTGTTTGTTTTTATCTTCCTTAATTTCGTTCAGCAGTGTTTTATAGTTCTTAGCACACAATTCTTTCATCTCCTTGGTTAAGTTTATTCCTAAGTATTTATTCTTTGTTGATGCTATTGTAAGTGAAATTGTTACTTCATTTCCTTTTTGGATTGTTTGTTGTTAGTGTTTCAAAACACAAACGATTTTTATGTATTGACTTTGTATCTTGTTATTCTGCTGAATTCATTTATTAATTATACAGTTGTTTTGTATAGTCTTTGGGTTTTTCTACATAGAAGATCATGTCATCTGTGAACGAAGACCATTTTACTTCTTCCTTTCCAATTTGGATGCCTTGCTAGGGTGCTATTAGTAACCTCATATTCAATGATAAAACTGTGTTCTGTCATTTTTATGAAGTTGTTGTGAGGACTGCATTGGCTTATGGGTGTGAAGTTGTTTTATAAACTATTTTAGGAGCATTGATTTCTACAAACAATTACATGTCAAAACAGACTTCCATTCATGATAAATAGCCTAACTTATTTTCTTAATGCTAATAGGAGCTTACAAAGGCAAAAACAAGAAAAGGAGTAAAAGGAACATACTGCCTGTTTAAAATCTACCTAAGAAATAACTTGGACCTTGAGAGTTATGGTAGAGTGATAGAATAAAGCTTCAGGCTAAACTTTGTATTAATGTTAAACTAAAACAAAAGCTTTGGCTTATGATAAAAGAGTTTGGTTCTGCCTCAGATATATTTTCTAGGCAATTTCAGCCTGAATGCCATGTTTCCCTGAAAATAAGACCTAGCAGGACAATCAGCTCTAATGCGTCTTTTGGAGCAAAAATTAATATAAGACCTGGGTCTTATATTAATTTTTGCTCCAAAAGACGCATTGGATGGAATTGATTGTCCGGCGGCTAGGTCTCCTTTTCGGGGAAACACGGTATGTATAAAATGGGGGGGAAATGTGGAATTAATAATAGTTTTATGTCTAAAACTATTTTAAAAATACCTTTTCCTTACTATATATTAGGTCTGATATATTTGGATGTTTAGTGGGTGTGTCTGCCTGTTTCTCTGTTCTTGGAACTTGCAAGATCTATGAATCCCTCTTAGAAGTTACACGTCACTGCTCCCTAAAGAACAAAAATAACACCAGTCTCCTCCAAACTGCTGTTTTCTGGAAGCATGGATTCCGCCTCAGGAAGCACCTCTTCATTGCAACTCTCCCTTCTGACTGACCTCATTACAGGAATTCCTGTGTCCCCTCTACTGCTGTTTTGCCAACAGAGATAAGATGGCACAATGCCCCCTCATCCCATTCCTAGCCCCCATCCCCTCCAACGCCAAAGGACTCCTCTTCTTCCTCATGGTACTCTTCAGTGGAAACTAAACATACTCAACTCAACTCAAACATACTCAATTATCCCTCACTTGAATCGCACTACCCCCTACCTCAGACCATCCTCACAAACATTCATTCAACATTTATTGAGCACTTACTATGTTCTAAAGCTCTGACGTACAAAAGCAACTAGAAACTCTTTGTGTGTGCTTGGGAGAGACAGGCATCCAAGAGATGCAGTTCAGAGTAAAAAGTTTCTCTCAAGTGAAGTCACAGATTCATTCAAGAGTGTGAGCAATTCAAAGAGCAACCAGGAATGTCGCCTGTAAGGGTGTGTGGGTTGCTGGCGGGGACCGGCGAGGCTGAGGCCCAGAGGGAAGGGCATTCATGACACCTTAGTGACTTTGGATTGTAATCCCATGGCCAGGGATTTTTCAGACAGGGAATTAAAGGTGATTTCCCCCCCCCCCATTAAAAGATAGCTCTAGCAACAGCGTGGACGATGAACCATAAAGGGGCGAGAACCCTAGCTGCTGGGCTGCAGGTGGTTAGGCCAGGAACAGCGGCAGCCCAGACACAGCTGGGATACTGTGGAGAGGAAGGGCGGGTTCCCCATGCCCTTCCTTTTTCTCACAACATCTTGTTTCTTGGAGATTTTCGTATTATCAACTTCATATTATCAAGTACAACTGGATTAAAGTTCCTTGGGGGCAAGAATCACATTGACCTCATTTACCTATCAAACCCAAGCCTGTCGTGAAGCCTGGTCCATCCCAGGTGTCTAACAGATATTGTTTAAGGGAGGAAGGCACGAAGAAACAGGTGGATACGGGGTGAGAGAAATGGAGTACATAGCTCCCAGGCCCCTAACTTGGGAAATTATTTGGATGGTAATATGTTTACCTGGGAAAAGGGTTACAATGAAAGATACAAGTAGGGGTGGAGGAGGTGAGGGAGGAGTCAGTGAGTTCTCTGTTGAGGAGCTGATTTTGAGGTGCCTGAGGAACATCCAGGTAGAGATGCCTAAAATCCAAGACTTTCTGCTTGCACAGAGTTGGGGTGGGTGAAACAGGAAGTATTAATATAATCACTTACTGACAGATACCATGTTTTCCCGAAAATAAGACCTAGCCGGACCGTCAGCTCTAATTAATTTTTTTTGGAGAAAAAAATTAATATAAGACCTGGTCTTATTTTATATTATATTATATTATATTATATTATATTATATTATATTATACCCAGTCTTGTATTAAAGTAAGACTGGGTATTGTATTGTATTGTATTGTACCCAGTCTTATATTATATTGAAATAAGACCGGGTCTTATATTAAGTTTTGCTCCAAAGGTGCATTAGAGCTGATGGTCCGGCTAGGTCTTATTTTCGGGGAAACACAGTACTATCTAATTGGTGTTTTGCTAGGTAGATTTATACACATAAGTATTAATTCTAATTCTTACAACAATTGTGATAGGCAGGCATTAGTCTCAAGAAATGAGGAAACTTAAGCTTGAATCAGTTAATAATTTCTCTACGATCACAGTACTACGAAGCAGTAAAGTGGGATTCAAATCAAAGTTCTTTGAACTTCAAAGTTATTAGTTACCTTGTCACCCCCTCCCACCACTCCTCACCTTCTTACTACTCAACTCCAGCACCCCAAGAGTAGACTCTGTACAAAGACGGCTGCAAGAATTCCTCCCATCCCAGCACGTCCCTTTGCAATTTGACCTTGCTGCTCTTCTCATCAAGAAGAGCCCTTGAATCTGGGCTTGGCCAGGTGAATTACTTTGCCCAACAAACAAAGCAGAAGTGATGCGGTACAACTTATGAGCCTATGGTTGAAAAGGTCTTTCAGCTTCCATGATACCCTCTTGGAACTCTGAGACAAAAAGCCCAGGCTAGCTTCCTTGGGGACGAGAGACCACATGGAGCGATGAGTCTCGCTGACAACCAAAACTAACCAAGACCTGTAGGGGAGGGAATACTGGCCACCAGATTCCACCGAGTTGCCAGACAACTTCTGACACACGGCTGAACCTACTAGGAGAGACCAGCAGAGAAACCTACCAGCTCAGCCCTGCCCACATAGCCAACATACAAAATTGCGAAGCAATAAATGATTGTTGTTTTCAGTCATTACGTGTGGAGTGGTTCATCCCACAGCAATAGATAACTGACATATCCCTACACTGTATCACACCATATCAAGCTGCCTCCTGATGAAAGGGAGAAAGCATCTCCTATCACGAGCAGAGAGGAAGAAATTGCCGCATGTCAGATGCAGTTCCAGACATTTCAAGTTATTGGAAACATCAGCTCCTTTTCCCTAGAAATGATAGGGGACAATTAATACTCTATCGTTGAGTTTCACTGTGAGTAACATAGGTTATTTTGGGTCAGATGGGAACGCAACTTCCTTCACTGTTGGTTCTATCAGGAAATGTTCCTCATTTAAATCAACTCACTTATAAATTCACTTGTTGGTAAACTGAGAATGATTTATCCTAAGACCTGATATTTCGCTTTATAAAAACAGGGCAAACAGAAGAGAACAGTGAGAAATCAGACAGAATTGATCCTCATGTGCATTTATGTCCTTGCAGGAGCGTTTATGAAAAAAAAACACCTCCCTTGGATGCAAAAGACTGCAGATGTGCTCCTAGAGTCTTGTGTTCCGGGAAGAGAATGACTTTCAGCCTTAATTGAATCATTTGGGGCCACACTCTGCGGGCACCCTAAGGTGATTATGTTCAGAATGGAGGCTTTCAGAAAGTCATTTAGCAAAGGAAAACATGGCTGGATACCAGTAATAAACTAATGCCCTTGAGCTACTCATTTTTTATTGCAACCTAATTGAAACGTACAAATTGTATAATGCTCCCTGCTTGTGAGAGAGGGCAGGACTGAAATTCAGATGATTGATTCTGAAATTTAGCCACTAAGATAAGGTTTCTTCTTCTACAGAAAATATGTCACTGATCTAATTTCCGAGCAGCCAAGATAAGTGGAACTGTCATTCTGTCCTCCTGCTGGAAGAACCTTTGTCCATGTGACAAAAAAGCTGTACAGATACATTTTTGTTTCTAAAATAGATTTCTTTCATTCATTTTTAAAAAATTAATTTAAAGAGTTGATTAAATTAACTGGTAAACTCAAGAGGCCAGTTTCTACTTTTAAATGCACACTCGTGGTTCCGGTATGCAGCAGAAGAGAGAGATGGCCTAAGGACAACAATTAGATTTTATTCACTGCATAAGTGGGGATACGTAGAAGGTGCAGGAGGGGGCCGGGGCTGTTTTCCAGAGGAACATCACAGAGAATAAGCTCAAGCTTGGCAATTTCTTAAAAATTATAAATCCTTTTGTGTGTGTGGGGGCGGGGGCAGGGGAGAGGGCAATTGTACAGTATTCATAGTCACAAATGCTGTGCTTTCTTTTGAAATAAAAGACCATCAATCCCAGCGTTACAATTTAGGGCATGAGTGTCAAAGCGAACGAAGGGGAAGGGACTTTTGACGAATAAGTGATTGTCTGGTTTCACAAAAGAGAGACGTGCAGCCGTCATTAAGTAAGCTTATAAAAAAACACGGCATGTGCTCCCTTTGTACACACCTAAGGTCCTCACAGACACGCACACGGTCTCTACTCAGCAAGAGGGGGTGCTGGACCTCCGGAGCTCCTCATTGCTGTGTCTTTGTCTAAGTCTGTATGTCAAGGAGCAGAAGGGCATCTCCTAAACCTGCCATTTCAACAAACACACCTGTCTAAACGTTACTTTCATATCTCAATCAGTTTTATACCGCAGTCAACACCTTTCCACATTTTATTAATTGCTATTGAATCCGTCTGTGTTGAGCACTTTCTGTGCAGAATATTGGGGTAGAGGATACAATACAATAGAGGATCCCAAAATATGTGAGATGGTCGCAACCTTCACTCAGCTTATTAGACAGATCAGATAAAAATATTCATGACCATAAAACAAATTCAGAGAAGCAGAGAGAGAGAGAGAAGAAGAAGAAGAAAACCACATGTAGGTAGTGGGATTTCAAAGACAAAAAGGGTTGTGTTTGCTAGCAAGAGAATTAAGATCACTTCATGGAAGAAGGGCCTCGAAGGATAGATAAAATTTCAATAGACAATAATGGGACTATGGGGTGTGGTTAGGGAGAGTTATAGATCAGTCCAGATTAAAGGAATGGCTGGAGAAAGGCCCAGAAAAGAAAGTGCACTGTGGCTGAGTGTGGCCGGAGCCAGGGTGCCAGGAAGCAGAGAATCAGGAGGAAGGAAGCTCCAAGTGAGGAGTCACAATGCTGAGTTAGGCGATGCTGTGGGTGCTGGGCTAGGGGGATGGGCAGGTGCAAATGCAACATAAAGCTTCCTCCACACCATTTCCATGACAATTGTGCCACATGAACAGCTGCCCTTCTCATTTTTAGGAGATAGTATTTTAATAATATTTTTCAAGGAACCTAAAGTTTTATATATATATATAGCAAAATTGTATGATCCCAATTTTACATATACATGCATACATATATACATACATATGCTAATGCTATATAACTCCTTACTAGTAAATGCTGGAGCCATGACTCACACACTCTGTTGCCATCTCCCTAAAGGCATGATCTTCAACCCTGGCTGCATACCACATCACCTGAGGTCCTTAAAAAAATAATGACAGGCAACCCCACTTCAAACGACCCGAGTCAGTAGGCCCAGACACCCTCGGTTTCAATAGCCCCTCCCCCAAGGTGATTCTAATGTGCCAACAAGGTTGAGGGCCACTAATGCAAAGAACGTCTCATTCAGGCAATTTACATTATTTTCTGAGGGGTTCTTATATTATTGCATTTCTTATCTTATAGGCAAAAAGAAAAAATATTTTGAATAAGTAGACACATAATGTTTTTAAACTTAGATTTCTACTGTAATATTGAGTTTTGAATGAGTCAGGGTTATCATCAGGAGGAAGAGGAAGATAAAAAAGGAACAAAGGAATGTAGCAATAGATTTTTAATGAAAAGAAAATTTTAGATGATACTTAAAACTGGGCGTCTATGACGATCCTGGGGAGGTGAGACAGTCTTAAGAGATCTGTGCACTTATTTTTAACAATAAAACTCCCCGATATTGGTGTTTAGATCTAGAGTTACCTCCTGTTAGGGTCAGGACTTGAATGGGGGTTGGGGAAGAGGGCCTCTGGTAAGAAGTAGAGTCACCCTTATTCCACACCGGCCACACTTATTCCTCTACTCTTCATCCTTATTTTTTTTTGCCTCTCTTTTCTTGTTTCTTTTTCTTCCCCTCCCCTCTGCCTTCTCCCCCTTCTCCTTTGTATTCTTTACCAGTTTCTGCCCCTTTCTTGCCTCACACTTTGTTCTTTCTTCTTCCTTCCCTTCTTCCTCCACCTCTCTAATCACTTCATTTCTTTCTCACCAATACCCTTTCCCTTATGAGCCCCAAACACCTGAATTACATAACATGTTATGTTTAGTTGTATTTATTGAAATAGTTTGAAGCTCCCTAGTCTTAGATTTCAGGGTGGCAAGTTGAACATATTATCTAGTTCTTTTTAAAATAACAAATTTTAAATAAGTTGCTCGTCACTAAAAAATGGTGCAGTAGTTTCTGATAAAGAAAAGAATGCAGAACAAACACCGTGCCCCTTTCAGGTATTGCTGAGAAAGGAAAAGAAATGAGCACTACGTTTTATAGGAAGCTATCACAAGGAAATGTGCTTTATGCAAATTCTCATGAAAACTATCTGACATTCTTCATGCCATGAAAATGCCTGCTGGTTTTATACATTAAATGAGAAAAACAAGTTGATAATAATATAACAACATGTTGGGAGGATTTAGAAGCAGGAAAATCAGCACACATCCAGAGATTACCACCGGCCACATACACCTGTCAATGAATTTCAATCTCAACAAAACACATTATCAAATGACGACATGGTCGACTAAAGAGAAAACACACCATCTACACAAATTATTGATCTTATATTTTCATTTTATCATTTTCTGTGCCTGTAATCGGTTTCTTAAAACTAAGTCAATCAATGCCCATGGTTTCTTGAGGATGAATGTCAAAAAGCGTTTCTTCTGTGTATCTTGCCTTGACTTCCCCCTAATTTCTTTCCATGATTTCCTTTCTCAGGATTTCCTTAGTTACCTACAATGTGCCAGGCATTCTGGCAGGAAATTTACTGACATTATGTCAAATGGTGGCAACAGTCTTGCGATGCAGACGACTGTAGCACCAGTTTACCAACGAGGGAATCAAGGCTCAGAGATGTTATGGAAACGTCTCTATCACATCTAACATAAGCAGAGCTGGTATGCAAACCCAGATGTTTAATGCTTATGCCAGTGTTCTTTCTACTTCTTCATAATGTCTCTCTACTCTCTGTTCCTACACAATGCCACCATAAACTAATTACCTGTGATTTTATTATTATTTTATAGTAACCGCGCACACCTGTTTTGTCTCCTCTATCAGACTGAAACAGTAAAAAAAAAAAAAAAAGCGTTCTGGAAATTTGTATTCTAAACATTGTAAACAGTAGACATTGCTAGGTACTATTAAGGAAAATCAGCTGCATTGTGATACCAGTTCATATATATTAGGCTGAAAGTTCCCCGTGTACCATCTAGTAATTAGTGTCACCCTTAAAACAGAAAAGTCTTGTAGAGAGTTATGGCTGTGACATCAAATTACTGGCACTTTCTTTTGGAATTCATGCTGGTACTGATAGAGCTACGTCTACAACCTTTTTAAACCATTCCTTCCTATTGGTCAAGTTTCCAACCTCATCTGAAAAACCTATGAAGTCATATCTTCCAGATTCTGAGTTTTTATAATGATAAACCGAAAAGAAAGGCTTTATGGTTATTCCTGCTTAATTTCAACCAGTGGTAGCTTGGGTCCATTGTTCTATCCTGTTGAAATCTTACAATTCGTAGTCTGCTAACTATTACACTAGCTGTCCTGCCCAGGAAGCAAGCACCCCTTCTGTATATGCTGCCTTCCTGCTCCCTCACCCCGCGCCCAACCCCCCAGCAGATGGCTCTTCGTCTGTATGTGAAGACACTTCCGTTCTCGTTTGCTAGACTATCAGCTGCACGAAGACCAGGCCTTTGTCTCGTTCACTGCTGAATCCTGACACCTAGCACAGGGGCTGGCAGGCAGTAGAAGATCCATATGTATTCACTGACTAAATGAATAAATAAAAGGATGGGGACAATGAGGACAGGACTGGGAAAGAAAAGGCAGGAAAAGGAAGGAGGACATCATAGAGAAAGGAGAGAGAACAGCATGCTTTCCAGGAACAGCAAGAGGCAGAGTTTGAAATCTACGATGCTTGCATTACAAGTTCATTAATGTCTCTGAGCCTCATATTTTTATTTGTAAAATATCATAAGGTCGACCTCACAGGATTGACCTGAGTATTAAAGGAAATGATGTACGGGCAAACATCCGGTATACGGGAGGTGTGACCCACTGCTGGGTGACAGGCTGACGGGGTTTCCTTGGATTCATTCTCAGTGTGATCAAACAAAAGTGCATGGCTAGCGTCCTCTCAGACCCTGGAGTCTCTGGGCCTTGTTCTCATCACACCGCGTCTCCTTCCGAATGAATCACTTCATTTAAATGGACGGTCCACCAAAACGGCATGTCAGATGAGGGTGATTTACCCACCCTAGCTATAGTCATGAGAAAACCCCGTGCATTTGGTAGGGCTGGAAAGCCTGGATAACCATTCATTTACAGAGCCTTTGGTCTCTGTGTTATTTATTTTTGTATTTTCAAAGAGGAAGTGCCCAAGATATCATTGTGTCAGCAACACGTAATAGGCTGGCAGATTATTAGTAAGTGGACACGTTCTGAAAAGTTTCTCTTTTTGTCAGAAGGTCTAATTGACTGTTTGTAGAAAGTATAGGCGTAGCTATATGTTGGGTTATTCTTTCCCTTGATGGTAAGCTTTAATGAGATATATTTTTAGTGTTCTACAGGAGTTGGAAAGCCTCTTTTCCGCAAGCCTCAGATTTGGCACCTTTCTTAGCTGGTCAAGGAATGCTGCTACTTAAACAAGTAACATCTCATACTAACCACAATTTCAAAAGTAAATTCCCTTCGTTTTCAAAGCAGACAAACTAGCAGAGCTCTACCTCTGTAGATTTCTGATAAAGCCTAAAAAATCAAAACAATGAGTTTTATTTTATCCTGAAAGGCCAAAGATATAAAGAATCACATATTCAATAAGGTGATTCTTTTATTCATACCATTAAGGTATTCATATCATTCCTATAGTTAACATTTCTCATATCATAAGAGGCCTTCTACTACTAAGAAAAGAAAACATGATCTCTTCTAATTCCACTTATTCTGGTTAAACATATGAGTTAGCCAACGTTTTGCATAGCATTTCCGTCTCAGAAGCTGCCCTTTATTTGGAATTCCCTGCCTTTAATCCAGTGTCTGTTGCCACACCCCTGTGGCACACCCCTGCCTATTTTTGACAAGGGGGCACCGAAGGTGGGTGAGCCTGGCTGGGATGGCCTTAGGGCCTCAAGACGCTGCTCTGATGCAGCGATAATTGAGTGCTAGACATTCCATTTAGAATACTGAAATAGATGCACAACAGGCCTCTGTCATTTGTTTTTAACCACACTGAGTGACTAAGAAGGTTTTCACCCTTCAGGCTGGCTTTCATTCTCTCCCTTCCGCATATTTTTAAACATGGTAAACAGCCCATTTCAGCTACGACTAGTTCTCACTTTATAAATCCCTATGTTCAAGGTCTACACATACAAGGTTTCTAAAAACATTGAGGCTGCCCAAGGGAAACCAATTTTGTTGCCATAAACATATTGACCCAGCAGGTATGTATGTGTTTCACCAAACAACTGAGGATCTCATCCAGAAGAACATTGGTTTAGACATTTTTATTACTTTTCCCACATCAAATAATTTAGCAAGATCTTCATCTGAAAGTACTTTTCCAATTAAAATGGATTCCGTGCAAGTCACAGACGTTTATAGTCCTGCCAGTATGCTGTATGATTGGGGTTGTAAAGGATAGAAATGTGTTTCCTGCATGACAGCGTCAGAGAGACGGCCGGTTAGTAAAGAATGTCAGCGCCCTGTGCCCACTCCACTTGCAACAGATGATCTGGCTCCTCCCTTGCACATTTTTGGATAACTTTAGGGACACATTGAGGGATAATTCTTCCATGACACCTAGACCACAATGTCACATGGTGTGTCCAAAAATAGTAACAACAAAAAGCCCTACGTTTATAGTCATGAGAAACTTGGTTTGTTCTCTGCCCACCATGTCATGACAGTCCTGCAGAAAGGATGGCTTTTGTGGTCCTCAGGAGATAACAGCAGACAAACTGAACTTCCTAAAGGACTTCTGAGACTGTGGTAGACATACAGGTGCTATCTTCTGCTATCAATCATGGTTTTATGGCTTTATAGTCACTATTCTTACCCTACTGTTCAACTTCCTGCAATTAAGCATAGATCTTAACACACAAACCATTTCTGAAACTATTTTAAGCCAATGGACATTGTAAACATGGCTGATCACTTTCCAGCTGTGTTAGCTAACTAGGCCTAAATGTTTCATTCAGAGAAAGCAGAATTATTCCCATGAACATACAGAATGCAGGTTCGGCACTCAACGAGTGCTAGGCTCACAACGCGGGCCACGGAATTTGCTGGTGGCCTTGCCCATGATATCTGGAGACAACTGCAGTGCTGGTAGGTAAGGGAGATGCCATGTGGCCAGGGTGGACTTCTCAGCTAGTTCTGCCCACACTCGGCCTTGTGTGCCTCCAACTATGATCCCACCCCACAGAGGGGTACATTATAAACCTGGAATTAATCATTCAAAACAGTAAGGCTCTAACGATGATGCACGGATTTCAACTAGACTGAAAGAGAAAAAAACGAAGGCCTCCCTTCAGTGGAAATAAGCTCACTTGAGCAATCAACAAAATATAAAGGGGCAGTTTCAACAGGGCTGCCGCAGTGCCCTTGGGAACTGCACACCCTCTCTGCGCATCGGTGATCAATTTGTAAAATGTATTAGTGCTACAATTTATATATACATATTTGTGAGATGATGAATGTTGCATATAGGATGATCCGTGGCCTGGTTGCCTGGGACTGTCCCAGTTTTAGTACTGAAAGTCCGATGTCCCAGGATACCTCTGGGTCCCTGGAAAAGCTGATGGTTGGTCCCTAGCAGGTAGAACAGCAGACTGAGAAGGTAGTGGGCTGCTAAGCAGACTGAGGTCAGAGGCACAGCATAAGATCAAGCCAGCTGCAAAGAGGATAAGTTGTAGACCTCACAGGTATGATACCTGAGTAGAAGATGACTTCAGGACAGTAAGTTCTGACAGTACTGGAACGAGAAGTGGCTTGACATTGGGAGTGTCTCTATGGATGTTGTAAGATATCACTATGCTGTATTGTCATGATGGCTGATTTGCTTAGAGTTGTGTTAGGTCTCTCAATCCCTTCTTTCGTGTCACCTATATTTGAGTGTTTGAAAGTGTGCTGTGAACACCATGAAGCTGAAAATCTCATAGAGATATATAAACTGATGTGTATATGATTCCTACCCAGAAAGATCCAAGTATTGTAACTCTGTTCTTGGCTTATGATAAGGGATAGTACGTCCTTATATTTAGGATAGTGAGCAGGATTTTCACTATTACTTCCCAAGCTAAGAATGAAGATTTATCGAGTGCCTCTTGCTGTAAGAAGAACCTCTCAGCACTGGGCCAGATTCCTTCCTCAGGGCTGGCGTGGCCCTCCAGCCATCAGCCACACCTTACCCACCGCCCCCCAGGTTTACCGAAGGAGGTGAATGGCAGGGAAAGCGGTCAGGGTTAGTGAGCCTTGCCGAAAATGTATTTCACGGAGACACATCCTCTCTTCTTGTCACAAAGGCCACATCTTTTGAGGCCACCAGAGACAGAAAGTATCACACTGACCCAGAGTGAGCCCAAAGATGCTTCTTTATCACCAACAAGAGAAAGTTGTGTGCAGAAAGGTCTCCATCCTTATCTTCTGCCACACTTCTTCCAGGGGACAGAGGGGCTGGTTCCTGGTGTGTCAACAAGTGCTCACTGGTATCCATGGAAGGAAGGGACCAGGTTCTTGGTTCTACGCATCAAGTAGCAGGGAAAACACTACTTAGTTGCCTTGGTTGTGTTCCCCCAAACTGACATCCATGATGGTTTACAGATAATACAAGACCTTTCATAATGTACCCAAAGAAAAGAGTACATTTTTTAATGTAAATAAAACATAAATATGGACATATACATTTGATTATCTTTATCTGATCACTTTCAAATTGTGTTAGGTACTGAAATACTAAAGGAATTGGGTGCACACTCAACAACAACCAAAAAGATTAATTTTCAAAAAATTTTTCAAACTTGGTTTCATGGAGTGCCAAGTTCTAAATGTACCTTGGGCCTGTTGCCAGCCCTAAGCTGTAACCATTCAGATGTGCAGATCTGAAGAGAAGTGGGGCCTAAGAAACCTTGCAGCAGACTGCATGACTTGCATTTCATCAGCCGCGCCTCTGCTCGCTCAATGTCCCTGGGAAGGTTCCCGCTGGCCCGGGGCTCAGAGGCTGCGCCTCCAGCCACACTCTCAACAGGGTTTCCGTTTTGTCAACTTACAGATAATTGCCAGTCACATGGGCTCTGCACTCTTCACCTCTTACGTGGTTTACGCACATTCCTTCCGAACCATAGCACTGCAACAGTTTAAAAACTATCAGACTATCCATTCCAAGTCCATATGCCGCATATTTTCTCCCCTTTCAAGTTTTTAAAAATTTCTACTTTTGTTTCCATGAAAATCGTAGGTCTTTTCTTACCGTCATAGAACTTTGAACTACGTCTGAACTTGGAACTCTTTCGACTGTGCGTTTATCAGACTAGCATCGGTTCAAAAGGACTGCAAAAACCTTTCCCGATCAAGTTGAAATGTGACAAGCACATTAAGTAAGAAATGTGATGGCAGAAACAAAAATGATGATAAATTGCTGCTAACTCCATCTGTGGGTGGCATGTAGACTGATGAGGATTTCACAAAGTATAATTTGTTTATATATTAAAAATTGTGATTTGGAAGTAAATAGAGAAGTTTCTGTATTTGAATGTTTGCAGTGAAAATAAAGACTAATTCAATCTTCATGCCAATTCTAAGGATATGTTAAAGACAAATATAATAGTGCTTAGAGACAGACTACAGAGCCGAAGGTTAGAGAAATTTTGAAATTGACTAAGCTTCTTATCAAGAAGATGGGAAGAGGAGATAAAGTTCTAACCAAACTAGGAAAAGGATCCAAACAAAAAATTAATATACTCAATTAATATATTCAATTATTAAACTTGATTAGAAGTGACAATGATTATACAATTAGAGATGTTCATTAAGGTAATCTGAAATGTGGAGCTGGAAGAGAGGTGTAAGGTCTGACCATTCAAAAGCATCCCTTTGACATTGTTAATGAAAACCACGAATGGTAACTAAATCTTGGAGAACACATAGCTGGGGGAGGTGAATAAGAGTTGCTAGCAAAGACATCAGTAAAATCAGTCAAGAGAAGCAGGGAACTCAAGTGCCAATGAAGTCAAGGCAAGAAGAGTTTCAATAAGTAGGCAGAGGTCAGTAAATTCAAAAGCCTTTTTCTTACTCAGTCTACCATGGACTGAATGCCAAGTGCGATGCTACCTACTGAGGACAGAGTGAATGTGACAACCATAGCAGCCACCTCAGAACCTTGGAGTTCAAAGAACACTGGAGATGGATAAACGTCAGGAGAGGAGAGGGGACAGGCTGATTTGAAAAAACGTAAATTGCCACTAAAAATGATTTGTAGGCAATTTATAGAAACATAATCTATGAGACCCAGAAATGATTTTATCCTTATATTTTATAGATTGAGATTATCATACTCATAATGAGAGTCATAAATTATTAACGAGAAGGACGTTGGTTACTATTGTCAGATTTTGCCAGCCTTTTCAGTTCCACACAAGAGGGCAACAGAAACAAAGCAGTGAGGCCAAATTTCAGTTTGAACCTCTCTGGGAATTCGCATTTAACCAGAAAAGATCATCAGTGTAAATATATTTTCCAATTTGTAACAGCTGAGACTCATAACTGGAGATTGTATGGTATATAACAGCTGACAGATTATCAGCATGTGTTGGCAAGAGCCCTTTGGCTATTAAAAGATAATTAAAACTTACTATAATCTTCCAGCTGCTTCATTTAGTCATTTTGTTTTATATGCATACGATAAGGCTCTGATTCATTTGAAGCAGACAGCTCCCCTTTATCAGCTTTTTTTGGGTTAAGCTGGTGAGTGATAGTCCCTCATCTGCAAATCTCCTTCCAGTTACAAAATTTGCTCAAAGCCCCTTCCTCTGGCTCTAGCATCAATGGTTCCAGGTGCCAAGGACAATTGGGTTCATCCTTTATCTGGCACAATTAAAGCAAGCAATCGCCGGCCCATATTATGCCACTGAAGTAAACACTTTCATAACCATCTTCCTAAAAAATAAATGTGCTAGAGTGTTGTTCTATGTTTTCAATTGAGGGAAAACCAAAGAGCAAGTTTCAATTGGATTTCGATTAAACTTAAAAATAGTTTAATGACCGTGAAGACCAATAGTGCAGGAACACATTATCACAAGAGACCATGCAATCTTCCATTCTAGAGATTAGGAGGGGCAGGGGGAAAGGCAGTAAAGAACAGCCTTTTTGGTATGCACAGTTTAGACCCTCTAGTTGGAAGGCATAGGGATGGGTTATAACATTTCAGGCAGTTTCTAAACGCAAAGTACAGAATATTTCTGAGAATCATTCGAACAATTCTCAATTAAAGATTTTCAATTCAATTTTATGTGTAGTTTTTCTACACATGGACCAAATAGAGTCATGCATGCTTTTGCAGTCAGATTAATTTGAGAAGAACTCCAGCGATTGGGAATTATATGTGCATGGTTGTTATAAAGCCACAGGGAACTAACTACCCAGGCCCTGCTTCCATCTCCTGAGTTTGTTGTTCCAAGAACAGATCATGCTTTCACACACTGCCTGGCTACAGCGCATGAGATTTTTCTCCTATAAACACCTTCCTTTTCTATCTTTGTTTGAGACTCTCCTTCAAAACAGCTGTGGACTTTGTGGCTCCCACTGCATCCTGCACTTACACCCACCACTGCCCTTTTGCCCTGCCCTGTAATTACCTCTCTATGCCCCGCCCTCCTGGCCCAACTACAGTGGAAGCTCCGGGAGGGGACTGCCCTTGTCTTGGGTTGCCCAGCTTATAACAGGTGCTTAATAAACACTGAATGACAAAATGGAGGAACGGATTAGAGAAATTATCTTAGGAACAAATAGGGTAAAATTTATTTAGTCCTCATTTTCATAGGAACTGACGATATCTGCTGTCTGAGATTTGGGTAGAAATTAAAAATTAATAGAGAAATATATCGATAAGGAAGATATCCAGGCAAGAACATTCACAGAAAGGGAAAGGACCTCTTCAAAACAGGTCTCTTATCAATGTCTCCACTATTAATTGTCACACTCGCCCTGGTGTCAGTCCCCATGATCTAATGTCATCTCACCCACGGGGGAGGATACCTTCTTTGTCCTTATATTGCTATCGTTGGTCACATCTAAATAGTTGTTAGCCAAATAGAGCACTGAAAGGATTCTGGGCACGTTTTTATTAAGACTCAGGGATCAAAGGCAAAGGCCTCTCTGTTCATGGTTAGGGCAGATCCAAGAAATCACCAAAAAGTGACAACATTTTCGTTTGAGTTTAAAAATCATGACTGATACTCCCAACAGAAAGCGAACTTAAAGGGTTGATTTATGTCTGCCTCTGCAGGCCTTTCCTAAGCTCTGATAGCCATCCCGGTCTCCCCTTCTCTAACCAGCATCAGCTCTGTAGTCAAGGATAAATGCTACCACGGCCTCAAGACTGGCTTTACTCTGCAGATGAACTCCAAGGTTCCTTAGCATTAGGAGCGAAGTCAACTACTTTTGATCTTTGGTTTTAAGTAGCACAGCTGCTCTGTAGAGCTGTAATAGCTTTCTGGTTTTTTTCTTTCTTTCTAGCTTTAAAACAACAGTTTTCAACCACAGGGTCATGGTGCCACCCGTGTGAGGGGTTGGCAAGTAAGATATTCCTAACAATATTTCCACCACCCCATCTGCCAAGCACTTACATCAGGCAATTTTTGAACATCCATAACTCTTACAGCAATCTTTTTTGGGGGTGGAGTGGGGTTATTACTACAATTTCTACAAAGAACCTGAGGCATGGTGGGGTTCCATAACTTGTCTAAGGTCAAACAGCTAACCACCGTGTTTCTCCGAAAATAAGACCTAGCCAGACAATCAGCTCTAATGCGTCTTTTGGAGCAAAAATTAATATAAGACCCCGTATTATATTACATTACATTATATCATATTATAATATTATATTATACACCGTCTTATAGTAAAATAAGTCTTATAGTAAATAAGTCTTATAGTAAAATAAGACTGGGTCTTATATTAATTTTTGATGCATTAGAGCTGATTGTCCAGCTAGGTCTTATTTTTGGGGAAACAGGGTAATCTGGGTGGAGCCTGAATTTTATCCCAGGTCTTTCTAACTCTCCAGTGTTCTTCATGATTAAATCACACTGCCTGCGACATAGTTAAAACATACACCTAATTTCAAATATAAATTTGCATACATTCAGGGGATCAAATATATGGTGATGGAAGGAGAACTGACTCTGGGTGGTGAACACACAATGGGATTTATAGACGATGTAATAAAGAATTGTACACCTGAAATCTATGTAATGTTACTAACAATTGTCACCCCAATAAATTCAATAAAAAATAAATAAATAAATAAATTTAAAAAATTGCACACATTCAAAACCCTCCCTGATAATAGCATCTTGTATACATGTTTGCCAGGAAAGAGAAAGGGAGGGTTTGGGGCTGGAGTGCTGGGGACTGTGTTCCTAGCTGCACCTCCCAGGGGACAGCCATTGCCAGTGCTGCTTCAGCAGTCAGGGCGGGTTTTTCCAGTTTGACTTCACTAACCTCCAACATTTATGGGGAGAGTATCATACCATATTATCATATGGGGAGATTATCATATTATCATATCCGAGGCCCAGAGCAGCGTAAATGTCCACTTTATTCTATTACTACTGAACAAAGGTTGAAAACTTCCTTCAAAGCATAGCAGACACCTTCCTGAGACCAAGCCGGGACACTGCAAGGCCCAGGGCTCACTTAGTCCCCAGAGCCCATGCCCAGGTGAATCACTCAGATGCTCCCAGGTATCCATTCCGTCCGTCAGTTAATGTCTTGATACCAGTGCATTTTTCCACCCGCATTTAATAATCTAAGTTTACCTGACCAAACATTTGTAAGAGATTTCACAGGTTTTGTTTCCAAGACTCTTAATAGTATAATATCTTGGTAAACAGGATTTTCCCCCCTGAAAATATAGGTACTTCCTGAATAAATAGAGAATTAAGGATTTCCAAGAAGTCTGATAGCTTGAAGCAGAGTTAAGACATCCTCCTCTGAACTCCCAAGATGAATCCTTCATATTCTTATTAGAGTACACCCCTGATGTAATTATTTAAATTCAATCTATCTACCGCACAAGTCCCTGTAGGACAGCTAACTATAATCTCTTCATGTCTCCATTTACAGTCTCCAAAGAGGATTCTAAGGATTCTAGCACATAGTAGGTACTCAAGAGATATTTGTAAAAGGAATGAACAAAGGAATGAGTTCACTTGTATCTACGTATTCTTTCATCTACCGTGTTTCCCCAAAAATAAGACCTAGCCGAACCATCAGCTATAATGCGTCTTTTGGAGCAAACATTAATATAAGACCTAGTATTATACTATATTATATTATATTATATTATATTATATTATATTATATTATATTATATTATATTATGTAAAACCCGGTCTTATTTTACTAAAAGACCAGGTCTTATATTAATTTTTGCTCCAAAAGACGCATTATAGCTGATGATCTGGCTAGGTCTTATTTTGGGGGAAATTCGGTAGATCAGTGGTTCCCAACCAAGGGTGATTTTGTTCCTCCAGGAACACTTGGCATTGTGTGAATACACTTTTGGTTATAAATTTGGGGGGAGGACATTTCTGGTATTTAGAGAATAGAAATCACAGACGCCACTTAACATCCTACAGTGCACAGAATAGCCCACGCAAAAAAGAATCACCTGGCCCCAAAATGTCAATAGTGCTGAGGTTGAGATACCCTGATTTAGATCGAGCGTGTACAAAAATTCCATAAACAGACAAAAGTGCTCAGAAATAAGCCAGGTCTCAAATTAGGAAAAATGCAATGACGCCCAGTCATATCATTTACAGAAAATATTTCACAGAAACATAAACCAAATTGGACAGCACAGGTGGTCACTGTCATCTCAGAGTTCATTTTTGTTCTCCTGACATAAGTTTCAACTACATAACATCTTCGGACTTTCAGAAGTCAGCATTTGTATGCTGACCCATAGCCCAGAATAACCCAAAGAACGAGACTTTCATTCAATAACAGTGGCATTATTTTTCATTGTGGGTCATGGCTCATAATATGCAATTCAGCTAAAAGCGAAACATACAAAACATTCGAGATGACTGGCAGGAGAAAACTCTAAAAATGCCCCAGCACAAAAGGGGATTAAAATGTCACAGGAAATTTTTTTCTTGGAAATGGAATGGCTTATGAATGCTTCATTCTTTCCAGAACAGTTCAAACACTGTATGTGCGGGCTGCCTGAGTTCGGAAGGCAGGGCAGGCCTTTCCTTTTGTTCTGCTGCGTCCCCCTCCAACGCTTTCCCTGGTGAACTTGGGCCCGTGAGCAGTGAAGACAGGGGTAAGAGGATGCTTTATCTCAGTGAATAACCTGGATGGTGTTTATCCTCCCATTTGGAAATGAAGAGAGACTGCCTCAGACTGGGAAGCAAAAGAGACTGAGCAGACACGGCCCACTATTTCACTGGAGATAACACTTGCTTGACATTTCAGCTATCATCTATTACCTGAAGACTCATTTGTCCAGAGCAGAATGAAGCTAGCCCTTGCACTGACGTGCAATGCAAAGCGATGAATGGATCTCTCAGAAAGCAGGACTCACAGCCAGACATTCTGCATCAGGTGGCATTCATCAGGGGTCGATAGGGAGAGAGCGGGGCTCCATCTGCCTGGGGCCTGCCTCAGCCAGACACTCCTCACCATTTATTCTCAGTGAGCACGGGCCTAGCGTGATGGTAGCACCCCGCCGCAGCTGCAGTGTTCAGCTTGCCTGTTAGATGTGATGGGGAGTCTAAAGGGATAATGAGTATTTCTTTCCTGACAATCTGCAGATCATCCAGACTTGCTGGGCTTTAGAATAATTTCCTGTGCAGCATGTCTGTAAGATGAGAGAATAATTACCACCAAAATTACAAGTAATTAGCTGTTTGCTTGTCATTGTGAGATAAGATCTGAATGCCGTCCCACAACACACACACACCCTGTGTTCGTTTTTTCAAGTGCTATATATAGATTTGAAGTCTCAATCTGGGATGTTAGAGCCCAATTCCCACCCACACCTTAACCCACAGTCTTAACCACACTGGTGTGAGCACTGCACCTGTCTCCTGAAGCGTAAGGAAAGTGTGTGAGCACAGCACCCATCATGGCCACCCATGCTCATTTCAGTGGGCGTGGCAGACTTCACACGGCCCAGGAAATGAGAAAAGTGAGGAAAAACCACTTTCCCCTCTCAGTCTGCTCTCTGTAGGCAGGTGGCAGGGCTAGCTGAAGGAGCCAAAGGAAATCAGAACATGAGACTGAGGATCTCGAGACTGCGTATCTCGATTGTGGTGTCACCACTTACTAGTTGTGGAATCCTGAGCAAGTTGTTTCGCTCCTCTGAGCCCAAGTTTCCTCATTTTTATAAGTGGGGTTATAAAGACTCCCTGCAAAGTAGGGTTCCTCAACAGTGGCAGTATTGACCTTTGGGGCCAGAAAATTCCTTGATGTGGGGTGGGGGCCTGACGTGTGCAGTGTAGAATGTTCAGAAGCATCCCTGGTCTATCTGGAAGCTGGTAGCACCTACCAGAAGCTGGTAGCACCTACCGGAAGCTGGTAGCACCTACCGGAAGCTGGTAGCACCTAGCCACAGTTGTGATAATCAAAAATATCTCCAGATGTTGTCCATTGTCCCCTGAAGGGTATAACTGCCCCTGTTTAAGCACCACTTCTGTAAAGAAAATCATCTTTAATTTCTTAATAAAACAGCACCCAGATACTTTAATTCTACCCCCAAGGTTTCAGGGTAAACACAACAACAACAAAAATAACTGTAAGGAAAGGGACAGAATTCAATGATCTCATTTATGGAAAATAGGGTTTGGAATACAATTGAGAGCCATTTGGCCTCACTTGGAAATTCTTCTCCAGCCCTAAACCTTGGGGACATTGAAATTTGTTCTAAATTTAGGCAGGAGATTTTGTTCTAATCTTGGGCAAGGAGTAGTGGTGCGGGCATAGGCAACTTTACCCAGTGTAACGGAGCGCAAACAAGATAACATACGTGCAGAACGATGCTGTAACTATTCATATAATCACAACGAGAGAAGTAGTGCAATGCAGTGCACGTAGGAATGTCACCACGGCACCTCTTCACACCTAGGGGCAAAACCACACTGTGTGATGATTCCAGTTATAGCATTCAGACAAATGAATCAGTCAAGGGCCAGCCACACACCAGCGAGAATGGCAGCAACCGGAATCATCAAATGCATCAAGCATATCTTGTCATTGTTATGAAATATATCCACGAAGTCTTTCACCCTCTTCCCATCACGTGGTGGGTCACTGTCTACTTCCCTTGAACCGGGCAGGCCTTTATCATTATGTTGACCAACAGAATAAAACAAAAGTGACCTTATGCAACTTCCAAGACCAGTCGTATAAAGTCATGTACTTGCGCCTTGCTCCCTCTTGGAAGGCCATCTCTCAGAAGACCACGAGAAAGCCTAAGCAGCCACAGGGAGAGGACAGGTGTAGATGGCAGCATCTGCTGAGGTCCCACCTGTCAGGCAGCCGCCAGTCCCTGCCAGTCCTGGGAGGGCAGGAAGCTTTGGATGACCCCAGGACCCAGGCAAGGAGCCATCCCCAGCCTCCAAGCTTTCCCAGCGGAAGTTGCATGGAACTACATTCCGTGAATCATGGAACACAGACAAGCCATCTCCACTGTCTTTTCCAAATTCCTGATCCACAGGACCCATGAGCATAATAATGGTTGTTTAACGCCACTGAAGTTTGGGGTGGTTTGTTACATAGCAATAGTAAGTGTGAGCCTTGAAAGAAGAACCCTCCCCTGGGAAGACCTGAACCTTCCGGAGCTGGTTATTGGGTCAGCAGCAGCCTGTCCTAGAGAATAACCTGGCAAGGACCCAGAGGATGGGCCACGACCTCTGGTTCTTACTTGCTGGGAGAGGTCAGAGGGATACGTGTAACCATGACCTGCCAAGAAGAGAGAATGTGCCTGACTCATCACGACCTTTTGCCCATCTGGATCTGGCAGAAAACACCATTTTGATGAAGAAAGGTAAACGTGAACTGGACTCGAGGGAAATGCTGAAGAGTTGCTTACTACACAGGAGTCAAGAAATGAGAGTATGTTGAGAAAACAGTAGACCCCGTGCAGGGGCGCTAAGGAGCACAGTGGCTAATTCAGTACATTCAGCACATTATCTGAGAAAGCCAGCTCCAGCGTGGCTTCTTCCCCTTGCAGCAACACAAACTCCGCCCCTGGAGGCTCTTCAGCCCTTCTCATTTAACTGGGATTTAACCTGCAGCTCGATTCAGAGTATGAACTACAATTCAGGCAGAGAAGTAAAACTTTATATTGATAGCCCTTATAAAATACTATGCGAGTATTATTTATTCAATACTAGTGGGGGCACATGCCTGAGGCAAGTATGTGTGATTTCATACTTCATAAAATATTTAAACAGCTTTAAATGACTTCTGGAGGAGTTCACATTTGAAATCCTCTTTCTTGATAAAATAATGACTGGCTGCTTAAGAGTCTGGAAAAAAACAACAGCACAGGTCTATAGGGATTTTTGTTTATTGGGTTTCTCTACAAATTAATCTTGTGGTTTCAAACTATTTTAGCCAATTGGCCCAATTTAACTAGTGTTTTGGTTTATTCGCACTGCTAAAATCAGGCACCAAATTATATGTGTATTTGGACATAATATATGCTTAGAAAAGCCTTGTTTTTAAAATATGAAATCATTCAAGTTAATTGGTAGTGTCTAAGGCTTTACAATTCAAATCTCCCTTACCTCACATACTAAATTCATTTGATGTTCGTATTTGATTTTATATATTCCTTACCAATAAATTTTTTGAGGGGTCATGCGTAAAGCAGAAGGAAAATGTGTATGGTAGCACAGGTAGCTTCATTACCATCCAGTGAATCTTGTGCTGTAAGATGCCCCAGAGTTGACCGAGTAAGAAGTACTGATAACACAAATCACTGGATAGGTGTTTCCCAGTAGAATGAAAATCTCTAGTAGAAGGTACAGTAATATATTCAAATTAATGAATTCTTATCATAGTGAGTGTGGGGGGAAGCATAGAGAGATAAATTGGTAATGAGAAACATTAAAATTTTAGAAGGCATATAAACATTTTGCCATTCTACAAAGTTATGGAGCTAAATCCTATATCATTTCTTTACCATCAGAGTGAAAATCCTCAGCTTTCATGATATTTTTGGGGGCGGGTAGTCACTGTTACAACAGTAACAGTAACTATAAGGGGTGGCCTCGAGCTGTGGGAGAACTTAAGATTCAGATAGCCCTGGGTTCAATTCCTGGCTCTCCTAGTTCTTTGAGTTTAACTTGAACGAGTTACTTTAACCTCTCTGGCCTCAATCTCCTAATCTTTAAAATGGGAACATCGATGGTACTGACTATGGTGAGGATTAAGATATATAATTACTTACTGTGTTCAGAATGGTCCTGGACAAAATACATGCTCAATGACTCCTACTATCTTTCTACATTCAGTCTGACCACATAAATCCATGTTCATCTTTCATCCTTCCCAATTACTGTTTTCATTCACTCACTTTAGTCTGGCCTCAACTTCTTTTTCAATCTTATCTTCTATACTTCCTACGACACTCACATTTTACCAAATGTCAGCTACATTCTTAATTATTCAGATTATACTGTTCCACTCATTCAGGTGCCCTGCTTAAAATACCTCCCTCTGATTTTTGCACAGTGGAAATACAGCCACTTTCCATAGCTTAGGCCCAGTGGTGTTTTTTCCTTACTTTATTGTCCTGCTGACAATGCACTCTTCTTCTGGACACCTATGTGTTGACTGCCTGTTAGTCACCGAACCATATTATTTCCTTGAATGGCTGCTATTAATGACAGTTGACATGTCTTATCTCACTTAATTTTAACCTCCTTGAGGGCAGTGATCATATTTTACATTTTGTATCCTGTACAGTACCAGCAAAGACCTAGCACACAAGTGACGTTGAACAAACATTTGTTGAAATATTGACTAGGTTAAGTTCTCCACTAGCATAGCTGATGCATTCATTTCTAAAATGTAGCTCCTCTTAAATATTTGTTACCTATTGCTGTGTTCCTAAAGTGGATTTCATGAGAAATTCCCCATCATCTTAACTAATCCTTCAGGGGAACCACAAACGCTAGTGCAGCAGTGGTTACCACAGAGGTAAGCTCTCAGAACATGATGGGCCCTAAGTTTTCTAGGACAGAGGAGAGCAGCAGTGCACTTTTCATCAGAGGGAGAGAGTTCCATGTTCTTGGATGGCTAGAGCCTGGTTATTCAGATTCTAAGGAAGACACATGGCAAATTGATGAAGTCTTAACCTCAGGATTCCCCAGACAGCTAGTAAGAATCACCAGCCAGTAACAACAGGTTTTCTGAGGAAGGGCTAGAAGCTGAAGCAATGGGACACCAAAACAACAACAAACCAAGAGCCAGCGCTAGAACCAGACTCCTTCCACTGTGCCAGAAGGATGTCCATTCCCGCACCTGCAACACTCAGTGGCCCCGTTCAAAGCCCACCCAGTGTTTTGGTTTATTCGCACTGCTAAAATCAGACACCAAATTATATGTGTATTTGGACATAATATATGCTTAGAAAAGCCTTGTGGTGGTGTGGATTGCGTTCTAATGTGTTGTTATATCCCGAGGACCTAACAGCCCAGTGGCACAGAGTAGGTTCTCAAGCAGCGCTTTTGTGAGTGAATGACTATGTTATTAGCCAGCTAAGCAGGTTACAAGATAGTTGAGATTCAATGTTTTGAGTTTAGCAAAACTTAGAAAAACAGAAGAGTTAACAGGCTGTCTTTGAAAAGAGGCCAAAGGGAATTCAGCTTTTGAAGATACTTGTCCCGCTACTGACTGGCTACTGGTTCTATTTCTCTTTTCTTAGAAATGGCAGTTTCTAAGCCTCCCTTGTTGTAAGTTTTCTCCTCTGAAGAAACTTTAGACATTCTAATTTCAGATCCACTGTGGCTGTGGTTCTCCCTTAGCTCCCACTTTATGTAATTAAACAAACTTGAGTACTTTTTTTCTTCCCCACAAGTAGTTTGTCCACAGCATAATGGGCCATGTTGCTGATCTTTAGGGTCCTTTCGTTAGATGAATGTAGATTGAGTCCTGAGTAAGTGCCTGGCTTTGTGCTAAGCACTTTGCATGTGCGAGAACACTTCATTCCACAACAATTCCAGGCAGGAAACATTATTGTTTCTATTCCCACTTTAGATGAGTCGGCAGACTTACAGAGATCACGGAACCTGCTCAAGATCATACAAATAACCCGTGCTGGAACTAGCATTTGAGACCAGGTCCTGATAACACCAAAGCCCACGCTTTTAAACAATGCACATTGTATCTACAAGCTATTATTAGGTTGGTGCAAAAGTAATTGCAGTTTAAAAGAAAAGCTTAAAAACAAAAACCGCAATTACCTTTGCACCAACCTAATACAAGTTTCAGAAAACGCACTGCCTCCCAGAGCCAAGGAAAAAAATATCTGAAAGATTCTTTTATCTGATAAATCAAAGATCTGAAGGCTTCATAACTCCCATGTCAAATTATTAACATCAATCACAAAACATGGCGATTTCTTTAAATGGCTGATCATTTTGCAGAGCCAACTGTAAACAAGAAATATATTCCGCTAAACTGAAGGCGGCAGGGAAACACAGAGCATCCTGAATCTGTCTGGGGACAGAGAGGAGTTACTCTCACTCTCATGTGCAAGAAAGATGTTAATAAAGTCGTAGGGTTCCGTTTTTGTTGGAGACAGAGGTTTTGGCAAACAATTCCATGTGCTCGGACAGTCCTCCATTAAATAAGCTCCTTTCCTCTTCATTCACGTTCCCCTCTCAAATGCCACGTCACTCAAGATATCCAGCCTTTCCAAATAATAACCAACTATACAGAGTGATTAACAATTTTCAAAGATTTTCCACACGTCTCAGCTTAGTAACTGTCCTTTCTCTTGAAATCCACCCCCATCCACACATGCAAACATTTAAAGCAAAAAATAAAACAGATATCAAAGCTATCAAACAAAATTCAAACATTTGAAAGGGCTGTGTTTATAAAGCGTATGTTCCTTTCACCTTTCACTTTACTTTGCTAAGACTTTCCAGACTAGACTGCCGGGCAAGGCAGCCAGAAAGCACTGGGCACGTCTTTCCTTCATCAGATTATCTGGGCACGTGACAAGGCGTTCCATCAGTCCCTTCTGACTCAGACAATCTGCTATGACCACGGTAAGTGTGTGTAGGCCTTCAGCTGGATGGTCATGCTGGGCTATTTTGCCTGAAGGTGTAACCGTCTTGCACTACCGGTTAGCCTTAGGCAGGAAATTCATAACTCTGAAAGCTATGACCCATGACACTTCCACTTGTCAAAGTTCCTGAGTCTCTAACGTAGTATATTTCACTTTCAAAGGTTTTCTTCTGCTTATGATTATGGGAAATTATTCATTAAGAGTGAAACAATACTTATTAGCTGAGTAAAAATACAAAGTAAAATTCTTGACACCTCAGAATGGAAGAAAAAGAAGAGAAAAAACCAGGAGTTTCAAAGACACTACTTAATTATATAGATTCACTCATAGCACTTCAAATACACAAAAATATAAAATGAAAATAAAAAGTTAGTAGATTTTGTCCATTTGGAAACCAATTAATGACAAAAGGGTGGTCCATTATTCCCATATCTTTGAGGAGTGATATAAATTCCTATTCAAGGAAGACGAACAGCTGTGGTGATATTTTATGTTTTGTGTCCCGTTGAGGGCAGAAGAGCTGGGTATTGCTGTGGACGGCCCCTGCGTGCCATCGCTCAGCCACGCCAGAATTGAGCACCGTGCCTTCCATGTCAGTTGATTTTACATCAATTTGCTTTTTCCTTGGTAATATCACTGTCCTGCAGGGTGTCAGGTGGGGTATCTGGTCCCGCTCCCCACATAAGAACGCAGGACATCGTGAGGCCAAAAAGGAACACCCACAGAGCCATAGGGAGGGGTGTCATACCACCATATTCTCGCTGGCAGCTGGGTTGGAGACACAGGAAGCAGGAGCCACACGATCTGCAACCTGTTGTCCACTTTTCTGCCAACCAACCAACCTCATTTGCTAGTTGCAATCCGCCGTGCTAACTGCAATCTGCTCTTGCCAGCTCAGCCACCATCTTCTTGCTAGCCCCCATTTGCTGCTAGCGTAGCCACAGCAGTTATATTAGTGGCCAGTGGCTCACTGGTTACAGCTGACGGCCAACTAGCCACAGCCAATGGCCATCCAATCACAGCTGATGGCCATTTACTACCTGAGCCAGCACCTTACCACATGAGGCCGAGAGCCTGGAAACTGCACTCCAGGCTCTGTCCCCACAATCACTGAATAGCAGAATCTGATATTATTCCCATTTGATGGCCGAAGAAACTCAGGCACCGAGAGGTTAAATAGAAACAGCCGTGGTCACCAGGTTAGGACAAAGGTGTTCTGGCACCCAGGCCTCCCGCCTTCCATGCCCTACAGGCCAGATTTCTCTTTCTACTGAAAACATCAGTAATCTACTTAAGACTCACGTTGTTCCTTTTTTTTTTCTTTTCAAGATTCGATTCCTCTTGGGAAGTTTTACAGCTGCATGTAACTCATGTATCAGGTATTTTATCCAGTTTCGGCTGCTCCGATTGGAGAAACACCACTATCTATGTTATGGGTTGTCTCTTTGGAAACCCAATTATTTCTGACAATCTGAAATCACATGCAAATGAACACCAAAAAATTAACCTTTTCTCCTTAAAAATTCCTTACCCTGGGCACTCACACAAGCACAGTCCGTTCATCAATCTCTTTATGTAAATAGCAGTCAAGCAGTAAGGGAGGAGGTCTGTTTATTATTTTTGATCCTGTTTTGCTTCTGGCAAAATTTCACAAACAGCAGAAGTTGGCAGAACATTCATATTTTCTTCTGACTGGCTACTGTTCTCTAGCTACAAGTGCAGAGTACAACCGCGACTATTCTGCTCTGCAGGCCTCAGCCATGACTGAGGTCAAAATTGCAAAATTGGGGGGAAAAAACAATAAAAAAAAACAACTTCACCAGGATTTCTGTCCAGAAACGGAGACCCCGGTTTAATACATACTTTCCTTCCTCTATAGAACTGATGAACTCGAGATCCAGAGTCCAGAAAACACAGGCATGACCTCATTTCCACCTTGCTTCTTGGCCCCCTTCCTGTCTGCAAGGTCCACTTTAAAGGTCCCAGGAGCCCTAAGAGGCCTGGGAAAACTTGGGGGCGGATGAGCATTCCCTCCCCAGCACTTTCTAGGAAGAAGGGCAGCATGGGAAGTAGGGAAAGAGGTTGGGGAGGAATCCATCCTTTCTCTGTTATGCTTGTTCCTACCTAACCGTGCTGGGTGCTTTGCCACAGGAATGCTGTTGCCTTGACATTGACTTTGGACAGAGTCCTTGATAAAGAGCAGCCAGCCCTCAGGAGGGCGGAGGGAGGGTCGTTAGTACCCTGTAGAGTGGTCACGTGGAGTTGCTGCTGATGTTGAAGGCGCAATGCAGTCCTCCAACAACTTGAGAGGCTGGTGGCAGAGGGAGCCCACCAGGTCTAAAATGATGAGGCAAAACAAAAGAGCCTGTCTTGGTTCCAGGCAGACGTGCCTACCTATAATGACCAGGTGACAGGGTTGCATAGTGGTGAAATCAACGAGCTCCGAAATCACACAGATGCGTTCAAGGCCCAGCCCTGCCACCTAGTTGCTGGGAGACGTTGGGAAAGTTCTTGAACTCCCCGAGCCTTTGTTTACTCACCTGTAAAATGAACATCATAAGATGCTGAGCATTAGGCCTTACTATGTTCATTTTCCAGGTGAGGAAACTTAACTCTCCGGACTCCACGAAAGTTACATAAAATAACAATACATATAGAGCTGAAAAATAGTCCCTGGGTCGTAACAGGAACCTCAATGAGAGTAGCATAAGTATACTGTTATTCTTTCTAAAAGTTTGTAAATGTTTCAAAAGCTAAAATTTGTGACATGAAATTGACAAAAAAAATCAAATAACCAATTCTCAGCCTCAAATATTTTATCTAAATGCCCACAAATGTTAATAACTTATGTTGACAACCTGTTTCTTCCTGACAAACCCCAACTTTCACTTTTCTTTTCCCTTAGGTGATCCAGTGGAAATATCCTCCCTGAGCCCAGAAGGCAGGGCTCCCCCACACCTCGAGGCCAGCTGCACAGATTCAAACAGCCGGAAGGAAGCATGACTGACAGTTAATGAGCTGAAAAGAACTTGTCTCAACTGCACGTCATTCCTGCCTTCTGGGACAGAGCAATAAACTTTATAGAATAGATGCTGCCGTGTTGAGGGCCAGCTCTGCTGGAGTAACCAAAGATGGGAGGAGATGAAAGTGACAGGAGAAACCGCATGGAAAACAAACAGAAACAAAATGGCTTTGTCAGAAATTAAATTGTAAAGCTGGAGGTGAGGAAGTAATTTTACTCTAAACAGACAAGAGAAAGGAAAAAAATTGGACTCTGAAACCATCCCTAGCCTACCTGTTAATGTTTTACAAGTGCGTTGCTCACTGCTAAGTTTCCTTATTCTACCGAGTGCACCTGTACTCAGGTAAGTGTGCTTTTCCATACAACAAATTCAAGTGAAAATGTTTACCAAGGAATGACTCAGGGAAAATGAGATTAGCAATATTTTAAAGTAGGAAAACTTGCATATGCATTTGTCAGGTCTCTGAAGGACAGATTGGAGGGGACAAAGCTTCCTGTGGTTAATAACCTTCCACATGTGTTCCAGATACTGGGTGTGGAATTGCTCCAGAGACTGTCATGCACCATACCACTGGGAGAATTCCTATTAAGATAGCCTTTCAGGGTCTTCAGGGTGCCATATGCAGATGTCAAATATTTCATCCTGGAAAAAAACAGGCTTTTACAAAGTCCACGATTTGTGGTTAAGTTACGGTGTATAAAGACTGTACCAACTGATATTTCTATTCTTTGTGGGGGAACTCCTAACTGTAGGCAGTCCTAAGATTATAGATAGTCCACAAATACATGAAGGAAAAGAATCCATGTTTATTTAATCCATTCAAATCTAAGGACAAATTTCAACAAATCCTAATGATCATATTCATATGCACTCTTTCCTAGCTGAGGAATTCAACAATTATGAAGAATATTCTTCGATTAAAAGGAATAAAATCCTTAGTGGAAATGAGCAATGAAAGCTTCTAAATAATTTGTTTTAAATAGTTTAAGAAACACAGTGCCTAGTTTTTAAGTTGTCAACTAACTGGGCATTAGAAAGTTTATCTACGTTTTACAGCATTTCTTTTTTATTAACTCCTGTATATAAGGCCATTGAAATATTGGCAAGTTTCTACAAAACTAACAGAAATCTCAAAGTTAACTGAGTTTAGAAAATCACAGCAATTTGGGGGTGGAATTCAGATGTTACTGAGAAAAGCACCAGATATATAGATATAATGGTGTATTCCCGGTGAATGAGGCTCTCCCTCCCCACACACAGATAAGTTCCCTGGCTGCTCGCTATGGCCCAATGAGAGATGAGAGCTGAGAGCACAGGCCACGTTCCTCCAGCACTGCCACCTGCCCTCAGCTTTAGGGTTCACCACCAAGGGATTCCAAAAGCTAGGAACATTTCCTTAATCTTATTGCTGGAGGGTGGGAATCGACAGGCTTTGCTCTTTATCTATATGAGTCAAAACCTGGCCGAAACCCACCATTGCAGGTCAGTTCAGGGCCACTGAGAAGAGTTACTGCTGAACATACCACAATTGGGAACAGTCATGGTTTTCATTATAGTTTAAGTTTTTAAAAAAATAGACTCTTTTGTTTCAAATTTGGTGGTGTTGACCCCCAAAATGTGGCAGTGTGTATGCCTGTCTTAGTAACTTTGGTGTAGAGCACACAATTTAGTCTTCATCTGATGATATAACACAGGGGACCCCCTTACATGTAGGGAATAACTTCCAAGACCCCCAGTGAATGCCTAAAACTTGGGGTAGTAAGCAACCCTCTGTGTACAGTACAATCCCTTCGTATCCATGGGGGACTCGTTCCAGGACCCCTGCAGACACTAAACTCTGCGGGTGCTCCAGTCCCTTATATAACATGGCACAGCATTTGCATATAACCTATGCACAGCCTTCTGTAAACTTTCAATCATCTCTAAATTACTTATAATACCTAATACAATGTAAATGCTATGTAAATAGGTGTTATATTATATTGTTTAGGGAACAATGACAAGAAAGAAAGGTCTGTACATGTCAGTACAGCCGCAACCACCGTGGTTGGTTGAATCCGGGATGTAGGACCTGCAGATACAGAGGGCCGACCTTACGTTTTTATCCTGTACATACATACCTCGGCTAACATTTAATTTATAAATTAGGCACTGCAAGAGATCAAAAACAATAACTAATAATAAAATACAACAATGATAACAACATACTATAATAAAAGTTATATGAATAAGATATTTCTCAAAATATCTTATTGTGCTATATTCATCTTTTCACTTAAACGAAACATTCTAAGGCTTCCCTTTGGCATATCTGAATCGCCAGCATAACTAATCCTGAAATTTGGGGCCATTATTAAGTAAAATAAAGGTGACTTGAACACAATCACCAAGATAAAGTGACAATGGATTTAATAACCGAGGTGGTTACTTAAGTGACTAACGGGCGGGGAGCATCTACAGCGTGGGGTCACTGGACTTAGGAAGGATTCACATCCTGGGTGGGATGGAGCAGGATGGCTTGGGATTTCACCATGGTACTCAGAACGGCATGCAATTTAAATCTATGGATTGTTTATTTCTGGAATTTTCCATTTAACATTTTTGGACCACAGTTGACCACGGGTAACTGAAACCACAGAAAGTGAAAATATGGACAAAGGAGGCTACTGAAACTTGAAGGGCCATATGTACATGGCTGATACATGTATATATATATATATATATATATATATATATATATATATATATATAATGTATACACATTTTAAGAAAGGAAAAAAACAATATTAAAATCATAATACTCAATATGTACCGATAACAAAAGATAAATACAAGTCACGTCTGACTTCTGCAATTACAAGAGGTGCTCAAAGTGGTTCCCATCAGCATCCAGACACTTCTGATTACAGCAAACTACTGCTTGAGAAACGTTGACCAAAGTGTCCACGTGTACACACTTTTTTGATACCCCGGATATATATATACAGAAGGTGCAAAAAAAAATGTTTACACATTTTAAGAAAGGAAAAATCTGTATTAAAATTATGCTGATGGGAACCACTTTGAGCACCTCTTGTAATTGCAGAAGTCAAACGTGACTTGTATTCATCTTTTGTTATCGGTATATAATGAGTATTACAATTTTAATACAGTTCTTTCCTTTCTTAAAATGTGTATACTTTTTTTTGGCACCGTGGGTGTGTGTGTGTGTGTGTGTGTGTGTGTTCCTTATATTGAGCATTAGTACGTACTATACACTGTGCTCTGTATTTAATTGTATTCTCCCATTTAATCCTTGAGATAACTTTGAGATAGCGGCTCTATCTTGCCCACCGCAGACCTGAAGCTTAGCAACGTTACGTAACTCGCCCAAAGTGACTCTGCTAGGAAGATGTAGAGCTAGATTTCAAATTCAAGCTGCATAACTCAAAAGGCTCCAATTTTTCCAAACTGTAGGTGTAGAAAGTTTGAGTGGAATGGACAGTGTCCCTGGGGCATTTTTGATCCAATAAGGCTATGTGTAAAAGAGAAGAAAGTATTTCTTGAAATTCAATCAACACATTTCAGTTATTTGCTCCTAAGAACATGGGTTTCAACATTCTGTCAACAGAGGAACTCCTCAAAGACTGTCATAGAAGGAGGCAGAAGCAAAGCCCCGTCTCCCTATGCCTTATGCTACCATTTCCTGAACTGTTCCAAGCAATTCCAACGGATTGGCCACCCTGGCCAGTGATAACACATAAAAATTCCTGCGTCGAATGACATTACACTCAGTGTTGATACCACCAACAGATGAGGAACACAGTCACTGGAATTCTTTTGCAGTCTTCTTCAAGATATCTTGTAAGACTGATTTCTCTCTCTCTCTCTCTTTCTCTCTCTCTCTCTCTCTCTCTCTCTCTCTCTCTCTCTCTCTCTCTCTCTCCCTCTCTCCAAGTATTATCTCTCCCCTCTTCTAGGAAGCCAGTAATAAAAACATCTAAACAGCTTTATGTACCTTAGACCTTCACCAGCAAGTAGAATGGAACACCCATGGGGAGTATCGGAACGTTCGGGGAAGGGGTGTTATTAGCTGACCCTTCAATCCAAAAAGATCAATGTAGGAGTGAAGGTGCTTTGATTATTAAGAACCTGTTATACATAACACATGGTTTTAAATCAACCCAAACAGTAAGAGCTCTGCATGGGGTTTCATTCTCTATTTTGAGAAATGCATTTAGTGGGAAATGTCTTGTGTCCTTCAAAGCATCTAGAAAGATTTAAATTTCTATATTAAGAATCTAGTCATATTTGGGGGGAATGGTTGGACTACCATTACCATCGAAATTGTGAATTTTTCTTATTTCTAACAGTAATTTTAAATATTCGAAATAATTCCGGGGTAGTAAAACACTCAGAGGAAAATACGATTTTATGACTATCATACTTTTTTCTGTATGCCATTTGGTGTATACAAACATATGCTAAATACTATAGTCTATAGTATATAGACTAATGTCTATAGTTCACTTATAGACATTGAACACTAATCCAAGGTTCTTGTTATCCATATGTATGATTTTCAAAATTAACCAGGAAGTGGAAAGTTGCAATGCAGGAAGAGAATGCCTTCTTCAGCTCAAAACGCTGACATGTAAATTCCTTACTTGGTGAATGCCAAGTTCCTTTATTATCCCTACTCCCTCTCCTCTACACTGTTTCACCCTTGTGTTTTATCAGTGTGTTAGAGGCAAAACAAAGTAAATCTTTGGTAATTTAGTCAGTTCTGCCTCTGTCTGGATTCCTATGTCTGTGAGTGAAATAATTTGTCTATCTAGCGCAGGGGTGTCCAAACTGCGGCCCACGGGCCAACTGCGGCCTGCAATCCATTTTTCATTGACCTGCAGCAAATTCCAAAAATATATTTAGTTTACTTAAATAAACCAGGTGAGGCAATACGTACTTCACCTTGACTGAGTGGCCCGGCTGTTTGTGTATTTTACCGCATATGTCCCTTGGTGAAAAACGTTGAAAAAAGTTTGGACACCCCGATCTAGCGAGACATTTTGGATGTATTTCTATTGCTTTCCTTTTTCTGATACCATTAGCATGTTTTGTATTTTCAGTTATTATCCAACCACTCCATTTAAATTCCTTTAGATCCTAAGATTCTCCGAGAGAGAGAGAAAGAAAGAGAGAGAGAGAGAGAGAGAGAGAGAGAGAGAGAGAGAGAGAGAGAAAGAGAGAGAGAGACATCATGTCTTTTCAAACAATACTGTATACATTTTCCCGGGGATCTGTGTATCTGTGCTGCACTAAACTGTATCATTCTATAGTGATTGCTATGGTCGCGTGTGACTTTACAGCCCACAGATTTTCACTCGACAGTGTAGCTTATTCCCCATACGTTGTAGCTTTTTGCTATTTTGTGGATTTCTCTACAAAAGCATCATTCATAATGCAAATGCTAATGCCAGCAGGAGAAAAAATACCTGAACATTGCATTTGCAGTCTTCCTGGGAAGCTCGTGAAGTTGCTTATACAACTAAATGAAACATATTTTACTCATTAGAATGATCGTTATCTATCGATTCACTTTATTTTCTTGTACCGAGAGAGACTTTATGTCCCAAGGAGACGTTTGGACCATGACGTCAAAAATGGACTCTGAGCCACCCATCAACACCTGAGCTTCAGTACGTATCGCACAGCACTGACAGCCAGTGGGAATTTGAGACTCCTGAAGACTTTCCTTGTTCTTTCCTGTGGGGCGTGACTCCACTTCCCAGCAGTAATGACTTTCCTGAATTAGCTGCCATAATATCAGATCCCTTCATATCTCACCTAGGAATTCATCTCTATCAGAGGTTAGACAGAGTGAGAGCTAAAAGGCAATCATTTCTTTCGTCTGGCCATCAATGCCTATCATGTAGAGTTGTTTGAAGACTGGCTGTATTCTTGTTATAATGTTTAACTCTGCACATATACCTACTCTTTCAGTTTTCTGCCTAGCAGATGTGCATTGACCACCCAATCAGGTTAGAATCTTCCTTTGGCTGTTAATTTTCATAAAAAGGTGTCCATCCTGCCTTTACCCAGTTGATTTTTAAAGTATATGGACACGCCCTTATTTGAAAACAGAGTACTTGCAATGTTGTTCTCTAAAACACCTCAAATTACCTACTGCCCAATCCATGCAAGAAATACTTTTACAGAGAATCTGAATGAACCACAGGCCCTGCATTTTCCTAAGTCAGCCTTTCCAAAATATGTTCCCCAGGGAACATTGCTTTTACAAGATGGCACTTCCTAGTATATGGTAGAAAAATGGTTTCATGATGCAACATACCAGTTTAAAACAAGTTAACGTACTTTCTGCAGGATTTCTGTGAGCCTTTCATAAGTATGAATTTCCAAGAAGGGAAAGAAGACACAGCATTTCCCTAAATTACTTAACCACATAAACATTTCCCCCTGAATAACTCCGACAGGACCCTTGTTCTGTGAAAGAGACTCAGGAAAATTGTCTCTGGATAGTCTCCAGGCTGTTTCTAGATTAAGCCAGAGAAGTAGAGGATTGAATACCGAACCTCCTTGTTTTGAACAAACTACCCCATCCCCAAATATTTTTACTGAATTATAATTTGTTGTTATGCTCTCACTTCCACTGCAGGATGCTATGAGACTTGCTATTGAGTTCACTGTAGGGATGTTTAGAAGCACCATCCATTATAGCTTGTAGTCACTGTATGAGAGTTGTATAAGAATTTGTCTCTTATATCAAATTCTTGGGAGAAAATTCTCCCAAATATCAAGTCCCATAAAAAGCTGTGCTAGTATGTTTTTATCTTATGGATGTGGCAAATCTTCCCCTGATCACAGTTTCCTCTGGTTAGATTAGGGAAGCTCAAGTTAAATATGCAGCCCACTTTTAGTAATTATTCAGGGTCTCGTGTTTTATATCTTTATGTAATAGCTCTTCCTAGTTTTATCTTATGTATTGACCTACAATTTTCTTTTCAGCTGATTTGTCTTTTCTTTAACTGAGTTGTATATATCTTCTTCTATAAACTACCTCAAATCCTTTAGGTAATGAGGTAGAATATAAGTTAATATATGTCTTTACCCACACCCAAATCCTATTTACATTGCCCCTGAGGAGACAGAACATGGTTTTCACATGATCTTTATTTCATTCATATACCTGGTGTGGTGTGCAATTCATGGTCATGTTCTCCCATCTTCTCCTTGGACTTTCCTCCCTGCTCTCAACCCTATGTGAGAACACTGATTTATTTCCCTTTGTATAAGAGGTTTGCCAAAACCCACTACCATTTTCTCTCTTTCTAAGTTTGTTTGGGTCATCGATTGGTATTGTTCAGACCACTAGTAGTGATTTGCTTTTTTTTTTTTTTATAACTTGTGCTTTTAAATCTTCCCATGATTAATTTGCTAAGGAAATGAGGAAATGTGCCTTCTGAGAGTAGACCAGTATTCACAATTTACTAAGGACTAAAGTAATGATTATGGGGGTGAGGGTGAGGAAGATACAAGAAAAAATGAATCTCTGTCCACTTAAACCAACGTTCCAAAATCCGAATTTGGCGACTGGTTGCATCTGAGATGTGTGTTTATAAAATCAGAGCTAATAAAAGCAGTGACATGTGGCCATGGAAGTCACAAGTTGGTTAAAGTAAAACTCACAAGGTTTATATGTGTGCAAGCATGTTGCTCTTTGTTAATTTCCTGTTAGTACATAAGTACTAAATAATTCTTAACTGCTCACATTTTTAACTATGTGACAATTTAAAAAAATATTACCCAAAGTTTGTTGACTTAATTCACTTAATAGATTTTCCTGTAACCTTTGGTTCAACAGTATCCTTTATGTACAAGCTCTTCAATCACTAGCCCGGGAGAGAAAGAGGCTCTGATTCATGAAATGTGAACTTCTGATGGCTGCCACTTTTTGTTTTTTTTAAGAGCTTGAGCAATACATGACGAATGCATGTTCATCCTGTTTTCTGTGTTTGTCTGTCTTTCTGCCAGCATGTTCACCATCCATTTCTAAGAGTAGTGGGGCAATAAAGTGCTAAAGACAGAGAAAGGTCAATTCCAAAAGAACAAGTGATTGTTTAATTTCAGCTGACGCCACCCCATTGGTGGGGGTCTCATACATTTGGAATGAGCAATGCCACCACTTGGGTTGGGCAAATTCCCAAGATGCCATTTGACTTGATGGAGTAATGAGAGAGAGAGTGCATCACTAACACCCACCTCCATTCCCTGTGAACATCAAAATGGCAGTTTATTCCACTCTTGTTAAGTTTGACTCAGGTGCTATCTCTATAAATAGTCTCAGATAAAAAGTCAATGAAAATGCAAGTCTAACTTTCAGTAATTCCCTTAGAAGTGAAAATGTCTACATTCTGTGTGTCTATTAAGAAGAGAGGTCTTTTGTGAAAACACACACGTGGAGATTCTCTGATTCCTAATCCTTACAATAGGCCAAGCGTCACAATAACGCCATTTTGCAGTCCCAGACTCCTGAGAAACAAAGGTTTGCACAAGTTTCTTTATAATTATAGGTTATACGAACATTTAAATAGCCCACAAGACTGGACATTCTAACTTTCCTATTACACTGAAAATGAGAGCACTAACCAGGTTTAAAGAATGTGCAGATAGAGGTGGAATGATACAACAGCAAAATGTAAATAAGGATTGTCTCTGTCTTAAAGTATCACCTGTGATCACAGAATCCTAGAATTTTTAGAGATGATGGGAACTCCACATTTATATAACCCAAACCCTTTGTTTTATAGAAGAAGGAAAGAATGCCCAGAGAATTTGTGGCCTGCTCAGAACACACAATTAATCAGCGGCAGAGGTAGAACTAAAATTTACTTTCCACTTTACCATTTCCTTGACAGGCTATAGAAAAATTAGAAATCATTGATTTATTCTACATTAGAAAGTTGCTCTGTTTCCTTTCCAGCTTCTATTGCTTTAGGTTGAAGTTTCCCTACTTTGCACACTCTTGTTCAAAGAGTTACTGACTCAACTATGGAGAGAACTTGAGAACCAGAATAAACCTGAGCAATCACAGTCCAACCATTTCATGTTCTCCTCAAGAAACAAAGGCCCAGTTAAGTTCTGAAATTTGCCATAGTAAAAGAATGAGGGAGTGTCTAAATAGAGCCTGAATCCCTGTTTCCTTTTTTTTTCTGGTTCAGATTTACTGCAATCTGGTCCATATCATGCTGTTTTATGCATTTAAAATAATTTTTTAAATGTTGAGTAGCATGATGAATTCTTTCACAAAGCAAGTAATCACATTTATGGATCTGCTTAGATTTGGGTTTTTCTCATAGCATGTGGGTGTGTCTATAAACTTTAAACATGGTGTGCATGTAGCCAATAGATTGTAGCCATCAAACAATGACATATAATCCCCTTTCTCCCTTCCTGTGGTCTAACATGCTCTTCCTCCATCTCCTCAGTGTCCTGCCTCTTGTCCGTTCCCAAGTGCCAGCCAGTGAGGGAGATAAGGACCGTTATTATTTCCAATCTCTCTCCCTACAACAATTTCCCCATTGATGCAGCGAGATTGTGGGGTAGGGTATGACTTATGATAAACTTTCACTCCGTGAACAACACTCTGTTTTAAACATCTCTTCTCTTTTTAACTGGACTTAAAACTCCCAAACTAAAAAGAAGCCTAGGGAAACAACGCCTGCAGATTTTGGAGCATACCCTACGATGAGCAAGTTTAAATTCATCCTGGGTTTGGGCAACTAACTCTGATCCTATGCTTCATCAAAGATTCCTTTATTTCTCCTCCTTGTTTTTCCTTCCCATGAGTGTATTTGCTGTTGAATCATGTCTATGCCATTCAATGATTATCTCATTGAAATGAGGTCAGCGGGGAGCAACTTACTCTTGTTGGCATTGTTCTCCACAGCCATGAGAGACGATGAGTAGAAGTAACAATGCCCCAAATTATATCAATGTAATGCTAAATTTCCCTTCACAGACCCATAGCAGAGTAATGCGAACAATTTTACTGATGTGGCTGTCATTTTAAGATGTCAATACGTGAACTACACACACAAAAATAACAGTGTCATTAATTTAACATGCACTGGAATAAGCTTTAATTGAATGATTATAGGCCATTAGTAAAATAACTTGACACTTATTGGTACTAACTGTTCAAGGGAGGTAAAACACATAGCATTTTGCTTCCACAAGAGAAATAAAACCTGATTGCTAATCTCATAGTGAGTGACCAATTCTGACTCTGTAATACGGTTCATTGCTGTATACTGAGTAGAAAAAGAACTGAAGTCTTTGGCATATTATATAATCCAAAAATCAACCATAGGTTCGATACTTTAACACTTATTATAAAAACTAAAACACAGTTTAGTGTATTATAGGGCATGGGCTATAGAATTATATTCAAATATTGGCTCCAGCTATGTAACCCTGGGAGAAGTTACTTGACTCTATGTGCCTCTGTTTTCTCACTTTTGAAATGGGTATAATAATAGTACTTACCTACATGAATTTTTTTGAGGATAAAATAAATTGAAATATACATATATATGTGTGCGAATATATATATATATTCATATATATATGTATAAACGTATATACATATATACAAATGTATATACATGTATATATATGTACGTATATATATATACATATACGTACATTTATGTATATACATTATATATGTATAAATGTATATACATATATACAAGTGTATATACATGTATATATGTATTCACACACATATGTGTGAATATATGTATAATACTCTTAGAGCAGTTCTTGATACATTATAAATTCTCAATCAATATTCTCTCTTTTTACAGTAAACCGATCTACTAATACAGTAAACCCAGTAAAATTGTTTTGCTTTTGCTTTCTCAATGTCTTACTATACAACTGAATGATGTTAACACATGATGAGCTCCTAATCATTATATTGTTGGAATTCTTTCAGGTCTTCCTATGATCTTAACTGTCACTTTTTATTTTTTCATTCATTGGCTTCAAACATTCCATTGCCCAATAGAAAAATGCTCAAGTTTTCTATTTAGGCAAAATGAAACAAACTCACAGTACATTTTCAGTGATCATGCATGTACTTATAACCTGAAGTCCTCAATGGAAACATGACCTTCATTCCAAAAAGAACATAAATAATTTTTAGTGAAATTAATCATTATAAATACAGTTAAAGGGATTTGCAAAGCAATCTCAAACTATTTGTACGCAATGTTTCTAACCTAATATACTTTATATGCATGCTGAGGAATATTTAAAGAGCATAGATTATAAAACATCATCAAACGTTTATCAAGCCCCTGTGTCCACCATGATGACGGCATCTGATAAAGCACCATTGTCAGAAATCTCTAAAATGAAAATGGAGCTGGGTTTTATTCTAAGCCTAATGTATTTTTAAATCAAGCCACAGGGAAATAATTACTTTTGTTTCTATTCAATCAAGACCTGCACAACAGAGTTTATGGAATGACATAATATCCTTCCTGAAATCAGACGGGTATGTAGGACCAGTATCTTTCACACATAACCAGTTCCTGAACCTTTACAAACAAATCCTATTTCCAGGGAAACAATCTCATCAAATGCTGCTCACTAGAATACATATTGTTCCTTTTGGAAATATTACAACGAGATTTTCACGATTACAAATCCCAACTTCCCCTCTAAAATTCAATATAATCTCATACTCATTTACTTAAGTGGAGTTTGTTTGCATAATAGCTCTAGAAAATCACCAATATAATAATAATTTACATACTTTTTGTAGTCCAGGAAGGGGGTGGTCATAAACTTCATAAACTTACTGTGTATATGTGGGTACGTGGGTGTGTCTTTTAAATGGGCACCAGTTAGGGACTTGTTAGGAATGTTCATCTGTCTAGTCTAGTTTCTACAGACTTTTTAAAACTATTTTTGGAGAATGATGAGTTTTAGTGATGTTCAGGCTGTTGATATCTTTTTCTTTTATTTCTTTTTTTGCTGAGGATAAAAAGGAACATCTAGCAGCTTATAATTAACATCCTCTCCACAGGAAGCTGGTACTTCTGTGCACAGGTCATAAGATTTATTTTGAGGTTAGAGGATATATTTATCCTTTACCAGAAAAACAATATCAACAAATCAGTGACAACTACTGACAAAAACATACAAAGAGGCAAAGAGTATGATTCTGGTTGTCAGCCTGATGGCCTTAGGAATAGAATTCTAACTTCCCCCTGTCACTGAGTGTTGTGAAGAATCTGTGCAGGGTGGCAGGCCCTGCCCCCTCCTAATTAAATAAACCAATGTCCACGTTTCAAACGTGACAGAGTGTGAGAAACCTGCAGGAAAAAAACCCTACAATACACACTGAGTAAACCGGTCTCATTTTTCTGTAGACACACGTAAGTTTTGGAAATTTATGATTTACCCTCCTACGGTGAAGATTTTTGTGCACTTTATGTTGAGTTATGTGGCAGCGAGGTGCTGTCCCTGTTTGCTTAAAACTGTAGTCTACAGTTATTTTTAAAAGTTACATGCAACGTGGCACAGAAATCCATATATTGTAAAGTGAAAACAACAATGTACAAAACTGGGTCAGCGTGAAATAGAGCCAACAGAAATCAATTAGCAACAGGCTTCCGCTACTGGGAACTCACCTTGTTGAATTTTAGTCACTAGCTGATGGCGTGCTAGAATCCGGCTCATCCTGTAAGGAGAGCGTCTCGTAGTCTGATCAAATCGCAAGTACATCTCCTGGCCCTCAGGTGTCATGGAATTTAGATAGTAGCAGCCTGAAGCTGGGGTCCTGGGTCCCTGGCCAAACATCTCAGCAGATTTTCTTCTGCCACCTCTGTGTGCCCTGTGGCTGTTTCCTTCTGTCTCCAGTCTCAGTCAGAGCAAGGCACCCAGCTCGGCAGAACTCCACAGACCAGGCGATTTTTAAAAAGAAAAAGGAGTGCCAAAAGCCACAACTCAGAATTCCAACCCCCGGGCCTCACGTGACCATGGGGAGCCAATCAGAGGCAGAAAGGAGAATGGGAACTTAACAGAGTCAGCCCCAAGCCCCGAAGAGAAGGAGTTCCAGCAGCTAGGATTCCTCTGCGAGGCTGAAAGCAAATGCCTCAGAGCTGACTAAGCACCAAGACGCAGCTCTCACTAAAAGTCAAAAGAAAAAGAGAGGGAAGAGAAATGGCAGTAGGAGAAAAGTAAGCCTGGGCACAGGAAATCTTTTAAGCTGTAAAAGTTAGAGAAAGAACATTTCTTTTTCTCCCAGGCAGCTGCAGCCAGGTTCAAGATGAAAGTGATAAACGTCTTAATGAAAAACTTCTTCAAATAAGTAGAAGCTTCTGAGTAAAAAATCACCACCCTTCATTACGAAGAAATGAATCAAATAAAACCTTTCCACTGAAAATTAACTTCTAGTGCTTTCACACCGGAGTAAATACCCGGCAGACTTCTGACCTTCTGCCATGGGACGTTGAGAGCTTTATTTACAGTTAAGACTGGGAGAGACAAAGAGCACAAGCATATCTGTAACGTATCTATTTCTCTTTAATGTTTCTACCTCCCCAAGTTTTCATCACCAAGAAACAAAATACTTAGGAAATACTTATGAAGTGCCTATGACATCTAGGACACTGCCAGGAATCACTGTAAAGACGCATCTTCATGGGAAGATACTATCTGTCACCCAGCCACTCAGGATCAATAGAGACATTACTCAAAAGCTTACACACAAGCTTTACGTGAAAAGTGCCTCAAAAAAGACACAAACACAAAGTTACGGGAGCAGTATTATTTCTGACCAGGGTGATGCTAGCAGACCACACAGAGGAGGAGACCTTTGGGTGGGCTTTAAAAACAATGGGTGGAATTCTGACAGGCAGAGACAGGGAGGGCTTCGCAGGAGGGTCTATGCCCACATGTGGGGGAACAGAAACCAGCGTGTGTGTTTAAGGAAAGTCTAAGTAATTCAATTTGGCCCTAAGTGAGGACACATATGGGAGTAGTTAGAATTTCCCCCCGTTTTTCCTCTTTAATACTGTTTGATGTGAAGAGGGGAAAAAGTCCACAGAAAACATGTTATCGAATTCTGAGCCTGGGGCTAAATGAGTAAAGTTCTTTGAAAGAGAAGCATATGGCCAAGTTGTTCTTGTATTTGGCCAACTCAAACTGAAACAGAGCCCGGCCTGGGATTTATAGTCCTAATAATGAAAAACTCTAAATTAACAGTTTAATAGGACTTAAATTAGGACCTTAGCTCTCGTTACTGTGGTTTTCTTAAGGTGGTCAGCCATAACACCTCTGCCTGAGGGATTTTGCTGGCCTGATTCTGAGAAACATCTCTGTAGCTATCCCACTACATAAATGGACAGGTTAATCAAGGTCTCTAGAGCCTGTTCTAGAACATACTTTCTCATGGCAATTCCGGTAACTAATCGAGAGTGAGCAAAATATTAGGTCTTCAGTGTCATCATAGGAAAAAAAGGGCGATCTCACTGGGATGATGTTCCCTTTTCATTCTTATGTAGGATTTGATCAGAGTTCTGTTCCAGGGCATCCTCTGCGGAAGGTGACAAGGATCTAAGACCTAGGGACCCTGGTGTGCCAGAAGCATGGGCATTAACGATAGACAGGTTTAGCACTACGGCAGAGCATTGGATGCCTGCGAGTCCGTTTGCCAGCTCAGACCCTGCGCTGCCTGCTATCTGATCGAGATGCTGTCAGCCACTCTGTGCACGTGCTTTTGGTTTGAGGGTCCAACCCTGGGTATGTTCCCGCCATAAACCCGTGTTCAAGACAGAACCTGCGGTCACCACGTTTTCGTTGGGGGAGGATGGGAGAATGTGGAGACAGAAAGAAGAGTGGAGCATGGAACTTGGGAACTTTGGCTGTGTTCTGGGAAGGAAACGGCAGGAAGTGACGTGTAGTTGTTTCACAGCTGTGAATGACAGTTCAAGAAAGATTGGCTACTCCCATTGCCAACCTTGTAGTTCATTACTTACTGGGTTGCATTTTGAAAATAAATGGAATGATTCTTTTTAAGAAGCACTGCTGTGTATCATGGCCAGGTTACCATTTTTTTTTTAAATAAATCACAATGCCTCCTTTATGCATGAAAATGAATACATGAACACACCAAAAGTCCTGAGGTATTTTGTTCTGAAAACATTAAGACCCTAAATATGTATTTTTTACTATATGTCAACAGATGTAACAACATGAAACAGTATTTCATAGGAGATTGCCAATGAACAAGAACTAAACGTAAATTAAGAAAAAGGAATTTTTATTCCTCGATTACAAGAAAGACAACTTAGAATAGAGCCTACTTTTTCTAAAAAATCAGACTGAGTTTTTTGTTTTGTTTTTTAAAGATTTTTTTGTTATTATTGGGGAAGGGGAATAGGACTTTTTTGGGGAACAGAGTTTTAACAGGGAAATCTATGGAGGATTGTGTATCCCCAGCTCTATCTTCCCAATGGCATGTACAAGTTTCATTTTTGGTTCGAGTGTATATATAAATCCATGCAACGGCTCACCATGATTTTGCCTTTTTGTACGACCAAAATACTATATTTAAAGCAGATAAAGTGACTTTATTTTCTTATTAGTATTATTAATGCCTTCTTTTATACCAATGTATTGCCATTATTATGGAACCTGAAACTTCTTAATCATTTTTTTTCATCATTTGGTCCCAGCGATAGACCACTGGGTAGGCAGTTCTATTTTGTTTGTTGTGCATGTAAATACCGCCAATGAACTCCCCCAGGCTGATAATGTCCTCCATGCATCTACCTGAGAGGACTCTTCCTTTTCACTGGTGAGGGAGTGAGGTCTGAAGGAATCGAGAGAAAGAGAAAGCGAGAGAGAGAGAGAGAGAGAGAGAGAGAGAGAGAGAGAGAGAGAGAGAGAGAGAGAGAGAGAAAGAGAGAGAGAGAGGAAGTCCTGAGTATATCTTTTAAGACTGATGCTGGATTTTTTCCTTTCTGAATCCTTCAAAGGAGAGGGAAATGGATAGCATCAGCGGTTAGTTTTCACCTCGTTTTCCTCTTTCCTAATTTGGTCATCAAGAGCAAACTTCACTCAGCCTATTTCAGGGATGGGATGAACAGATGAACATGGGGAACCAGCAACAGTGATAAAGAGAAGAAGGGGGGGACTACAGTGTTGAGCACCTACTATGTGCCAGGCTTTGTGCTATTTACATTTCACGTCTTTAATGAATGTCCACAGCCATTGGTGTCCTAGTTTATGGAAAAGGAAACTAAGAGGTCCAGCAGTGAAGTAATGTCCCAGTCATGTAGGAATCAAGTGTACAGCCAGTTTACATCCATACCAATGATATGTTAATTTTCTATCACGCATCAAGAACAAGGAAGGAAAAATTAGCACTGAAACAATGCTGGGGAAATTGGATAGGGGATACAATTTTGGAAGAATATACTGAAAATCATCTTAATTTGATTTAATTGTGTGTGACACTAGAATGCCTAAATGGAAAGATAGGTATGGGATGGCGAAATGCCTGTCTTGGTTAAGACCGGAGTGTCTAGAGAGTAAGAGACACAAAGCCCAAAGCCTTTAATTAACCAGTGAGGACCAGGGGCCAGCTTAGGAGAGATCTATGGCTGAGAACTCAAGACCCACTCACTCGTACCCCGATCCTGCCGTGAAGAAGCAGCTCTAACCGCCTCTTTGTTTAGTGACTTCTCTTTTGCAGGGTAGAATGTGTGCCCTCTGCTTTCTGCTCATCCTCAAGGCTAACTCTGCACATTGTCTGGCCTTTTCCATGGCATTTCTTCTCAATGCAAACACCCCAAATACAGTCAAAACTCTGAAATTTGACCTCCAAACAAAATGTTTGGTATTTAAAATTTTCAAGTCTTTTGATAGATGATCTCAGATTAGCGCTCAATGGAATCTTGTGTACACATGGCAGAGCGCTAGGAGCACTTTGACAGAAGCCAGGAATGGCTCACTGTGCTTTCATCTGTTTGCTGCTCCTTCTCCTCCTTCACACACATTCCAGCCTCCTCGTCAGCCTGTTCAAAGGGAGCCAAGGTAGTTCTGCCAAACAGGAAAATGTTTGAGATACAAGTGGTAGGTGGAAAAAAAAGCAGAGATGATTTGGAGAGCTGCTTTTGAAATTAGTTGAACCCCAAGGTTGTAGGTTAATGTCAAAGCCTTCCCATGAGCACTGAAGCACATTTTGAGGATTTCTACCAATTGATTTGTGGTGTATGTGCCCAACTCTGTGCCAATGAGCCTTTCCAATATGCATGGGACACATGCCCAAATGCCAAGGCAGACAAGCCAGTGATACTAACATTTGCAGCCATGATCAGGACACTGTGGGAAATTTCCCAGAGTGGATTCTCTTCTGATTCAGCCTCCCCCCCCCCGCCATAGAGCATGTTTCCCATTTGGAGTCCAGATATGCAAAGACTTCTGGATTTTAATAGATTTCCTTTATTTTGTCGCTCAGCCCTCACTACTGCCTTTGGTTAATTTCTCCTCTCGGAGCCTCTGAGAGTGTGTTTGTGGCCTCATGCCATCCCCTGGGGACCCAATCATCAGTTCCAGTTCTCATGGCCAATGATCTGGGCTGACTTGTCCTGGGCTCATTGCCGACACCCATCCATTCCAGCCAACCAAAATTCTTTCCCTTTTCTAAGTTGTTTCAAAGATCCAGAACTGTGTGATTTCCTAATCTTCTACCCTGTTAAAACCTATTGCCTTCAGAAACATTTTCATGACTAATGCAAAACCTTTAGTATGAATAGTCATATTAATACCTGTAAGTAGTTGTTATGTGTAATAGTCGTAACCAGCTTAGTTTGTTACATGCTAATTTGGAATCCATTTATTCACTGCAACTATTATAGGCATAAAGTTTTTACATCTTGAATTTGGAAAATACATTAAACATCTTTTAGTCCAGATACTCATCTAATAGATAAGTTGCTACCAGATCAATTAACACTTTATCCACATATATGAAGTATATTATCTCACCTAAGTCCACAAAGCTGCTGAAGAAAGCTTTTCCTCATAATATCCATCCACTGACTCTAATTCTGCCATTTGGAATCAGACAGGACAGATCTATTCCTTCTTTCATATGCTTGTCTTTCAGATGTTTGTAGAAAGCCAACATGTCCCTTATAAGAATCTCCTTCTGTAGGCTAAACTAACTCCTTTTCATCAAACCACACAGCTAAATATTTAGCAAGCTGATTGCTGTCTCTTGGATCTATTCCAATCTGTTGGTATCTCTTTAAAAATATGTCTCTTCCCCTAAACTTACGAGCTCTAGACCTGGCTGAGAACAGTAGTATGTGGTACAATGTGTGCACACCTCCTGCATCTGGGGCATTATACTTCTGCTGATCCAGCCTGAGATTCTGGGAGGTTTAATTTCTTAAAATCTATATTTATTCAACAATGAATTCAACATTGACAGAATGCCTGTATAGCACTGCAGTACATGTGGAAGATCCAAAGGTGAATTGATCTGGTCCTACCCTCCAAGGACAGTCTTCCAGGGAAGATGGAAAAGGAATTCACCATTATGCCAACGTTAAGTGTTGTATAGGAGCCTATCTCTATTTCCTCATATTGTTTTTTAGTCAATCTGAGTGCTTAAGCCATGTGGTGCTGATGTGTTTCCATAAACTTAAATGAGTGTTCTCTATCCTGTACTTAGCAAATGACCTTTCAAACTTAGGAAGAGGTTTTCCAACTTATTAGAATTATTGAGATCTTTTCAATTCCTGATTTTCTCCTCCAACTATTTAATTCTGGTTTGTTCTATGATGGAGCTAACAAAAATAACAATGTTATAAGAGTATAAAATAGTTAAGTAAGTTTGGAAAAAGGTAAAGTAGGGTAGGAAAATAATAAAGCCCTGCCTGAAATCCATTCACAGAAATACAAGCCGTACAACCTTGCATATCCGTGGGAGGTGGCTGAAACCATGGCTTCAGATGCCTATGAGACAAAGCAAAAGGGAAACAACAGCAATCATCACATAATTCCACATATCCCTAAGCTAGAACAAAATGGTGGCTCAATATGACCACAGATTGCCAGGTATTGAGATGCCCAGGGAAAATTTTCCTGCGTCTTTACAAAGAGTCAGCATCCCCAATGATACTAGACAGGGTAGCAAACCTTAATTCATGGTCTTTTAACTGTACCCTTCAATGCTAATAATAGTATGATAAGAGAGCTCTGTTTAGGAAAAGTAATTTCTATGAGGCCCCCGAAAACCCATGGTTTAAGTATGCTTTTCTTGGCGATCCTTTATGTATTAAACCGTAACACTTCCTTGCTTAAGATTCTTCAAAAGTTTCTACTTCACCTAAAACAAAATCCAGGCTCCTTACTTTGCCCACAAGGTCCTGCACGATCTAGTCCTGCTTACCACTCCCACATCATCAGCCTTCTTCACCTTGCTATCTCAGAGTCTTCTTTCTACCCACACTGCTCCTTAGCCTGGAGGCTCTTCATGGAGTTCTTCCCACTCCGGGCTGCTTCTCAGCTTTCAAGTATCCGCTAAACTAATACATCCTCAAGCAGGCCATCCCTGCTCACTTCACCTACACGGAAGCCGCAGCCCATTTGTTGTCTCTAGAGCACCTTTGTAAACGTGTAATTACATATTTATTTTCTCATTGACTTATGTGTTGCTTATGTCTACCACAAGCCTAGCACACAGTAGGAAATCAATAGCAATTGGCTGAACAATCAGTTGAATACATAATTAAATAAATGATAATCTGAATTTTTCCAAAGATAAAATTTTGAATGTCTAGAGGAATGAATGCATATATTTTTTAGCAACCATCATAACTGCTGTAGTTGTTGCTGCTATTACAACTTGGATTGGATAAGTATTGGACAGCAGATAAGTCAAGGTTTTATTCTCTAGAAAGAGCCTGAAATGCACACATTTCACTTTGTTGGTTACAGCAAAAGTATATGCTTTGACCAATAAACAGAGGGCAGTTTAAGGTCTCTTGTGAAAAATAAGGAGTCTAAAGGATGAGCAACACTTTCTCCACAGGGAGGCTGAAAGGAAGGCATCAAGAAAAAAAAATAGCTATCTTCCTTAGCTTTGAATTAGCTGCAAATTTTCTAAACATGCCTGTTGTGTCTTCAATTAAATGGTTGAAAAGCACTGGGTCAGTTGTTCTTTGTGGATGCTTACTGCCTCTAGGTTATCAACCACCTGTTTCTTCATGCTCAAAAATTAAATTTTAATAATTCTTTCAATAACTTTGCTGGTGATTTTAATTAATTTACTGTCTGGTATTTTCCAGAACTTAAATATTTTGCCCTAGTTGAAAATAAAGGTAATTGCTCATGTTGAGTGTTTCCTTTGTTTTGTATTTTTAAAGGATTGCTTAGATTACTCAAAGGGATCTTTCAGTCTCTCAAGCGGCATCTGTCTGCGCTTTGAGACTTATCCTTATTCACCTCAGGTTAGATCTATAACCTCTTTTCCCATCTTGAACAACCGTGAATATATTTTCTTAATGTTGACTCAACTTATAATTTGAATATAAAAGGGAAACTCACTCGTTAAAGAAATCCTACAATGAATCCTTTGGAAAATCCTTTATTGATTCTCCACATTATCTGTTGTGTAAATATTTGTGATTGCCCAATGAAAAGCGCACCATTATTAAGACTGTGTGCCAACCTGTTGCCCGGACCCAGTCTCCATTATCACGTACAATTGCTTCCAATCTGGTGTCATGCAGCAGTTGGGCCCCGAGTAAAGTGTGAGGATAGCGATGGCCCACAACGTGTGGAGGACTAAGAGTGTGGGATTAATAATGGCATTTCTTACATATTAAAACCATATACACGTTTTGAGATGAATTCAGTTCGGTATACTAAGAATGAGATAGAATGTGTTCCCTTCTTATTTCTAATATAGGACTATCCATCTATACTTTACAGAACGTTAAGTGGTGTAAGGAAGAACAATGGTGTTAAAACACATCACATAAAGAGAGAAGAACTAAGAATTTGAGAAGGTAGCAAAAACAGCTCTCTAGAACTCTAGATATGAGTATCAGTGGAACTTTGAGGTGATTGGGAAGACAAATTCCAGGGCTTCTGCTTGGGCAACAAGGGGAGATTCCTCTTTGGGGCTGGGAGGAATGATTTAACCAAAGGATTGTGGTATAATGAAAATATGATTTTTGCTGGCATCTTCTTTGTCATAAATAGAGACAAAGCCCCTAAGTAAGTCATGTTACAGCTTCCACAGCTTCTTTCTTTCGCCTTTTCATGGTCGAATAGTTCTAACGTATAGTTCATGCCAGGCACGGCCGGGCACAAGCACAGTACAAAGATGTCCCTCTTTGTAACGGTACAGTCTATAATGGAAAACACTGAGGATGGTTATATTCACAGGACTGCATTACAGGTACTACAACAGGGGTGCACAGGGAGGCTGTGGGATAGAACAAGAGCAGACTCATTCTGCATGGCAGAGGAGCAGTGCTGAGCCTGGAGGAATGCATACCTGGGCATAAGGAGGGAAAGAGAACATGGGGCCAGGCGGGGGGGATGTGCACAAAGAAAACAAAAATACATTAGTACTTTACTATGCTTTACCCCCTTCTGTAATAATAAGAGCGATTGGTATTTCAAATAACCACATTTCAAATAACCTCTGGGAGCCTGAGACTCAACTTGGAATGACACACATCCCCCCAACACTCTTCTTGAGACACTTTCTCTTTTCTTCATCAAAGCTCTAAATTGAGTCGATACCTGTCAGCTCCCGCTCTGTCTTGGAGGTGATCCTTTAGAAGAAGGGCTGAATAACGGTGAGGACCTAGGAGGGCAAACTAAATTCTGGAGTTACATACAGCTTGGGTTTGCCAGGCCGGGGTCACAGCAATAGCATATGTATGAAGTGCCCAACCTACTCATCAAAGAGGGCTCCGGCTTCAGGAAACAAACCAATCTTTGTCTAATCATCCTTTCACAACGGGTGCAATTCTACCTTTAAAGAGAAAGCAGGTTTCCAAATCTACCCCATGGAAGCTTCTCTTGAAGGTTCCTTATCTTGGGGTTCCTTTGAATTAATGGAAGAAACAGGCATTGTTCAGCCATTGTGCCCATTTCACGCAGCTTTTCGAAGTGGAGGGGGAAGGTTGTTTTCTGCTTGAGAATATATATGTGTGTTATAAATACATAGAGACTGTCCTGAAAATTCTCATTATTTCTTCTGAGCTTGATGTTTATTAAAGTAGCAGTGGCCTCTGGCCAACCTCCAAGTGAACCATCATAATCTCATCGTGTCTTATGACACAGGCCTGTTTCAACACACCAAGTACAACATAGATGGATGGGCGTGGTTACCTTCTCCTCTGCTGCCCCGCCAAGATGACTCAACACAATCAATCACAGGAAAATACTTACTAAGCACCAAAAATGTGTTTGCTGCACAGAAGGACAGAACATACCCAAAGCGACTCTCAGTCTTTGATGAACTTAAAACACTCCCTTCATTCTCTGACTTTGGGCTTTTCAAGGGCTGGCTGGCCTTAGCTTGGCTTGCTTCTCAATATGGATTACTTTATAAAATCTAGTCCCACAGGATCCTGTTAATCAATCAGCAGATTGTTTCAAATGAAAAATGTGGGGTACCAAATGGTGTGGTATATACTACGATTACAATTTAGGAATAATAAAAAAAAAGCATGGTAAAAAAAGATTAGAAGAAAACAAACCAAAAAGATAATTATAACCATTTTTAGGGTAGCAGAATTATAGGTGATATCTTTTAAATGTCAATTTTCCAAATACGCTGTCACATGACTAACTGTGTTGCTCATATAATGAAGGGATCAAGTCAAACCAATGGCCCACCTCAGAAGGTGTGGAGAAGGAGCTTCAGCTGCAGCTTATTTCCAGCTGCCTCCGTGTCTTACAGATGGAAGACAGAGAGACAAGATTCTGCACAAAAACGATAGGCACCAATATGGCTTGAACTTCCTTAGTGCCTAACCCCATGTTCAAAATAAGAGAAACAAAAAGAGAAAACCACAGAAGTCTATTGATTCCTTTTTCAAATGGCTTTCATATCCGTTCCTTCTTCTGTTACTGCCTCCACCACCTAGGGACCAGCCCTTCGGTCTAGATGATTCTGATTCTGACAGTCAAACTTGTACCTCTGTGTCCACTCTTGTGTCACACATCTATCCCTAACAACACAGAAAACTGAGCTTCTCAGGATACCACTTCCAACAAATTATTCTTCTGCTGCAAAATACTACATAACACCCTAGCTCTTACTGTTTAAGCTATTTAGTCTCTAGTCTCTTAAGGTTTCCCTTTCCTTATCTACACTGTATATATATATATATATATATATATATATATATATATATACATACATATACATGATATATACATATATATGATATATATGAAGTGTGATAAAAATATGGTGAATGTTTAAATTAAAAAAAATTACAGTAAAAGATACATAGTCATTAATCCCCCTTAAAATACTCCCCCTCACTTTGAATACATCCCATCATTTTTGCCACTTTCTGCAGCAGTAGTTCTGGAAGTCCTCTTTCATGAGTGTCTTTAGTTGTGCTGTCATGGCTGCCTCAATGCACTGAATTGATTCAAAACATTTACCTTTCATGGTTATTTTGACTTTGGAGAAGAGCCAGAAATCACAAGATGCCAGATCCAGTGAATAAGGTGGATGAGGACACACCGTAATGTTTTTATTTGACTGAAATTGCCACAAGAAGTGATGTGTGATATGGAGGCTTTCCATTGTGATTAAAAAAAATACAGTGAATGCTGCTGCCGAGTGCCATCCAACAGAAAGGCAGGGATCTTCAATATGGGAAGCGGTACATCGAACCTTAGTAACAGTGTGTGACAAGTTTCAACTTGTTCTGTGCAGTCGGATGTGAGCTATGGTTGAGGGAAGGTGTGTTTTAAAGTGTGCCCTAAATCATCCTCCATCATGACAACATTCTGTGTCACACATTGCTTCTGGTACAGCAATTTCTGTCAAATAAAAAATCACGGTGTGTCCTCATCCACCTTGTTTACCAGATTTGGCGCTGTGCGACTTCTGGTTCTTCCCCAAAGTCAAAATGATTCAGGACATCGAGGCAGCCATGACAGCGCAACTAAAGACACTCATGAAAGAGGACTTCCAGAACTGCTTCAGAAAGTGGAAAGAACGATGGGATGTGTTCAAAGTGAGGGGGAATATTTTAAGGGGAATTAATGGCAATGTGTCTTTTACTGTAATAATTTTTTTTATTTAAACATTCACCATATTGTTTGATTATACCTTGTATATACACACACGTATATATGTACACATATGAACTGTGATACACACACACACACACACACACACACACATCTCTTATATGTATAAGAAGACCAAGTATGTGTGATTATCAGTTCCTCTCCTACTCTTTGTGTCAACTGGCTCAGGATTCAAACCAAGAAAAACTAAGCTAGTTAAGAAAAGATTTTATATCACTTCTTGAATGTTGCCTTTTGGGGGAAGATACACTGAGAGTGTTAAGAGCTGTTAACTGCACAGACCCAATCTTTAGATTTAAAAACTATCTTTTCAGCCATTCCTGGTTTTAAATCCTAGGAGAGATAACATATCCTTACAACCATTTTCTAAGAGCTGATATTTACTTCAGTTTTAGAAATACACATAAATATATTAAAGTTCTGGCATCCCAACAATGAGCAGCATCATTTAAATAATACAGTGGTGATACGAGGAAGCCTGGGCACAAACTGGTCTACACCCTTTTTACTCAAATACTCAGTTTTTTTACTAAACTCAAATTCTAATTTTAAAAGAAACTATTAAAGATGTTATCCTTTTCTCAGAGTGGAGGAAGAGAAAGTGACTATAAATTCAAAAAGCAAAACAAAACAAACTTGGCCCATAATTTCTCAAATCTGGACCCAGGAGGTCCCTTGAAGCGTCCTAGGGTCCCCTGTAGTCAGCGTTGGGAAGGCATTCTGTGGTTCTCTTGAATTTTGCACAGAGGCAACCCCTCCATACCATACTTTTATCGTCCTGTTCTAGATAATCAGGTGAATGGGCCCAGGCATTTGGAATCACTTCCATTCAAAGACTGTTTTGAACTCCTACTTGGTGGCACACAGTGTTCCTAGTGTTGGGAAGACATCAACGAATAAAGCAGACACCAATCTGTCCTAGTGAAGCTTATGTTATAACCAAGAAACATACATAACAGGGTGAGTGTATTAACTCTACTGTGAGTCTCCAAAACTCTGGAATTGTTTGTAAAATTTTGTGCATATTTTCTCTTTTCTAGAGCATAGTCTTTAAATTTCATCAGATTTTCAAAACGTGCTGTAATTATTAAAATATTTTTTAAATGTCTCTATAGTTCTAGAACACTTGTGGCTTTGGAGTCAAGTCAACTTGTATTAGTTTATTTTTCTGCACCTTGGTTTTCTCGTCTATTAAACTGAGGTTAGGCCCCCAAAAGCTGTTGTGACAGTTAAATTAGATTATGTATGTAGAGCACATGGCACACTGTAAGATTAGTGCCTCTCTCCCCCATCATCATCTTACATCTGACCCAAAATATGAGTGAGAAGTTTGAAGCAAGTTCAAGGATAAAACTGGTTGCCTTCAACAGCTAGGAGGTCCTCATGCCTAGAGGCTTTCAACTTCAGTGTGGTCAACCATATCATAAATATCATAGGTTAGTGAGGAAGGTCCTTTCCAAACTAAGACTGCGTGATTCTATGAAATCACCAACATAACGTATCACCAAACAGGTGGACGCCTAGACTTTCCTTTGGAGAGTATTTCATGACCCAGTGTATAGTCAAACTTTGTTCTTTGATTCCTTGAGTAGAATAAATGTTTATTTTAAGCTATATAATGATATTTGGTGCAATTCTCTTAGTAAAACTCAGAAAGACCATACTCATGATGGTAAAGAAATTGTCTTCTATTTGTTCAGCATTTTATAATTTTTAAAGATTTATTTCTTTTCACTTCCTTTCACTTGATGATGGAAAAAACCTTTTAAAACAATCCTTTAAAGGAGCCTACAAGACCCTGTTTAGTGTTACCCCCAACTTCCTCTCGTAGCCTCAGTAATCACATCCTCCCTCTTGCTTTGTGTTCCAGGGACATTGGCCTTCTTTCCAAGGCCTTTAAACAAGCAGCTTGCTCTTCTGGGGCTATAACACCAGCTGTTCCCAGAGAGGTATAGGCAACTATTGCTCAATACTCATTTCCTCAAGGATACTGTCCCTGGGTCCCCATAGCAATCTGTAGCACTGTGTGCATTTCCCTTGCAGCCTGTCACGGCTGCATTATGATATTTGCCAGGGGGGTGGGCATTTGATTAATATCTGTTTATTCCCCCTAGTTTGAATATTTCATGAAGGCAGGAACTATGTATATTTCTGCTCATTACTGTACCATGGCACTTAGCCCAGTGCCCGGCACATAGGAATGGATGACACATTTTGGTACAATGGAATGGTGGAAGAAAGGTAGGTAGGCCAGACAGTATTTTAACTCTGCATGTGAGAAAACAAAGTGAACTGCATAAGGAAACCTGACTACTCCGTGAGGACAAAGCATGGCAACCTAGTGTCCTGACTGTCACTTTATCCCTGTTCGCCCACACTGTATCTTCGCTTCTCTCTCTCCTCTTCTGGATTGGACTCTGTTCCAACTAAAGACATGCAACATGCCTTTTACTTTGGTATGTTCAGTCTCTGTTTATAGAGCAGAACGAACCTATGGAAACTCAAAGCTGCCCATACATTATCAAATGTCACTCCCAGACAAGCTCTTCTGCAGGGGATTTCCACCTTAAGTTTCTTTTTCTTAGAAAACCTGGACTCAACTATTTAGTTTTAAATTGCTCTCAGAATTATAATGCTTCTTTCATACTCATACCTACAAGCAGAGGGCATGCTCAGGAAGACATCTTGTGTAATAACTGGGGCAGAATTAAAGGATGAAAGATTGACACAAACAACAAAGCAACATTAAGCCAAAGAAACGTCATCATGCTGTTCTGATAATTAAGGTTGGAGAAAAGATGACACAAACTCACATCTACCTGGAGGATAAGTCGAAGAGGAAAATAATGACACCAGCAACACGACCTAACCATAAACACCTCCCGTATTCCTGGCTCTGTACTAAGAGGTTCTGTAAGAAGAACTGACTTTAATACTTGTTAAGCAGGAATAACTGCAGGAGGGAGCTCACTCACCTTCACACTTAGAGTACCGAAGTAATGATAGCTCACATTTTTAACACTTGTGTCAGGAACCATTCCAAGTGCTTTACACATGTATCTAATCTAATTCTCAAAACAACACTATGAGGTAGTTACTTTTTCCTCATTTTACAGATGAGGAAACTAACCTCTTTGATTCTGTCTCTTTACTCTTCGGCTCCAGTTCTTCACACATCTACTTGCCAGAATCATCTTCTAAAGCATAGTTCTGATATATTATTTATAAACATTGAATGGTTCCCCACAAGGATGAAACCCAAATTCTTCAGTCTGCCACTAAAAGTCTGTGATAGTTGACTCCCTTCTTGTTGTCTGAAAAAGCCTTGAAATTTGTCGTGTTTAAAAAGAAAGAGATTTCACCCCTGTCCCCACAGCCTGAGAAGCTCTCTACTCTGTTCCTTCAATTCCTACGCATTTCTCAAAACCTGACTCAATGACCTCATTCTCTGGGAAGCCTTTTCGAGGACATTCTTGTACACACAGCTGCCTACGTCTTCTATACTCCTAAGAGACCCATTTCTGGAATAGTCCTTGGGTGCTTCATTTGGAGCTGCTTTGTGTTATCTCTTACTGCTCTTATAAAAAGCTTCTTGAAGCCCACAATAAGCTGTTCACATCTTTGAACCCTCCTCTTGATCCAGTGTTACGCCTGCCTCAGAGAGGCAGTGCAGTGTAGAAGAAAGAGCAAAACTTGAGAGCCAACAAGACTTAGGTTCAAATCTTGACTTCTCTTACTGGCTCTAGATTTCACTTTTAGCCGCAGTGCTAAAATTTTTGCTTGAGAAAATATATGCAAAATACAGGATAATGATACATATATTGCAATATACAGTCTCTGGCACATAGTAGGACTCGATAAATTATTAGAATTTTTGATTGACAGATGATACAATAACTACTGGCCAAATTCCTAAAAGAGCCTAATTCACACAAGGCACATTATATTATGTACTGGTACTTAACTACCATTATGTTCTGACACTTGTTGGGGGGAAATGAAGGGTGAAGGCAGTACCAGGGGTATCCAAACTGTGGCCCGTGGGCCAACTGCGGCCCATGATCCATTGTTAATTGGGCCGCAGCAAATTCCAAAAATACATTTAGTTAAATAAACCAGGTGAGGCAATACATACTTCACCTCGAGTGAGTGGCCCGGCTGTTTGTATATTTTACCGCATATGGCCCTTGGTGGAAAACGTTGAAAAAAGTTTGGACACCCCTGGTGTACTGCATGCCAACAACATTCGGGGAAGTTTATTCCTTGAAGTCAAAGTGGTAAAGTAATGAAGGACTTCCAGAAGCTTTGTAGTTGAACCATCATTCCAGGTTTTATCTGATAGTTTCCATGTTAAAAACATGGAAACCTAACCTACAATCCTGGGGCAGCAGGAAACCTCAAAAGATTTCCAGTTTCTGTTACTCAAAGTGGGGGAGACAACTGACAGCATTGGAATCACCTGGAATCTCGCTGGAAATGTAGTCTCAGGCCCTGCACCAGACCTACTCCATCATAATCTGCATTTGAACAAGATATGCAGGTGATTAGTGGCATATTAAGATTTTGATGGGTGCTGTTTTAATATTACCCCTTCTTGCCATCAACAAGGAAGATGAATTTGCAGACTTCCCCAGGTTGTGAAATCTGCTACCTGAAGACGCAGCCCAGGCTGACGACCTTTAATTTTCAGTTTCTGAAGTTGCTATTGAAACACAGATGTCTTACATACTTAGGTGAATGTTTTAGGCCCTGCTTTGATTGTTTCTATCTTACTTATGTCAGATTTTAATACGCTATATCACTAAAAGTAAGATTATTGTTCTTAAAGGTCTTATTGAGGTAGACGGCCTTTAGTTCTGAAGAAGAGCTGAAGTCTATTTTTGGTACCAAAATAGTTTAAACTTGTATGAGTGTATAGTACTTAACATTAATTTTATATAATTAAATTCTGAAATCCCTCCCTCTTCAATCTTAAAAAAAAAAAAATCAACATTCCATGTGATTAAAAAAATTCAGCTTAAAAATACCTGATTTCCCCTGCAGACATAAAGATAAGAATTTTGTATAATCTTTAAACATCACATTTCTGAATCAAGAAATTCTGTAACTTTAAAGAATGAGGTTTGTTTTTAAAAAGTAAGAGTAAATGCTCTCCTGGACATCGATACCTGTTGTAATTCTATCTGTCTCTTCAAGGTCTACTCAAAATATTCTTAAATTTATAATTTTTATTTATAAAAATATTATAAATATTGTACCTCCACAACAGGATATGATCTTGACTAAAAGTGGGAGATCCCCCACCCCCAGATCTTTTTTTTTTAGTTCTCTTTGACTCTGTTTTCTCTCATAGTTACTTATTTACTTTTAGCATCTCCTTTACAAAGACTGAAAATGAAACATTTAAACTTCATTTGTGTTCCAGTAAATGGTCCAGCAACCATTTACTGATCATCTCTGTGTTTGAAGCTGAGAATAAAATGGTGGACAAGTACCTGCCTTCAAGGATCTTAACTGCAGCTAAATATTAAGAATGCAGACCAGGATTGGCTGAGAAAAACAGCCTACGAAAGCTTAAAAGATTTCATTATTACACTGATAGCTATTAACCCAAAGCTAATGAGGTCAAATTGACAAGAACCAGGTAGGTTCATTTATTCATTCCTTCACCAGACATTTATTGAGTACCTACTGTATGCCACTCACTAAGTCCTCAAAGTATGGACAGTTGATGATTTAGGGTCGGTTAAAGAAGAGAGTTCCACAGATGCCTGGGGGCAGAACTAGGGTTAGGCAGAGTCTCATCTCTTTTATATCTCTGTGTGCTCCATAGTGATTAGCAGAACACCTTACACAGAGTACACACACAAATTATTAATCAAGAATGTAAAACTCTCCTCTTAGAGTGGATAGCAAATCAGCAGTGAATGTCCCCATTGATAAAACATCCATGTTGTTTATAAATGTTTTACCAATGGGGATATTCATTAATTTAACAAGTATTCATTTATTATTAGTGAGTACCTACTATGTGCCATGCACTATGCTAAGTACTGGACATAGAGAAATGAAAAATGCAGCCCCTCCCTTCAGGGGGAGACAAACAAGTCACAATTATAATACCATAATAGTAAATTATAATACCATATAGTAAATATGATGATATATTAAAGCACAGGGTTCTACGGAAATAAGCAGTCAGGTCTTGTCACCTATGTGGGGGACGAATGATTGGAGGAGGGCTTCTGATGCCATTTAAAGGTTGGCATACATTCTCTCCATCTGTACCTTAGAGATAGACCCTGTATCTATCTGGGTAACACCTGGGATATGCATTAGGGATTCAGATTTTGTTAATCCTTTTGTGCTCACATCATCCCTATCACTTCTTCCTTTGGAGGAGGACACAAAAAAATGTGAACCTTCTTGGTCACACACTACCACATATTGTTCCTTTACAATCAAATACTTTAAACAATTATTGGTAAAAGAGCCATCGTGGTGCTTCTTTATTTATAAGTTTTCCCAAAGGCATCGTTCTTTACAAGTTTCTGGGCAGACTTCCACCGTTTTAGTCCATCATTGGGTTTCTTGGCGCTCAACACAAAGAGACTATATTTGGAAGGACAATAGTCCTATTCCACACAGTTTTATAGTAGCGTTTGCTTCAGGAAACCTGGCCAAACCCGCCCTATTGATAGCCTTCAAAGGAAGAACAAGTAAAACATATCCATCTCCTCCTCTAACGGTCGTCACTATGGCTCTAGAATCAGTCCATTTCCCAATCAGCTGTTGTTCTTTCTTCCTTTGATTATTCTAACTAAACTCTTCATTATAGAGAAATGAAAAAAGTAGCCGTGAATATATATATATATATATATATATATATATATATATATATATATGCGCAATTCACGGTGCCTGGAGAAAATAGAGCAAGAGACTGTAGTTCAGTCGACATACCTGGAATGAACTCAAGAACAGAGTGCATAGTGTACTCGTGTATTTTTCTAAAATGTTGGAAAAGCATCTATCAACATGCAGATCTGCATTTCTTGATGGAGTTCAATGCAGACCCTATCAATGATCCGTTTATTTTTTTATTTTCTAATTCTCAATCAAATGTCTTGGTAAAACATGGTTTCCTTGGAGGAGTACCCATTCCCCTCTGTAGCGTCTGATGGTGGCCATGGGAACGCTATAGGCTGCACTCCAGCTCTGGGGTCTGCAAGACCACCAAGCATCTGGTGATGGTCCATTTGCCTCTTCCCAAGCTTTTTCACCAAGTACTTAATTCCGTGATTCTCTAACAAGCACAACTTTCTGTGAACTTAATACTGATCTTAGACAAGCACTTTAATTGAGTGGGAAACCACTGGGTGTGTATTAAGCATAGTGTTGAATTCCAATAATGTAATAATTTTTCTTAACACAAAAGCTCTACGTGGGCAGTTTTGATAGAGAAGAGTCCAACATTACAGTGAGTTCAAAGCCTGCCCCTCCATGACACCTTCTGGGATCCTACAGTCATTCTTCCCTCTCTGAACTCTTAATGAGTTTGAAGTGAAATTAGAGGGTTGTGAGTTCAGGGGAGGAATCAGGAGCCTAGAGGAAGGCTCGGAGCTGGAGGGAGGGAAGTCAGGGTCGTTACAATAGAGGACATGGTAAGAACGGGAGTGTGGGTCATCTCTCTGCAAGGAGACACCTGACGAGGTACAAAGAGGCAAGGACAGAAGCTGGTGCCATGCCTACACTTACAAAGCACAGGATGAGGCAATGGGGCAAACGGCGGGCCAAAGGAGAGAAGATCGGAGAGAATATGCATGTTCATCTGCCCTTTCTTTCAAATGCACTGAACAACGATCCTAAAAAGCACTGGCAGGCCGCTTGTGGTAATCTGAAACCACTGTCCTGTATTTAGGACTTCCTATTCTTACTCAGATTTGTCACAGTTTCTTTATAATTTTCAGGTTTTCAGAGTGTGCAAATAACAGCAGAAAAGACAGCCATAAGGAAATATCAGTATTCTACACTGGGAATGGATGGGATAGGAAGAATTTCTTTTGAGTAAAAGGTTTCACTCCAAGAGGGGGATTGAAAATGAGGCTACTCCATGCTCTTAAGCCCGGACCAACCTATTCCTAAATTTAGTGTTTTCCCTCCATATGGCATCACATGACAAGTATTTTAAATGACCTACAGTTGTGTTTTGTTGTTGTTGCTTTTGTTTGTTTTTTTTCTTTTTTTGTAGAACTTTCATATAGGGTTCACTGACATGATGGTCCATCCCCTGGGGGAAGGAAGGGAATGTATATGGAGAAATAATATAGAGAGGTAAAGGCCTTTCACTTCCTAGACTACGGACAGTTGGAATAGACGGACGCACTGAGTGGGGCCATCTCTGCTCTTTTTACCTGCAAGTCTAAGTGGAAGCAAGCAGCTGTCACTCACTTAGTAGTTCTTGGGAGAGTATATTGTTGATACCCTCCCGAAAGCTGTTGGTTCTTCCAGGTATCAAGCAGTTAACGGTAAGATTACATGAAAGGAAATCACTATGGAATTACAAGAGGAAATATATTTTTAAAAAATATATTTTCCTGGGATTACAATAGAATACTTTGCACCCTCCAGCCTTTTTCTCTATAAGGGAAAGTTCCACATCTCTAAGCTGTAATTCAGTACATCTGCGTGAACTGATAAAAAGCAGTAATTACATCATTGCAGGCAACCTAGCTGGGCAGGTTAATAAAATACTGCCAAATCTCTTGTGATATTAAACTTGCATTGCTGGTTCTTCTTCTTTCACATCTATAAAGAATAATAAACCAGATGAATGTGAGCATTCATAAAATGATATTAATATTCTGAACTTCCCAAAATAGAACGCTTTCTTATTTCCCCTTGAATAAAATTCAATATACCAAATATAATCTTTTCAGCTTCTACTCATTGTGTATAAAATTTCCAGAAGCAGCAGGGTGTAGTAGAAAGCATATGGAATTTGGGGACCATCAGTTCCAATCCCAACAAAGTGACTTCATTAGCTGTTCTCCTGGGCAGCCTACTTAACCCATCTGAGCTTCGGTTTCCATATTTGTAGAAGATAGGAGATATCTACCTCTTACCATGATTTTGAGTATTAAATCAGATAATGAAAGCACTTTGTAAACTGTAAATTTTCATTGTAATATTATTTACATTTTTGTCACTTCTAGCCTGATGTTATTTGTTTCTTTATTCATTTAGTAAATACACACACACACAACTCGTTTTAGGCTGTGGAATATAGAGATGAAATTATAAAGGGTCAGAAGTTCAAGAGGATATGGCAGGCTCAGAGAGAGTAGACAGACATAATGGGAAATGAGACGAAAGGTGGCGCCAAGCCCTGGTCCCAACATAGGTGGAAAGCAACTTGATAGGTAAGAGACATTATTTACACTATGCTTTTCTTGCCTGTGGATTATCTTGTAAAGTTCTATGTAAAAGGAAAGAAGATGCTGTGACTCTTTTAATCCCTGAAAACACTTAATGCCATTGCTATGAGAAGAAGAACAATGCTACAGGATCTATCCACTATTGAACATGCAGTTCCTATCAGGACAAAAGGTTATTGTTTTTCTTTATAAAGTTGTGTTTGAAGCATTGCATGAAATATCCATGTTTTGCTTTACAAAATATATATAAAAGCTACAACAACATCTAATCAACCAAACATTTGTACTGTTTAGCTTATGTTTTCCTTTGCTTTGCACTGTCAAATCTGAGGTTCCGTATTTAAATCTATGCATTTATTAAACAGAAACAACTCATTTTTCCCAAAGGAGAAAATACTATATACCTTTTTTCCTTTTTCCTTTTCTCTGAATGGCATTCATAGGTTCTAGATGCCACCTAGCTGGGGAAGATAGTCTTTCAAGTTAGAATTCCCTTGTCAGGGGTATTGTTTTCAGGGGTATTGTTTTCCCCCCTAAATTCCTGTCTTGAAAAACTCCACCCTGCCTCCACCTCTTGTTCCTCCCTTCTTTTCTTCTTAATGATGCCATCCTCTCATTTTCTATGACTCTCATCCTTCAGCATTTATGTTTGACTCAGAGTGCAGGTAAAGGTCAAGAGATGGCATCATTAAAACAAGAAGAAAATGAGAAACCTGTCCATTTCAATGTCTTTGGCATGCATATTTTCTAATATATGTTATACTGCTGCTATGTGGACTTGTTCCTTCCAAATGAGTCAGTTTAGACGGTAACATTAATTTATTTGAATAGACATGTGGCAACATAGCTTTCTTCTGCAAATCAAAACAAACAAAAACTCTGCTGGATAAGTATGTGAATACCTGTTATTGGACCCAGAGGCACATTTTATTGTGGAACATCTCATTCAGATCAAAGTAACAACAAAATTTGTAATAATAAACAACAAAAATTCCATGAAGTGTGATCCATTTGTTCAGCCAGATTCATTGGAATTCTACTGGAAGTTTTTTTCTTAGGTAATAATGTTTCTTAGTTCTCTCTTTAGATTCTGATTGGTAGAATTGAAGTTTTGAACCCATAATTTCCTTTTAATTTCCTAGTAAAATGGCTAACTTCGCTGTTGGATATTTTCAAACCATTGTAGATTATCAGGAGACATTAATAAGTAAGAATTGTATAAGCACCCAGTAAAAAGAAGCATAATTTAAAATGTTGTTGGAAAGATTTTTCTTTTTTATTTACCATGAGTGCATTGCCCTAGATATCTGTTTTTTAGAAAAATAGGGCACTAAATTAAGAATTTGCTACCCCAGTGGAAAATTTCATTATGAAATAATGCTTCATAATGAAGTAATGAATACATGCTTACTTTATTAATTAAAAGTTCACAAGAACCCAATAAGTAGAAGCCACCAATCCCACTGAATATTTCTATTTGTATGTCCTTCACGCATCCTGATTTGGGGTCAGTAATCCGAGACCCTTTGCTTCCAACTTGCTATGGCTTCACGTTAAATGTCTTTGCAGATGCCAGAGCCTCCTTCCTCCCTATCCTTTGGTGAATTTCTGCTTATTCTTAAAATGCATCCTGAGAATCACTATTCTGGAGAACATTCCACAATGTACTTGTCCAAACTCCCACTTTCATCTAATTTGTTGGCTTTCCATGATGTTACATACACCACCAAGCAAATTTTTCAAGCTGTCCGGTAGCTGAATTCAAACCCAGGTGTGTCAAGGCACAAAAGCTGGTGTCCTTCTCTAATACTAGCTTGCATTGGTGTTTTGTTTCCATCTATCTGATATCTAATAATCAAGTTGTTGAGACTGGAAGTGGTGTGTGGGGACAAAGCCCCAAAAAGCAGTTTCCAGACTCTCGGCCTCACAATAGAAAGGTGCTGGCTCGGGTAGTAAATGGCCATCAACTGTGATCAGATGGCCAGCAGCTGTGGCTAGTTGGCCGTCAGCTGTAACCCGTAAGCCACTGGCCACTAATATAACGGCTGTGGCTACGCTAGCAGAAAAAAATGGGGGCTAGCAAGAAGATGGTGGCTGGCAAGCGCGGACTGCTGTTAGGCAGATTATGTAGATCCGGCTTCCTGTGTCTCCAGCCCAGCCGCCGGCGAGAATATATTGGTTTGACTCCCCTACTTATGGCTCCGTGGGTGTTCCTTTTTGGCTTCACCATGTCCTGCGTTCTTATGTGGGGAGCGGGACCAGAGACCCCGCCGGCCACCCCGCAGGACAAATGGCACTGTGAGCAGGGTCCCCTGCATGACATTGTGTCTTTCATAGTCACAGTACCTGGTAGTATCCTCTGTGTAGAAACCACACATCTGGGAGATGGGAGAACAGACAAAGAATCAGGGTTCTCGTACTCTCTGGACCTTATCGTGAGCATCAGTTCACATTACTTATTTCCTTCTCCATCCAAGCCAAATTCATCTCTTCTCCAAGCCCTTCTACAAGTGATCCTTGTAGATTGGAATCTGGTTTTCTCTCTATTCTTCCAATATTTATAAACTCAGTTTGTAGAGCATTAATGTGTACTTTTTGGTAAATTGTGTTATTTTTTAAGTATCATCAAAGATACTTATTTTATGCATCAGATTAAATTTTTATTTAATTGCAAAAAAGAGACTGTTTTCTTTCTCTCTCTCTTTTTTTAATTCTGCTATGATCTGTGAACAAAAGAATGTTCTGAACAAAGTAGGTGTTTGGCAGATACTATCAATTCACTACTCATTAATCACAGTGTAGAGATGAACATGTGTGTAATTGCCTAACAAATATTATTTCATTTCAAAACCAACTTCGTTTACCAATTTCATATCACTACTTACCATTGTATCTAGTATCTTCACTTGCATAACTTTTCAAGTCTGATAATGATAATCAACAAGAATAGCAAATATATCTCCATAATGTTCACAATGTACAAATAAACAGCCCAAAGTCTTAGCACCACGAGCCTTCCAAACAGTGCAATGGGTAAAATCTTGTGCATAGGCAGAAGGAGCCAACCTCTGTTATTATGCTGTTTTCCACATAGTTTGGCTGAGAAGTTAAACCACCAGGAGTACGTTAGAAAATGTATCTCATATTTTCATTTCCTAACAAATGAATCAGAAATTATATTTTGCAACTTGGCATGTTTTTTTGTTGTTTGTTTTTTCAAATGAAACTTCAAAACTTATATCTGTTCTTAAAAATGTTGAACATCTTAAAATATGAAAAAATGCCAGAGTTTAGGAATGGCCTAACAGCTGTTGCTCACGCAGATGTGATGTAAAAGCTGCAGAAACATTATTCAGCTCTTCAGAAATAGGATCTGGAAAGCCTTCTATTTTGGTACACAAGAGTTGATTTATTTCCCTCTTTCTAAACCAGGCCTTCTAGAAGTAAAAAAGAGGAAACTGCTATATTTAAAACCTAAATCAATACATGCTTTGGAAATGTAATATAGTTCACATTTGTACTAATTTCAACGAATATTCCAGTTTTTGAAAGATATATAAGTCCACTATAGACATTAAATTGGTTAAAATTCCATGTCATTATGAACAAGCAGTAGTAAAATTGTCTTATGAGATACAAAAACAAACTTTTTTTTTTTTTAACAAACTTAGAGATGGAGATAGAGACATGGGGAAGAACTGTAACAGAATAAGAGAATAAATTTGAAGTCCTAATATTTTTTCTTTCAGCTCGAAGATAAGTAGCCCAAACCAGAGCCACATGGTGTACATACCCCAGAATATAATGTGAAGAGAGTCCCTACGATATGCCACGCTGTGTGAGTGACACTCACCAGCTTTGTCCCCTACAGATTCTCTGTGCTCCAATCACATCACTTGCCTTCCAATCTCTGCTCTGACTTACCTGCTTTACTGATTCTGAGCTTTTACACATGCCGTTCCCACTTCCTCAAATGCTTTTTCTAACTCTGTCTTCTAAGGAATTTATACTATATTCTAGAACTTAGCTCAAATGCTATTTCTCAAGGAAACATTCTCCAACCTTCCAGATGCTGTCAGTCCTCTTACTAAAATCCTATGACATACTTTCTTTACCTACACAGCACTTTCCACAACTGGGATGTGTTGTACAAGGTCCATCCACGCCCTGGACCGCAAGTTTTATGAGATCTTGCATTTTTTAGCAACATCCACAACACACAGCAAAATGCCTTGACAAAAAGAGCACTCAACACATTAACGCTAATACTTCAAAACACTATCTCCAGTCTCCAGCTTTCCCATTTTCCGATACTTTAAACTTGATTTTCTGGCTTTCAATTAAACTAATGCTAGGGAGGCATGGGCTTTGCAAAAAGTATGACCAGAGGTGTACCTCATGCTCTTTAAGAGACCACTGGGCTCGACAAAATGGCTCCCGTTGGAAACGGCCACTTGCTCCTTGGGCCCATCTGATTTCTATTCTGATGTTATTCCCTTTGGTCTGGCTTCACAGCCTCCACTAAGAAAAAAATAACGACACTACAGGATCTTCTTGCATTCCCCTTAAGAATTTCATAAGTCTCTTTCCACAGCTGACAATCACTCTGACTTGGGTGAGGGCAGTTTAAAAAAAGTGCAATATTTCACAACAGCTGAAATAATTTTCTGCCAAAGCCTATTTTAAATTCAAAGTGTGTTTTCTCTGTATGTGCAAAGCAGCTAAAGGTCTAGAGATATAATGTGACATATGAATTTAGCACTCTAATATGCACAAACAGAACAGATATTTTTATGCACTATTAATGATAATAATTACTATTGACTCAAGTAAGCAAATCCATATTTGTTTTCAAGCGAAGTGTATTACTTGAGAATATTTGAAAACATTTGCTAAAGGGGTGTGAACAGTGCAGACTCTCATCAAAATCCATCTGTCTGAATCTATTAACTGGCTTTTCCCCAGCCTGGCATTCCTCAGGTCCCACATAACAAAAGCTACTTATGCCAAAAGTGAGGGCTGATACCTAACTTAGAAACTAGGTTGATTTTATCCTGAATTAAACATTCTAAATAGATTTTGTAAATGTGTATCTTTATGACCCAGCTATATCAAACACAACACCAGAAGCTGATGTTGAATAGATCATTAGAGTTTGAGCTTCAAAGCCACGGTCCTCATCAAGACTGTTTTCCTATTAATTAAAAAAAAAATCCTTCACAAGTTGTTCACAAAAAACAACTTAAAAATACGTAGGCTATTCAAGGAAAGGGGTATTTTGTGTTCCATCACCTTCTTCTCCTCTATTGACCTCACTGCTTTCTGTTTTTTACTCAATGCTAATGAAGAGATATTATATGTGATTTTTGTAATGTATGTTTTCAAGGGATTAAGATGTTTGGATTACTTAAATTAAAAAAAACAGAAACCTCTACTTCCATCTTTTAAAAAGGTTACTTGTGTCTTTTGAGAACACTTAAGTTAGTAATAAATACTTGTAGACTGATCATGACATACTGATCTCTACATCTAGGTCAAGTTCATCACTAAAACCCTCCCTTCTGAAACTGGGTGCTCCTTCTTCACTCTAGGCAATAAATGTCATTCCTACTTGGCCCTGGGTCTGTTTTGCTGCCACGAATTGTTTTCTTCCTTGCATATCAAAAGCATACAGGGCATATCATACATATATTTTTCTTCTCTCTTTTGTTAAGAAGTCAACTGAAAGGATTCTGACCCTACACATCAGAAAAGTTTGCCATTAGTTTGCTTGAGTATCATAGGCACGTGCCATGCTTTCTGAACACATCACGGGCACAACTTTGCTTGTAGCACAACTGGCAACACTTGGTACGGATGCTGCATAGTGAGGTGCCAATTAACTCTTATCTCTGGCCTTCATCCAACCTAGAGCAGCTGACATATCAGGCCTCCGTAGCCCCAGAAGGAAAGAGGATGTGTGCCTTTCCCAGACACTCCGATTGCTATCTTCAACCAATGTTATGTCCCCACATACCACCTGATTATACCTCACACAGAGAGGAAAGAAAATGAATAAAAGAAAATTAATATGAAATCTTGGCATAGCCTAGGATTTTGAATCCCTTTCTTCACAAAACCTTTTTAAGCGAGGTACTTTAAAGAATTTTAATTTTAATCCCCTTCTCTTGCCCATCCTGATATGGGCTGGGTAAAACTTTTCAAGTGTGACACACCCAAAAAGGATAGAGAAAGAAGGGGGTAAAAGAGCCAAAAAATGCACCCACTGCCTCCTGAGCTGTCTGACACATAACTTATGGAACTTAGAAATGCATCAGCAGTCCTACGAAGGCTGACAGTGTCTCTTTTATTGACAGCAGGGAAGTGAAGCTAGAGGAACATAATTCATTAACTCATGAAAAGGGCAAAGGAGATTTAGCCTCATCTTCCCCTCCTCCAAAAACACAAGCATTACATTTCAATGGAATTAACTAGAAGAGCTTCCTTTCAGAACAACTGTAAAAAAAAATCACAGGATGTATAAGTCATTTGAAATAGGTAAAATGAATAAACAGGAAATTCCCTGCGTCCCACCTGGCATTACTTTAGCTGCCCCCTATGCCCAGAGAGTCCTAAAGAGCTTTATCAATCCACAACTTCTAGGAGAACTTTCTTCACCCATTCAGACACCACGTTTGTCCACCAAAGTTTTACAAAGAGGCCATCAAGGGAAGAGGCTACATTTGAAATGAAATTCTATTCTGGTGTATTTCAACAAAACAATGTAAACCAGACACAATACCCTATGAACAGAGCTCTAATTTTAAACTGTTGTCTTTGGTTTTCTTCCTGTATGCAGACATTTAGGGAAAGGAAAGAAAACCATATTTAGAGCATCTGCTATCATGTGATAAAATGGGTTTTTTGAAGCGGGTCTCACAGATCAGCAGTCTCATAATTAATTCTCTGGAGAGCATCTTTAATAGTGAAGGTTCCTGAACCCCCGCATGTTCAACCTGACTTTCTAACCAGTGGGTCCCAGAGTACATATATTGAAAAAGGACCTCAGGTGAATCTTTTGTACTGAAACTTGAGAGTTAATTACATGACTTGGTCTAAATGCTTTCACACAGGTTATCTTATTTAGTAATTTAAGAGTATATCACGCCTTAGTTCTATTATTTAATTAGCACTCAAGTGATGATGTGTATAATTTAATTTGTATATTTATTCTCCACCTAAGCAGAAATAGCTGTGTTTCTCTCCCACCATGGATGCTTAATGGTTTAGCACGTGCACCTTAAGGAAAGCCAGCCCGGTCCATCAGATTTTGCTTAATTCCTAAGCTTCTATGAGCTTTAGTTGTATCACATGAAAAATGAGTATAATGCTGTCGTTGCCAGGCCTGTTTTAAGTATTACATACAATAATTTGTATGCCTGGCACATAGTTAGCCTTTGAAAGTTGTAGTAGCTATTAAATTTTTCACTGAAAAAAAACAGTGCATCTAAGAAATAATTGTATGTTTATTCACAAATAGTGCTTCAATCTTACAATGCCACATTAAATATGTGATTATAAAACAATGTTACCCTTTAAAAATACGTATAAAAGTGACCCATAAATCTTTGGGTGCTTTTTATAATCAACATGTTATCTTTATAATCAACATATTAGTTGTATAATTATAAATAAATAAAATTTTTAAACAGGAGGAAATCTGTTCTTTTAAGTACATATTCGTGGTGCCAAGTTTTTTGAACTTTGAGAATGGATTTGCTCTTTGAAATACTCAAGTGTCTCTTGGTCAAATCTGATGAAAAGGAGGTGATTGGTGGACCCAAAATTGACGTCCAACCAAAGAAGAGTGAGACTCATTTTCTTGTGTGGTTCATAAGCTGGCAATTCCCAAGGAGAGCTTCAAGCATTGTTGGGATAAAGAGGTGGGCTGCTAATGACAATGTCATTGAAATGTAAGTATTTCAGTACATTTTTGCAAAATCTGTCTTATTTTGGTTTAATCATGTCTAAAATATCACATGTTGTTTATTTTTTTATATACTGTCTCTCCACAGTCTTTCTTGCATTAATATAATTAGTCTGTAGAACATTTTTTTCCTACTATAAAGATTTCTGTCTATGGCTTGTAGATTAAGGAGTAGCCAGGTATAATGATGACAGAGGATGTGGTGTGACCTAGAGTTCCCTCTAAACGAATATGTACAGAGGTTTGAGGGCTTCTGAGACAAATCAGCCTGGTGCTCATCTTTGCTTCTCGTATCCTCCTTAGCTTTGTGAACATGGGCAAAGAGTCACATACATTTTTAGAGTGTAAATGTCTTCATTATAAAATGAGGATGCTAATAATAGTGACTCTACACATCATTAGGAAGAAATAAAATAACACATGTGACATGCTTATCAGTCTCTGGCACATGGTAAGGACTTAATCAATGTAGCTCTTGTTGGTTTTGCTTGACTGTTTTTGAAAGGTTGACCAAGAAAGGGTAAGAGGAATGGGGTTAAAGGATAGATGGGAGTTTTTCTCTAACCATCTCAACGATCTCTCTAATTTAGCTCTCAATTCCCTTGAGGTCAGAAGTACAGTATTAATATTCCCTACATTCCACATAGGGGACTTGGGTCACAAGGAGATTTCTGGGGGTGCCAGTAAGTTATCAGTGGAGGTAGGAAACCAATTCAGCATTGTTTTCAGTTGGGTTCTCCAACAGTTCACTGCCTTTCATATGCAGATGGTTTCTTATGCAATAATTTAATTCAGTGCTTTTCAGAAAGAATGCCACAGAAGGGCTGCTTCATGTGTGTTGCTTTGTTGTTGCCCTGGTGACATTTGAAGAGCCCTCAGGCAATCAAGGATATCTGAGGATTCCAAAGAGCAACTCCTGGAACAAAAAGGGTTAGTGCTACAATGCAGCTGTTCAGTGGAGATTCTGGAATGGTGCATGAATTGAGACTTTTCTTCTGAATTCTTTCCCCGTGTCTCTAGTCAGTATGTCAGATAAACAAGTCCAGCTTTCCATAAGAGGCTGAGTTTAGGCATAATCAAAGAACTCAACTGTTTTTCACAAAATTTGGTAAAACCTTTTTAACTATTTACCTAAAACCATTCTGTATGTATACTAAAATCAGAGAATCGTAAGATCTCTTATAAGAATTATAAAAAGTCATTAATACGGGTAGGTTCCTTGAAAGAAATAATTTTATCTCATTCATTTTTGTGTCCCCAGTACCTGGTACGCAATCTTGCATAAAGTAGGTCATCGATAAATGCTTATGAAAGAGTAAATACAGCCTTCCAGCTCCATTTGGGACCTTGTTAAGTAAACATTGCCCCAAAACTCTGAAAATTTGATCAAGACGTCGTATTAGTTTCACTGTGGAAATTACAGATTTTCAGGTCTCTAATATACCACATGTACATTGGACACTCACTTTCACTTTAAACTTGCAAATTCCAAGTTCACTCCAGCACCAATACTTGGAGTGAAGAAGACCCAAGACGCAAGGCTGGAAATTCGGAATTCACAGGAGCTCATGTAGGCTCTACCAGTTTAACAAAAGCCATCTTTAAAAGCCACAGAAGACTTCAGGTTCTTTGCAATACCCAGGGAAGAAACGAGGCTCTAACAGTTATTCCTTCAAGTTGCAGAGCCGGGACATTTACAAAAGATGGATATAAAAATATACAGGGGCCGGTGCCCGAATGGCTCAGTTGGTTAGAGCGTGAGTCCTGAACAATCAAAATGGGTTGCCAGTTCGATTCCCACATGTGCCAGTGAGCTGCGCCCTCCACAACTAGATTGAAGGACAATGACTTGGAGCTGATGGGCCCTGGAGAAACACACTGCTCCCCAATAAAAAAATTTAAAAAAACTGAAAAAGAAAATCGACACAAGATTCCAAAAAGTTGGGGAAAAAAGAGAAAGAAAAAAGGACTTGCAATACTTATGCCAAACACTAACAGAGAAAAGAAGATGGATTCACATAATCCTGAAGTCCCAAAGTTAACAAAGCATTTATAGACTAAGGCAGCACCAGAAGCTGCGGATGAGATCTGCAAGCTCGTCATCTCGTCTCTGCCCACCTCTCCAGCCTTTTCTTCACCTGCTGTCCTTCTGGACCTGAGGTCCCAGCCACATAGAATAATTACTCGTGCTGCCTCATGCCTTTCTGTTTCTTTGCAAGTGCTTCTTTGCCCCCTCTTTATAGTGTAATTTCTCTCTGTAAGGCCCAACTCAGAGGTCATTCCTGCAAAGCCAGGCAAATTCATCCCTCCATTCCCTGCCTCTGCATCTGTACTTCTTCTATTACTACATATCCCGTAAGTCCTTGAGGGTGAGGCGTGGTGTCTTTTCATCCTTTTATTCTCAGTGCAGAGCATGGCATAGCATTTGGACTATCATATTCATTAAATATGTAGTTTTGAATGGGTGAATAAATCTAGCTAATTCTTCCTATTTGCATAAAAAACTGTGGGCCAGAGGTTATTCTCTCCCTCCTTTTAATTAAGCAATTGGCTCTTATTTGACTAACAGCTAAGTATTTTTTTTTTTTAACAACTGAGACATGAGCTAAATTTGATACTTCCGGGAGGCCTCTCGGAAAACATTCTGCTTCTACTCTTGGCCTCTATTGTCTTTTCTTTCCAAATTTACATCATATAGCAGGTAATTGTTCACAGCAAATCATACCCAAGATCATACTGGGACTCCTTCCCAGGCTACAGAGGACCCGACTATCTGCCAAGCCCTTTTCCTGCCACTCTTGCGCTCAGTCACGGTATGCCAAGCCCCACCAATGTCCTTGCCTTTCTCAGATGCATCTCTGGGCTCCTGCTTCAGGACTGATCCAAAGCCTGTTTCCTCTCTGCCCCAGATCTCTGAAGGTCTCTGATCCAATGCCAGCTCCCCAGAGAAACCTTCTCTGACCACTGGATCCAAAACAGCACTCCCTTTAATTCTCCGGTTTCTTCCCATTCCTTGTGTTTCTTCATAATGTGTTATTTACAACACTTACATGTTTTATAATCATCTGTCTGCCCCACTCAAATGGAAGCCCAATGAGGGTATTGATTTTGTCTATTTTGTTCACCACTCAAACCCCAGTAGCTGAGACAGTGTTTGGCATACTAGGTACTTAATACATAGGTGTTGAATAAGCTAAGTAAATGAGAAATGGGAGTAAAAAAAAAAAAAAAAAACTCACTTTTTTTTCTCTGGCTCTGTAATTTAAAAAAAAAATGATCAAAAGGGAACACTTCTATGTGAAATAGATGAAAAATTAATATTTAAATTACAACTTTGCTTTCTCCATTTTCCCTAACCTAACATGTAATAACAACAGCGTTAGTTTTCTTTAGCTGTAAAATGAAAATTTCCAGTTCACCTTGGAAGAGGGATAGAGGACGGGGAAAGATTATCTTGCTCAACACCACAGAGCTAACAAGTGTGCCAAACACCTACGGATGGGATCACAGTAGGGCAGGCAGCGTCTGGGGCCACCAGGGGTGAACTGAACACTGAGGAGGGAGCAATCAGATTCCTTTCATATCCTTTAGTCACTGAGCAGCTACTCATGGCAAAGGCTTTGCTCTGGAAGGTAAGGTACCATTTTTCCTTCAAGCAGTTTGTACCTTAGACTAATTTCAGATATGGGCATTTTGCTTATGAATGGGTGGCCAAGAATGAATTCACCTGTAATCCCAAAAGTCACTTAGTGTGACGTGGAGTTGGACTCTAATCTCAAATTTATCATTAATGAGATATGTGACTTGGACTAGGTTAATTGAATTTCTCTGAGGTGCAATCAGTTCTTATAAAATGAGTGGCTTGATAATCTACAAGGCTTCCCTGTGCTCCAACATTTCATGTTTTTAGGAGTTAAAAGAAAGAAGAAGATAGAATGTTGGTTGGAATTTCCTCATATTAAAGAGCTCGAATAAATAAATATAATATTTCTATCAATACCATTCACCTTTTGAAGCTTGCTAGGAAATGATTCACAAAAGAAGTAAGAAAAAGCATTCGTTTTTTATTTCTTCAAAAGCTAAGTTATTTTACCACGTGGACAATACAGTAGGAGGTAAGGGATATTTTTGTAAATGTAAAATAAAGTTTCTCTATTAAAGTACAAAAGACATCTTGCTTGTGAGAAAAGAACCAGACTGAAACTCTCAGCAGAATGAACGGAAAAGCAGGAATCTAAAAGCAGACGGGACTCTGCACTTTACTAGGTGTGCTGGTCTCAGCCAAGTTCCTTTACTTACCCCATCTCTAAAATGGGGATGTTAATCATGACCTCAGTGTCTTGCTGTAATGGTTCCCAGGACGATATGTGGAGAAGAACGGATGCAGGGGCCTGGCACACATCGCAGGCCCTCAGGGTCCTCCCACCCTCTCAGGGCCTAAGGGGCACCACTCACATTGGGAAGCAGGAGGTTGTTGCGAGGGGGTATGGGCATAACCAGAATGGTGCTGCAACAAACTCATGAAGTGCTTGAGGCAGTCCTTGCAAATGGGAAGGATCTAGGTAGGAGATAAAAGTCTTAGGGCTGGAAGACGTTGCATGGCACAGGCACGGAGCCTGAAATCACCGTGAGAGTTTACAGCCATTTCCAGTCACTGGTGAGAGGACAGTGCCGGGCAGGCCGTAAGCAAACAACAAAAGTCACTTGGGAGGCTTGTTAAAAAGACTACATACTACAAACTCCCCTACACACACACACACACACACACACACACACACACACACACACACACACACACACAGACACACCACATGCACACTGCCCCCTAGGGATGATTTTCATTCAATGATCTGGTGAGGAGTCCAGGAGCCTGTGTTTTAAAAAGCTTTTCCCGTGGTTCTGATGCTCAGTCAGGTTTGGGAGCCATGGGATTAGTTAACAGCAACTGGCTGCCTTACAGCGCAGAGCTCACACTGGGCAGCGGGCAAGTGAGCGGCAGAGCAAGCACTGCAGTAGGAGTCTGGATTCAATGCCGTCAGCCCTCACCGGACTGGGGACCATGAGGAGTCACATCATCTCTCTTACCCTCATTCGTCTCATTAATGGAGAAGAGGTCAGATCACCTCCTCTGCCTACCTCAAAGGACTTTTGTAAGAACTTATTGATTTTAAGCCACTGTTATATTACCTTAATGGAAAAACACTTCACTGTAAAGTGTCACACAAATATTCAGGACCATCATTAGTCATCGTCATTATTATCATGGGGATCCTGGGATGACAGAATGCCTTGGTCAGCGCCCATCCATTACACCCTGCGGTAAGCTTCAGGCAACCTTGGAGACAGGACTCGGAAACGGGTTCCACGTTGTCACCACGACACCACAGATACCCCTTTCCTAACTGCTAGACTGGGATTATGGTGGGTCCGGAGTCACGAGGCTCTCTCAGCTCTTACAAGTCACACTCTCACAAGCTACTCTCACAAATCGACACAGCTACAAGTAGTAGTTCTGGGCCTTGAACAAGTCACTTGAGCTCTCCTAGCCTTGGTTTCCTCAGATATAAATTGGGGATGAAATTGTGTAGGCTGCGCCCAGCAGCCAACAGCCAATGGGGGTCAGGGAGGTGGAAATTCAGCCCAGGATCCGCTCACCCAGCTGCACGCCCATGGGGCTGCATTTTCTTAGGGGAGGATGCATTTCCTAATTGTTTTCTAATTAATGAGCCCAGAGAGGAAGGCTTTTCCTAAATCACAGCAAGCTGCTGTATCTGCTAACGGTGACCCTGTAGTACCCACCCTAAAGCTTGGGCATCTAATGAGAAAGTGCATTAAGTCCTTAGTACAATGCCTGGCACGCAGCAGGGTCCAATGCAGGGTAGCATTCAATATTATAATTATTATGAATTCATTCACTCAACAAGCATTCATTGTGCGCCTTCTGTACCTCAGCTACTATGCTAGGGCAACTGGACTGTCCGCAGCGATCAGATGTTATCCTCTGCCTGCAGGAGATTATGCCTGGGGTCAAACACATATGAGGAAATCATTACATTTGAGTATTGATACAGGAGACCATGTCCAGAGTGATACCTAGAGTTTGAATTTCTGAATTCCGATGACTGTGCTTTAAGGTTTAATTTACTCCGGCAGAATTTCTTATCTAGAAAGTAAAACTTGTTGGGGTTCTCTGATAAAGCTGTTTACATATCTCACACTTCTTGTGTGAGAGCTGGGCACATAGAATGGGTTTACCAAGCCACTGTCACTTGCTTCTCTTTGTGGACCACCATCTGTGCCCACCGTGGTGCCAGGGCAATGCTGTCAGGCAGGTCTACTTTCTTACAGCGTGGCCTAGAATTGGCTGATGAAGGACAGAATCTCTTACTTATTTGTGTTACTGTTCAGAACTACTCAAATACATCCTTGTTTGAAGTAGCTTAAGAACAAATGACAATGCACGAGCTCTTTTTTATTCAATTGCCCAGAAATGCTTTGCATTGAATAATGAACTTAACTTTCAAACAAAGGAAAATCTCTCTCTCTCTTTTTCACATCATTAAGTGGAGAGGTCTACGTATAGCTTTTGTTAGCAAAGGGGATTTAACCTGTGCAACCTTCTGAGACTAGACGCTGGTCAGCTTTAGTGTCCTTCACAGAGACAGATGGACATAATGACAAAATAAAATGTTGGCAGGTGTGTGCTGGAAATCCCTGGTGATAAATGACAGGCTTTATTACTTACTACCTCTCCTAATTTCCTTTTCCGAGTAAGTAGCTCTAGGTGAAATCTACACAGGAAATAGTCTTAATGACTTCAATAGCAATGGTTTAATGAATTAATCTATTAGAGGTATTGCAAATAAAGTTTTAATTAAGAAACAGCTTAATTAAGTTCTCGAAACAAACCTTGGATCTACAAATGTAGCATACCAAGAGTTGTAATTTGTCCCAATGTCCTATGTCCTACTATACCTAAGCACTGTAATACTTAAAAAAAAACAAACACCTAAATATTTGCTTCAATATATGTAATGACTAAAATATAATCATTATAACTGTAAACAACAGGGGTAGTGTTATTGCCTTATTTCATAAAGATGCTGTCAGACTCGGTTAACAATAAAGCAAACACTCTTTCTCTCTTAGCAGATCATCTTCCCCAAGAGCAAGGGGCACAGTGCTTCAAGATCCCTTGCAGATCGAGTGTCCTATGATTCTGCATGTCCCTTATCTTACTTAAATAACACCGAGTCACCAGTGAAGGTGAACTCATAAATCAAGGCAGGATTCTACAAGAAGCTGGTTTTCCCTGAATGAAGGGCCAGCTACATCATTCGCCAGGCCCAGGACAAAATAAAAATGTGGGTCCTCCATTCAACGATTATTAATAATTTCAAGATGGCAATAACAGAGCATTAAACCAAGGGAGGGACCCTTCTGAGCATGGGGCCCTGCCTGAGTGTGGTGCAGGGACCGTTGAGATCCTACAGGTGTTTGCAGGCCCTGGACCCCTAGCTTGTCCCCCTCCTTGTTCCTTCTCTAGTTCCTGCAAATGTAGTTCCAATACCAGAAAGCTGCAGTTACATGTTGCTGCTGTTGATGAAAGCTAGGTAACCAAAGCTGCCTGGGGAATGACACTGGCAGGCATCCTGGGTATGCTTCCGGGTTTCTGCCCTCTCTCCATCGGAACATCCTATAAAACCCACACAGAAAGGGAACTAAAAGACTTAGGGCATTTAGTCTCCTTGAGATGCATGGTCTGGTTTTATAGAGTCATTGATCTTTAAGCTAAATGGGACCTTGGAGATTATCTAGTTCGACTTCTCTCACTCGATTTAATTCTCCATCAAACTCCATTCAGGCCGAGGACTCGGGAATGAATTCTTGGTTGTATAGCTCTAAGCTGATGGTGATTTTGATGCACAAACCGTAACTGATCATCTTCCAGAAAGACAAGGTCTAAGTACGAAGAGTGATTCATGCTATAACACTACTGGATTTACACAGGATACTGCCAACCATGCCGCCAACATGTGTAGTATTTGAATTTTAAATTGCAGCCAGAGCAAAGAGAGGGAGGCTACTGTCTTGGCACTTGGAAATGCATGAACATGGTCTCTAGATGGATTCATAAGACACGGAAACATCATAGATGAATCCAGGTTTGAAGGGGTGGGTGGTTTAGAGCTGGAGCTGAAAGCATTGCTTTACCAGGAAATATGTCTCTGCTGCTCTATTCTCCATTTGCATGTAAGTATGTGCTTGTGTGTGTGTGTACATACATACGTACATGTGATACACATATGTATTTAAAGTAAACTCTCATCCAGTTTTTATTAGGGGACAGACATTATGTCAAATGCTTGAAAAATATTAACTCATTTCATCCTCATAACAACCCTATAAGGTAAGTACTACACTTATCCTCCTTTTTAAAGATGAGGAAACTGAGGACAGTGGAAATTAGTTATCTTGCCCAAGGCCCCGTCGCTGAAGTGGTGGAGGCTGGATGCACCATGGAGTCTTGGCTCAGGGGCTGCTCTTAACCACTAGGTTACTGTGTCTGGAATCTCCCATCATGCCCAAACACCACTAACACCACCCTACTCTACATGGTTGTATGAACCAAAAGTTAAATGATATGCATTTACTACATTGGGCCATCTGTGCTCCTAGCACTGTAGTCATAGCTGTGGCAAATATTTATATCAATGTCACAGCTGAACCGATGTTAGTTGTACAGATGTTAATCACTATTACACAGTTGTGATTTTATACAGAGATGCTATCTCAAATAGTTTCAATCCCTTTTCCACCACTATAGTGCTACTCTAAAGGGCTAAGAGTATACTTTTCCTTTTGTCATTTTTGCTTTGATTTAGATTTAAGAGGTGGAATCAAACACTCAGCACAAAGCTTCTTTTCTTTTTTTCCAGAAAGGATCAAACAACCAATACGTAGTTGATATATTCACGGGATGTAAAGTACAGACAGCACAGGGAATATAGTCAATGGAATTGTAAAAGCTATACACGATGTCAAAGGGGTAGTAGATTGGGGGGGAGGTGGTATAAATGTCTAATCGTTATGATGTTTTTGTACACCTGAAATTAATATAAAAAATTAACTTAAATTGAAAAAGACAGTAGTTGAAATACGTAAGAGCTTTTTTCGGCTTATTTTCGCTCTAACAATTGCCCCTCTTTTATGTCTGTTGCGTATGAAGTCTTTTCTTGGGACTAAAATGAATATGTAATTTATTTTCAAGACCATGGGCACAAATCCCCGTGGCTAGGAAAGGTGAAACCCATCATTGTTTTTGGAGAGTTCTGTGATCACTACAACTCAGTGTCACCCAAGAGAGGAAAGCGCTACCTGGCCATCTCTGTGATGTCATGGTGACAACGCTTGCATTTCCACACAGCAGGTTAATATAACTTATACTGTTACACTTCCAAGATATTCAAATATTTGTACTTTTAGGACATTATTATAATGATAAATACTAAATTTTGCTAGAAAATGCTTTCAAGGATCCTTTAAGGAACCCGAAAATATTTCCACTTTATCCAGTTGGAGAGAGGATAAAAGCGTATGATAAGATTTTTCCAACTTAATATCACTGCTGGGAAATATATTAATTTTCATGGGGTTGCAGAAGCATTATCTCTATTGTTCATTTAATTTCCTACACAGGAAGAAGAAAAAAATAGTCAACAAACACAGTATGCCATGATGAAATATAGATAAAATATTCTCTAGGACACCAAATAACAGAACCATAGGATTCTGAAATTTTTATTTCAGATAAAAATGTTATGAAGGAAATATTCTGTCTGAGAATGTCACATGGCTTGACACAGCAGATTTACAAATACAATATTGTGTAGTCATGGAACATTCTATAGTGTCCTTTTGCAATTTCTGGAAGCTTGCTCTATTTCTGGTTAAATAGATAAGTTCAGTGATTTGAGCAGCCTAATAAAATTTGTGTGCTTTGCCAGGATAAAACCACAGTACTGAATTAATATCCTGCACTACAATCCCAACCTGCTTTGACAAGGATGCTATTTCATGGCTCAATAAATACTTATTGACTAACTACAAACATGACAAAAATGTTTGTCCTTCAACTCGACTGTTTTAGAACTAAACATTCAAAGGTTCTGAAAAAAAACCAGGAATGTTGTAACCGTTTCAAAACACTGTTGTTTTCATTTTGCAATATCACTAAACTTGCAAAAGGGCAGAATAGAAATATGCTATTGGATGAAACTCCAGAAAACTACAAGGTCTTCAAGCAATTTTTTTCTTTATAAGTTGTTTTGTTCAACATAAGATTTAAAAAGCACAAAGGAGGAGTATATATTAGGTTGGTGCAAAATTAACTGGGGTTTTTGCAATTATTTTTAAGCTTTTAAACCTCAATAATTTTTGCACCAATCTAATATTAATTTCATAGACATGTGCTCCATGTCTAAACGATCAAATTGGTGACTTCCAAAAATTGTATCAAGTGGTCTTCTCAAGGAATTCCAGCAAACTAATGGGGCTTGTGTCTCTTATTCAGAGTAACCACCAGCAAGTAATGCGAACATGGTCCTTTCTTTGCTCTAGTTCTATGAGGAAATTGTGTTACTGATAAGGGTTAGCTAATAGCATATTGTAGATAAATTAGGCCGAACTTAAGTTACTTTCCTTACAAACACAAACATTTAACATGTTGTTATCTATTTTTCTCTGAGAAATCTCCCTTCAATCATCTTTACTGTGAACAAACCGTAATGGATAAAGGTCAGTAAATATATGCAATCCTGGAAAATTCAATATATAGAAGCTTTCTTACAAGTTAAGCTTTTTCGATTAGACTACTCCTGGGTATAGTGGCACTGGAGAAGTCCCCTTTCTAATATAAAGCTCTTACCCCATTATATGTGGGGCCAACAAGTTATCGTAACCATAGAAGTGTTCCTGCTAAGACCGTTTTTATTTAATTAACTACATTGTAATTTTTTTACATATGGGGGCAACCTTGGGAAATATTTCCTTCAAATGATTTTTTATTTTTAGTTTGCAATATTTCTAAATTAAAAGGCATATTTTATTAGTGAGATGCGTTTTTTATGAGTTTTTAATTCATCAACAGTTCTAGGACCAAATAAGTGAATGTGTCACAAAAGATTATTCGATATAGCACTACTATTGTTCTGCTATAAGAATGCTGAATTTCAGACAGTGTTGCTATTTTTCTAATTACCCAGAAATTTAGCACATGTACAGTATATATAGTTCACACTCAACTATTGTCCTGTAAATAAAGGATGCCTTTGGACTTGGTCCTTGGGGTCCTCCTCTTACTATACTCTCCTCTTATGTAATCCCATCAGGTCCTAAAGTTTACTCTATAGTGGTCATATGTTAACTCCCAGACTTACTTCTCTGGCTTTAATTTTTCTCTCAAACCCATACTTGTAAATACAGCTCTTTGACTTTCATTTTTAGATGTCTAATAGGTATCTTTGGCCCAATTTGGCCAAAGGAAAACTCACTCTTCAACTTTCTTATGAAAAAAAAAAAGTGTTCCTTTTGCATTTGCAGCATGCAAATCTGTGAGTTTTCCCCCATCTCAGCTCATAGCACTACAAACCTAGGAGTCTTCGATCCCTCTCCCTCATTTCCAACAACCAATCTGTCAGCATTGTTGTCTCTACTTCCAAGACATATTCCAAATCCGTCCCCTTCTCTCCATTTTCATCACTATCACACTAGTCTGTTCCACTGTTTCTGTCTCACCTGGACCACTCCAGTAGTAATTTATTCAGGTCTTGTCACTCCTCTGCTTAAAATCTTTTGCTTCTTATCACATGTAGAATCAAATCCAAACTTCTTGCCCTGGCAACAAGGCCCAACCTGATCTTATAACCTGACCTTAACCCTGCTTCTGACATCTCCTATCACCTACTCATACCATCTTTTTTCATTATTCTCTAGGCACACGGGCCTTTTTTCTTTCTTTCCCTGTAAAATGACAAGCTCATTCCAACCTCTCTTAAGCAAAACTTTTCTTAGGGCCATAAAATATGACCTTGTACTAGACACAAACTTCTGTGAGTTATCATATGGCAGTTAATGCAAGTCAGTGATTCTCAACCTGGACTGTCCTTGGAACCATCCTTGGAGCTTTAAAAAAAAAACTGATCCCCAGGCCCCATCTGAACTTAATCAGAGTCTCTGAGAGGCAATCAAGGAGTTCGCGTTTCTGAAAGGCTTCAGATGATTTTACATGCAACTAAGGTTGAGAACCTGGTATGAGCCATGTGCTCTCTTCCTCTGATTTAACTGTATCCTTACTTGACTTGGATTTTGTTGTTGTTGTTACTATAAATCAAATCTAAATGTACCTGCTTTTCAAGAGATGTTAAAAAAAAAACAACAAAAAAACCTGACAGAGTAGGATGACCTGTTCTGTACAGTAAAGTGATAATAAAAGGAAAGGTACTGCTATAAAACACATAAAAAGGATCAGCCAGTATCATCCTGTACTTCTTGATATCATGGAACACATTTAGATTCTAATATGGAACGTTTTTATGGCCTGTGGTCTATTCTTGATCCCGCTCCGCATTCAAGTCCCAATCTCATGTTTACATCACATCACAGGATGTTGCTATTGACTTTGAGAATGAATAAACCTGTTTTAACATGACAAGAACTCGCGGAAATTTGGTGGAATTAGCGTTTCTAATGAAACTCAAACTTTTCAGTGTTTTAAGTTCGTTTATTCTTGGCAGCACTATAACTTCCTGTGTCTGAGAGAAATTATTTAAAATGAGACTATAAAAGAGATCAAAAGACTTGGACATCAATTAGTTCACAAGCTACCTAAATATTGTTACAGGAGTATAAAAGAATTAAACATATGGATTACATTTCCATTAAAATAGAGTAGGGTTTTCAAATAAAGGAGCAGAAAGCTTTAGAAAACTCATTTGGATTTTTTCAGACCTTCACATTTGAAAAATAGTTCAGACTACTTACAAACACCAAAAGCTAAAGAATATGCTTCTTCCTAGACAATTTAATAGTGCCATAAAAGCTAAGAATCGTCACCAGTGATGGCCGATTAAGGATCTGGGGAATCCAAAAGGACCTGTCATTCATCCTGCTTGAAGGAACACGTATTTAGGCTTTACAATAGCATCTCCTTCCTGCGGCCCTTGGCTTCTCGCAGCAATGGCAGTGGGCAGGGCTCACCACACAAGGGCCCTGACAAGCCAGATGGATGGCTGTCTGTCTGTTTCAAATCTCTATAAGCCTGTTCACCACCCAGCCCGATAGGATGACTAGGGGATGAGCTATTTTCGGGGCCAGCATTATTTTTGTCACTCCAAGAGGAAAGAAAGAACTGTTAATTCAGTTAAATTTGTTCTTCATTTGTAAACTAACTGCAGGTGACAGAGCATTAGAGAAAGGAGTTGAGGTCCCTGTGTACCCATAAGGCCTACGAAGGCGGCAGTGTGGTGTAACAGTAAATGGGCACAGATGGCCTTTGACTTTTGACCACCTGAATTAGAATCCTGCCTTGAACCCTAACTCTGTCATCTTGGGTATAAACAACAATTACCACCATTATTACAATAATCAATATTGAGATAACAGGTGAAAAAAACTCTTGCTGACCCTAATGAGGATAAGAGTCTTGGGAAATTAAGAAGTATGCTTTGGCAAAAATGTCATAATCTGATGGAAATATGGCAGCTGCTACAGAACCGGAAAGCCCAAGGGCTCCCCATATATGTTCTTCTTTAACAATAACCCCTTTTTATTATTTTGTAATGAAATGAACAAATTCAAGCATCATTCAGATCTTATTCTTCCATTGGTTTCATTATTTGTGTCACTGTGACAGGTGTTAAGAAATGCTTTTTTGCAGTTATATATAATCCCCTCCTTCCTCAATATGGTCGCACTGTACAGACATCCACAGGCTTCCATATGTTTACACAGTCCTACATGTCTTTCTGTTTCATCGACAGGACAGCCTTCAATGAAGAGAAGTAAGAATGAGTTAGAAGTTTGCTACAAAGCACTTTGAACACTGTTCTACTGAGTAAGGGTAAATAAGACAATTTTAGGGAAATTAAAGAACTCCTAGCACAAAACCTTTACCTGATAGAAAAAAAATGTTTTTAAGTCAATAGCCTCATATCTCTTGGCAGGACAGAGCTCTCGGGTGGTGTATATTCATATGGTTGGTTATTCCGATATTGTGAACTGAACCATATAAAGAACGCCTCTACAAATGGAGAACACTTTCACCTGGAATTGATGCCAGCATTAATAACTTAAGTATTTCAATGTCTCATGGCCAAAGCTCCATATTTTAGCTACCTTAGCAAGAAAACCCAAGAAAATCAATTTGCATCTAAAAGCTCCTTCACTGAGTTGGCTTGGTTTTGTGGCAAGCATCCCAGCTCACTTAGAGAAGCAGAAGTTGAAGCCTGCTTCACACAGGATTGTTTGGTCCCAGTTGAATAACCTGCTGGCATCTGCTGTTAGCAGAGTGGTAAGCAGATTATGGGTGAGCAGATATTAATATTCTGATTAAACATTTCAAAACCTCATACTGCTATTTAAAAAAATATTTGCACCACTCTGGGAGAACTCTTATACTTACCATTTTGAAGCCACTTTTAGTCTTAAATTCTATATATGCATGATCTTAAAAACTCTACCTATGATTTATGTCCCAGAATCAAAACTTTCTTCTCTCCACTGCCTTAATGAAACGGCAATGTCTACAATTCATATGAACAAATGGCTTTCCTGGACAATCGGAATGGTTTTAAGTCTTTACATTACACTCTCTTCCTTCCCAGATCTCCTTTTGAAAAAGACAGGGCTGCGCTCATCTTTGGCCTCAGCTTCTAAAAAAAACAGCCTTGGCAGCCCTCCTGGAAAGACTTCTTGTTTCCTGAAGATCCATTGATTTAACAAACCTAACAAACTTAAATAACAGAAGCTATGAAAGAGACATTTGCAGTGAGCATTCGGAAGTTATGAGGCAACAAAACTTTACTAGACCACAAAAATTTCTGTAACACCATGTATTATGTAAATGATATAATTTAGCACACTATCAGGGAAGTTATTAATTGTTATTAATTAAGGTCTGCAATGCACATACAGGTCTTTATAAATTAAAAGTCAAAGCTATGGGGTCCACCACAATTTATTTCTCGATCCAGATTAAAAATCTGTTTATTTTTGGGTGCTTATTAAATGGGGCCATTGTGGTGGGGATGAACATTATATGCTGACTACGTTACCTGTTGGGATCATCTGTAATCTCTACTTCTAATTTGACAAATTAGGTTGATAAGGACCTAATGCTCAAGGAGATACAGGCTCTGGGTATCTACTTCAGGATGCTGTCAGGGTGATGGGGAGATGTGGCTATATGGGTATAAGGGCAGAACATCTAGCAAACCACTTCCACAGTTCTATAGTAAGGAAAAAGCGGAGGAGCCCAGAGAGTTAAATGTCCCCCTAACCCCTGGCATCCCCTCCCTGTGTCCAGGCTTCACACTTTCTTACCTAGAACTCTCTTCCACCCCTGTGGTCACTGGCCAACTCAGGAGATACTGTTAGAGAGACAGGAGGCAAAAAAAATCCAGAGACTCCACTGTTGGTCAGCTCAGGAGCCCTTCCATCCACACTTCCCCCAATTCCTGAAACATCTTCCAGCAGCTAGCACTTGGAAAAAGTGGTCCTAACTCCCTACACTGCCTTCGAACTCTTTTGTGGCATAGGGCCACTTTTCCTTATTGGGGCAGCTGTGAGGAGCTAACCAGCCTGAAAGCTCGCAGGTAGGGCTCTGAGGAGACTCAGACCACTCACTGCATCCGTGGCCCTACAAGGAGACAGTTCCATGACGCATTCACAGGGGGAAAGGCCCCAGCGTGTAGGCTGGAGAGGTAGGTGCTCAGGAAGGGGCTGCCTTCTGACCTAAGCAAGGAGTCTTAAGGACCCCTTGGCTCCCAACAATCACCTCTTCTCCTCTGATTCATGGACAACGGATTCCAAAAGGGAGGCCCTCCTTTGTAACCCCAAAGTGAGGAGAGCCTGGTCCACAGCAGGACAGGGGTGTGGGCAGCTATCTACGCGCACCAACAACTGTCCACCTGTCATCCCGCAAATCTACCCCCAAACATCTGGTCTCCCAGAGTTTGGGATATACTCCCTAGCCTTCTCCTGACTCCCCCTCCTCCACATGCAGTGGACGTGTCCCGCGTGGAAAAGGCGACGTTGGGAGAGGGGCCGCTTTTGTGGAGGGCCACTTGGTCTGGGCGGTCATTCATTCACGGGGCTTGGGTGGACGGCGGCGGAACAGAGGCCAGCACAAGGCGAAGCACCCTGCCCGGCCCCAGGCCCGCGTGCAGCCCGGCCCCGCTGTCAGCGCGCGCAGGGCAGAGCCCACACCCACCGGGGCGCACAGCGTGTGCGGGGCGCCCGGCGGGCTTGCGGTCAGGCCTGGCGCGGGGGGTGTGCGGGTCGCCTGCTCCCGCCCGACCCCTGGCTCTGGAACCCTGTGCCGGAGCCCGAAGCGGCGATGGGCGGTGGGCCGGCGTGGGCGACACGACCCGCGCCCCCTCCCGCCCCGCGGGCCCCGGAGTCTCGCGGGCACCGACCTGCCAGCCGTCTCTCCCGGACGTTTTTCCACAGCCGATCCCAGGCTCTGGTGGTGGAGTCCCGCAGCTGCTCACTGATGGATCGCCGGAGCTGCATTGGGAAAGGTTTCCGTTTGCTGGTCATTTTAGATCCGTCCTCATAACGACCAGCGGGCTTGCCACCGCTGCTCCCTCGTGGCCCGCGACTCAGACTCCGGGTGACTCGAGATGCCAAACGCAGGACTGTGGCTGGGGCCCTGGGACCCGCCGACGGCGCGACATGGGTCCGCCGTCCCGCGCTGGGCCGGGACGCGTGGCCCCCGGGCGCCCTGCGGTTACTCTGCGCTCCGTCAACTCCTCTACTCTTTTCCCACTTTCCCTCGGCCCGCGCTCCTCCGCGCCCTCCCTCCCCCTCCCCCCTCCCCCCTCCCTCCCCCTCCCTCCTTCCCTCCCCCTCCCTCCCGGACGGCCTAGCGCCCCGCTCCTTCCCGGGCAAGCGGCGTCTCCCTGCCTCCCTCCCTCCCTCGCCTAAACCTGACAGCCTGGTCCCAACGGCCCCACTTACTTAGTTTCATCCCCTCTTCAGTTCCACTCAGAGATCAAGGGCTGTCCCATATTCCTCCGATTTCTTGATAGTTTCTATTTTTCAGTCTCAGAAACCGCCACCCACACAACCGTAACAAAACTTAAACTATGCCACAGCTAGTGCCATAATTCCTCATGAAGTCAAGTCACTGGAAATCAGCTATTCCGTTTTTGGTGGGTTTCTTTCTTTCTTTCTTTCTTTCTTTCTTTCTTTCTTTCTTTCTTTCTTTCTTTCTTTCTTTCTTTCTTTCTTTCTTTCTTTCTTTCTTTCTTTCTTTCTTTCTTTTTTCTTTTATAAATTTAATACAGGTACTCTTGTATTATATGCTACTTTTTTTCTTGTATCACCAAATAATTATCTGGCTTCAATATACAATCAAATTTAAATGGTTTAGAGAGTCAAAATATATCCATTGTATAGCCATTCTGTAGAAGGAGAATAACGTGCAAATATTGTCAAACCATGCAGAACCCTCAGAAAGTAGTTTTATATACTCTGGTAAAGTATTAAAATCTGTACTCAGTTAAAAAAAAAAGGGCAGGTATTATGAGGAAGTGAAAGATGAAAAAAGTATTTTAAGGTATTTCAGCCAATAACAGAAGGTAGGCTTATCATTAGAAATTAACTGTGATTCCTGCAGGGAAGAGGGAGGAAATGCGCGGGCTTTTTAAGGAATCCAGGAGGAGGTGGCCCCGGACATTTTCCTGGGGTTCAAAGCCTTACTCATAGATGAAGACAGTGCTACCTCAGACCTCAGAGTGTCCTGCTGTTCTCAAGGTTTTGCTTCTAAGGTGCTTGAAGACCCTTAGAGAAAATAATTACGATATTTGATGTGATTCAACAATGTGACTAATTTTCATCTCAAGTTTGATGAGAGGAGCTGAAATCTTTCAAAAGGGAATTTCTGAATTATTTAAACAGCAAAATTGCTTAAATCTCATTTCCTTTTATATGTCTTTGTACCAGACTGCCAAGTAAGAACCAAAGTTTAGTCAACTGTTTTGTCCTTATATGTTGTTGTTTGTTTGCTTTAATTTCAGATGCTCCATGTGAAGTTTGAAAATTAAAGAAAATGATTCAATCCTCCCTCTATTATACACACTACTAGTGACTTAAGAGGTAAAAACCAACAGTTACCTGAAGTATTCCCTCTACAGTTATATGTTTTAAATGTTATTTTGTTGTTTTTATTTTAAATATGCGAAAATGCTCACTAATGAAACACATTTCAGAATGAGCTAGGAAGTAATGAGTGAGCTTTTTGGTGCCATCCTGGTAAACCTTTGAAATTGTCAGTTATGAAGCAATAAGTCATGAATCAGAAATGGACTTGAAACTATGGCAGCCAGTTATAGACTAATCCAGATCGCTTTCTGGACCCACGCCAAATACCCTTTTGATTACATCCTCTGTTTTGTATGCATGTAGTGGTAAGGAACTGCTCTGCAAGGAGCAAGATTGGTGTTATCTTGAAGTGACTGCTGTACGGTATAACAACAGAATGTTTCACAATAACATTCCCAGGGAAGCTGTATATTTGACTTTCAAAAAGGATCTCTGATCGAATCAAACCCAAGCAGTAGTTGTAACATTATACACACAGGCATAGAACAGCACAAGGAACATTCGAGCTATTTCACTGATCATTGAGCTCTAAAGATCCCGGGGCCCTCGTATTTTCTATTTTAATATATATTTGATATTCAGGTTTCACAGACTGGGTGTTTTCCTTAAATGACACATCTCAAGATAAATTCTGGCATTGCAACTTTGCTTCATTCCGCCTGGGGGAGGGTCTATGATTTCGGGACTGTCCAAGAGGAGCCAGATGAAAGACTGAAGTGATCTGCCCAGAACAGGTGCCCCTGAGCAGCTTGTGCCACACAGCTCAGCCCAGCTCCCTGCCTGATCTGGCTGCTGGCCCTGCTGGAGGAAATCTCACTGCTGTACAGAGGCAGCCGCCACAAATGCAAGGATTCCAAACTCAATGGAAATCTCAGGGCTACTCGGAGTCCTTCATGCAGGCCTGAGATGGCATCCATTCCCATCTTCCACAAGCCCTGCTTCAAAGCCAAAGCTTAGGTAGGACCCATCCCCTCCTCCCTCCCATTGGGTCTTCACCTGGAGCAGATGGCAACACTGCCTAGCTCAGAGGAAAAAAATCAGGAATTTCCAGACTCCTGCTACCTTCTTACTTCCTCCCTCCCCTCCCATCACAGTGGAAGAGGTGTCTCTCTTCCTGCCCAACACCTGGTCCTTGATCCATGCTCTGCTTACCATCCTCTTCATTCCTACAAGGACTTTGCTACATCACTTATTTCCTTTCTCTTCTATAGCCGCAACCCTCAGGTCTCACCCTCCTTTAAACCAAACAAACACCAAAGCAACCACAACCATCACAAAGCTCAAGGCTTCTACTTTGTATTTTTTGGGAAAGAAGTCTTCCCCTATCACCACTGCCATCTGGGCTCCCTCACTACGTCATGGAAACTCATCTTGCCAAGGCCACTGATAATTGTCTGGTTGCTAAATCTAATGGATGTTACCAGCTGTGTTCCCTTCTGCGGTTGTGGACGATGAGACCCTGCTGCTGACCATTCCCTTCCCCCGACACTGCCTCATCTCCGCCCTCCTCACTCCATGCCTCATGCGACTCAGAGCTCCTCTTCTTCCCCTCCAATGGTGGCAATCCCTGGGCTTCAGTTCTCAGGCGCTCCCCTCCTTCCCCCTTTTCCCTCATGCTTCGGAGTCCCTGGATGACTGCATTGCTTCCTGTGGGTTGAACCCTCACCTCTCAAGGCCCAACTTGGTACAGACAAAAAATACTTGTGTTCAAGATTGTGGCTGGAACACCAGAAGCTAAACATTAATGAATGCCAACTATAATTTTATATATATAATGTGATGGTTCAGTGTGAGGTCGGAGGGATAGTGGATGGGGGGAGGGGGGTTCACAGTGTGAGGGATATAAATGATGAACGTCTAAGTATTACCTTGTCTTGTACACCTGAAACTAATAAATAAATAAATAAATAAAAAGATTGTGGCTGGAAGCACAGTCTAGTTGGACTCTGGTCACATTTCTGACACTCAACACTACCTACTTATAGGATTGCATTGTGGATTAAATGAAATAATCCACTTGGTACAAAGAAAGGATTCAATAAATGCTACCATGAATAGTACTATCATTATCACATCTGTGCTACCCAAATCTTCCCGGAGCCTCTCCGAGGGGCCTTTCCTCACCCTCAATGTATCCCATGACTCCCCCTCATGGAATCCAGTTTAACTTTATAGCACTATCACTTGTGGACGTGCTCCTCTTTGTTTGTTTGTGGTCTGTCTTCCAGGCCAACCTTGAGCCCTGTGTGAGCAGAAGCCTGCTCTGTCTCAGTCACCAGGGTACCCTCTGAGCCCGGAACAGTCCCTGACAGTCTTGCAAGGAAACCTAGAACAAATGAATGACTGTGCTCCAGTGCCATATAGCATTTACCTTACTAATGGATATTACTAAAATTTTCCCTCTACACGTGCTCTTCCATCTCTATTTCACATGTTAGCCAAGTGATGCCGCTACCATCTTAGTGTCCAAAACAGCAATCTAGAAGACATTCTGAACTCCAACATTCCTTATATTGCTTCATTCTTTCTGTTTCTCCATACCCATAGGAACTTGCTTAGTTCAGGTTTTCTTCTTTCCTCCCCTGGATTTTAGCATAATGAGATTCACATTAGAAAGCTATTGCTCCTTAGAATAAATGCAAATTTTAATTATGCTTGTAGTGTCATTAATTATCACACTCTCCTCATATAAAGTTTATTAATTTTAACTATAGAAGTAATATATATTGATAGCTATAGTTTTTAAACACACAAAATCACCTGTAATAGTACTAGGCAGAAGGAACCGATAACATTGGAATATTTTCCTTTTCAGTTTTTTCTTTGTATATTTATAAAAATTGGAGTAACTTTTATACCAAATTTTGAAGTTTATTTCACCTATCATTAGATTGTAAACCTTTTCCCAATTTATTAAGTTAGCTTTTAAAATACAGTTTTTAATGAATACATAAAATTCACACCATAATTTATTTTGAAACTTTTATAATTTTGGACATTTCATTCCAAATTGCTGAAATTACAAATAATACTGTGATGAAAAACTTTGGCAAATGGGAAAAAAAATGATACTTTTTTCATTCTCCTTCTCTTAATGCTTAATATAATTAAGACCCATCATCACTGTACCCTCAACCACAAGCAATGGACAGGACTTACCACACACCCACCTACACGTATCAACGCCAATGGCTCTGCAATCCTATGAACTTACCTCTTGGACGCCCCCTCCCATGTTCAACTCCATCTGTGCCCTCACCCCTTGCACCAAGAATGGAGAAGCACAGTCTGCTCCACTTGCTGAGTATTTTGTTGTCGGAAGCCTTTGCTTAAAGAAAGAATCCAGTTTCTAATGGTACCAGACTAGCAACCCTCTGCCAGAAGCCTATGGTTACGGGCCATCATTTCATGTTGTTTTTCAGCTTTGAAAAGAAAAAAATTGCCACCCTCGCTGTGACCCATTTCTTTTCACTCACAGGGACTTTTCCCACATGTTCCCTCTCTAAGATAGATGGGATAGAGCAACCATTCCATCACTGCTCCCTCAGGCTTCATTTCAGGGTCTTGTTAGAGATTCTGAAATGGAATCTCATTTATTTCATCAAAAAATGTTGCTAGGGGAGTTATCACTTTGTGAGGGATGTAAATGTCCAACTATTACATCGTTTTGTACACCTGAAACTAATAAAATAAATAAAAAAAAAACTGTTGCTGAACGTTCTGGAGAATCTAGCTTTTCATGCTGGGTCTTCAGTTGACAGTTACCAATCTGTGCCTGTCACATCAGATAGGCGTCTTAGTGTCACATGGCCAGGCTCTGAATCTGTCAATTTTCTAATGCTAACAGTTTGGATTGCTTTTGGGTTTTGTTCTGTTAATTAAAATATGGTTGGGCTCCATGCTTCTTTGGAAACAAAATTTAGTATCTTCCACTGTGTTCAGTATTTTCCTGATGTACATTGGTAAATGCCTGAACGCTTCATGCTTAATGTCATTATCATCATACCTTACTGACTTTACAAATACTGTAATTATTCTGTACATTTCTCATCTATGCTTTGGGGGACCATTATTACCACATGGGAGAGCCTGGGTCAGTGTGTCACAAGTCTCTGATCACACTCACAGGCTGCTAGATTGAAGAAGTTTCTAGTGATTGGAATCGTGTTGACATTGCCTGTGGGTACCCTGTGGCACCCTCAGACTGTCTATTCCATAAAGGGGGAGTACATTTAACTTACTGCAGAACCTTGCTTTATTACGTGGACATGGGTAGACTGACCCCTTGAGATTCATCCATTTTGCTATGACTGCCTGTATACACGTATACAGAACAGCTCAACGTTCGTACGTTTTGCTGACATTCAGATATACACTGTGAAGCACTCGTGTGTGTGTGTGTGTGTGTGTGTGTGTGTGTGTGTGTGTGTGTGTGTGTTACTGAGCTCTTTAAGGTCACTCACCACATGGTCTGAAGAGCAGTGGAAGGCTGAGATAATAGAGTGACATGGTGAGGTAGGTGAAGGAGGAATATATTTTCACTTTGATCAGGGTGATTAGAACAAATGGACTTTCCTGCGTTTGATAAGGAAACCAATGTTTAGGGAGGTTAAGTAGCTTCTACCACGCTGAGAGCTGAGACTTGACTTCTATTCTTAGACCTACCGAATTCATTGCTATTTTCTCCCACTGTTTGGTGTCTTCTTGTAAACCTTAAGATGTATCTCTTCAACAGAAACAGTTCAAAAGTAGTTGATTTTTTAAAGATTTAAGTTTTCTCCTGTTTGTGGCTTATGATGATGTGATGAATCCAAAGGGAGTTATTATGTTTAAAAGTTTCTGGGGCAAGGGAAATGACTTTATCATTTAATATGTATTTTTCTTTTGTTTACTTCCTTCAGTTGAAGATTTTTTCCTTCCTTATGAAAAACTACTATATTTTCTATATCACTTCAGTTGTGCTCTATTGGCCATTCATTACTAATAATATATTTTTGGTATAATTTATTTTTTAATGAAATATTTTGCAGGTATCATTTAAAATAAAAACTCCTGCTATTAGTTAGGAAAAATTACAAATCCAAATCCATTGGAGTCCTGGGACATCTTTTTGGATTTGACGGCTTTTATTGATACCTCTATTCTAGTTGTGTGACTGGGGCCTGTGTTTCATCTATCTTTCCATTCCCTGTGCCTGGAACTATAACTTTTAGGTCTCTACATAACCACCATGTCTTATAAGACCTGTCCTGTCCATCCATGTAAGCGTGCCCCTCTTACTCTCCATTCCATCCTTAAGCTTCACTAACACATGCCCATGTGGTATTTTGCATTTGTTTATTTTTGTTTACTACCCACCCTGCCCCTTCACTAGGCTGTAAATTCCAGGAGAGCAGGGAGGTGTCTTTCTTTCTGGGCTGATTCCCAGAACCCACAGCCATGTCTGGTACAAAGTAGGCACTTGGTGAATGAATAAATAATACATCCCTTGCCAAGAAAGTTCATGCCATCACTGGAAATTCCTAATGCTACATGACACTCTCCCATGTCTCCTGGAGAGCTTAGTTCCTCAGCTCACCACCGCAGGGACTTTTGTCTCCAAGTCCACTTCACTCACCCACTCCCATGGACACACCCTGGGCTAAGTCCCCACCCACACTGCTGTGCTTCCCAAAACTTTATCAAAGCTTCTGTAAGGATCTTGTGTCCTTCCAGCATTGCTCATTTTGTCTCACAATCTTTGCTTTTGCTTTTCCTTTACTTGTCCAGTCCTTCTCCTTGGCCCTGCCCTTTCTAAGGCTGGGGTTAAGCACCATGAGCCAGCCTTCAACCATTTTCTCACTGTACACACACATAGCTGTTTTAGTTCCTAGTCATTCCAGGCCTGTCTGGCTAAACCCCTATATCCACACTCTTCTATCCAGGCCACAACAGGCTGTCAGTGAAATCCCAGAACTGCACACGCCGGTGACACGATGCTGATGGGGTGAGAGCTGCCAGCAAAATTTCCCCCGTGTCTCTAGCTGGGTGTGGTTCCTGTTCTCCACAGTGGCTATCTCAAAACTTCACCACTATCTTCAAGGCCCATGCACACTTAAACTTATTTTTTGTGGTAAAATATACATCATATAATGTTTATCATTTTAACTTTTTGCAAGTGTACAATTCATTGTCATTAAAAACACTTACGATGTTATATAAACATCATGAGTGTATCGAACGCTTTTTCTTCATCCCAATAAAAACAGTGTACCCATAAACAATAACTCTCCTTCCCTCTTGCCCTCAGGCCCTGGGAACCTCGATTCTACTTTCTGTCCCTATAAATTCACCTATTCCAGCCACCTCACAGAAGCCATGCATACTTTCTTCCTCCTCACCCTCAGGTACATACTTGCCGGATGCTTCTCAGGGAAAATAAAGAAACTGGCAGCTCCCTGAATGCTCCACACTTTCTTCTGCCTCAGCGCCTTGCCCTTGTTCCTCCTGCTTGGGACACACAGCTCGTCCTGTTTATCCATATACCAAAGCCCACACCCCCCCTGGACTGTGATCCCCTGAGGGGAGGAAGCAAGTTTTTAATTTCTGTATCCCCAGTGTGGAACACAGTGCCCAGTACATAGTGAGTGCTCAATAAGTATTTACTGAATGAATAAGAAATTGGGGCTATAGACTGGGTCAGAGAAGCTGGGTGTGCCCATGTGTTATCCATTCAAATATGAAATACAAGTATTTAACATTAATCCATTAAAAAGAAAGAAATTGGTAAACATGCACACAAACACATAGGTACTAATTCACAATTGATTAAAAAAAGAATGTCAGGAAATGTAATAGTAATAATTATGTGTGAATGCAATGAACTACTTTAGAATATTTAATCACATATTTAATATTTTAAAACATTACTTAGGGTTTTTCTTTTTTTCTTCCAAATCTGTATTTTACAGTTGAGAAAACTAATCTTGCCATGAATTAACTCCCTCTCTCCATCCAAACCAGAGTTGGAGTCTCAAGTTTTCTCTGTTAAAATATAAATGCAGAGTCATCAGTCTCTTACATCAACAATAGAAATGAATTGGGTTATCTTTAATATGTAACAGTGTATTATGAATTTAACATGCAAGCTAAACACATGACTCTGAACAGGCATACAATATTATAAAACAAAAAATTAATCATGTCCCATCTGGGGGGAAATACGACTTTCATGTGTGCACTGTGTGTGTGGTTTTAAAGGAGAATAGAATAATAGTTAAGAAAAGGAAGAGGAAAAAAAGTATAGGATGTGGATAAGAGCAGAAAGATAGAAGTTAAATGAAACCAGAAGTAACAGAGAGGACTCCAAATCAACACACCAAAGTGGTGTGTCAGGGACAGAACCTACTAGAATTTAATCTGGAGGGAGGCATCGGCAAGAAATACAGAAAACTCTAGAGTAAGAGGCAGTTGGTTACTTCCACATTAGCTTGAGGTGATCGCAAAACAAATTCACGTAGGCGCCCCTGAGGCTCAGGCAGGAAAGGCGGCCAGCTTCCTGAAGAGTGAGAAAGCAGAGTGGAGGTCGATGGTGGGGCAGAAAGGAACGGAGGGTCTGGGTGGTGGGTCAAACAAAAGTCCATTTCCTCAGTGGGTTCTGAAAGAGAAATCTAGAGAGCAACAGGAATTGGGAAAGGAGGTGCTGGAAAGGGATTGTTCCAAGCCTTTACATCGGGACCACAGCAGTCAGGGCTGGAGATGGGAGCCCTTCCAGGAAAGTTAAGGAAGAGAGGCAAGGCTTGAGACTCCTCCCAACTTGACCGTAGATGGTGGTGGCCAAAAGTAAATACAAGATTTCCTAGGAAGTGAATTGTCATGTATTTCATCAAAGGGGCTTTGTAGATGAATCATGGGAGAACTAAATACAAAATGCAATCCTTCAGCTTTCAATACCTTGAAGAATAAACTATGATCTCTGGATCCCTCACGTACAAACTATAAATTCAGTGCAGGTGCTTGGCCAGGGAACATTTTGCTCTGTCTTCTGTCTACCCACTATATTTTTCATAGTATAATTATAAAATGTAATAATCTTCACTGTAGGCATTAATTATCCCTGCTCACAAATCCTTTGTTATTTTTTCTAATTTCTCTTTAATGGCATTATTTTATTTTATTTTGCCACCTTTATGTTTTTAAATAACATGTTAAGATATTGGAGTACCGTAAAATTTACCTATCAATTGTTTTATTTTAAGTAAGTGTTTTCTCAATACTATTAGTTGGAGACCTCTATCATGGGGCTGTATGACTTTCCCCCCCATGTAGAGTATCAGAAATACAGAATAGCTTAAATTTATTTTGTAAACATATGTACATATAATTTATATGTATATATCACTTGACTACAATTGTTAAAATGCTTGCAAATAATATTTCCTAAGATTATATTATAGTTAGCTTACGAAAGACAGGAGAGAGGATAGAACTCGACTATAGACATTAGATTTCTGCGGTGGATAAGAAGTATATTTGTTCTTAGATTTATAGGATTTCTCTGTAATTAATCTGGACACAATGAATTCCTTAGAATAGGGTTATCTCCAAAACTCGTATGTCATTCTTCCAAAACAAATTTCTCAGAAATACCTATGTAAATGTTTGGGCTCCTAGCCTTAGTTCTCTTACTATTTCTAGTCAGGCCATAAAATCCTAAGCAGGCATCTGCTTTAGATCTTAGATGTCTATATTCTCATTTAAATTTCCTAAGCACCTGCCTAACCAACTAACCAAGCTTTGCTTCCCCCACAGCTTCATTCCTGCCACGTGATACTTAGTTCACGTGAACTAAACATATGTACATATAATTTAACTTTTAAACACCTGCAGTTCAATAACAAGGATAGTATTGTCTGGCTATTTTACTTAGCAATGAGTTGATTTACCTGTCGAGATAAACTTCACTGTACATATTATTGGGTGTCTGGATTAATGCCTTATAAAACAGTGCATTCGCACTGGTCTTCACAGGCAAAGGTCTATGCCTTTCATAAGCTTTAAACACTGATTTCACTTGATAGGCCTGATTTTATATCAACATTTAGTGAAAGAGCGTATTGCTGCAGGTTCAAAGATGAACTATTGTGAAAGCTAACCTTTTGGATTCAAGCTAAAAGTTGATTTTCTGTGAAGTATTTTTGGAGGTTACGACAGGAGTTATCTATGTCCTATAAAAGAATACTGTATAAGCATCTAGTAGTGCTAGTTTGCTTGAAAAATACGTTAAAATAACTCTATAGCTAAATGATTAATGACAGTATTAACAGAATGAACACTCATCACCCTCCAGTCACTGTGTAGATAATATATCAAGAAAAAGGGAAATGCAGAATTGTCATCAGGCCAGACATGCACTATATCATAGTTCAAGTGACTTAATTTTTGCCGTTTTTCTTTTACAAAATGTATGGTTGACATAAAAAAGAATGTTTCTGGCTGTTTCTGGATCTTCTTTTAATTTATTTCTAATAAAACATATATATGGGTAACAACTTCAAGCTGTGTTTTGAAATCTGAAGACAGTTCTCTGCCTTAAACAGTTAATCAATGCCACATACAAGCTGGCTTCAATTAAATTCAGTTTAAGATAGCTGTGTTCTGGTTAACTGCGATAGATAAAAACAAAACAAAACAAAACACATACTAGTACCACTTCCCCAAGGTGAATAGCTCTTGTAAGAAAGGGCAGGACAAATTTTTTTTCTAACCAGTAAACAACAATAAAACTTGCTTCAAATATTGAATACCATTCTTTATAGTTTAATACCCTCTTGTTTAAATCTTGAGTATTGCACTGTTAGGTTTACTTTAACCTGTTCTATACCTGCTTTCATCTTGGTGGGAAAATTACCCCAAGATAAAATGGCAAGTAGCCATGTACTAATGTACCTTTACCTTATTGTATAATGGAAGCCAATTAGAGATGATTTGGGAGAAACTCAGTTGTAACTCACAGTGTTTTTTACCTGCCTATATCAATTATTTTAGTAGCATATGATTAAGTATTTCAAATTAAACTACATTATAGAAGGTTTGTTGTTTTATGTGATTTAAGAATTTAGAAGAGGGTAAACGGGGTCTAATATATGATGATGAAAAGAGAACTGACTCTGGGTGGTGAACACACAATGGGATTTATAGATGATGTATTACAGAATTGTACACCTGAAATCTAAGTAACTTTACTAACAATTGTCACCCCAATAAACTTTAATTAAAAAAAAGAAAAAAGAATTTAGTTCTCTCTCACACTGTGGGCAGTCCCTAACTAATGTTATCAATTTAAATCTGTCACTTTCAGATATATGACTATTTGGAGAAAGTGCCCAAAGAACCCAATAGCTTTAAGAACTCTCTTCCCCTTTCTGATAACAGGGTTTTTGATTTCCTTCCTCTTCCTCCTTCTATGACTGTTGTTTGGTACTGCTTATGTCTCCAGTTTCTCCCCCTACTGCAAACACTTCTTATCTTAGGGGAGTAAACCCTATGAGTAATCCCTGTCCCCACTTCTTCCAGGTACCCCTCCACCAACCCTCCTTCTCAATATGTCCCCAGCTGAATAACATCTAACCAGCCCGCTTGCTCCCCCGTCCTAGCTCAGCTCTTATAACATAGAAAAGGTCTTTCAATGAAATGGTATCTCTGCAAAATGTAAATAAATGTTATGCCCGCCCTCTTTATACTCAGGTATTACAATCAGCATTCATTCACTCACTATGTTGGGCAATGGCGTTGTGTGCAACTCTGTCTTTCCCCATGGGCTGTTGAAGATAAAGAGAAATAAAGAAAATTTGGAGGAAACAATTTTTAAGCCTTTTCTTCCTTACTATTATTAGCAGGAAAACAATAAGAACAGCAACAACAAAAACTTTGAAAACCTCAAGTGTAGTAAACATTGATTTGCCCTTTACTACTGTGTCCCAAGCTCTGTGCTTGGTGCTGGAGAGGGTAAAATAAATACAAAAGACCCTGCTCCCTGAAGGGTCTTAAACAAGAGTGTGGACTAGGAAAGCTCTGTGAATGAGAATGAGCTTCTGTCCCAGACATGTGGTGGCTGTGCACATAAAGGCAGACCAGCCAAGCCCATGCCAGGAGAGATGTTCCAAGGAGCTAGCTCAACATCTGGTGTGTTTTCCAGAGGCTTAGACAGGCATGACTTTCCAGCCCTCAGCTAGAGGCCTTCTGGGAGGCTCTTCCATAGATTCCCAACACAATCTGCCCCTTCCCATCACCACACACACGCCCCCTGGAATCTCTGCCTAAGACCATGGGAACCACCAGGTCCTGGGAGACAGGTGCCCTGCAGACTCGGGCAGTGAGTAAGGCTGCCAGATTGAGCAAATGAAAATGCGGGGCATCCAATTCAATTTGAATTTCAGATAAGCAACAAATAAAATTTATTAGAAGTATATCCCATTCAATACTTGTATTTGTATCGTTCTGTATTTTATCTGGCAACCTTAAAAGTGAGATCATGTCTATATTTCTGTTTAGCCTCATTGGCCTCGGAGATACCGATCCAGAAGCACTGTCTCCCACTTATGATTCTCACTCTCTCAAAACACTGAGACATACAGCAGGTGTCTCTGTTGTTTCCTTTTTGTGTTGACACTGATGAAACCCCAACCATTTCTTGATCTTTACAGCCAAATCAAATTGGATCTTTAACAGGGAAAATGTATATTTCTCTTGTGATTTTCTCCCTGTAAATGCCTTTAAAAATTGCCCTCTTTATTCCATTTCAGTGCACTTGATGTACCATATATATATATATATATATATATATATATGACATATATGTCTCATATATATATATATATATATATATATATACATATATATATGGAGAGAGAGAGAGAGAGATTTAATGTCCACTCCAAAAGGCTTGCATGAAGGTCAAGAAAGTTTTTTAATGAATACTTATCTGTCCTGAGCAAAGTTAATGGTCTGGAAACAGATATCTAGGAGTCCAAGGCAAACAAATCAACTTGAGACCATCTTCACAGGGAAAGTAATTTTTTATCTGATCAACTATCACTTGTTTTAGTCTTGTAAACAAAGAAGTATCTGAAAGCTCACTTTCTCTTTGTTTAAACAATGTGGGTCTACATTTATATACACAGACACACACAATATATATATATATATATATATATATGTATATATATATATATATATATATATATATAAAGCTAGATCTTGTCTGTATATGTGTGTGTGTGTGTGTGTGTGTGTGTGTGTGTGTGTGTATGTAAAGTTTATTTTGAAGGCAGTTGGAAGAAAAATCTCCCTTGTTTGTGGAGCCGCTTATCATTAATGGAATAGAGAATCCTGGGGCTTGGCACATAGTTGTCCCTCAGTAAATATTGAAGTAATTCAAGAAATGTTGATAGATTCATAATCTTTCAATTTCTCCAGAGACTTCAGATTTTATATTCAAAAGATAAATTATTATGACAGCTCGGATTATTAGCAATGGACATAAGTTACAGGATAAAGAGCACAAGCATAATGTTTGTGGCCTTTATCTAAGATCATGACCTCTGTCTTTTCCAGTCCGCCCTGCCACTTGCTAGAACAAGTTATGTTATCTGTGTCTCTGCTTCCTCATCTATAAAACGGGGATAATAATGTTCTCTACCTCATAGGAATGTTGTGAAGATTAAATAAGGTCAAATTTATTATAAAGCATTTAGAACACGACTTGGCAAATAGAAATGTCAATCACTATGAGCTCATTTATATTGATTATAAATAACTATACTTACCACCTTTGATCTTCCTATTAAAAGAAACTAATTTTGGTATTTATAGGCCCCTTTTGTTGAGTTTCCATCTCATTTTTAACCGGGTTTAGGGAATAGGAAACAATGTTTTTCCCACTAAAATTAGTTTCAGCAGGGCAACAAGAAATTAACATACAGTAAAAAGCTATTAATAGCATTTATATAATGTCCTAGGATATATTATAATGTTTAGTTGTAATTTAATAAATTTCCTGGTTATTTTTGTAGTATTATATACAGAAAAAAATATCCTTCTGAATGTTGCTCTGCTTTAATTTGGTGTATTTTCTTTAACTATAAAGATAATAACTTCAAAGAAATAACTAGCAAAAAACAACAAAAAAGAAATAATTAACTTCATCTAAAATCTGTCTCAAAGTTTGGCATCAATTCACTCCATCTTTAAATAAACTGGAATACAATGTGCTAAGAGAACTCTTAAATTGACTCTTCCTCAGTAGGGGAAAGGATTTCATTATCTGTAAGTTCTTTCATTCTTCAATGACAATGCTTCCACCACCTGAGCACAGAGAAATTTTGTAAAGCTACGTCTTATCTACTTTCACCCCTGCTAGTGTCTGAAAGCATAGTATACAAAAAGTCACTTTTTTTTCATATCTGTTTTGTTTAAACATCTATGTGTTAAACAATACGTCCTTTCTGAAAACTGTTAGAAAAGCGTATCCTCCCTGAGTCTGTGTATGTAGATATCAACCATCATGCATTTTAGATGATGTCATTAAGGATTTCAAACTAGATAGCATTTTGTTACCTTGTTAAAAATATTTGCTCTTTTTAGCATTCTTCGTTCATTAGAAAGTTTAGGATAAGGAAAATGTCAATATTTAATAAAGGAACAAACTCTTGATTCCATTATTATTCATGGTGTGCACTAATTTAAAAAACAAGGATTAACACAGTGCTTATCAAAAGGAATAATTGAAGAAAGCCTATATGCGATAGTGACAAGGATACTGAACTATGATGCTTCCCGGTGCCTGAGTCTCATCCTGGTGCTGCCTTCAGTGAACTATAGGATGATAGCCCCTTCAATTTACCAGGTCTCATTTGTTTCCTCATTTGGATAGTGAGAAAAACAGAAGAGATACTCTCTGAGGTCTCTTTTCTAAAACGGTATGATTTCAGTACATGTTTGATACCCCGCACCTGAACTCCTCCTTTTCAATCTAAGCTTGTTATACAGTGCAGTACTGTTTTTATTGCATAACTGAAACTGGGAAAAGATAGTCACAAAATTTATTTGTGTTTAAATTCTAATTGTTGACTCAAGTAGGAATATACCTGTCAAAAAGAACTCCTTGCAGTTAACTGGGACCAAATTTGTAACCAGAGTCTAGCAGCCATTGTTTACACACATCTCACACATGCTGCATTTCAGGGAAAAGCCACAGACTGGACTGCCAAGTCTCCTGCGCCAAACCTTATACAGGAGTCCCTGGAATCATATTTTGACCAGTGGGCGGAGATCTGCTCCATCCAAGCAGAACCGCACAGCTATATCTTCATTTGCATCTTTACCAACCAAGCAGAGCATCTCCATAACAACCAATCAGAATGCACTATTCTTACCAACCAGGGTGGTGCTATTTGGACCAATGAAATACAAAATTTGCACCAATCTGGGACCAGTGCCGGCACTGTCTCTATACAAGCAGGCCTCCCTTTTGTCTCAGGAGAGTGCACTCACAGTTTCCTGTGGAGGCTTATTTCCTAGGTTTGCAAACTGTTCATGTAAATAAAGTTGCTGCTTTTACTGCATCCCAGGTTGTGGACTCCTTTTGTTCATTGGATTGGTGGCAGCAGCTTTTTGTTGACATAACTAAGTCTCAAAGAGATTTAAAACAATAGATCTTGTCTTAGAAACACCTGCCACATCTTAGATTTCAGATATGAACAACCGGAATCATGAAGGTCTACAGATTCCCTGCTCTAACTCTATTGCACTGTGTTCTGTTAATCTCTTTTAAAGTAAACAACCAGATAAAACACTTCACAACACAGGTTAGTGAACAATAGCTGGGGAAGGAACATTTAAGGCATTAAATGTAAGCAGTTGGGAGGAATATGTGACCTTTATATATATGAAAGGGCACAAAAAGTTTGTTCAAAATGGATCGTTCATCTAAAATCAGGGTTGAGTATACAGAGTAAATAGAGTTATAATGAAAGGCTAAGTTTGATCCTGATTAACTACCCATATACACCCTTTAAATATACCTACATATGTGTATGAATGGACCATTATTAGCTCTCATTTATGTTAATCCAGTAGAAATGCTGTCAATGAACTACAGTTACTCAGTAGTAATATTTTGCACCAGTGCTTGACTCATGCCTTTGAAGTTGTTTCATAAGTCAGAATAAAAATGACCCCAGGAAGGCAATCTCTTATGTCTTCTAAATGACTTTCTCTTGCCTGACCTTTTATTGTAAAAAATCAACTAACCCTTTGTTGGGATGCTGTGTTAATTACTCAAAGGAGTTTTATGTAGTCCTTTCAAATGCAAACCAACCAGAACAATCAGAATTTTCATCAAGCTGTTCTACAGAGGGCACAGGATCACAGCAGAACACAACCGATGTGACTTTATAGTCCAAAGATAATTTGTGGTAAAAAGTTCTTGAACTAAAAATAAGTCACAGAATAGAAAGGCCAGAATGTGAGAAAGTACAAGATTCAGAATTGTCAATAGAGCTATTGACTTTCTTGGCCTATAAATTAGCCAAATAGCTCAGTTCAGAAATACTAGAGAATTGACTACCCATTTCTTTTTACCATTTTACAAATATTCCCTAGCTCTTCTCATTCACTACTGTCATATGAATGATGCATCTGACTGGAGGAAGAACAGAAAGAGTCATGCTTCAGGGTACATTCTGAATTTTTGTAAACACCCTTACTTCCCAGAAAACTCATTCTTTCAGAGTTACTTTCTATTTCCCATCTGTCTACGATCATGGGATAACCCCAGCCAAACACAGGAATTTAAATTTTCATCTGATCGTCCCACAAATAATTTTCTCATCTCTTTCTTATCATACAACAGCAACTAATTTTCAAAGCCTCCCTATGGAAGTGTCAGAATTCTAAATCTAAGGACAATAATGGGGTGTGTTCAGTACATATTTTACAGAAACTTCCTTAGTATAACCTAATAGAGTTCAAGCCTGAAAATGTTTACAATTGTATTTGAAGTTCCATAATCCCACTGAATTTGTCCCAAATAATTTTAAAGTTTCATATTTAGTTTTTATAATAAATTCAATGACAGTGATAAATCATTAATTAAGCATCATTTAAGAATTTGATTAAATGAAAACTATAAATATTTATTCAATACCATTAAAGGCACTATATAGTAGGGATATAAGTTCTTATACCAGAGACACTATCAACCGACTGAAAAGGCAACCTACAGAATGGGAAAAAGCCATGCAAACTCTATATCTGATAAGGGGTTAATATCTAGAATACATAAAGAACTCCTACAATGCAACATCAGCAAATATTCTGATGAAAAACTAGACAAAGGATTTGAATAGACTTTTCTCCCAAGAAAATACGCAAATGGCCAATAAGCACATAAAAAGATACTCAACATCATTAGTCATTAGGGCAATGCAAATCAAAACCGTAATGAGAAATAATCTTATAACCGTCCCTTTAGAATGCCTGTTATCAAAAATAAATAAATAAACGAATAAATAAATAAATAAATAAATAACAAGTGTTGGCAAGGATGTGGAGAAATTAGAATTTTTGTACACAGCTGGTAGGAATACAAAATGGTACGACTACTATGGAAAACAGTATGGGGATTCCTCGAAAACTTAAAAATAGAATTATCATATGATTCAGCAATTCTCCTTCTGGGCGGTTACCCCAAAGAATTGAAAACAAGGACTCAAACAGATATTTTTATACCCATATTCATGGCAACATTATGCACAATAGCTGAAAGGTGGAAGAAACTCAAGTGTTCCTGATGAACACAAGTGTTTCTGGATGACCAGATAAATAAATGACAAACACATAATATGGACTATTACTCCACTTAAAAAAGAAAATTCGGGCACATGCTACAACACACATAAAACTTGAAGACATTATGCTGAGAGAAAAAAGCCAGACACAAAAGGAAAAATACTATGATTCCACTCATGTGAGGTACCTAGAATAGTCAAATTCAGAGACAGAATGTAGAATGCTGGCTGCCAAGGTTTGGGGAGATAGAGGAATAAGATGTTGATGTTTAATGGCACATGTTTCAGTCTAGCATAATAAAAGTTTTGGAAACAGATGGTGGTGGTAAGTTGCACAACAGTGTGAATGTACTTAAGTGCCACACAATTATACAATTAAAAATGGTTAAAATTGTAATGAATATTTTACCACAATTGAAAAAGAAAAAACAAAAAAGACTAGTCCTTGTCCATACTGAGCTTAAAACATAGTGACGATACGATTGTGTATATATAATTAGCACCTGAATAACTATAATGCAACATAAATGAAATAATAATGACAGTAAATATTAAATACTATGGAGTTCACAGATTGCAAAGAAAATAGTTGTTTCAGGAAAGGTTTTATGGAATATATAGAGTTTGGGGTTAACCCTTGGAAGATTAATATGATTTCAATGAGTAGAGAAGGTAGGGGAAGGTATCCTACAGAGGAGACCAGTATAAACAAAGTATGTAAGTGAAAATCTTGGGGTGCGATTTTAAAACTGTGATTCCTGCCAGCATGTTAATGTGTAGAGCACTGATTTTCAAATTGTATACAAAACACTTCAGAATCTTACTAAAATGTAGATTCTGATTCTATAGTTTCAATGGTAGGGTACAAAATTATTCATTTCTAATAAGTTTCCAGGGGATGCCAATTTTGTTTATATGTTTAGAAATGTAGATTAGTGCAAAGCTGAGAACTTTGAAAACTAGAAGTCTGTACATAGTTCAGTTAACAGAGAACCAATGGAATTCTTCTGAGTAGGGAAATTATATTATTGAAACTGTACCTTAGAACAATTAATCTGTCAGCCATGTGTAGTGGGAATGACAGAAACTGGGGAGACTGGTTAGGGGTCAATAAGACCAGTCAAGCAGCTATTAGTAGTAACCAGGCTAGCTGTGGTAAGGCATGAAACAGGCAAGCTGGACTGAGGGGAAGACATAGCAAGGGGATAGTGCAAAATCAGAACACATATGTCTTGGCAGCTGACAAACAGGGGAACATATGAGGAGGAAAAGTAAAAAGTTGCAGTTAACTAGAGTAAGCATATAATAAGGTTTTCCAAAGAAATTCCCAAGTTATGCCTGTCATCCCAGCATAATTATAATGTTTCCCCCAAAATAAGACTGGGTCTTATATTAACTTTTGCTCCAAAAGACGCATTAGGGCTTATGTTCAGGGGATATCATCCTGAAAAATCATGCTAGGGCTTATTTTCCGGTTAGGTCTTATTTTCGGGGAAACACGGTATTAATAGTGACCCTTTCCACACTAAAAATGTCATGTTTGGGTGATAAATAATATAATCGTGCAAACTTTAAGCACAGGTGACTAACAGGATGTAGAGAGCAGCCTGGTTTGCAGTGGGTAGAGATTGGGTGATATTCATTCATTCATTCGTTCAATATTTACTATTATTAGTAAATATTATTAGTTAACTATGTATCTACCAGGCATTATTTTAAGTGCTGAGGATATCTAAGTTTAAGTAAAAATGACAACAACCAAAAGGCTTGTCTTCATAGAGTTTATGATCTAGTGGAGATTTATACATTCCAGAAATAGGGGTGGAAGAGGAGATGGAAAGGGAGCAAGTTGAAGGTGCTGGCAAAACTTATAGCCGGGGCAGCATGAAACATGAATCAAGAATGAGGGATTCAAATTTGAAAGGGAGGCAGATGTAGGTTTAGATACAGATATGGATCTTTCTGGAATGATAAAACTTTGAGAGTAGACCTAAAGAGAAGGAAGAGACCATGTTCAGGGCCTACACTTAAGGGATAGACAGAGAAGTCAACAAGCCCATGGAGGTGCAGTCAGAGGTAAAAGAAGGACTAAGGTATGATAGAAGCGAGGGAAACAGGGAGGGCAAGGGCCCTCCAGGTAACAGTATCAAGTGTTCCTGAGAGATCAAAAAGATGAGGTCTGGGGCAGGTCAAATAGCTATTGTGTGGCAGGAGAATATCAGCTTTGAGAAATCATGCACTGGGGAATTAGTCAGTAAGATGCTACATGGTATTCTACTCATAAGAAAGACTCTTAAAGAGACCAATTTATTCTTAGATGATAATTTGCTGTAATAATTTTTATATTTCTCATTGCCATTTTTATTGTTAATAAAAATAGTGTTTTATGCAGTTGTTCCTGAAGGTTTGGAACAAAATAAAGCAAAAGCTCTCAGCATCTCATTTTTAATCAATAGCTAGTGCATACATTTTCTCACAAGATTACTCTGAGAATGGGTTAAAATGGCATTTGCATGCTTTAAAATTTTAAAGTAGCAAACAAGCCAGCATTACTCTGATTCCAAAACCAGACAAAGACATTACAAAAAATGTTATAGGCCAATATCCATCATGAACATAGATGCAAAAATCCTCAACAAAATATTAGCAAAGCAAATTCAGCAATACATTGAAAAGATCATACACCACAATCAAGTGAGATTTAATCCTGGGGTTCAAGGATGGTCCAATATCTGCAAATCAGTTAATGTGATACACCACATAAACAAAATGAAGGATAAAAATCATATGATCATATTAATAGATGCAGAAAAAGTATCTGACAAAATCCAGCATCTATTTGTGATAAAAATTCTCAGCAAAGTGAGACTAGAGGGACCATAGCTCAACATAATAAAGGTCATATATGACAAACCCACAGTTAACATCATACTTAATGGTGAAAAGCTAACTGCATTTTCTTTAAGACCAGGAACATGAGAAGGATGTCCACTTTCACCACTTTTATTCAAAATAGTATTGGAAATCCTAGCCACAGAAATAAGACAAGAAAAAGAAAGAAAGTAACATCGTCCAAATTGGAAAGAAAGAAGTAAAACTGTCATTATTTGCAGATGACATGATGCTTTAGGGAGAGAACCCAAAAGGTTCCATCAAAAAAAAACTACTTGAACTTATAGATGAATTCAGTAAAGTAGCAGGATATAAAATTAATATTCAGAAATGAGTTGCATTTTCATACACCAACAATGAACTATCAGAAAGAGAAATTAGAAAAACAATCTCATTTACAATTATATCTAAAAAAAAATACCTAGGAACAAATTTAATCAAAGAGATAAATGACCTGTACTCAGAAAATTATAAGACACTTAAGCAAGAAATTGAAAAAGATAAAAATAAATGGAAACATAGACCATGCTCATGGATAGGAAGAATTAACATCATTAAAATGTCCATCTACCCAAAACAATCTGTAGATTCAATGCAATCCCTGTGAAAATACTAATGGCATTTTTCACAGAGCTAGAATAAGTCATCCTAAAAATTATATGGAACCACAGAAGACCCCGAATAGCCACAGCAATCTTGAGAAAGAAGAACAAAATTGGAGGTATCATGCTACTTGATATGAAAATATACTATAACTCGATAGTAATCAAAACAGCATGGTACTGGCATAAAAACAGACACATAGATCAATGGAATAGAATAGAGAGCCCAGATATAAACCCACACCTACATGGCCATTTAATCTATGACAAAGGAGGCAAGAATATACATTGGGGTAAAGACAGTCTCTTTAATAAGTGGTGTTGGAAAAACTGGATACATGCAAAAAAAGAAGAAGAAGAAAGAAAGGCAGGCAGGCAGGCAGGAAGGAAGGAAGGAAGGAAGGGAGGAAGGAAGGAAGGAAGAAAGGAAGGAAGGAAAGAAGAAATAAAATAAGAAACTAGAGTACTTTCTTGTATTATATATAAGAATAGACTTAAAATGGGTTAAAAATTTCAATGTAAGACTTGAAACTCCTAAAAGAAAACACAGACAATAAACCATCTGACATTGCTCTTAGTAATATTTTTTTCTGATATATTTCCTTGGGCAAGAGAAACAAAAGAAAAAATAAACAAATGAAACTATATCAAACAAAAAACTTTTTGCACAGCAAAGGAAACCGTCAACAAAATAAAAAGAAAACCTACTGAATGGGGGAATATATTCACCAATAATACATCTGGTAATGGGTTAATATCTAAACTATATTTTAAAAACTCATACAACTCAACAACAAAAGACAAACAATCCAATTAAAAAATGGGCAGAAGACCTGAATAGACCTGAGTATTTCTCTTTAGAGAAATCTCCAAAGAGAACGTGAAGATGGACAATAGGCATATGAAAAGATGCTCAATGTCACTCATCATCAGAAAAACGCAAATTAAAATCACAATGAGATATCAACTTACACTTGGTGCTGTAATCAATAAATCAATATAAAACAAGTGTTAGCAAGGATTTGGAGAAAAGTGAACCCTCGTGTACTGTTGCTGGGATTGCAAATTGGTGCAGCCACTTTGGGAAACAATGTGCAGCTTCTCAAACAGTTCCTCAAAAAATTAAAAATAGAACCATATGACTATATGACCTAGCAGTCCCACCAGAAGTAGGTATTTATCCAAAGAAATATAAAAAACGAATTGGAAAAGACATATGCACCCCTATGTTAATTGCAGCATTATTTACAATAGCCAAGATACGGAAACAACCTAAGTGTCCATCAACAGATGAATGGATAAAGAAGATGTGATACATATATACAATGGAAAATTTACTTGGCCATAAAAAAGAATGAAATCTTGCCATTTGTGAAAACATGGGTGGACATAAAAGGGATTATGCTAAGTGAAATAAGTCAGAGAAAGACAAATACAATATGATTTCACTTGTATGTGAAATCTAAAAAGCAAAATAAAGAACAAACAAAACAGAAACAAACCCGTGGATACAAGTACAGAGAACAAACTGATGTGTCAGATAGGTTGGGGTTTGGGAGACTGGGAGAAAAAAGGGGACGGGATTAAGGAGTACAGATTGGTAGTTACAGAATAGTCATGGGGATGTAAAGTATAGCAAAAGGAATATAGTCAATAATATGGTAATAACTACGAATGATATCAGGTAGGTACTAGACTTATCAAGGGGGATCACTTCGTAAGTTATATAAATGTCTAGCTGCTGTACACCTGAAACTAATACAATATTGAATGTCAAGTAAAATTAAAAATTAAAAAAATGTAAGGAGTCTAAAATTGTAATAAGATCATTAAAATCTGTACTGGAGATAGTAAACTCAGGCTTGTCAGTATTGAGTCTAATGTAGAGGACACACTTGGAAATGCTCTCTCAGGATACAGAAGAAAAATATAAAAAATCTAAGTATGAAGAAGAAGGGAGAAGAAAGAAAGGACAGAGAGATACCTGAGAATTACAGAAATTCTCAGGTAAAAAGTCAGAAAAATTGGAGCATTAGAGTAAGAAATAATTGAGGGTAAAGGAACATTTTCAGAGATGAGAGAATGATTAGCATAATAGAAAACAATGGGTAATAGTAATAAAAAAGACTTCTTGAGCAAAAAAGAAAATTAAAAAATAACAGAAAACAAGAGTCATGTTTTAGTAAACACCTTTAACTTTATTTTATGTCCTCTTTCTGACATGAGGAGACATTTGAGAAGAAGGATTTAAGTCAGAAGTATGTGTGTGAACTTAAGGGTATTGAGTGAAAACATACTGAGCTTTCTCTGAAAGGTGAGAATGAATTTATCCAGAATTGTCAGTACTGACTTATTATGCCAATTAATTCCAGTAGTTCTGCATGACAATAGAATAATGGTATCTCAGCCTCAAGGGACTAAATGAAATCTTAACAGAGAATTTAAATCACTCCCATCTCAACCCCATGTGCTACACTTCTTCATACACACACACACACACACACACACAGAAGCACTAACACAACACTTGCTGAGAGTGAGAATGCGTCCTATTTGTAATACTTTTAGGGCTTTACAATATCAGAATTGGAAATCCTACACTTAGACAGGAAGGTATGTGATTACCTTCTGTGTTTATGATGTAATTCTTTTTTGTTTCTCCTTTGTCTCAAATCCAGGGGTTGGAGCTGAGAACAGTTTTTGTTTACTCAGCAGAGAAAAATAGAAATTGATTGAATGGATAAATCAGTAATAACATAGCTATTAACCAAATGAATAAAGTCCTGTTATTAAAACCAAAGCGTATTACATACAATCTTGGTAGGAATGTTTGATGACCTTTTGTGGCTGAATGACTACTTTTCCAGGTCTGGAACAATACCTGTTGGTTATTGTTTGTCATTGAAGCAATTGAGCAAATCTTTATTTCAGTGAGGTGGGTAGCCAGTGTCTGGCTGTAGGTCGCTGTGGGGGATCTCCAGACTTTCCTTAGCTATCATACTTGGAATTCATGGAGCCAGTCGTGTCCAAAGGGAGGTGGATGGTTAAACTGAAAATTGGGGAAGCAAGTGTGTGTGGGTTAGGATGGCACTCCAAATCCTCTGCACGCTAGCTCAGACTGCCAGGCTTACCTTAGCTCCCAGGACGAGCCTGAGCCTCCACCCCTGCCATAGGGTGAGCTCCTTGCCCTAAATATACTACATGCATCACAACTCCTGCACCTTTGCTATTATCTTCATGCCCTCCCTGCTTCTTCACAGTGACCTAAATCTTACCTTCCAAGGCCCATCTCCTCTGTTATATCTTTATCCCTGACTGAGATTCTCAGGAATAATTCCATTCTCTGAAAACCCATGTTTATTATCAGAAACATGCATTTGACACTTAGTGTATGCTATGTCCAATTGTCATTTATTTGCACTATCCCCCAGGTGGACTGTAAAACTAAATCTGGTTTTCTTTATAGAGTTCCTAAGAGAACGACATAAGATTACATATATTTTAAAGCACCTTGTAAAATAGTCCAAATTAAAACTATGCCCTATAGTACATTTTTTCTGACATTTGCAGAATTTTTCATAAAAACTGTATAACAATGTTTAAAAGGTGGTAAATTAGATCACTTTACAATCAAGTTGGGACTGGGCAGGGTATAATCATTACAGAATGAAAACTATACTCTCATATTTGCTTAGGTAACTCCCTCATTAATATAACCCTCACCTTTGATTTGACATTTAACAGAATTTAGAAGGGTAGATGTTTTCTCTTTGTATATTGCTACATTCGATTGCCTGTTCTTTCACCGGGAAGGCATGAGAAAGACACTTCATAATTAAAATCAATAGATGGGCCCGATAGAGAAATGGATATAGATACTCAGATAGATTAAGATTTAACAATAGCCTAGAAGGTATACGACGTTACCATCCTCTTTTTCTAGAATGACAAAGTGAAGGACAAAATGGTTCAGAAACTTGCCCAAGGTCACAGCTGGTGAAGAGCTAGGACTCAAACTGGGCATTTTGATCCCAGAGTTCACACATTTCATCATTTTGCTGTGACAGTCTTTACATCAGCAGGAGCATGGAGTTGGGCAAGATCCAATTCCATTTAATTTAAACACGACTTATTGGGCATTTACTGAGTGCCAGAATCTATGTTAAGTGCTGAGCGTGAAACATGAATATGCTAAGGTCCCTGAACTCAGGGACAATATTGTCAAATGACACAGACACACATAACTCTTACTCTTTATGATAAATATGATAATAAACATGCAAGACAGACAAGTTGTGCTTTTTATCAGACAGATATTTCATAGTTTGACTTACTAGCTTTACTTGAAATGTGGAGAATACCCTTATCACGCATATATATGTGTACACACACACACACACACACACACACACACACATATTCAAGTTCATCTAGTCAGCATAGACATTTTCTTTGTGTGCTGGATACTCTGTTAGGAAACACTGTATACAAACGCAAGCACTGTTTCTGCCTGAAAGCAAGACATTCAACCAGGACAAGCAGGAAGCAGGAAAGGGTCAGATAAACAGATAAATGAGAATATAATGGTGTAAGTGCTGTATTGAAGAAAGCACAAAGTTCCAGAGAAGATATTCAAACTAGATCTTGAAGAATGAGCAGACCCCTGACAGGCAAAAGTGGGGCCAAGGGCAGAGGGAGGTGGTGGCTGGGGGCCAAGGGCTTTCCAAGCAGAGGGGCATGTACACGCTACAGGCTGGGGAAAGTGAGGCGTGTTCTGGGTAAGGGAGAAGCTCAGTGTAGCCAGAGCATAAAGTGCACAGACAGGGGTGCAAAAGAGGATGAAAGAATTGGACTGGGTCCAGATACTGAATGGCCTTATAGGCTCAGCTCAGAATTGTAGACACAATTACAAAGGCAGTGAAGTAGCAAGAAATTCTAGAACCCAAAATAGCAATGACTTTTTTTCTATGTGAGTATAGGAATATTAGGGTCTGAAGAATGTGCATTTCAAGTGGCGGGGGCAAGTGTCCTCTGACAAAATATTTGTAAGGTAATACTGTATTACTTTACAAGAGTTACAATTTACGTTAATATAAAAATATTAAACACTTTGACCAGTTAGGCAGTAAGGAAACCTATTTAACTCTGTTTCATCCCGCGTTTGTTAAACAGATTTAATCATGGAACTTTTCTGATTTCCCTCTCCCACAGAACACCTCTTAAACACCTCACAGCTGACCTGTGTTAATACTCAATGAGGGTGTGACCGAGGAGTAGCTCATACATATGGTTTACATATTGTTTCTTCAGAAAAGCACTCGTGAAAGAACACTCATAGAATTTTAGAAATTATGCCTTGATTATACGCTATTGAGGATCTCCTTTAAATTTTTCTCAAATGTTTTCAGTGTTATTTTTGTGGCATATAGGACATTTGTTTCTCAAAACGGTTTTATATAATGATCCTCCAAATTGAAATACTATCCCATAATTTCCGACAGCTGTCCCCCTCTAGGGCTCATCCTTTCAGTTGCTTATAGAGACCTGAAGTGTTTATGGCCACAGAGGATGGCAGTGGTCACATCCACGTCCATCAGCGTGCAGCTCTTCCCAGCCCCTATTCAAATGCACAGGCGGGAGACCAGGCTGCACAGCAGAATCCGAATCGTAGCGGTTCATACCTTATGGGCACTGTGTCATGTGGAATACAACGCTCAGCATGGAATTATCTGAACTTCTGTGTTCTCTTGGGTAACTATTGGTCATGTGCCCTGCATTTTCGCTGTTATTTCCTCTGAGCAAATGATGTCTCGCGTTAAACTAATCCAGTTATTAAAAGTGTGCCCGTGCTCCCTGGTGTCCCAGGCTTTTCTCAGAGCGGTCTCTTGCCCACACACAACAGCCTGTCCCTTCACCTGGTCTCTCCCCACAGCTGACTCCTATTCAGGCATCAGCTAAAGTGTTACTCCTACCACCCTGCCCCGACTGGGCAGGTCACCACTGTTAACTCTTGGAACACTATTTATCTTTGCGTACCTAGCATTGACACCAGCTCTAATTTTAAGTTTATCTATGTGGTTATTTGTTTAGTGTTGGTCCTTTCAGTAGCCCATGAGCTCCATGAGGTTCGGGGGGTCTGTTTCTGTTTGGTGTCGTATTGCAGCATCTACAACACACATGGTAAATCAACATGGATTAAAGAACACTAAAAATTCATAATTTAAGAGAGCAAAGCAATGAGACTCTTCACAAATTGGCCACAGCCTAGACTTTCTATAATTTAGGCTATTTTAGAACTGAAATTATAGAGAAATGTTATTCCATTGATAGCAGTTTTTTGATAAAATAGCTTTATTTACCTAATTATAAATAAATATTAGCTATTAATATTACTATTAGAATTGGTGAACCACTTAACCTTACCTGCCTTTAATTTCATTCCATGATGTCTATCTTTTAGGTAATACTTTCTCTGTACGTGTAATATAATTCTTCACAGCGGCATTTATACACTTCGAGTATTTTAGCCTCATGTCGTCTATTCACTATTGCTTAAGCACACTACACGTGATTTGTTCCTTTAATCTGCTCCATAAATCACTCTCCCCTATTCCTTTTATTCTTCTTGTAAATCGCTCTAGACTTCTTCCAATTTTATCAGTCGGATTGTGGCACTGGAACATTATCTCTGCGTGGTTAGAACGCCTGGGGCTGGACTGGGCTGGAGGTGCCGTCTAGTTGGATCTTCCATTACAAGAACACCCCCCCCCAAAAAAAAAAATCCTAGAAATCAAATTTTCAAACCACATTTAGATTCCTTCACCAGACACTTAGTATTTCTCCCACATTTCCCTTTGGTTGCCCCACAGTAATGCTACTGGGTAGCAGACGTTTCCTCTGAGGTTGAGCTCCGTGGAATACCATACACGGAGAGGAACTGGCAATGGCCAGTGGAAACGGCATGCGGTATTTGATTTGAAAAACAAAACTGCACACCCTCTTTCTAGTGCCCCCGTTTCCCTTGCCTGGTACCTTTGTCTTCTGTGACTTTGTTTTCCTACCAGATTTCTTCAAATGTGGCTAGGGGTTGCGGGTTGGACAGCTAAAAGTATACAGCGGGCAGCTCGTTCAAGGGCACACCGTTAGATGATTAATTTGACCTGACGGACCAAGACAACACAGAGGTTGGAATTCAAACGTTGACTATGTGGTTTTATTTAATGTGTCACTTGCAAGATAAATTAGCGCTGGGAGAGCAGCTCGGCTGGCTAGCCCAGCTCCAAGGCAAAGATGATAAAGGGCTTAAGTACAGAGCCCTGCACGAGGCAGACAACCACAGACCATCTTCAGGTGAAAGGAAGAGTGAGATTGCCTGCCCACACAAACACTGTGATGCTGACCACCAGTAATTACCACTAGAAGGCTCTTCCTCCAGTTTTAATCCTTGCTGTTTACCACTTAGTGATGATTGAAGGGAAATACTTCTCTTCAGCTTTCTAAACCAATGTAGTACTATCGTCAACCACCCCAAGAGTCAGAGAGGCAGACTGTTAAATCAAATCACGTAAAACCATTCAGCAAAGCTTGTTAAACACTGACCAATCGATAACTTTCATGCGCCCCAAGTATGTGGAATCCACTGGCCCGAGAAAGCAAATACTTTTGAATCAAATGATTGTATATTAATAAGCTGCAAAGATCTATAAAAATCTACCAGTAAATAACAAACCCATAAGTACAATAGCACAATAGTGATTTAGCACAAAAACAGATGTTGGAATATCCTAATTTGAATTGTAGAATAAGAACTCAAAATATGAAGTATTGGAACTGCCCAGATGTTTAGTCCACCACACTCTATTGTCTACAGGGATGGAATCCTCAAGGTCTATGCTCCTTCCATATCCTGCCCTCTCCTTCATCCTCATAGCAGCACCGCCCCCTCCCCCGAGGTGCTGTGCTGACAGAAGGGAAGTTGGTTAACTGTGCCCATGGCTCCAGAGGAAGACCAGATGCTGAGCTGTAGCAGAGGGCACGTGACCTACACATCCACAGAGTAGCAAATTAGGATAGTTTTTGAGAAGAAAAAAAGGCAAAATGCTTATTTGGTACAGCTCCCCTGAATCGTGAGCTCAAGAGCAAAACTGTTCAACAGATTAGGAGAGCAGAATCCAGAGCAACTTGCAGGTGTGAGGAAATGAGTATCCATCTGGAATGGTCAAAATAGTGAGCGGAGTTTGACCTGGTGAAGGGAAGAGATAAGGGGGCACAGAAAGGGGAACTAGACATAATTTTAAAAGCCTACTTTATGATAAATGTATTTTGAGTCAGATTGAGTAATAAGACTGAATTTGCAATTATTTCCTTGCTTGCATTTATTCATTCACTCATCATTTCATTATTTATTCAGCTGTGATATTTATATCAGCTGAATTCAACTGTGTGCAAGCAGAAAGCAGCTTGCCTTTCTTCAACATTTGGCCTTAAAAGCTTCTCCATTAACCATTTTTTCCTCACTCTTCCAAAGAAATCTGAAGTGCCATAGTTCTTCAGATTATACAACTGATTAAAAGACATCACCCCTATGTTCACTGCAGCACTATTTACAATAGCCAAGATATGGAAGCAACTTAAGTGTCCATCAGTAGACGACTGGATATAGAAAAGGTGGTATTTTTTATGCAACGGAATATTACTCAGCCATAAATAGGAATGAAATCTTGCCCGCTGCGACAACATGGAAAAACCAGGAGGTAAGATGCTGAATGGAGTAAGTCAGACAGAGATAGACAAATACCACATGATTTCACTTATATGTGGAACCTAAAGGACAAAGTAAGTGAACAAGCAAAATGAACACAAACACATAGATACAGAAAACAAACTGATGGTTGCCAGATAGGAGGGGAGTTGGAGGGATGGGTAAAAAAGGTGAAAGGGATTAAGCAATACAAATTGCCAGTTATAAAAGTAGTCATAGTGGTGTAAAATATAGCATAGAGAATATAGTCAATAATATGCTAATAACTCTATATGGTGACAGATGGGTGCTAGACTTAGTGGGGTGATCACTTTGTAAGGTATATAAATGTCTAATCATGACAACAATTATATTGTACACCTAAACGAATATAATATTGAATGTCAACTGTAATTGAAAAATAAATTTAAAAAAAATTTAAATTTATGACTTTTGGTCATAAGAATGACCTCAAAATGACTGAAATAGTCAGTCCACTGTAATAACAAAAAGCTTCAAATTTTATCCATGATGAAAGCTTTTCTGTTTCTCAGCTTTGCTCTTCAGCCTTCCCTTCACCTTCTCAACCCAGCTGTCATTAGATCACCCTGGTTTCCTCAGGGGTTGCTCTAGGTGAAGAAGGGGCCTGAGGTCAGGACAAGAGAAGGTCTTACGTGCCCAGCTAGCTGGTCCGAGATCCTTTTCGGTGACCTCTGGATGGGACAGGTTCCAATGCTGATTCTTTTCCAAGGAGGTCGCATTGCTGGAATTCTTTCCAGCTCTGGGCATCTGGTAACCTACCCCCTCTGTTGCAATCAATTGCCCTACAGGCAGTTCTCATGGCTTACTGTGTTAGGTCCATGTCCACTTCGGGACAAGGGACCTGTGCTCACTGCCATCTGTGGGAGAATAGTTCCCTCCCATGTCTTTTTGTTCTATCATTGTGGCAAGCAGTTCAGGGCAGAGCCTTTTGTCTTTTACTTCCTCAGAAAGGAATTAGGCACCATTTTCTGGGCCCTCAAAAGTCCAGAGACTATAGGTCAAGTTCTCTCATTCCTTCATCCCCTGAGGTCCTAGGGGCCCCCTATTTGACTTCAGTGAGAGGGACACACAGCATATCAACCACTCTGCCTGTCACAGGGCTGCCTTCCTTACTCTTCAATTTCAACCCTTTTTAAATTTTGTGGTGGATGATGGGCTGCAAACAGGACAGATTTTTACTTCCCTGTTTGCAAATTCTGCATAGGCCTCCCGGTATGTTGGTTTGGAATTGGGGCAAGGAGTGGAGAGACTTGGCTCCTAATGTTTTCATCTCCACAGCAGGGAAGCTCAGCTGAACCTGACTAAAATGGTTCTCTTTATCACAGGGTTACAATTCACAGACACGTTAGTCAGTACCTGTTTTGTGCTGGGCTGTGTTCCAGGGGCTGGAGCTACGAAATGAAAAGATATGGTCACCTATCTCTAGGAGTGTGTGGTGGGAGCAGTCCCTCTCATCCACACTCGGTGTTCAAGTGGCCTGTCTAAACACAGGAGTGGGTCCTGAGCCATGAGGCTGGGAACGGGAAAAGCACAAGTGTGAGGAGACTGACAGGCTTAGAGGTTAAATGGTGTGTTTCTGTAAGGCTGGGACGGCAACATAATTTTTCATCCCTAACCAAGAGTGATGCCCAAATCAGGAGGTGGGCAGAGCTGACTGGAATTGAAAGCCAGCATCCAAGAAGCCTCAAAGGAAATCTGTTGGGTTGCAGAACAGTAGCAACTGGAAATGAATATCAAGGCTGAGCTTCTAAGAACTAAAAGAAATTGAGTAGAAATAGCTGGGTTTGGAGAAATCAAGGGCAATTGGCTAGAAGAGGCCATTGTTTGTGGCTAGCCCTAACTTGCCAGCAAAAGTGTAATACCAGTGGGTTGGCAGAACTCAGGGGCAGGTATCACCACAGGGCTGAGGCTTGTAGGAGGAACTCCGTATAGGTTTGCAGGAGCTCCTCAGCCCCTATGGTTGTTGCTGGAAGCCTGTAGAGATGAGGTACAGGCTGAGTACTCCCAATGGGGGAAGCTGCTTGAGAAGATTCAGGGGCTCCAGTCCTGCTGGTGAGATGCCGGGTTCCAACTGGGTTAGCTTCTTGAAATGCCACCCTATCTTCAGAGCTCAGATAAGTCACATTTTTCTAGAACCTCATTGTGATGTGTTTCCTTTGAACTCTTATAGGAGTTTGGCAATTAGTAACATGCTGCCCTGCACTGTCGATTTACCTTTGTAGACACACCCTGTTTTTTGACTTGCTGAAGCATAAGGACCTAAATAATTTACTTGGTTCTCTGCCCTGCAGCCTGGCAGCTGTGCCAGTGTTACTCATGCTGGCAGGCTGGGATCTGCCACCACCTCTGAGATCAGTCCTCAGGTCGATGGCCTTCTGGCAGACAGCTAGCACTGGTGGCCATCTTGCTATAGGTGGCTTTGGTGTCCCAAGCTCCCAGCACCTGGCTGAGTCTTCACATTTTTGCATCACACATTAGTCCTTCAGTGGGGAGAGCTAAGATAATATGTGCTACGTGAGTTATATATAATGGGTGTATAAGAAAAATATGACCCCACTGGTTAAACAGTTCTGGGATGAAAAGGGGTCCTTTTTCCCCTCACCTGAGAGGACTGCAGAAAAAATTACAATGGAAGAAAGCTGAGGAGCTTTCTGATAAAGGAAGCAGGCAGGTGAGCAGAGCCAAGGAAGGCGTGGATTCCTGCCCTCTATACCTACCGTCTTTAGCTCTTTATTTTCTTGTTATACTTTAATTAACTGGACTTGCAAATCTTTTACCCATTGTAAACAACTGATGCCAATAAAAGAAAACACCCCATTCAGTCACTTGGGAAATTAATCAGTCTCTGACATTTAAATCATATGTTCACATTTAATTACTTATAGGTATAAAAATAAAAATTGAAAATTTATTTCCATTAAATTTATATTACATGGTCTAATAATCATGTAATAATAATCACAGTCTAATAATCATGTGGATTGCAATTAAAATCAATTCCATATATTAATTTCATTTTACTTATCTTCATTTATATTGTTCAAGTGCAACATAATCTGGCATTAATGGTTAGGAAGTAAGAATGTCTGTAACATTGATCTCAGTTTCTTCACAAGTCTAGAAATAATTCAAAAGAATTTTTAAAGGTACACTAAGATCTGGCTTCTTGTTTTATTTTAAAAGATCAATTGAAGAAAGAAACAAGAGTGTTCCACCCCTCCTTTGTACAAAGATAAAAAAAAATGGGATGGAGATCACTTTCAGCAGCAGATATTTCATAGTGTGAATGGAGCCTATGAAATGTAGAGCAAAAGAAAAGATTTTGGGGGCTGGAAAAGGAACACCTTCAGAAAAATCAGTAAAAAGCATGTCTTCAGGACTTACGTTATGAGCAGTGCATTACAAACGCTCGTTAACAAACACAAAAGACAAAGAAGACAAAATCCCCACATTTGCTTATTTTATAAAAGCTAGAATTTCTGAGCTTAAATTCAGTTCCAAAATCAGAACCAAAGAGCGTCCCCGGCATTTCCACCACAATGACTGACAAGGATCAATTGCTGCAGAATGCGTTTTACTATCAACCTTGTGTTTTAATAGAATTTGACTTTTTCTACCCGATGCCCTTGTCCTCCCGACTTTCAGTGTTTTCCCGAAAATAAGACCGGGTCTTATATTAATTTTTTTGTTCCAAAAGACGCTTTAGGGCTTATGTTCAGGGAATGTCATCCTGAAAAATCATGGTAGGGCTTATTTCCCGGTTAGGTCTGATTTTCAGGGAAACACGGTAGTTTGTTAGAAGAAGTCAAGGATTCCAAGAGGGCACCAGTTCTATCCCTTGTAACAGTACGAGCCTTGTTCTATTTGACAATGGCCGACGGTACTTAGAGAACCCACCTTTTCATAGATTCGTATCATTTGTCACAAAACAGAAAAGAGAGGATAAAGATGGATCAATGCAAATCTATCAGCATTATTGGAGCTATCACTCAAGGCACACGCTTTGTTCGCGCCAGGGATACTGTGCTAAAGCAGGAGGAAGGTGCTGTTTCTGTTGTAGCCTCTTAGGGAATAATCAAGGCTAAATCCTACAACCTTAGCTCTGGTCGGTATCATGCTGGTGGTTAGAAACTCCAATCTACCACCGAAATGTAAGAGCTCTTTTCGTTTTGCATGCTGGGCCCGGAGGAAAACAATTGTAAGTTTATTGAAAAGCTGTGTCCCTTTTCTACCTCTAGATGACTATACAGAGAGTATTTTCAGGTGCTGTTTCATAGATTAGTACCTAGGTCGCTGTTTCTTTTTCGTTATTTCTTTTTCCAGGACCTGTTGATTTTGAATTGCCTTAACCGCTCAGCAGGTTCTTTTTAAAATGTGTGTGTGTGTGTTTGCATATGTGTCACAGAAAAATAGAAATATGCCCCTCTGAGTGACTAGAAAACATCAGAATCTGGGTTATAATAAAAATATAACAAGGAAACTGTATTAATGATTGTTAAGAAAACTAAAGAATGCATTACTTTATTTTAAAACGTATGACTATATCTTAAGAAATGGAAAACAATTTAGATAAATTTTTTACATTGCTATTGCTTGTTCCAGGTAAAAAAAAAAAATCAGAGCAAACAACATTCACCATTGGCAAAAACAAAACCACAATGGTAAACTCTTCAAAATAAGCAGGTCAGGTGTCACCAGTTTGTCTTTCAACATTCACTGCATTTACCAAAATCTGGATTGATTGAAATGTGTGCAATTTATTTTTGAATCAGTTTCAAGGTTTTGTTTTGTTTTGCAAGCTGGAACATAACTGTAAATCGATGTTGCAAGAGCAGTGTCCTTAGTAAGATAAATGTGCAGAGTACGTACAGAACTGATACCCAGGCCAAGCACACCCTATGTTACTTTACCACATAATTTGGGAACATTTTTTTGAAACGTTCAGATACTTCTTATGGATGGGACAGAATCAGTTACAAATGACCCTTAGCTAGACTTTCCATATGATTGGAACAGAGTGTTTTGATAAAGATGCCCAGGACAGCCGAGGAAATCAGCAGGGAGCAGAGACCATATGTTGTCCGTTTGGGATCAATATTTACTCCTCATAGCATCACCAGCACCTCTATCCTGAATAGGGCTGTAAGATGTAGGAACCCCTCAGTGGCGTTGCCAGCGGCCTTTCAGAGCACCATCTACCTACGACGTGGGAGGGATTTCTTGGCAGGACACTAAAGAAAAATCCTCAATACACATATGATATTCTGGAAAGAACCCAGCCAACTGTACAATGACTATCTTCTGAAAAATCTTCATAAGATAATATCGTAGAATATTATTGCTCTAAGGGGCCTTCGCAGTATTGTTCCACTAGGCAGGTTTTCAGGGCGGGCCAGCTCTGGCATAATGGCAGTGAACACGGTACGAGCTTGATACTGCTGAGGGAATTCTTTCCTCAATTTCTTTGTGTGACAGGTGGACAAAGACAGAGAAGCAGAGTTGCTCACAATTATATAGACATCCTTCTAGATCAGTAGTCTGATTCACATGTATTAATCAGAGAATCAAAACACACAGAGGTCCCCTAAACATCTGGTGATATGCTTTGCCCCTCCCCTTTTTCCTGCAGTTCAGCTGTGTCTGACTATGTGCATTCTCTGCTCAGTGTGCACGTCCAGTGACTCCATGCCAAACAGGCTGTAAGTATGGACAGGAAATCATTATACAGAGTGAAGAGACTCGGACTGCCTTGAGAGATGAAGGGTACGATGCTCATTTCTCCATATTATCATGTTTGGTCTGATGTGGTGGAATAAACGCAGTCACTGAGTTTTGCACTCATTTAGCCACATCGTTGTATCCTGCCTTATTCAGAAGAGAAATCAGCTCTTAATATCACCTGATCTGTACTGGCAGAAACACTTTCTTGAGTATGGATTGGGGGTCTAACCCTACAAATCTCATGTGAGCCACCTTTCGACTAACTTCCATTTAAATTTTGTTGGCATGAAAAATATAGGCTAGAGTCCCAAGTAAACAAAACGTAGAAATCGTGCTTTGTTGAATTATTGCAAAGCCCTTTGTCTCTCACTTGTAAGGTACAATATGGCAGAGGCTCTTGGCAGATGGCTAAGAGCTTTTATAACTGATGTTGAGATCAGTTGGGACAAAGGCCCATTTGTTGAATTCCAGCTTCAGACGCTGGCCTGGCTTTGCAGAGGTAAACCATAAGTGTTTGCTCTTGGATACGGATAAGAGTTTCTCAAAAAATTGATTTGCCAATGCTTGCGCAAGGCACTGCTGCACATTATGAAACATTTGCTTACCTGACACATAAGAAACAAATTTAAAACACAGTAGCAGCATGTGTTAGAAAGAGAGGTAACCCTAGGGAGGGGGTATTCCTGGGAAGCAGGAATATTTGCTAAACCCAGACTCCATTAAGCATTTGGAGATGAAGAGATGAATGAATTAGCATTTCTACAAAAGCAGCCAGGTAACTACCAACAGAAAAGGCAGCATGGAGTGGGGTGTTGTTCATGGGCTTTGGAGCCTAAAGACAGCTCTGACTTTTGGTGCTTGGACAATGTTTTTTTTTCCCTTCTTCCACCTCCCCACCACACCCTGCACCACTTCGGTTGTTCAAGCTGTGGTTTCTCAGTCTAGTTGTGTAGGACACAGCTCCCTGGCCCATGCTGGTGTTATGAGCCTTGCGTTCTCCCCAGCTGAGGCAACTGGTTGTCGGTCGGCCACTCACAGCAGCTCACGCTGGCTGCCGGCTGCTCACGATAGCTACTGGCCACTCACGCTGGCTGCTGGCCCCTCACACTGGCCACCGGCCGCTCCTTGGCAGCACATAGCAGCCCGCAGCAGCACACAGCAGCCCACCGCAGCTCTGGCGGACCTCAGGCAGCTCACAGCAGCCCAGCTCCAGGGAGAGCTGTTGTTCACAATCTTAGCTGTAGAGGGTGCAGTTCACTGGTCCTTGTGGGAGTCAAACCGGTGACCCTGGCATTAGGAGCGTGGTGCTCCAACCACCTGAGCCACCGGGTCAGCCTGGACAAATTTTTTGAAGTCTCTAAACCTCAGTTTTATTTTATAGAGTGGGACTATCTACCTGCCTTGAACATCTACCTGCCTCTTGTTTAGATGGTCTGAAAGTGCTTGTCAACTGTGAAGTTCTACACCAATGAGAATACTAATAAAATAGTAATATAACAATCACTCTCAGAGTAACAATGTCAAGTAACATTTAATACTTACTCTGTGCCAGACGCTAACCTAAGGGCTTTCCATGAATTACGTCATTGAATTGCATGCTATTGTTAACCTCACGATTGTACAGGTTAGGTAGGTTGAATAGCTTGACCAAGGTTTATTTGGCACACGCACCTGTGCTTTAACTTCCACACTGCATTGCCTTCCTTATTATAATCATTGTGGATGCCAACTGCATTTATTTAGGGATAATTTCTATGTTTTCACATATTCCATCAAAGTGACCTTTCTTGTCTAAGCCAACCACTAGCTCATCATCACTTCACACATGTTTTCTACATGCAGTACACTCATAAAGGTATAAGGAAGTAATGAACAAAAGAGGAAATTAGGAATATCATTCCAGAGTGACAGAACTTACGTACAGAGGAAAGGCTGTAGGACATTTTAAATGCAATATGAAAATCAGTACAAAATTACATAGGCTGAATTGTACTCATATGTAATTAAATCCTAAAGAATGGAGAAAGAAAATAATTGTTGCAATCACACGATCCTAGGAGTGCCTTAATTTTTATGACCAGTTGTCCATTTTTAAAATTCTTTTCTTCTGCTAAGAAAGAGTTAATCCCTGGAATGATAGTCCTATGAGTTGGTCTCCAGGCCTATGAGGATTCTAGAACTGCACTGTCCAATACAGTAGCCACTAGCTACATGCAGCTAGAATATTTAAATTATATTTAAATTAAATAAAATACAATTAAAAAAAATAGTTCCTCCATTATACTACTCATATGCCAAATACTCAACAGCCATATGTAGCTAGTGGCTATCATATTGGACAATGCAGAGAAGTCTCCATCATTGCAGAAAGTTGTGTTGGGCACCAGAGTGCTCAAGAACATACAATCAGAAAATATCCTCTTTCTGCCTTGGTCTGGTGGGACCTCAGGGGTTTCAAGTTACATTGCAGTCACACAGCGAGATTTGCAGGAATATTTAGGGCGGAACACTTGAAATAGGTGATACTTATTGTTGATCAACAGGATATGATTGGAGAATTATCTTAACCCAACTCATTCGTGCTCTCTGGTAAGTAAAGCACAGGACGTGGCAATGACAGGTTCGCTGTGTGCGTTTCACCCACACAGAGGTGAGAAAAGTGAGCAAACAGCTCTGGCCAGAGCAGTCAGAGTGGTTCAGAGAGGACGTTTTAGACAGGTGAAATGGCCCAAGCAAAGACACGGAATCTTGAAGGGCCTTCTAACCTGGTTATAGTGTAAGGTGATTTCATAGTGGTAGTCCCAAGGTGAGACAACAGCAGAAAATGGGGTTGAAGGTTCAATCTAGGTTCAAACTCTAATAGGCCTTGTATTCCCTAAAATGTTTTAATATTATCTGGGAGGCCGCAGGGCGCCTTCAGAAGTCTTCAAGTTGTGCACTGTTATGATTGGCCTAGCTTCATTTTTCAGGAAAATAATTATTGCAGAGGTGAGGAGGGTGTGTTAGGTTAGAGGTTGAGAAACAGCTTCTGAATTTTCCGTTGGTAGTGAAAATTATTGTTGTGTCCTAAAATTATTATTGTGTCCTAATTGTCAATCATAATACCTCATAGTTCAAAATGAAAATGACTTTAAAGATAATTTCTTGACATTAAACAATCATGACATGAAAAGGACAAATTAATGTCTGTTAAATATGCACTGGTATAATAGATTATTAATATGGCCTGAAACACTCAGTCATCTACTGAATAAATGAAAAAGATGTGAAAAGCAGCTGAAATCTATTTTTAGTTAATATATTTATGGTATTTATAATGCTATAATCGATGCTATAATTTATAATTAATTGGTTTCGTAAGGTTATGAAATAAAAGGGTTGAGGTAATGGACGATTATCAGGTTGGAAATAAAATGGGAAGATGGATAAAATGTAGGATGTAAAAAGATGAGAAATGAGCTAAAGCACCCTCACTGTGCCAGTGTTTGCTTCATCTTGGAAAAAGCTTTGGTAAAATGAGTGACAGACTCTCCCCTCAATTTTTCCCATTCCACCAATGTAGTCCTAAGGTAATTGTCAAAATATTCTGGAAACCAGTTCTCCCCGACCAAACCTCAGCCCAAACCTGTGCCTTATGGGTTGTGAACCATCATGTCCAGCCCCAGCTATGTTCTAGTCCCATAACTAGGAGTAAGCCACCACTTTTCATAATCAGTGAGATATTGGAAGTCCTGACTTAATAAGGAAGAAAGAGATACATATACTTAGGCCTAAAATATTTACTATAAAGTACGTAAGAGCATCAAAGAAGTCAATCTGACATTTTCCCAAAGGTTTGGACAAATCACCTTTTCCAAGAAAGGGGAGCCAGCAGCGTCCAGGGCACCCCTAGTCCTTCCCCTCATGACTCTCCGTTCTCCTATTCACCAGCTTGGGCCTCAGAGCTGACAGTCTGACCCTGTTAGCCTCCCTGAAATTCACCCTCAGACTGCAACTCTGTTTCAGAAAAGTGTACGTGAAAATGGAAGCATATATGCTTTAGTATGTATTCTGTTATTCTGACCCATATTAGCTGTGCAATTAATTGTAGTTTTATGTATATGCAACTTAAAGCCAGTCATTCTTAATGACTGTCTCAGAAACTGTTGCAAAACAAGGAAAAAAGAAGGAGGACATCTGCTTCTACCATACTGAGGTAACTGGTGTTGGATTTGTAATCCCATTGTAAACAATAGAAAGTTGAACAAAACTTATAAAATAATTATTTCATGAATTATAAAGGACATAGCATAGGACTGTGATCCCCAAGAGAAGGGAGATAGATAAGGTGAGGCCTACAATCACCTCAGCTTTCTGCCCAATAGCACTTTCTGAATTGAAGCGCAGAGAAGTGGACTCCAGCAAGACCCAGGAATCATATTAAATCAAGAAGACAGAGGTAAGAATTTAGGGAAAGCTGGACCGACTGGAATTTACAGAACAGAGAGTCAGGAGAAGGGAGTTATGCAGACAAAAAGCTACAGAAACCTGCACAGGGTCTCCTTGAGTCTGCTGCTGCATCCTAACTGGGGTGCATAGGAAGAAACTCCATGAGGCCAGGAAAGGAGAACCAGGGAGCTACAAGCACTGAGTAACAATTTTCCATCGGTCTCTCACATTTCTGGAAAGCTTGCAACCAGGGGCACTGATTACATTTAGCCTGGACTTTTTCTTTTTCACAATTGTTTGTAAAACAAACAGCCTTGGAAGACAGAGCTATAGTCTTTTTCAGGAGCGAAGGGCAAACATAATGCACTTCCCATTCTAAACGATTCGGGCTCCCTACACTCAGGGTTCTGCCCCTTTTCCACACGGTACTGCATGTACAGATATTGCCATGTGGGAATTGGGGCTCAGGAAGATAGTGCAAATGCTGATACTTGAGCTTCTGTTCCTGCTGGCAATAACGAAGTTTGTTTCTGACCCAGGAATGAGGCTTTCTGACATCCTTGAAACTATAGCAGGAGAACTTGTTAGCTTGCAAGTAGGGTAAAAGCTCAGAGACTTCACAGATTTGGGCAGTTTGGGTGATAAGGATGGGACACATAGAGATGTTGCTGTCTGAAAAATGGAGGATGAGGGCCCCATGGGCCAAATAATGGGATTTGAGAAAAGTCTGTGGGAATTAGCACCATACATAGCAAATCGTTGACCAAACCGTATGGTCAGCTGGGCAATAAACGGTTCTCCTCTTTACTGCCTGTTGTTGAGGAGGAATTTGGAGATGATTACAGGCTGCGTACTAGAAAATAGACTTAAAACAGCTGATGGTAGCTAATTCTCCTTTGAGGAGGAGGGAGAGTGCTCCTCACCAAACTTGCCATCAACTTCAGGTCTGTCTTATAACAATTTGTAATAATATTCGTCCTGGAACAATTTGATATCTGTATGGGACAAAAATTAACCTTGATATTACCTCACGACATTCATAAAATGGATAAAATAACAGTTAAAACTATAAAACTTTTAGAAGGCAACCTAAGGTAAAATCACCGAGATTTTGAGAGTAGAAAAAAGATCCTTAGAACACAAACATGAACTATATGAAAATGATTAATTGAATTTCCTCATCAAAATTAAATTCCTGGACTCTTTGAAACACATTGTTAAGAAATTAAAAACCAAGCCACCAAGTGGAAAAATATTCACAGTACATATATCAGAAGATTTATATTCATAATATGTAAAGAACTACTCAACTCAAATGAAACAAGACTCCAACTTAAAATGGACAAGATTTGAACAAGCACTTCCCAAAAGAAGATATACAAATAATCACCAAGCACATTTAAAAGATGGTCTCTATCATTAGTATCAGGAAAATTGCAAATTAAAATCAAAATGAGATACCACTATGCACAAATGGAAATGGGCAGCAATTGAAACCCTCAGACCTTGCTGGAGAGGGTGCAAAGTAGCACAAGCATTCTAGAACGTAGCACAAGCATTCTAGAACGTAGCACAAGCATTCTAGAACGTAGCACAAGCATTCTAGAACGTACTCTGCTGTTTTTTTTATCCACCCACCATATGACTCAGCAGTTTCACATCATGGTATTTACCCAAGAGAAATGAAAACTTATGTCCGTGCAAAGACTTCTATAGAATGTTCATAGCAGATTTGTTTTCTATACTAGCCCCAAATTGGAAACTTAAAAGTCCATTGACAGGTGAATAGATAAACAAGTTGTAGTATATGCATAGAAGGAAATACTTCTCAAGAAACAAAAAGGAACTTGTTAGATGAAAAAAACACTGTTAGGTGAATTTCCAGAACATCATATTAGTGAAAAAAGCCGGAACTAACAGAAGAGAACACTCTATGTGATTTTACTTGTACAAAATTCTAGAAGAGGTAGAATGAATTTACAGTGGAAGAAAGTAGATTACTGATTGCCTAGGCTGCAGTTGTGAGGGCAATGTCTGCAAAGTGGCACAAGGCAACTTTTTGGATGGTTATTCTTGGTTGATGGTGATTACCTGGGAGATGTATTTGTCAAAGCTCATCAAGCTACATATAAGGCATTCCAGTATATGTAAATAATATTTCAATAAAATTGATTTTGAAAGAAAAGATTCGAAAGTTTTTTGTTTTTTTTTTTTAAAGATTAACGTGGTATGTCAAAATGACTCAGAACCAACCTTCACAGGGTTCTCAATGGCAAAAGTTAACAATTTAAGCATCAAAAAGAGAATAATGGCTGTGGATGCTAGAAATATAAGGAATATTGAAAAGGCATTATTCCATAGTTACACAGGTATGGGCACACATGCATTCCTCCCCACCCCCTTCACACACACATCAAAGAACACAATTTAATTCTTTTGTCTTAAAAATCTTTTCTGCGAGCAGTAACTAGAAATCCTAAAACAGGATTACATTTTTAGGATCTCAAGCTTATTTGGTTTTGAATTAGTGATTTAAAAAAATATTTTTATAATATTTTTAAGCAAAACCCAGACGGAGTTTGAAAAGCCAAGTTATATAGGCACTTGCCTTGAGAATGTGACTTGAGAATGTGCCTTGCAGACTTCCAACCACAAGGAGCTGAATGACCATGGGCCCCAGCTGCCACACTTAGAAATACATTGCTTCCTGTGAACTGAGGCCTGAGGCCACTCCTAGCCAGTGACTGATTGCAGCAGGCTTGCTAGGCAGCCTGTCCCTGAGAGCCACAGGACTTGTTCAGAAGGCCAACTTTCAGCTAAAGGACAGTCTGATGACCTTGATAAACTTTTATCTGACTTCATTGAAGTCAAGAACGCCTTCAGCCAACCTTCCTTCCTTTCCCTCCTTCACTGAGAGTAAGATTTGTATCGTAGTTGGATGGTTCTTCAGCCTTTCCCAGCTCCCTCTCCATCTTTTTCTCATAGGCATTTTTGTCAGTAAAATCCTTACAAGGTTAATTTCATCTTAATGTCAGTTTTTTTTGGGGGGAAACCTGAACAAATACACAATCCAGTACAATATTTGATTAGCTTTTGTAACAATTGAGGCCCACTGATGGCTCTTTTGCTCTTGTAGGGATATATCTCCCAATATTTATCCCTATTAAACTTCATCTTATTGGTTTAAGGCCAATTATTTCAACATCAAGATATTTGTGAATCATGATTCCATCATCGTTTATACCTATTATCTTTCCCACCTTTGTAACATCCACAAGTTGACCAGTAGTTTTGTCTTCTTCAAATTGTAAATAAAAATATTAAACTGAAATATCAAATGACAGAGCTTTCTGGTCAGTCAAAAAATCTATAATAGGCCTGACAGTACAAAGTTCATGTTTTCATAAATTGAATAAATATTAGAGAATTATAAAAATAGTAAATTATATACAGCTAGAAGGTGGATAGTATCCTTATAATCAAATAGTACGTTTCCTCCAACAACATTTTGCAAACAGAAGGTTTTCATCATCATGACCAGCGAGACAGCAGTGAGACCAGAAAAATGTGGAGAAGAATATTTGAAACAAGTGATCTTTTGTAGTTCGTTTTAGAAACAAACTGTATAGTTCTTCTGCTCTGATCGTACGAGGGTAGAAAACATAGCCTAAAAATTTCAGCTCTTAATACATCAATCACTACCTACTAAATGAAATAACTTTTAAAAGGAAGGTGTTTGGATTACATTAAATGAGGATTTGGTGGTTTGCTTCATTGTGTGTTATGACAGTTCAAGAGAAAGACACGTCACTTAAATTCGTTTCTAATAATGGCAAATTTTGTTTGTGTTTAGAGTTAGGAATAGGTGTATGGGAGTGACAGGTTTTCCAAACTAATTGTTTTAAGGATAATTTGGGCAGAAGCCAAAAGAATGAGTGACAATTAAGGAAGAGAATAAACTATTCTGAAAATTCTTTTTCATCATGGATAACCACGATCATATTAAAAATAATTTTGATACTATGTACTTAAGAAGATTTATCTTTCATTAACTCATAGATTTCGTGGGATTTTTTGAAAGAAATGAAATGGGCCAAAAATACATGTTTCATGATAAATTTTGTAATTAATAAGAGGCTGAATCTAGATATGATTTCCAGTGCGCGCTCCAACATGACATCATTTCAGAGTGCTACTGATGTATAACTGGTCATCTTGTTTAAGGTCGTTGTCCCTCAATTAATCTTAGGTCCAGTTGGGCACCAAACTATAGGATACAGACTATTATTTTCTACTGTACACTTTTAGAACTCATGAACATAGAAAATATTTCATAAATGGAACAAAGACACCCATTAACTTCCATTTGCTACATGGATAAGAAAATCACACCAGCTCAGAGACTCCATTTTTTTTTTCTATGTAAAATTCTTCTATTCCTCTAAGTGCTATTAATAGGAGCATTCTATTACATGTTTCTCTTCAGACCTCTTGAGTCATAAGCAAACTTTCATCTTTAACTAATTTAATAGCTGGTGTTATGAATGGCCAGTTAATACAAAAAAGAAGCTGGTATTCATTGGTTTTTGCATAGCTGAAATAGATAATAATGAGATACATTTTTTTTGTGGATAGTGGGAAGGATGTCTTAATGGCTCCTGGAAAGGGATGAAGAAACTATGGTACTGCAGAGGACATCTTGGTAAGCAGAGATTCAAAGAAGACAAAAAAGGAACTGGATATCTCCTGACATGAATCTTTTCCCAACCATATTATTTCTTTTTAATGTCTTTTTATAAAGGCAAGAATTCAAAAAGGATGTGTTTTCCCACAAACAAGGAAGATCAAAGTAAAATGCTCTTCTGCTATTATTAAATTGACGGGGGGGGGGAAGAGAGAGAGAGAGAGAGAGAGAGAAAGATTGACTGACTAATGAAAGAAATCAAGGGCCTTAGACAGAAATGGTACAATGTTTTTACACAGGAATGAGTATGTCTGATGTTTAGAATGCATGGGTGGTGACTTGAACTAGGTAGTGATCCAGAGAGAGAATCTGAGATATGTCCCTTAAGCTACCTAAAGGCATGACTAAGAACAAGTCACTCTAAACAATCAAGTAAGGTCTGGGGCTAGGCAAACAACAAATGTGGGCACTGAGTTAGAACTGAACGCTGTGGGAAATGATAAGGTACGTGTGTAAATTCCTCTCTCATTAGACAGAAATGTGAGAACATGCCACACCTTGCTGAGGGGAAGCGGGCGTCAGAATCACTTCTGAGACTTTTGCAAGCTATGGTTTGATGCACAGACTTCCGCCGCCACCCACCACCACCCACCACCACCAGTGCACACAATCCTACCTCCTCCTTAAGAATTAGTGCCCATATGAGCCCCTGTTACTTATCAGCGGGTTATCACATCCATTGGATACAGTGGGGCAGAAAGGAGGCTGAGAACCACTGCCTCAGTGAGTTTATTTTCCTCAGCTGTCATGTGCCATTCGTGTTGCTGGGAGGGCTGTGAATGTGCAAAAGACAGCCCCGTCTTCTCATCAATCTGTTCCCCATTCCCTAGGCACGGGTGCTCACAGGTGTTGGCCTGAAAAAGCCAGCAAACGTTCACTGTGCTCACACTGCTTGGAACACTATCCTGAGAACTCTCAGAGAGATGCGCAGGGCAGAGAAGACATGACCCGTGCTCGGAGAAATGTCGAGGGCGCTGTAATTTCCACATTCTGGCACATATCTAAATATGGTCCTCCTGGCAACGCGTTTGCTGACAGCCTGACCTGGTTTTAACTCAGTGGATTTAGAAAATTAATATTAGTATTGTGAAGTAATATGACAGTCTTCCAGTTCCTTAGTTCTGTGTGCATAACACATATTTGTTGAATGAATGATAAACACAAAGATGTAGGCATAGCCCACTTCAGCTACGCTATGAATAATAGATAACGTTTCAAAAGAACTTCAAATTTTTATCTCACCATTCCTTTATTACCTTAAATATCCCAATCACAAACGCTATACAGAACACTTCCCAGACCAATTTTCTTCAAGTTTCACATTTTATCTGACTCGGAAAATAATAATAATAATAATAATAATAATAATAATAAAAATAATAACTAATACGTATTGTACATTGCTATATGCAGAGAGGGATGCTTTTAATTTTTGTGCACCTTGTTTGCGGCTCGTAAAAGTCCTTTACGGCAGATAATAACTACTATTATCCCCTTCTATACAAATGAGAAGATTGAGTTTCAGGCAGGTTAAATAACTTGCCCACAGAGCATGTAGCATGAGGATCAGAGTTAGTAAAAGGAAGGACCAAATCCATATAATGGCAAAATTATACTCTTAACTGCTACTCTATATTTCCTTGTTTACCAATACATATTTAAAGATTTGAAATACTAACAAAGATTTTTTGATTTTATATATATATATATGTATATATATATATATATATATGCCAATTGACAGCCTAAGGAAAATATTTTGCTTAAAAACACTATTATTTTAGATATTGTTTTTCTAATAAAGCAACATAAGTCTTTCTCAGAAAGAGTTTTTGAAATATAGTCAGTTCTCATTACTCACGGTCTTTATGTCCTATAAAGTAGCAGTTAAAACTGAATTCATGAATAACTATCCATTGTTTCTAAGGGAAATACAGGGTTAGGTTCCTGCCAGCCTCTGGTCACAACGTTTTCTTCAACCAATCAATACATAATCTTTCTTTGTTCATGTTTTTCTGTTTAAAGACATCTTGTTTAATCTGTATTATTGATTCATCAACTTGAACTCATGCCTGAGTGAGCCTGTCTAACAAACATATCTTCTCCAGATGGCACATCCCAGCCTTCTGTGTTTGGGAACACTAGACAACACTTCCACACAAAGTTCGGAGGCCATCCGAAAAAGCAAAACCACCAACTGAAGCAGAAAAACGAGGCACCAAATAAACCATGAAAAGCATGCTTGTTTACAACATGAGACATGAAACAGGAAAGCAGAACGTCACCTTGTTCGACGTTGGCCGGGGACAGGTACCACTGCCCTCCGCATGTCCACAAATAACTGCAAAAGCACCCCAAGTATTAACTTTTGGGTTACACACAAATCGTAGCAACGAGGTAAATTCATAAGTAATAAATCCGTGAATTATGAGGATGGACTGTGTGTATAAATCATGTGACAGAAATCACAGCAGTTAAGCTTAGTGAAGGCTACATGGTACCAGCTTATTCTTTGAAACAGCAGCTCAGAACATGGTTCTCACTGTCATCAGCCAATTTCAGCCATTCTCCAACAAGACACAAATGGAATAATCCGTTACATTCTGGTTAAAGAGGCTAAAGGCACATGGTCTTTGAATCTGCATATTCTAACTCCGTCATGCATACCTGTTACTACGCTCCTTTCCTATCTAGGCCACATTCATGGTAACTATCCACCCACCAGGAAAAAGAACAAGAGGTCTGTTAGGCGGTCGGTGGCTAAATATGACTCATGTCAGGCAGGAAAAGGGCTTTAAGCACCCAGAGGATAGAACACCAAGAGAAGTAGAATGAATGCAAAGACATGTCTGGGCTTTTTGTACTTTTGCTTTTGTTTTTATTTTGTCATTTCTACCTATTGTGAGAGCATTTCTCCGAGAAATAATGGGTAGAAACAGCTTAATCATCACGTGAAAAATGCTATTTAAAAATGTCATTTCAGATGGAAATGATACTTTTTGTAGCGGCAGGTATTTTTAAAAGCATACATACTACACATATTCCCCATGGGTCTTTACCATCCTTATCTCTGAGCTTAAATGAGCCTAGTTATTTTCTCCATTAGTGCTGCAGTAACAGCCAGCAGCTTCTTAGGAAGGTTTGCGTCTGGAGGCTGGACTATTTCTTTAATTGCCTCATGGCAGGTGGCAATTCTTGCAAAGTCACTGGAGAAAATCTATTGTTAGAATGTCATTAAAGCTACAATAAAGTAATCTTACCCTATTCTCATAGAATCTGCATTATTGCTTTTTATTTTTAAATTTTTAATTGTGGTAAATTATATATAATATAAAAGTTACTATCTTAATTTCTAAGTGTACACTTCAGTACCGTTAAGTATATTCATATTGTTGTGTGACCAATATGATGAGGAGAGAGACCAAAGGCTGGGATCACATAAGCCAATGGTCAGATCATTTGTCTCCAGGAAATAGGCTCAATTGTTAAGTTTAAAGAGAACATAAGCTCAACTTTGTTCCAAGGGTATATGTTGTCATCATACGTTTGTCTCATAAGATTTTAGCTACTTGAAAATAAAGGAATAGGTGGAAGAAACCCAAGTATCCATTGACAGATGAATGGATAAACAAAATGTGGTGCATACATTCAACCTTAAAAACGAAGGAAAATGTGACATGTGCTACAACATGGATGAACCTTGAGGACATTATGTTAAGTGGAATAAGGCAGTCACAAAAGGACAAATACTGTACAATTCCACTCATCTGTGGTATCTAGTGTTGTCAAGTTCATAGAGACATAGAGTGGTGGTTGCCAGGAGCTGGGGGAAAGGGAAAAGGTGAGTTTTTGCTTAGTGGGTACAGAGTTTTCCAAGATGAAAAATGTCTGGGCATTGGTTGCACAACAATATGAAGGCACAGAGATGTCAAGTAACTTACCTAAGGTCACCCAGCTGGTATGTGCCATGGCAGTTATATTAGTGGCCAATGTCTCACTGGTTACAGCTGACGGGCAACTAGCCACAGCTGATGGCCATCCAGTCACAGTTGATGGCCATTTACTACCTGAGCCAGCACCTTTCTATGTGAGGCCGAGAGCTTGGAAACTGCTTTTTGAGGCTTTGTCCCCACAACATCACAATGTTCTTGCTCGGTGACAAGTTGTACTGTGAATTATAGACTCTGTGGAGCAGAGGGTGGAATAGGCAGAATTTTCTACTGCTTTTCCCCCTGTGCTGGCAGAGAAAAGCCCTGACACAGGAGGTCCCAGTTTTCTCCACTCCAGGTGTTCTGTTTGGCACTTGGTTACAGGCTTTGGAAGTTAGCATGGTACCGGCCTGACTAAATAGAGTCAAATTCGTTTCAGAACATGGCAGGTTGGGGCATACTTAACATCCTTCTGGGAATAAGGTTTATATTTATCATTCTTAACTAGAAGTGCAAATACCTTACCAAGAAAGGAATACACTTCGGAATTTCAACTTCCCTTTGTGTTAGACACAAATGTCAACCGTTAAAACCACTTTTCCCAGCACATTCTCCTTACAGTTTAATTTTTCCTGTTTTCCTCATTCATCATTTTCTTTCTCTTCTCTTCCCTGCCCCATGTCCTTTACTATGTAGTGTATATTTGATATAGCATCTCAGAATTCCTCTAATGTACCACTTCAGTTGAACTTGGAAAACACTGAGGTGATTACTAATTTATTGCTGTCTTCTGCTAAGTGCTTAATGCAAGCTTAATAAAAATCAATATGTGTGTGTGCTTCTTCGTGGTAGGAATATGCTTCTGATATATGACTAGGGTGTGTAGCTGTCAGGTGATTTATTGAAAATCTTCTAAGATAATCTACCACCTCCATTTTATTGGTGTCATGGAAGATGTTTATGGCCATGTAAGTAAGTGGAAGTAGAAGCAGAGAGCAGAGAGAGACGAGCAGGTACTACATACCCTCTTCTTTGAAGGACTTGAAGTGAGCAAAGAGGTTAATAGTTTAGATTGGAGACATCTTGCCTGATCTAAATAACATCCCAAGAGAATCAGTTAGAATGCTGAATGCATTTCCAACCAAAAGGCCAAGGTTGTAAACTTGCGTAGCTGTCAGTCTTTATCTCCTGCCCCCAAACTCACTCATTTCTGGTAGGAAAGAAGGACTGGTCTTTGGCCTCACCATCTGTAGCACCCACCCAGAATCTTGACTTCCTGTCCCCTCTGTGTTGAAAGAGAGCCTTCCCCTACAAAAGGGGACCCCTTGTGAGGGATATTTAAACCATCTGCCTGCACTGAAAGAGCTAGAGTTTTTCAAGAAGATAATTTCAACTTTCTCTTTTCAATTATCCTCCCAGACGGTGTGGCGTAATGAAGTCACAAACTGCCTGAGCTCCTCTTTTTCTAAATTCACACAGAACACTTTCGGCCCCTGGTAGAGTGCCTCTGCCAGTCTGTGCTTGTGATGAGACTGCAGGAGGGGGCATCTCCCAGCCCCAGCCCAAAATACCAGTAGGACATGGTGTTATCATCTAAAGCAGAATGAGCTTCATTTTCTTCACAACTCTAAGAAATTTGACAATTCTCGGAGCCATGCCACCCTAACTCCAGCTTTTCTGAGTATCAAAATTGCCTAGAAAACTTTTAGTGTTTAATGTGGATTTTCAAAGAATTGTTTTAGTCCTACCACTACGATATCTATGGCTTCATCTACTTCGTGACAACAGCTCTAACTCAAAATACTGGAATTCTCCAAAATATCAGGACATAACGAGATTTATTACATTTATTTTATAAAAAAAAAAACCTTACTTTGGTAAACAACCACAGCTTTTTTATTAAATTTAGAAAGTTCCCTAACAGAATGAGCTCCTGACAGTGGAAATAAGCACCCTTCTCCAGAATAAAAGGCATAAATATGGCAGGCTGCAGGCAGAAGCTGTTTGCACCCTCTGTTATATCTTTTCCCATATCTTTTCTTGTTTCCCAGAAGTGGACTGATTCACTTCAGATTCCATGCTTTTAAGTGAGATTTCCCAGAACCCCCCATTGCCCCCCCCCCAGTGCATTTCTGCTAGTCACTTTCCCTTTTATCCCTCTAAGGCCCGGGCGTCCTGGCGTCCTGGAAGGCTGCTCTGCTGGCATGCACTTCAGTGATGATGAAAAAACACAAGTAAGGTGGGAAGGACCTCCTTCTCTGAGTCAAGCTAAGAGAGTGCTTCATTTTAGAGGGCACAGACAGAGATAGGTTTCTTTGGAAAGAAAAATTTTGAAAATAAAGATGCACTATCCTTACGAGTGGCTGATGAAGAATCATCATTTTGATCATTCTCTTCGTGCTTTAAAGCCGGAGGCAGCTGACAGCTTCACTGGTGCTTTGAAATTCTTTGGCTCAATTTTGCATTGTTTTAGGTGACCTCCAAAGCCATTGGCAAACAGCTAAGGCCACGCCATGGGTCTGTGTTACTGAGGACACCACCTGTGTGGCAGCTTCCCTTCAGGTATTCTTCAGGCTTCACTAGAACAACAGGTGCAAGCATCCATCATTTGATTATGGGCAGAACTTTGTCAGCCCAAGGATAGTAACTTTCATGCTGTTTGCAAACAGAGTCTCATTGGAGGCCATCTGAGGACTCTGAAGATCTTTACGAGAATCTCCAAGGGGAGAGGGTAACAATGAGGACAATAACAGAGGCCAAGGATCAACAAATGTGTTTCTTGTTGGGCTTTTAATGGGTGAGTGAGCTTTACTAATGGATCCTGCACAAATAACAGAATCATAGAGCTTAACTCTGAATTTCCAAGTGCACAGGATCGTCTCTTTTTGGGCGCACTGATTCACTTTGATTGAAAGTAGATGTCTGGAGGATTCTGCACTAAACCCAGCATGCGTGTACTTCTCCTAAAACCATGGAGGGCAAACTCAGCAAGGACCCTGGACTAGGCAGGGACACTGGCTTCTAGTCTGGCTCTACCGCTAACCACTCATGATGGTGACTTAACAAGTTATCCACTCAAGGTTTCAGTTTCCTCAGGGCAAATGGGTTGGACTAATTATCTCTAATCTTTTCTCCATCTCTAACATTCTCTGAATCTAAATGCTAATGATGACTAATGAAACTAGTTATTTTCCTGAGGTTTTCTGTCCATCATGTATTTGGCTCTCTAAGAGGGACATAAAGAAAGGCACTCTAGCAGCTCTTGTTGGTTGACATTATCTTTTTTATTTCTTACAAATGCTTTGATGCCCTGTCCAACATAATTAGTAAAATAATAATAAATATTAAAATTTGATGAAGACTCTTAAAACTTAACAGGAAATTGATTCTAAAAAGTTAAACCATTTCAGTTGAATCAGAATTATGTCAGGGATTTCTGCTATCAGAAAATGCAATAATACAGGAAAATAAAATAATTCTTATAAATATGGAGGGGAAGAAAACCAACTATTATTTCCCCAAAAATACTGTGAGTATTGTAGGTTATACTTGCCTGTAACAGAGAAAGATTATAGTTTCAGTAAAGCAAACTGACTGATGATTTTTGATTTAATTGACCCAGACCCGGCCCTACTCAGAGGAAATAGTTAATAAAGAATAGATACAGAAAAAAATTGCAAAGTTGACATATCAGGCTGTTTATTACTATAATAATAGGAATGATAGAAGAAATTATAAACATTTATTTCTAGATAAAAGTAAAAAATGTATATGACAAAAGACACCATAGCAAGATCAATAGACAATTTGATACCTTTGGAAAAATGATTTATAATGTAGATGGCAGAAAAAGGATCTATAATTTCAAAGAGTTCTTACAAATTAATGGAGAAATAAATAACCCAATGGAAGGAAGGATATGAAAGGAAGTAACAGAACTAATTACAAATAGTCAATAATTATATGAAACTATGGAATGAGGACAATGTAAAATAAAGTAAGATATTACTTTGTTCTTTTAAGACTAGAAAAATATAATGAAGTAAGTAATAACTATCGCTGGTAGAGATATGGGTAAAAGCGTTTGTAACTATATTGCTGGTATAAATGTGAAGTGATAAAATAATCTGACAATAGCTATTATAATTTAAAATACATGTGAACTTTGATCCCACAATCCCACTCCCTGAAATCTATACCTAAGAAATAAATGCACTAATATGTTAGACTATAGATATCAATATAAAATTAGCAGTATTTTCTTAGTGGCAATACTCACCAATAAGGGAATAGTTGAATAAATTGTGGCACATTCAGAACAAAATATATTGTGCAGAATGTAAAAAATAAATACAACTGCTTCCTGGAAGATGGTATAAGACATACATTTCCTAATTCCTCCTACTAAATACAACTGAAAACTCTGCACATTATACATAAAACAAACATAAGAAGCCTCTGAAAGGTAGAAGAAAGAAGGCAGATCAGGTGGGAACCTCAGGACCCAATGGGGATTGTTTGTTTGCTTGATGTTTGTTTTTTGCCTAATATATCTCTGGAGAAGGTGGTAACCTGGAAACACCAATGGATACAAAACAATAACAAAAAGTCCAAGAAAAGCCTGCTCTCTCCAGCAAAAGAAACATAAAAGGGGTAGGCTAGTAAGAGGAAATTTTAGAAAGCAATCACTCTACTACAGCCAAACACCACAGGGGAGGAAAGCAAAACAAAACAAAACAAAATAAAGCAAAAACACCTGTAGTCCCTCTTCCACACAAATCAGCAAAGACTAAGTGGAGAGCCTAGACTTCTACCCTCACCAGGTTTTAACAAGGCACCCAACATTCTCTGCCACAGGTGGTGTTGGAGGAGGCAGACTAGGAGACTTAAGACTGTCATCATCTCCTGGCAGTAATGAGGTGCGCCTCTTCTCCTCCTCTCTGGGTAGTATTAGAAGAGGCCTTAGGGCAACCAACTGAATGGGAAAAGATTTTTGCAAACAGTGCCTCCGATAAGGGACTAATATCCAAAATATACAAGGAACTCATGAAGTTCAACAACAAAAAAACAAACAACCCAATTGAAAAATGGGCAGACCACATGAAGAGACATTTCTCCAAAGAGGACATGCAAATGGCAAATAGACATATGAAAAATGCTCAACATCACTAATCATCAGAGAAATGCAAATAAAAACCACAATGAGATATCACCTCACCCCAGTCAGAATGGCTATCATCAACAAGACAAATAGTCACAAGTGTTGGAGAGGCTGTGGAGAAAAAGGAACCCTCATACACTGTTGGTGGGAATGCAGACTGGTGCAGCCGCTATGGAAGGCAGTGTGGAGGTTCCTCAAGAAATTACGAATAGAATTACCATATAACCCAGCAATCCCTCTCCTGGGTATCTACCCAAAAATTTGAAAACATTTATACGTAAAGACACGTGTGCTCCAATGTTCATTGCAGCTTTGTTTATGGTGGCCAAGACATGGAAACAACCAAAATGTCCTTCGATAGATGAATGGATAAAGAAGTTGTGGTATATATACACAATGGAATACTATTCGGCGGTAAGAAAAGATGATATAGGAGCATTTGTGACAACATGGATGGATCTTGAGAGTATAATGCTAAGAGAAATAAGTCAGACAGAAAAAGCAGAGAACCCTATGATTTCACTGATATGTGGTATATAAACCAAAAACAATAAAAGAACAAGACAAACAAATGAGAAACAAAAATTCATAGACACAGACAATAGTTTAGTGGTTACCAGAGCGTAAGGGGGGTAGGGGTGGGAGATGAGGGTAAGGGGGATCAAATATATGGTGATGGAAGAAGAGGCCTAAGGGGCGAGTAGGGACTTCACTATCCCCAGTAGGAATGAGGCCACTTACCACCCACTACAGTGTCGGTGGAGGGCACTTGAGAGCAGTAACAAAACACTCTCACCCCTCCCAGCCAGGAGGTGTCAGTAGAGGCCTAGTGGGAGGCCAGAACTTCAACCTCTACCCAGCAGTAAGAAGGAGCCACCTCCCTCCAGGTTATCAGTGAAAGCCACGTGAGGAACCTGGATTTCTACGCCAAGGTAACAAGGTTCTCCACCCCCTTCCTTATCAGAACACTGTCTGAGGAAGCCAGCTAAAATAGAAAGTTAAAATAAGATGCAGCGGTATAAAATGGAATAACCAAAGTGTCCATGTTTCAATTGAAAATCACTTGTCATACCAAGATCCAAGAAGATATCAAAATGAGTGAAAAAAGACAAACAGATGCCAACACTGAGATGACAGTGATATTCGAATTATCTTACAGAGATTTTTAAGTAGCCATCATAAAAACATCTCAAAAAGTGATTACAAATAAGCTTGAAACAAATGAAATATAGACTCAACAAAGAGATAGAAACTTTCCAAAAAGCAACCGAATAAAAATTTAGAACTGAAAACACAATAACTGAAACAGATAATTAAATGGATAGATTTTATCTATATTAGAATGAAAGGGACAGAGGAAAGAATTAGTGAACTATGAGATAGACATATAACAATTATCCATTCTGAACAACAAGAGCTATTAAAAAGAAAGAAAAAAAGGAGCTTCAGGGACCTGTAGGATTATAACAAAAAATCTAACGTTTGTGTCATCAGAGTCTTAGAAGAAGAAGAGAAATGTGGAGTTAAAAAGTAATAAAAAATTAATAAAAATAGCTAAAAAGTCCCCAAATTTTGGGAAGACATAAATCTAGATTCAAGAAGCTGTGCAAACTCCAAACAGATTTTTGTTTTGTTTTTTGTTTTGTTTTGTTTTTGTTTTTTTTTTGTTTTTATCTACACACACCAACAGTGAGAACGAAAAGACAAAAAAAAAAAAAAAGTCTGAAAACTAAAGACCAGAAACAATCTGAAAGCAATGAGAGAGAAATGAGAAAGGAAGGACTCCTTATCTATAGGGAATAAGCAATTAGAATGACAGCACATTTCTCATCAGAAACTATGGAATCCAGAAAAAAATGTCACCACATTTTTCAAGTGGAAAAAGAGAACTGTACACCAGAATCCCATATCCAGCAAAAGTATTCCTCAGAAATGAAGAAGAAATCAATATATTCTTAGATGAAGGAAAAGTGAGAATATGTGTTGCCAGCAGAACTACCTTAAGGAGTGACTAAAGGAAATTCTCTAAACAGAAAGAAAACAATAAAAGAGGAAAGGAAGAAAGAACATGGTAAGCAAAAATATGGATAACTACAATAGACTTTCCTTCTCCTCTTGAGTCTTGTAAATTATTGACTCAAAATTGAAAGTTGAAGCAAAAATTATACCACTATCTAATGTGGTTCTAAATGTATGTTGAGAAAATATTTAAAACCATTATATTCATAAATGGGGAAGACTAAAGGGATGTATTGGGAGAAAAGTGCTTTATGCTTCATTTGAACTGTAAAAGTAACACCAGCAAACTGTAACAGTTTATGCATATATGATGTAATACCATTTAAAAAGCTACCATTTAAAAAGCTATACAAAAAGATACTCTCAAAAACACTACAGGTAAATAAAAATGGAATTCTAAAAAAAGTTCAAATGACACACAAAAAGTCAGGGAAAAGAAAATAAAAAACAGAGAATAAACAGAAAAGAAAAAATAAAATGGCAGAATTAAGCTCTAACATGTCAATAATTATAATAAGTGTAAATAGTTTAAGTATATCAATTAAAAGACAGAAATTGGCAAAATGAAGTGACAGAAACTCACTTCAAATATAATGACTTAAAAGAATGAAAAATATGTACCATGCAAACATTAATCAAAAAAAATGCAATAGTACCTATATTAATATCAAGTAAGGTGAGGTACAGTACAAAGTAAACTACCAGAGATAGAGACAGGCATTATGTAAATATAAAAGGGTAAATTCACCAAGACGACATAATAATACTAAATAAGTTTGTGCAGAGTTTCAAAACATGTAGGGTAAACTCTGATAGGATTGGAAGGAGAAATAAACAAATCCACAATTATAGATGGAGACTTAAATACCTCCTTCTCAACAATTGATAGAGCAACTGGATAGAAAATCAGCAAGGATTATAGAATAACTCAAAATATCATCAACTGAGAGGATGTAATTAACAATCATAGAACACGCTATCCAACAACAGAAAACACATTCTTTTAAAATGCTCATGGGACATACACCAAGATAGGTCATATCCTACGTCATAAAGCAAACCTCAACAAAATTTTTAAAAATAGAAATAATCCAGAGGGTGTTCCCTGACCACAATGAAATCAAACTAGAAATCAATAGCAGTCACACAAACACCTATACATGAGTATTTATAACAGATTTATTCATAATAGATCTAAACAAAACAACCCAGATGAATTTCAGTGGGTGAATGATTAAGCTAACTGTAGTAAACCCGTATTATGAAATACTACTCAACAACAAAAAAACACAAACAACCTGGCTGAATCTCCAGACAATTATGCTGAGTGTAAACAGTCAATCCCAAAAGATTCCATAGTGTATGATTCCATTTATATAACATTCTTGAAATAAAATTATAGAAAAGCGGGGTGGGGGGGGGAATTGTGGTTGCCAGAAGTTAAAGTGGGGTGGTGGTGGGAGGGAAATGTGTATAGCTATAAAAAGAGCATGAGTGATGAAAATATTTTCTATCTTGATTCTATCAATGTCAATATCCTGATCATAATATTGTACCATAGTTTTGCAAAATGTTACCATTGGGAAAAAAAATGGATAAAGGGTATATGGGATCTCTCTATATTGTTTATCACAACTGCATATTAATTTATAATTATCTCAAAGTAGAATGTTTAAAACATTTTTAGAAAGGAATGAAGGGAAAGATTGGATGGATGGGTGGATGGATGGATGGATGGACAGACAGGTAAGAGGGTAGGGGAGGAAGGAAACAAAAAAAAGATCTCTCTCTCTCTTTCCCAGCTGACTTGATTGGAGTTTCAATGACACATTTTTGAATGAGGGGATAAAAAGGTACCAATAGATGTATAGTATGATCTCATTTTTATTAAACAGAAAATGAAACAAACTATTAAGTATAAAAATTTGGAACGAAAGACATTAGCTATCAGCATGGTTTATCTTATGTAGGTGAGGCAGAAAGAGTACTATGGGGGAAAGTAAGGAGAAAGGGATTATTAAAATGTTATAAAGAAAGAGGAGAGAAAAAGTTCACTGAAATCATACAAATAGAGTGTGCCAAAAAAAGGTATACACATTTTAAGAAAGGAAAAAACTGTATTAAAATTGTAATACTCAATATATACTGATAACTAAAGATGAATAGAAGTCACATGTATACATTTTTTTGGCACTCCCGGTATACAAGGTCAGACAATTAAGTTTGCAAACTCATCATGTAGAAACAGTGCTACATACCTCATTGCTGAATATCACTATGGTCACCTTCCAAGTCCTCCCCTTGGGAAGCTATGCACCGACACCAGTGCCTAGTCCACCCTTTAAAGCAATTTGGGAACTCTTTTTCTGGAATGGCCATCAGAGCAGTCATTATATTACCCTTGATGTCCTGAATGTCATCAAAATGTCAAGATTTCCTTTATCTTCAGGTAAAGAAGGAAGTCATTGGGGGCCAGATCAGGTGAGTAGGGAGGTGTTCCAATACAGTTGTTTGTGTACTGGCTAAAAACTCCCTCACAGACAGTGCCATGTGAGCTGGTGCATTGTCGTGATGCAAGAGCCATGCATTGTTGGTGAGCAGTTCAGGTTATTTTCATCTAACTTTTTCACGTAGCCTTTTCAGCACTTCCAAATAGTAAACTTAGTTAACTGTTTGTCCAGTTGGTACAGATTCATAATGAATAATCCCTCTGATATCAAAAAAGGTTAGCAACATCATTGCAAAAGTTCACAAACTTAATTGTCAGACCTTCATATGTGTGGGTAATATGCATAAAGAAACTAGAGGAATATAGCTAGAATTAGACCTCTGTGGTCCATGAGTATGCCTATATCATTAAGAAGAGTTTTATAGTAATATATTACTATGCTTCCTTTTCATCTAGACCAAACAACAAACAAAAACCAAACAAATCAGCCAACCTCTAGGTATGAATGTGGGGTAGACTGTCTGCCAATAATCCCACTCCACCTCTTTTGGGGTAATTTGTTACACTGCAATAAATACCTAAGACATGTCTATAGGTATATAAATGTTTGTAACAGAAAACAGCATGCTGTGAACAAAAACTTACTTATTAAAAGTGGTTGTTTAGCAGTGTCAAGAGGAATGAGAGGGGGATGATTAACTTTCAATTTAAACCTCTTTATACTATTCTACTGGTTAATTACAAGTGTATATTATTCCCTAATTTGAAAAACATCAATTTAGAAAAAATTTACAAGAAGAAATAAAATGTTCTATTTAGTTTTTTTGTTGTTGCTGTCATTGTTAGAATTGGCCTTAGGAATGTATCTTCCTCTCATTTTATTGTTATTTTCAATTATTGACTGCGGTATTCCATAGACCTCAGTTTCAGACAGTTGTATATAATGTTGATTTCAAAAACAACTTTATAAATTTTCTTCAAAAAATAAGGGCCAAAAACATGGGAAAGTGGCTGTGAATTCACAACTAAAACATTGTGATCTTCTTTAAATATGCTGTCAAAACTAAGCAAGAGATAGGCATTAACAAAATTGATTTTAAAATATTCTCAGTAATGCAGTCCATAAGATACATTAGAAAGAACATTAGCTCACTAAACATTTTATGGTCCTATAACATTTTTACTAGCTTTCTCTGTCCTTAACAGTGATACAGCAATGATAAGTCTGCAGGAAATTTAGGAGAAGCATGAAAAACTGATAATGCTTTCTCTGTGAGTTGCAGTTTTCATTTTTATTAACTATCATACTTATTGCATAGTTGATTTATTTAGGATCTTGCTGGATTTCCTATAGGGTCTACAATTCCTGGCCAAGGCCGTTTTCATTGATTCAATTCAACAGATTTACATCTATAGTGTCTACTATGTGCTGGGCCCGGTGCCAGGCGCTTGGAGAAAGAAAATGAGAGTTTAAAACAAAAGCAGAGAAATGGTCAATAACTAGATAATGATATAGTGTGGAAAGTAAAACATTTGAAAGGAAAGTAAAACATTTGAAAGGACTAAATAATGGGTTGGAGGCAAAGCCAAAAAAACTAGACAAAGTAGGTTCCATCTGAGCTGGCTTTAAGGAGAAGAAGAGTTTGGCATGCAGATAGGATGAAGAAGTGTGTTTCAGACGGACTGGAAGGGTGCAGGAAAGCACAGGACTGTGGAAGAACACGGTGTGAGTAAGACAGAAAATGTAGTTCATGAGGATGAAGGAATCTGACGCAGGGTGTGTGACTGCAGGGGGTAGAACAGTACTGAAATTAAACCAACGGGCTCTTTTTCAACCAGTGTCAATTTAGTGGGGGAAAGAATAGTTTTTTCAACAAGTGATGCTGGAACAATTGGATATCCACATGCAAAAAACAACAAAAAAATGATGCAAGTCTCCTTCATTAGGACATACATAAAAATTAATTCCATGTGATCACAGACCTAAATGTTAGTTCTAACACTACAAGATTTTTAGAAGAAAGCATAGGAGTAAATGTTTATAACTTTGCGTTAGGTTAAGCAAAGCTTTCTTAGACACAACACCAAAACCAAAAGCAGCATAGGACTAAAATAAATAAAGTGGAATTCATCAAAATTAAACAAAATTTGTATTTCAAAGGACATCATCAAGAAAGTGAAAAGACAACCCACGGAATGGAAGAAAATATTTTCAAATTATATATAACAGTTATACACAAGAATATATAAAAAACTCCTATAACTCAACACTGTAAAAAGACAAATAACACTATTTATAAATGGGTTTTTTATCCTTAAAAAGAGATTTAACAAACATTTATTCAATGAAGATATACAAATGGCCAATACACAAATTAAAAGATGTTCAAGATCATAAATCATTAGGGAAATGCGAATCAAAACCACAATCAGAAATTATTCCATACCCCCATAGGATGGCTATAGTAAAAAATGTAAGTATTGGTAAAGAGGTGGAGAAATCAGAACCATCACACATTGTTGGTGGAAAAGTAAACTGGTGCATTCACTTTGGAAAATAGTTTGGCATTTCCTCAAAAAATTTAATACAGAGTTACCACATCACCCAGCAATTCCAAGGATGTGTCCAAGAGACAGAAAAACATATGTTCACACAAAACGTGTAATGAATATTTATAATAACATTAGTCATAATAGTCAACACATGGGAAGAATCCAAATGTCCATAAACTGATGAATAGAGAAACCAAATGTAATATACTCATACAATGGAATATTATTCAGAAATAAATAGAAATGAAGTACTGATGATACATGCCACAACATGGATGAACGTCGAAAGCATTATGGTGAGAGAGTAACCAGGCACAAAGACCCCATATCATATGATCCCATTTACATGAACTGTCCAGAATAGGCAAATCCATAGAGATAAAAAAGATACTAGTAGTGGCCAGACACCATAGGGTAGGATTGAAGGGAAAATGGGAAGCGACTACTTACTGGGTGTGGGGTTTCTTTTTTGAGTGATAAGAATGATTTCAAACTGATTGTGGTGATGGCTACACCATTCTGTGAATATACAAAAAAACACTGAATTTTACACTTTAAATGGTTGCATTGTAGAGCACATAAATTATATCTAAATGAAACAGTTTTTAAAAATCTATGTCATATTAAAAAACAAAAACACAGACTCTAGAGCCAACCTACTTAGGTTGGAATCTATCTGTGCTCTACCCTTAGCAGTCATGAAACCCTGAGCTAATTTCTCTGTATGCAATTTCTTCATCTGTAACTAAATGAGTACCTCCAGCTGAGATTTCAAGGGAAATTTTCACAGAGGTGGAATATATATATATATATATATATATATATATACATGCATATATGTATATGTATATATATATATATACACATGTATATATGTATATGTATATGTCTATATGTGTATACACACACACACACACACACACATACATAGATTATGAGATGAAGACCTTAAAAGGCAGGAGAAAGGAACTAACACTTCTGGAACACCTACTGTGTGCCAGGGTATGTGTTAACCATTCTATGTACATTACTGCAGTTTATTTTGCCTGCTTTGTACTTATAAAAAAAATTACGAATAGAATTACCATATGACCCAGCAATCCCTCTCCTGGGTATCTACCCAAAAAATCTGAAAACATTTATACATAAAGACACGTGTGCTCCAATGTTCATTGCAGCTTTATTTACGGTGGCCAAGACATGGAAACAACCAAAATGTCCTTCGATAGCTGAATGGATAAAGAAGTTGTGGTATATATATACAATGGAATACTATTTGGCGGTAAGAAAAGATGATATAGGAGCATTTGTGACAACATGGATGGATCTTGAGAGTATAATGCTAAGAGAAATAAGTCAGACAGAAAAAGCAGAGAACCCTATGATTTCACTGATATGTGGTATATAAACCAAAAACAACAAAAGAACAAGGCAAACAAATGAGAAACTAAAACTCATAGACACGGACAATAGTTTAGTGGTTACCAGAGGGTAAGGGGATGGGGAGAGGGAGATGAGAATAAGGGGGATTAAATATCTGGTGATGGAAGGAGAACTGACTCTGGGCGGTGAACACACAATGGGATTTATAGATGATGTATTACAGAATTGTACACCTGAAATCTATGTAATTTTACTAACACTTGTCACCCCAGTAAATTTAAAAAAATGTTTGTTTTTTAAAGATTTTTATTAAAATATAGCCAATATGCAATAAAAGAAAATTGACTCTGAAAATGAAGTGATTAAGAGACGAAGTAGGGGTTCAATTGCAGGCCCAGAGTCTCCCTCGTCTGGCCTTAGTGACACCTGTGAAATGGGAAGTGTACATGGCCAGAGGAGGGTGTGAGGTGAAGTTTGCCCGGCAGCGTGCGAGGGGGCCGGGGTAAGGGCAGTCAGGCTGCTTAGGAACTCTGATAGCCAGACGAGTATTCTGGATTTCACCCCATAGATAATAGGGAGCATGGAATTACTTATCAAACAAGGCCATAAGCAATAGGGATGTATTTTTATATGTAAAAATTTAAATTCATGTTGTATGTTATTCTGTAGCTCAATTGAACCTTTCGGAAACTTTGCAATGTTACCCAAAATAGACGGTCTGACAAGCTTGCCTTTAGTGAATTTGAGAAGAGAAATCAGTTTGCTTTCACAATTCAAGGATGACTTTTAAAGACAAAGTACAATCCTTTCTGAGTCTGAGAGTTTGCTAATTTGAACTTCCGGTTGTTATCAAATGACAGATTGGTTTTGATGTGAGTTTTGGAGCTAAAAATAGAAAACAGAAGGCTTTAAAACTCAACATCTGAACCAAAATTGAGGTCTCCCTTATATACAAGAGGTCAGGGAAAAGAAAAACCATCAAATATGTAATTATTAAATCGAATAGCAGGTATGCACTGCCTACTCATTTATTCAATGGTGTGCTTTTTTGTTTTTGTTTTTGATGAGTAGCGTAGGCAGCATGAAGCCTTGCCTATGCCTCCTACATGGAAAGAAGAGCTTCTTTCAAAGCCATCAACAAGCAGAGTGCTAGGAAGCATTTGAAGTATCTAGGGACTGTCAGAACTGGCACGCCCAGGTTGGCACCACTCTCCTGAAGAAACAGAGAGCTAATGGAGTACACTCAGTCCCATTCCAGGTGGTACCCAGGCTCAAGTCATGCTGCTAGATTAGTGCCGGACTGTGGAACATCTCGAATGCAAGGGAATTTTTTCTCTCTAAGCCAGTGGTTCCCAGTGGAGATCTTACATCTCCTAGAGGGATGCATTTGGGGTAAAAGTGAGCAGAGTACATTTTGGGTCATTGCAATCATTGGGAGCTTCTGGTAGAATTTAGTGACTATCCTGAAAGCCATGGGACAAACCTGCATAGTGAAGAATTGCCCTCCATTTTCCATGATTTTCAAATCTCCTACCACATAAGTTATTACCTGATTTTCTCTGAAACTGGGCCTGAATTCCATTTTATGTACAAACAGAAAGTGGTTTTCACATGATTTGAATACACTTAATTTTCCAGCAGTGAACCTACCATGAAAATTGTGAGAAGCTTAATATTTAGTCTTATTTAGCCTTATTCTTATTTAGCAATTGTTTTAAAATGTTAAATACCATCATTTATGTTTAAAGCATTTATTTTTTAGTTACCTAACTTTTTTTATTAGTTTCAGGTGTACAAAACAATGTACTAGTTAAGACATTTATACCCCTCACAAAGTGATAGCCCCCTTCCCCAATCTACTACCCCTCTGACATTGTATATGGTTGTTACAATTCCATTGACTCAATTCCCTATGGTGCACTTCATATCCTGACTATAGACGTTAAATTATAGTTGACATTCAGTATTATTCAGCTTCAGCTTCAGATGTACAGCACAGTGGTCAGGTGTCCATGAAGTGGTCTCCCATCACATACCCTACAAAATCTTTACATTATTGATTATATTCCCCAAACTGTCTTTCATATCCCCACAGCAATCTTGCTGTTACCAATTGTGCTTTCTAATCCCCTCACCTTCTCCCTCATCCCCACCCCCTCCCATAGTTACCTAACTTTTTAAATACTGTTTCCATGCACCAATTACACAATTTTTCTCTAGTTCTTATAGTTTTATAGGTTTTTTATTCCTATTGTCTCATGTTATAACACAGAGAATTTATTATTATGACAACATACATGAATAAAGCCTGGCTCATTTGCAAGAAATAAAACTTTCTCATTCTCTCAACATTAACAGATGAAAATTTGTCTTGACATTCAATCTTTAATTAAGATTATTTTCTTCTGCTTTTTATTATGGAAGGTCACCTGTTATTCCTCACTCCAACACTGGTTTTATTCTAATCCCACTCTTACCTCCATTCTTTTATTTTCCTGTAAACTTCTACCAAATGGCGTCTCATATTCTTACTTCTTTTGAACCTAAACTCTTCACTATAAGCATTATTATTATCTTTTAATGTAGTCAAGCTTAACATTATATATTAAATGCATAATCATTTAATTATAAATTACTTTCCTTTTTATTTCATTTATTATACTTAAGGCATTATATTGGTTTTTGAAATGGTGTGTATCTTCTGTCTATAAATTTCCTTTCAAAATAGTAAATGGAGTGTACTTATTTGTTATAAAACTTTTCATGAAATATTGGTTATACTAACTGGTTGCAGTAACAAAACACTTTTCACATTTTATATCTGAAAAAACAGAATATGACTCATCCAAGATAACACATAAAGAATAAGCTTTAATATCTTAAAAGTTACAACATCTTAGTTTCTTTATTCTCAGTTTATGGCCTTGGATTCATCATTAAAATGCTTTATAGTTCATCATTTGGGTACTTGGTAAATATAAGTTGTAGTTGGAGGTGCTTATAAAAAATTTGCATCGAGCTTATTATTATTATTATTATCATTATTAATGTATTAATTACACGCAGACATCATACTCAAAACTTTCCATCTATTATCTCATAAAATCCCCATAATAATTATGCCAAATAGGTATTGGTTACGTATATTCATAGATGACTAAAATGAAGCTTACTTCAGTAACTTTAGTTGTTCAGTTTAGTTTAGTTGTTTTGTTCAGTTGTTTAGTTGTTTGTTCAGTTTTGTTCAGTTGTTTAGTTGTTTAGTAGTTCAGTAACTTTAGTTTACCTTTGATGACAAGGCTAGTAAGTGACAGGGGCCTAGACTCAAACTTGGGTCTCTGTCTCCAACACCCATGTATTCTGTCTCCATAAAGAACAATGTTCTTTAGTTTTGTGTTAAATGTCAAACACAAAAAGAAATATTTTAGATTGCAGCTGAAGGTAGGATTGCTTTCAATAAATCCTTAATTCAAAAATTAAGGAAATCAAAAATCCCTACCAGTATTTCAAATGAAAATGATGGAAGAAAAGACACTGTAACTCACACTGGTGGCTTATGGATTTTCACTTGCTATTCCATGATCACATGCCCTTTCTCACCACTTGAAATTGATTCATCCAATATTGCTCTCCACAGGACCATGTCAAACAGGAAATCACAGAGTAACCTCTAAAATGATATTATAATTTGTGCTATGCAAAATGGTAGCCACCAGCCATATTTGTTTAGTGAGCATTAGAAATGTGATTAGTCTGATTTGAAATGGGCTGCAAGTGTGAAATATTCCTCATATTTAGTCTAAAAAAGTGAAATATCTCATTAATGATTTTTATGTTTATTTTATGTTTTAATGATATTTTGGAGATATGGGCTAAATAACGTTATTAAAATTAATTTCATCAGCTTTTTACTTTCTTTTATGAGATTTTAAATGATACATTTGGCTCACATTTGTGGCTTGCATTATATTTCTATTAGATAACATCACTGTGGGCCATATATCTTTTCAAGTAACCAACTTTAAAATCAAGTCGCAGAAAAAATTTTTTTGAACAGAAGCAAAATAACACAATACTTAGTGTGCTAGTGGCGGGTTCAAGATTGCAGCTTTCTGACCTGAAGCCCTAAAACTCCTAGAAGGAAATGAAGGTAGTAAACATTTTGACATCAGTTTTAGTAATATCTTTTTGGATATGTCCTCTCAAGCAAGAGAAACAAATGTAAAAATAAACAATAGGACTACATCAAAGTAAAAAGCTTCTGCACGGTGAAGAAAACCATCAACACAATGAAAAGGCTACCTACTGAATGGGAGAACATATTCACTAAAGATATAGCCAATAAGTAGTTAGTATCCAAAATATATAAGGACTTTATAAAACTCTATAACAATAAAATAAACAATCCCACTGAAAATGAGCAGAAGATATAAGCATGTCTCCAGAGAAAACATACGAGTACAGATGGCCAACAGACATGTGAAAAGATGCTCAACATCTCTAATCATCAGGGAAATGCAAATCAAACTCACAATGAGATACTACCTCAGACCTGTCTGCAAGGCTGTTATCAAAAAGAACAAATAACAAGTGTCAGCAGGGATGTGGAGAAAAGGGAACCCTCGTGTGCTGTTGATGGGATGGTAAATTGGTGCAGCAACTATGGAAAACAATATGGAGATTCCTCAAAAAAATTAAAAACAGTATTACCATATGAGTCAGCAATTGTACTTCTGGGTACTTGTCTGAAAAAATCCAAAACACTAATTCAAAAAGATCTATGCACCCCTAGGTTCACTGCAGTGTTACTTACAATAGCCAAGATATGGAAGCAACCTAGGTGTCTGTTGATAGATGAATGGATAAAAAAGATGTGAGATATATAAAAAATGTATACACACGACTTGTATTCATCTTTTGTTATTGGTATATATTGAGTATTATAATTTTAATATAGTTTTTTCCTTTCTTAAAATGTGTATACATGTTTCTGGCACCCTGTGTGTGTGTGTGTGTACATGTACATATATGTGTATACACAAACACACACTATATATATGTAAATATATATATGTATACACACACAATGGAACATTACTCAGCAATAAAAAGTAACAAGATCTTTCCATTTGTGACAACATGGATGGATGTACAGGGTATTATGCTAAGTTAGACAGAGAAAGACAAACACCACAGGATTTCACTTATATATGGAATCTGAAAAAACAAAACAAAGGAACAAACAAACAAAAAAACAGACTCACAGAAAAAGAGACCAAAATGATGGTTGCCAGAGGTGTGGGGGATGGATGGATGGGTGAAAAAAGTGAAGGGGAATAAAGTAAATAATAGTGTGCACGGTGACGGATGGTTACTAGACGCAGTGATCCCATTGTAAGGTATATAAGTATCAAATTTATATACCTTACAATGTAATCACTATAAATATAAATGTCACTATGCTGTACACTTGAAACTAATATAATATTGTACACCAACTATACTTTAATTTTTAAAAAATACTCAGTGTGCTAGAAAAATTATTTGATAAAATTTCAATATTAGTTATGTCTACCAGTTAGATGCATAAACTTTGACAAATCATTTAATACCTAAGAACCTCTGCTTCTGTAAATTCAAGGTAATAACTATACTCCTTTCCTCATAGGTTTGTTACAAATGTAAAACGAATAATTATTTCATTTGTTCATTCATGTCACCAAAATTGAGCAACGGTCTACTATGTGGTAGCCACCAGGGGTACAAAGAATAATAAGTTTTGGTACCTGCTCTCAAGGAACTTATTGTAGAAGTTACAGAATACTCCTCGAGCCATGATATAGAGTACCATTGTGTCATGTGCCTATTGAACTCTGCTTGGAGGATTAAGAGAACGGTCCACAGAGGGATTAGTCTCTACTCTGCCTCTTGACTATGAGAAATTATTTACCAGGTTTAGAACTCAGGGAATATCTTGTCTTCATGGGTCCAAGTTATGAAAAAGCAGAGAGTGCTCAGTGAACAACAGAGGGGATTAAGGAGCTGGCAAATAATGGAGTAGTGCAATCTTTCAGTGTTGGAAGAAGGTTCTGATGCTGAGAGAGCGGCAAGGGGAGGAACCACAATCACTTACTAGCTTTTGGAGATGGTACCCATATTCTACTGTAATTTTGGAATCCTTTTTCCTTCCTCAAAGGAAGACGCTAATAAAAGATATAAATGTAAATTAGTGGGACTTAATCAAATAGTATCCAACGATTAATTTCTGTAAAAAAATTTATGGGGAAAATAATATATTTTTTAAAGCATACAGTCAATTCTTTGAGTTAGGACAATGACTGATAAAAGGGTCCAAATTTCAACAGGATAATTGCAGGGTTTTTTAGGGAAAGGGGTATCTTCATAAAATAATTTGAGCCTGCAAGAAGTCATTTAGACCTATCAGTATTTCTGGAAACTGAATTAGTTTCTAGAGACAAATATACATCAAAAGTTATTCATTTGTAGTAATGCTGCAGCTAATCTGATTTAAATTTTCCATGAGACTATATTATACTAAAATTTCAATGAAAATAGTAATGCGTGAATGATACTTTCAAGATTACATATTTGAGTATAACATCCTTATAAAAGGAAATTTCAAAAGCAAAAATTATGGCTGCCTTTTAACTCTGTTGTTTGCTTTAATGCACTTTTTACAGAGCTCACTGTTCAAGAATAAAAATAAACACTGACTAATCTCAAATTGATTTACAAGATATGCATATATTGTAGAACCTCAAATGAAATTGTACTTTATTTTATTAAATTTACATTATTTAAGACATCAGTATATGGGGGGTGAAAGAGGGGATGGGTGAGAAAGGCGGAGGGATTAAGAAGTACAAATTGGTAGTCACAAAATAGGCATGGGTATGTGAAATACAGGATGGGTAATATAATCAGTAATGGTGCAAAGACTACATATGGTATCAGATGAGTACTGGATTATCAGGGAGATTACTTCATAGATTATATAAATGCCTAACCACTGCACTGTACACCTGCAACTAATATAATATTGAATGTCAACTATAATTAATATATATACAGAGGGTGCCAAAAATGTATACACATTTTAAGAAAGGAAAACTATATTAAAATTGTAATACTCATGTGTATTCCTTGGACACCGGAATCATCATGCCTACTCAACCAGTTTTTGAAGACATAAAACACGGTAGTTGATATTTACAGATGGACAAGCAGTAGCAACTAACAATTCTTCCACTAGTCTCCTTGGAAAGTACTAGTTTAGGGAAAAGTACATGGTCTTGAAAATGAAAGAGATCTAGGTTTTGAGCACCTTCCATGTAACAGCAGTCCCCTGGGAGCAAGACACTCATGGAGCAATTTAACCTCCTTGAAACTCACTTTTTTTATATGTATAAAATGTGGACAACACCTCCTATGTTATAGGGTTGTTCTGAGGACGGACTAGATAAATTTTCATAAAGAATGCAGCGTAATGCTTGCCTGGCACTCAGTAAGTACTAATCTTCTCTATTCCTCTAAATATCACAGACGTCCCCTCTTCACACTGAATACTCAGCAATTTGCCAGGAAGGTCATAAAGCCACTGGATGAACTCCGAGGTCATCCTGCTGCGTATATGTTTCTGAATGACACATAATTATATTAACATACAACAATTATGCAGGGATTCATTTGTCTACAAATGGTTTTGGTCACCTTCCATGTAGCAGCAGTCTCCTGGGAGCAAGGAATAAAATAATGATCAAGACATAAACCTTCTAGACTAGTGGAAAGGAAGGAAGGATGGGAGGAAAGGAAAGCAAGCGGGGAGAGAGGGAGAGAAAGAAACGAAAAATTCCGGCATGTGCTGTGAAGGAAACAGAGATTGCAGAGATAGAAACTAGTGGGGGGAGGAGCGGATAGAGCAGATAGAGAAGCCTATTTAAAGCAGGTGGTACTTAGGCTGGATGATGAGGGGACAGCCATGCTGAGTCAGGGATGAGCATCTGAAGCAGAGGGAACACAAAAGTCATCTTAATTCTTTAGGCAAAACAAATTTCATATGTGCTGGTTTGGCCATTTCCATGACTCCCCGCTGTTCAGGGCTCTTTGGTAGATGTTTGGGAAGCACTGCTCTTGAGAAGATCTGGAACACAAGCTGTAAAAGGTAGGTATGGCAGATAAAAACCACTCTCCTTTCCCCGTCTGTATTTAAGTTGGCAGCTGGCAAGGGCTATAACTAAGTATTCACAATGAACGGATACGACTCAAATATGGAGGGAAAGAATATATTTTAACTAGAGTTACATTAACTCTGAAGCTTTGGGTGGCACTTTCATTTCAAAATAGACATTCATACGAATTAAAATGAAATATTAGGTTAACGCAAAAGTAATTGTGATTTTTGCAATCATTTTTAACCTTTAAACCACAATTACCTTTGCACCAACCTAATAAAACCTAGGTTTCTCTTTGCACACTCTAATGCTTTTTCCCATGTGGACATATTGCCATACGAGTATAATAGCAATTATCTGTGTAGCCACAGGAAGTCACAGTTTTAAACTCTTTGTACATCAGTATGAATTTTACTAAATTTCGCACATTTACTAAAAAGTTCTGGTTTCCCTGAAGAAATCTTAAGAAAGGATTTAAGTTTGGTGAGTTTCTTGAAGGAGGAATAATTTTATCTTATTTATCTTTGTGTTGCTAATAACTTGCACAGTGCTAAGGACACAAGAGGTATTTAACAAACACTGGATGAATTAAAATTAAGTTCTAATTTCCAATTGGGATTGGTGAGGGTGTACCAAGAGTCTCTCGGGCTCAGGCATTTGTCACTATACTTAAATTCTAGGGAGAGTGACAGATATGTACATTCCGTAGTATGTGCTTTTTTTTCCACAATCATTGGATTTGTCCATACTTTTGATTTCCCATATACTCTATATCTCTAATTCTTGTGAATTGTTTGTGACAGATCCTTCATGTTCTTGCTAATGGGCCTAACAAAATGCCATAACACAATGAAGCTGAGAATGTAGAAAGTAATTACACTGCTTGCAGGAAGGATGAATAGCTATGGCCACAAAACCTCTTTTGAAACTGTTCTTAGACGACTTGTCCCTGTTGCCCCAGTAAAATTACTGAGTAATAAATAAATAAATAAATAAATAAATAAATAAATAAATAAATAAATAAATAAATAAATTCTTCAGCTGTGATTTTATTTTACTTAGACTTTTAAATTGTTTCCTAAATGGAAGTGAAATTTGGACAATCCTGAAGGAAATGTACATTGTATGTTAAGAATTTTACATTAGTGCATGATTCAAACATTCTTGAAAGTGAGTGATGCTGAAATTTAGCTTTAGTCTCCTGTTTACAAATGTAAAGAAATGAAAAATAAACAGGATGAGAAACTGAACTTAAACACACATTAAGTCAACCATAGCTACATGGGTTAATTTTTTACATATTTGTATATTTATGAACATTTATATTCACTTTTAAAAAACAAAGTTTTCATTCCATTAGAGAAGCCATATTATAGTATATGCCATTCATTTCCATTTTGACTTTTTATCTAACAAAGAAAACAGCATGATAGGTGTAATCTCAGAAAGTGCATTCCACTGTTACCATAATAGCTGTTTCTTCCATTACTAGGCTGAGATCTTTCGGTCCCTGTGGATAGTTTAAGCTGCTTAGAAAAACATGTGTTTATTTAGTGACACTCTCTCTTAATCTAGTAGTAAAGAAATAACAATGACTTACACTGGACTTCATACTTATGGCTCACCAGTGACTGAGACCAGAGGAAGCTGTGAATCAGGCAGTTTTATCTCGCCAGAAAGAATCATCAGGAATCACCTTGCCAAAGGCATGAGGTTGGGTCAGAGTCATGTCCTTCCCCCATGTCATGTTACACCTTCTATCTGCATACTCATATATTGAGTGGCCTCTTCAGTCTGACTGCCAGATTACATCTTGGGCAAAACATACAGAGAGAAAAGCTCTTGAACACTCCAATCAAGAAGTAAAGATGGGGAGCCAAATTAGAAATGAGGGGAGCTGACTTCACATTTTACAAACAGTGGGAAGGAATGACCAGTGAACATTTAAATTGTGAAAACATGAGTAATTTAGTTGGAAAGCTGAGATTTAAAAATAAGAGGACAACTATAATTGAAAAAAAACCTAAACTTAGGGAGTACTTCACAGTTGCATGGAAATTCGAATTAGGCTTCAAAAATTCTCCTCTGATTTACATGTGCAGAAAAATTGTTCTCAGACGTCCTTCACCAATATTTCCTACTCCCAGAGTGCTTTTCACAAATATTTACATAAAAATTTACTTGACTCTTTTCTAGTTTCTGCGGGCCTGCTTGCCTATTCAATTTTGTCTGTCCCAGTGAAACGCTAGCTGGCAGAGTGGACAGGCAGCTGAAAATGCAGTCTGTGGTCGAGTGAAACTCTGCTGCGTGATACCTGAATGCGCATAAACTCTACATCCAATTTGGTATTTTACACCACATCAGAGCCTCCAGAGCTGAACGTCTTCATTGGAGGTTTATCAGAAAACTACTCATCATTTCTGGCCAAGAGGTAACTACGGTTGTTTCTTATTTACTTTCTTGAGTGTAGCTTTTACATGATGGAAAATACCCTGTAACTATAACAAGTTGAATGTGCTTATGATAAAAATAATAATAATAATAATAATAATAATAATAATAATAAAAATAAAAATAAAAATAATATTTTAGTCAGCAAATCTCCAGGGGAACATTTTGTCTAAAACCTTCACATGCTGCTCATTTATGGAAATCCCTCACTTGGTCATTTCTGGACTGAAACACAATATTATTTGCTGATATACACATGAGTATAATAACAACTTCTTGAATTCAGGTCAGAATTTCAACAAGAAAAATGAAGAACAGAGAGTTCCCCTTATGGGTTAATTTACTACTGGGACACATTCATATGATTTTAAAATAGGGCTTTGCTTATTTCTCACTTAGGTGTTGGGTGGTTGAGGGTTATGTATTTGTCACAGCAGAACCAGCTCAAACTGGTCCTATCGTGTTTCTACTATGACCCAGAACCAATGTTGAAATATTGCATACACCACTTACGAGTAACACTTGTGAACCCTTAACTGCTCCCTCCCACGGAACCAAAAGACCGAACATGACGAGACCCTGAAGGCGGGAACCCTTTCAGAAGTGACAGGTCCACTGTCCAGGAAGATCCAGTGCTAAAACTCCATAAATCTGGTCCCTAACCCTGGATGGGGGAGACAGATTTGAGCCTAGCCTGCTGTCTCTTTGTCAGTGGACCTTACAACAAAAGCTTTTTCTTTTCTCAGAGGAGGGTGCTTTAGTATTGGATTCTATGCACGTGGGGCAGTGAGGCCTTGCTCCATAAAAATTTTGGCAACTATACTGCCTGAGGCGCCATAGTGGGATGTGGACCCCTGACAGTGACCCTAAGTGGACACCTAGACCAAATTTGTCTAGAGGCTCGGCTACTGGGTTTCTGTTTCCTCGCCTGTCACTCCAGGCTCCTCTGTGTTACTTTCACTTCTTTGGAGAAAAGAAACGGCTTCTGGATCAGACAGACATCCATTGGGTGAGTAAATTCCTTAAAACACTTTTGCGCCTAAATTGTCTAAAAACCTGGTCCATTTGTGGGTTAGAGTTCCACCTCAGGGAGGTCTTGTTGGTTAAGAGTCTCAAACCTTGGGGCTAGGGTCATAGGTTAGAGTCCTACCCTAAGGGAGACAATAGAAAAGGTTACAGCCACTGAAGTACTTAAAGGATTGCGTTAGAGTCCCAGGATTTTGGATGTCTTTTTTTGTCTGTCTGATTGTTTTACCTGTTAAAAATTGGTGAATAGGGCTTAACTATTGGGTGACCACAGCAAAACTTTATTGAATCCGCTATGTGTCATTGTTGCTCCGGTCAGTCTGAGAGAAACCTTTCAAAATGGGGACTGTTAATAGTATATCTGATTGCAGTCTTTTGGGATATATCTTGAAAATTCAAAATTGGTCAGTATTTAGCTCTGAGCTTATGAATAAGAGAAAATGGTTTTCTTTTGTAACACTGCCTGGCCCCAATATCAGTTGGAGTCAGGGGAGAAATGGCCCAAAAATGGGTCCTTAAACCATAATACTATTTGACAATTAGAACTGTTTTGCAAAAGAGAGGAGAAATGGGGTGAAATCCCATATGTACAATCATTTATGTTTTTATATCAGAATAAAAATATACAAAAGAGATGTAAACTTATGGTTCAGAAGGAAGACACACACACACATAAAAAGCCCCATCTTGCCTGAATCAGAGGAAAATGATCTCGAGTTACTACACATCTGGCTCCTCCTTCAGTGCCTCCTGCGATTCTCCCACCATATGAAGTGGGAAATCCTGTGAGTAGTGCCAAGGCTTCCACCCCAAATTCTCTGAGGGTCACAGGTCCAGCCCTGTGACCTACTTGCCCGATCGCAGAAAGGAATGGTCTCCCTTCCCTGTACTCAGTTGAATATTCAATTGGTCCAGGGCTTATTTTGCTTCCAGCAGGGCAATATTCATTGAGACAAGTCCTGGCAGGTCTAGATGACCAAGGTCAACCTAGGGGATTTGTATAGAGCACTCCTTTTCTACCTCTGATCTATATAATTGGAAGAATAACATGCCATCCTACGGAGATGATCTTAAAAAGATGGAGAATCTCTTCACCTTCACTTTTTTGCTACTCATCATTGTGACTGGGCTGCCATACAGGCCCCCATGAATACTCTCCTCATTCCAGAGGAACACTGGATGGTATTAGAGAAGGTTCGCCAAGAAGCCAAAAGGTTCCATGATTTATAGCCAAACAATCCAATCATGGCACCAGTGGTGCAGGCCATTCCTGGAACAGAACCAGGAAGGCACACCAATGACTCAAGAGACCTTATAAACCATTATAAGGAATGTTTGGTAGCAGGACTTGACAAAGGAGTCCCAAAACCAAAGTGTTTGAATAAGATCTAGGAAATGCAGCAAGGGCCCAGGGAGAACCCATCCACCTTCTTTGAAAGGTTTTTTGAGGCTTACCAACAACATATTGATATTGATCCAGAACACTCAGATAACATGAGATCGGTCAACATGACCCTTATCAGTCAGAGCACCCCAGATAAAAGAAAAAATGTACAAAAACTGGAAAGGGGGTTGGAGATGCCAAGTCTCAGTTGGTTGAGCTTGCTTTAAAGTGTTTAATAGCTGAGATAAAATTCAGGAAAGGCAGAAGCAACACAACATGTGAAGACAAGCTGCTCTGCTTGCAGCAGCCCTCAGCCAAGACCCAATGAGATGTCCACAGGAAAGAACAAATGCCTATGGGTAAGTCCCCCGACACCCCTATGACCCAGCCAAAAAGGCCATCCATCTGTTAGACCACAACAAGGTGCCTTTTGTGGACAAGAAGGACACTGGAAAAGGAATTGTCCTAACCTTCCTTGGCAAGAAGGAACAGGGACTGGCTCCAAAAGCTCCTGCCAGATGCCAGAACACACTGGTAGCAACTAGGAAAGATGGGGCTCGGGGACTCCTTTGGAGCCATTAACTAAATTATAGACATCCAGTGGTGCTAAATTCTTATACGTTGCTTACAAATTTATCTGGGGACTTCTGCTGGTTTAGAGTTCTGGACTTAAAAGATGCCTTTTACTGCATACCACTAAGTCCTGAGTCCCACAACTGTTTGCCTTTGAATGGGACATTCCAGAGACTAATATGAAACAGCAATAGTGCAGACGGTACCCCCAGAAGGCACAGCCAAGGAAGACTTAGAAGATGCTGAGGACTTCAGCTTACAATGGAAATTACACGCTTCGTAGAGGCCTCAGTCTACAGGAAAGATGAATACGTCAAGAAGCCAACTTAACTTGGGACAAGGTCTTATCATATGCCCTACTTAGGGTAAGAATAGCCCTTAGTGGCAACTGTAATTGAGCCCTTTCAAAATGCATATGGGAGACCCTTCCTTAAGACTAAATACTATTATAGTCTTGAAAATGATTATACTGTAAAATAATTAGATGCTAGAAAATTTGTACAGTCTCTAGGTGCTACTTTATCTTCCGTGCATAAATATGCTTCTAGCTGCTTCATGCTTCCTACAGACATTCCTCTACATTGTGTGAGCCCAGGAGACTGGGTCCTTCTCAAGACTTAGAAAAATCAACCCCTGAGGGTCAGCTGCCATCGAAGGGAAATGGATCCTATGAAGTCCTTTCAGAGGACTGAGACCCCACCTGGCTAGGAAGAGAAGATGCGGACATCTCAAAGTAGACTGCTTCCACCCAAGATTCCAGACCAGGATGGTATAAACCTAAACTATCTCTGTTAAGTTGCTCTTGTTTTGGTTTAAACAGTGTGATTTACTTTCTTGGTTGTGATGTTTGCTTGTATAATCTTAGTATTCTACTTATGCTTTTCTTTTTTCACTCTTCCTGACTTACTTTGTCTCCTTATCTGCAGGAAGTAGCTAGGGTTACTGTCTCCTGTATTCCCCAAGATTGAGGAATGAACAAAAAAGGGGGATTTGTCACCACATACCCAGCTCAGTGTGGTCCTCTCCTGTTTATAACAAGACCAGAACCAGCTTAAACTTTGGATACACCTTATGAACCTTTAGCTGCTCCCCACCGTGGAGTCCAAGGACCAAGAAACGACCAGAACCTGAAGGCTGGAACCCTTTCAGAAGCGAAGGGTCTATTGTCTGGGGAGATCTGGTGTTGAAACCCCATAAATCCTGGACGGAGGAGACACATGTGAACCTTGCCTCTTGTCTCCTTGCTGGTCAGCCTCGTAATAAAAGCTTTCTTCTCTCCAAAGCGGTGCCATAGTATTGGCTGTTATGTGCATCGGGCAGCATGCCCTTCCTGGCTCAGTAACATATTGGGAAAGTCTTAAGTATAAAAGTCAGCAGGACAAAACCATGCATATTTGATGTTACAAGCATTTCACAGAACAGCGGGAGCAAATTCTGTTTGGTGGTTTTAGTGGTACAGTTAGTGGGCCCGGCACACATACTAAAGTCATTTTCATAACAAAGTTCCAGCCAGTCACTTTGCCTGGAGGTCCAGGGTAAATGTCTCTTTGCAAATCTCCCAAAGAGATGGAAGAACAGAGACCCAATGCCGATACTAATTCAGCTGAACTGAAGCGGAGATCTTGAGTTTTTGAAAAATGAACTAACATTGGTTCTCCAGCAGCTTAAAAGAAAAGAGGTATTCGTAATGGAAATAATTTTTGTTACTAATGTAGATAAGGGCAGCATTAGAGTATTATTTTTTAGAGGCATTATTTAATAAGATCATTTCAAAAACAGACTTTAAAGATATAAACTCGGGGGAGGGGAAAGCTTTAATTTTGCATTGAACAATCCCAGAAACGTATACTTCAAGATATGAAGACTATGCACAGTGGAATCATGAAAAGCTTTTGAAGTAATTTCCTTCTATGTATAAGCATTCAAATGGCCATATGAAGTAAGGAAATGGGGACATTCAGAATGATGTATCCACAATGACCGTTCCAATAATACAACAGCTGCCAAACAGTTGGTAAGAAGTGGTGGTTCAGAGAGTTGTTAGCTGTCATTTTATGTAGTCATTGAAATAACAAATTCAATAAATTAAGATGTAAACATTTTGATTTACACCGAACATTTCTAAATATAGAGGCTATACAAATGAAAAATTGCTTCCCTTCATTCTGTCAAGAGAACTCATCTTCTAAGCAGTTGTTTTGGTATAGGTATAATCTTTTATTTAGTTCCTACTTAATGTATAGTATATATTTCAAAATAAAGACTGGTCATGCAAAGGAATTTCTTTCTGTGTGAAACCAAATGTTCAAAACGGGTATTGAGCCCACAATATGGTTACATGAGGACTAGCAAAAACCTAAGTGAACTGATGATCCAATCTTCAAGCTGTAAGACATAGTCTGATTCAACATCATCTTGAGACAACTGATGAGTCAGCAAGACTCATGTCATACTTAAATTTATAGTGACCAGTTAAAATTCTTCAAACAACGTTTATAAACAAATAGTGAAATATACTTCATCAAGGAGACTTACCTGGTCTCGCATTGCTTTGCTTGTCAGAGGGTACCTTTAAAGAGAAATTACAATTCTCTTAATATCTCAAAATTACACTGCTTTCATCAAGAATAACATCATCAACTTTGAAAGAAATTATATTATAAAATATTACTAAAGTTCAAAGTTCTTGGAGATATTTGAAAATGAACCCCTAATGCTCGCAACCATTTCAATAGTACATGAAGTTTAGAAGCAGAAGTGTAGAAACACTCATTTCCCAGCAAAATTGATGAGGCAAAGAGTAAACATATGACATGTTAGTTCGAAAACGTGCATAAAAGTGATAGTGAATACATTTTTCCTTATGGATATGCAGCAATATTTTAGCATGACAATTTTCATTGAAAATCACTAGATGCCAGGTACTGGGGGAAGGAGGAAATGGGGAGTTATTGTTTTACAGGTCCAGAGTTCCAGTTTTGCACAATGCAAAGAATTCTGGAGACTCAGGTAGTGATGGTTGTGTCACAGTCAGAAATGTACTCAATCCACTCAACTGTCCACTTAAAATGGCTAAGATAATAAATTTTATGCTATGTGTATTTTTTCGCAACTAAAAAGAAACACACACACAAAATCGCCAAATGCACATATTCTGTCTCAACTCTGTATAGTATTTAACTTCCCACTACCCCACTTCACATCCCTGTGTTTGGAAATCCAAATAACAGGGAGGAAACCTTTAGACCCCAGAAATATACCATATTAATAGAGTATTTCTAAGATCTGAAATGTGACTTATGGGCAGATGATATAGCAGATGCTATTGACTTGGAGGTGATTATTTATATTCCACTGAAGTCACCATGAGATTAGACCCTGCTCCAGAAACATAAAGAAGGAAATCTGCACTTTGAATCAGAATGTGGAGTAATGTCTTCACTGAGGCCAATATAGTTAGAATAACTATCTCTAAACAACAAATAGGTTATTTCTCTGGATATTTTATTCAATAAATATTTGTTGAATGCTTAGTCAATATATAGAAATACACATTTCTAGCACAATGCTGGCTGCTTACCCCTTTCTCTCTGTTGTGTAGAAGGCAGGTATATCATCCAAAGTGGAGACATAAGAACTCTAGAACTGTTAGAATTATCTCCTGGATAAATCATACTAAATTCCTTTGAAGTGTGTTTAAGAGTCACTTGCCTCATTTGGTGAGATCTCCCAGAAAGTGTTAAATGTTTAATGCCTCTAAAGCCATAGCAATTATAAATCCATGTTCACACAGACTGTCTAAAAATAACAGCATGTTAGGAATTTGTTTCATGATAGAGGCGGATTTAAATGCAATTGCTTTTTGGAACAAATTTGCCCAGATATGTATCCTTTGCCACAGAGACAAATATGCACATTACATGAACAGAACAACACTAGAAAAACATAAAACATCCAGATAACTTTCTACTGGGAGGCTACGGCTCTGGGACATGGGATGACCAACAGGTCAATGAATACATTAACAACTATTGTTCCAGTGAAACCAGAAAGCTCTTTCGACACCTGTTGCTCCTGAAACACAAAGGGCCCATTTGTTTCTAACGCCCCATAGTAAACCTTTAAAAACCAAAGCAGCAGATAAAAATCCCAAAGTAAATAAACTCTTAGGTAAACATGTAAGCCATTGTACTATTTGCTCTTTACTTTGTTCAGAATACACCTGCTGGTTTCAACTCAATAAATCGTATTCAGTGGTGACCCTGATTTAAACATTACAGAACAGTGTCAAAGTAGCAATGAGCAGATAAGGTTAATCATCAGGTTACTACTAGAAAGTTGGTTTCCTTGGACAAATATAGGGATGTGACTATTCTACCCTGGCTTTGGCCCAAATAATTTGAGGCTGACTTTGATGTAGGTGAATTTCTATCTCAAACATTTTCTAATTCCTCTTAAGTTAACTACCTAATAGATCATGTATAAACAATAAGTAAAAATGAAACAGAAAAGGAACTATTTAAAATCATTATAACCTACAATTCCATGGTCTCTTCAAAGAATCCTGTTAAGGAAAGAAGTTCAACCAAAGTATCAGTGCATGAAGAAATACAATGAAAATGTAAGTTTCCTGAAATAGCATGCTTATGTTCGTTGACTGACTTTGGATTCAAAATGTTCCAAGCACAGCTTTTCAGAGAAGTTTCCAAAATTTTTATTTCTGCAAAAATACTATATAATGGTTCCCACTTAATTGTCAAACTCGGGTTGTAACTCTTAGTTGGTAGGGGTTTGGGGAGAAACAGAAAGTAACAGATTTCTTTACAAATGACTATGCTATGAAAGCCAAAGAAAAAGTTACTAGAAAGGATAGAGAGAATACATAATATAATTTAAAATCTACTCTTCACTGTATCTTCCTTGATTTTCTTTTGATCTGAGATATAGCAAGTAATGCTTATTTTCAGTGCTATATAAAAATCTCATTAAATTTAAACATAGGAGTCAAATGAAAATCTACTTTTGCAGAATTAAAAATATTTCAGTTCAGCCCATGATGTATAAATCTTTCTTACTTCTAAATTTAAATTTTGGTATATGTATATTAGTATTCACATATTTGAATAGAAAGTAATACATAATTTCAGACAAATTGAAACGCAAAATAATAGTCTTTACTAGTTCAGTAAGTCTGAAATGATGTTATTTAATAAGCCATGGCATTTTAATAAGCTTTCTTGACATCTGGTACTAATAAAAAGGATTTTATTTTTACAGTTAACATTTAAAGAAAAAAACATGTCCGTCATTTTGCCATTTATCATAGACCACAGATGGCATAGGCCACATTTGGGTGGCTTCATTTCCTTCTTGATTAGTTTATATAAAGAGGCCACTTGTTTTCTCTCTTTCTGTGTATATTTTATATAAGATTTGGACCAAGTCCCAGAAATTAATAAATGAAGGAAGAAAGGAATGCATCAAATGAAAATGAAGTTTCTCAATAACAAAACTAATTATAGAATTTTCCTGGATCCAGTCTAGTTAATAAAGTTCCTTCTAAAACAATGATCCAACGAATTTTGCATCTGGATAAATATTTGAAGTAAGTTTTCCAGAACTGCGAAAAACCATAAGGACCTAAAAATTTCCATCTTTTGTACAACCGCATTCTCTCTAGGCAAAGTTGACCGATGCTCTGATTCAAAGCAGGTTTTGCCAGGAGCCTGTATGGAAGTAGTAGCTGACCACGCTGCAGCTGAGGCAGCCAGACAGGCAAGGAGGCTTCTGGATGCTCTCCTCGTCTCTGAACCATGAACTGGAAATATGGGTCTTCTTGTCCTGCTTACTCAGACTTCCTGTATTCCTGCCTTTAAATCCAGCACTGAGTGTTCTGCTCCAACTTGCACATTGGGCTTGGGCTGCCCCTGACCGACTGACCCCAATGTATCAGTCCCTGAGCCTTTTCTCTGGAAAATGTCATTACTTACCTGGAGGCATCAATGCCATAGTATGAAACATGTATCATAGGGATTTTCATTAAGTTTTGTCAGGAAAAATTGACAATTAATGACTACACTAATGCAAGCATTTCTTAGAGAGTAATAACAAAAATATGATGAGATGCTCCAAATGACAAACACAAGCTCTAGGAGCAACGCCAATGTATTAATCTTTGAGAAGTGGAAAACTGCAAGTGCAAATGAATTAGCTCAGAATTAAACATTTTTTTCCTTAAAACTTGAGAATTCTTCAAGAGTCATAAAACATACTTTGTTTCATGATCTAAACGGATTTGCTAGCCAACTAACAATGTCACAGGCCCAGTAAGAAACAGTTTCAGCATCTTGGCCTGCTATCTAGAGTTGTAAGAGATTCCATCCACCCTAAGATCATTTTGTGAATAAGTAAAAGACTCTGAAATTTGATAATCTATCTACAAGGAGAGGATTATATATATACATATATATATGAAAGGATACAAATGCAGAATTTATTATAATACAGAATTAACTGATTTAGAAAATAAGTACATAAATTAACATTTAAGAATACCTTAAACTTAATAGTGAAAACACTTTCAATACATTTGGGTGTGCTGTTGAAAATCCAGCTGCATTGGGATGAAACTGAGTTCTCCACTGTGAAGGAGTTCACAATCCAGAGAAAAAAATAGCCCCAAAATGAAAAGGTTACAATCCTATGAAACAAGTACACAAACAGAGGTATACGCAAGGCATGATGGTTGTCCAGAGAAAGAAGTGGTGGACCTCATGAAGAGACTCAGGGGAGGTTTATGTGGAGAGTAAAATTTAAGATGACACTTAAAGAATAAGCTCACTGGAAAACCGAGAGGGGAACACAAGGGAGAAAGATCAACATGTAGGAAGGAAAGGGGCAGAGGAGGGCATGAATGTTTGGGGAAATGCTAGTATTCCAGTATTGTTGTAAGTCAGTTATGAGGAAGAGTGCAAAGTGATGGGGTTAGAAAGATAGGAATGAGCTAGATAATAAAGTTCATACACTACGCTAAGGAATGGGGAATAACTTTTATAGGTGATGAGCACTGCAGAGATGTAGGGTTTATAACGGCAAATCTGGAAGCACCATGAGGAATGGACTGTGACAGGAAGAGACTCGATACAAGTTAGGGGATTCTTGCAGTAGACCAAGACCAGGTGAAACATAAGGACCTGGACGAGACTATGTGTGAGGAAGTGGTAGTCATGAGTCATTTTTAGGAGGGGATTGGTTAAAAGCAGGAGGACAGAGGGAGGGAGGAGGGGAGAGAGAGGTGTCCTGGATGGTTTTCAGGTTTGGGCTTGGGCAGCCTGGTCCGTGGAGGTGTCACGCTGATGAAGATAAGTAATAGGGGAGGTGGTATGGGGGTTTGACTCTAAGGTGAGGAATTCTACTTTTTGACACATTGAGTTTGAAGCCACTGTGGGACACCCAGTTGGGAATGTATAAAGGAGCTGGAGTTCAGGAAAGTTGCCTGCACTAAATGCACATTCAATATTCGGTGATCATTCTGGCCCTGAAAGAGGATGAGCTTGTTGGGGGAAAAAGTGTGATTTTACCGAGAATAAGAGAGGCAAAGGAAAATTCTGGAGGCACAGTAGTATCTTTGAGGCTGGAGGAAATGACTGAGAAAAAAAAAGCAGCGAGAGAAGAGAGTAATACAGTGTATGATCAAAAACAAACAAACAAACAAAAAAAACCAAAAATGGAGGAAGTTTTTTGATTAACCAGAATGATTAGTTTAATAGAAAAGGACTAAAAATTGATAACTCTGAAGATACTAAATATTAGTAATTATGAAGTAACCTTGGCTAACGCCAGAGGATAGACATTTGAATAGGACAAGTTAAAGCATAAATGAGAAATAAAGTAAACTAATCTCAGGAAACTTCACCTAGAAAAGTTGAAAGATGCGAATGTGCTAGCCTTAGGAGGCACTTTGATGGAGGGCTTTTGTGAATTAGAAGAGATTTCAATACATTCAGGGTCTGAGGAAAGAAACTTAGTGAAGAAGGCAGGTATAGTTACAAGGGAACATGGTCCCTGAGAAGGCTGCAAGAATGAACCCAGGAGCTCAGAACCTGGTGGGGCAGAAGATAAGGAGGGTGTGGACACTGACAGATTGGCTGAGGTGGACAACTGGTAGAGTTAAGACAGGCTGTGGTGACAGAAATTTGGGGGCATACACATCTGAGGTACTTCAGGTTCATTGAGGGTCTGGATGCCAGGATGAGGAGGGCTGGAGCTAGACAGCAGCAGAGGGGAAATCTTAACCATCGAGAAACAACACAGTGTTTCCCTCGTCTGTATTCTTGTAGTACTCAGACTACAGTCTCACACTCAAATATATTTACACTTGATGTTAGCATAAAACTATTATCGAGTTATTTCACAAACACTGCTTCTTTCCTCAAACAAATGGTGAGTTCTGGAAAATGAAGACCTGCCTCTCTCTAGTTTTTTAAGGCAGTATGAAATATTAGACAGAGTTGGGGTTCTGAGTAAGACACATTGGGTTTGAATCCAGCTCTTACTAGTTATGTGGGTTTAAGCAACTTTTCTCACTTGGCTGGGACTTAGTTTCCTTACATGTGCGATAGAGATACGTAGTAATATAGACCTCATAAGAATATAAAGATTAAACTGAAAAAGTGTGTACGATCTGTCACCCATAGCATGTAGGACCAGATTGAGCACCTAATATGCCTAATTTATGTGTTCTAAATGAATGAGTAACCTTGAACACTTATGTGTATCTACATGAAAATATCTTTCTCTTCAACTACTCTATTCAGTTTCATCTTTACCTTTAAAAATATTGCCCACCATTAAAGAAGGTATGGCAAAGAAGTCACTCTATCACATCCCAATTCTGTCTTTTAGTAATTATACCCTCACCTCACTTTTAGGTGTGCATAAGTAAGAAATCAAAATTGAGAGTTTGTTTTGGCTGTTACCACATGGCCGGCCTTCTTCTGCAACATCCTCCTGGGTTTCACTGCTTCATAGGCCTATTTGCCTTGGCTTTCAGGCTTGTTTTTATAAACCAGCATTGCCAGCTTTTAAGATTATACAAGATTATTGTGGCATATTTTATTTAATGCTTCATTTTCTTTATAAGAGTGGTTTTCGGTTAAAAAAAAAAAAATGCTTCATGAGCCTGATGACTTAGGCCCTGATTTGTTCAGCTGAATATAGACCAATAGGGAAGAACTGGGTCATCAAATGCTGGATGTACATCCCTGGAAAATGTCAGAAATTGGATGGTCTGCTTCTCTGTCTGGCCCCAGTTCAAGGAACTTCCTGAATGAATCCAAAGTGATTTAAGAAATACAAATGACTCTTAAGAACATGTTTTCTTCTGGGTATGGAAGAAACACTGGTGGTGTTGGCTTTTCTGGGGCATCGTTTTCATTTGGAATTTGAAAGCCACAGAAAAATCAATAGTTCAACGAAATGCCATTCAGACAGGAAGTGTGAGAGATAATAAGTATCTCTACTTTCATCTGTAGTAATGGAGATCTGGAACTTTACAACTATTATCTAGCACAATATAATTTAACATCATCTTTAGACAAAAAGAAAATCCTTGTATAAACACTTCATGCTACCATTGAAAAAAGAAAAGAAATGCACTTCCCCAAAATGAAGAGTTAAAACAAATAAACGTGTAGGAGGCAGGGTTTTGGGTCCTGCTCTTTGTTCCTCAACAGTAGGAAAAAAATGGCCTAATTCTTGCTTCTCTGTTCCTGTCAATCTCTGCATAAAGGTGTTGATGAGTAGTTAAAAGGATAAAAGGAATGTAGCAGGAAGAAGAAATGAAAAAAGCAAGGCTGATGAGTTTATGGTGTGAAATCCACAAGCTAGATGGTCCTTGAACAGCTGAAAGATGATTTTTTTCCCTACATTTACTTAATCCTCCTTTCCTAATGCAAAGGGCTTCCTACTTGTAGTGGCTCAAAAAATGCATTGTTCAGACCTTCTGCTGAGAAAGCTGTTGGCCCTCTATATCTACTGTCCCCTTCGTACTTAGGCCATCCTTTCTGTAAGCTCCCACCCAGTGAATGAGCTTGGTTGAGGTACTGATACAGGCTCATTCCAGCCAGAGGCAGGGCACCCCCTACCTTTGGCTTTGCTACAGAGCACTCCAGCGGTCTGGTCAAACCTTTCTTGGAACTGCACTGTGTTCTGCAAGTCCTCATTCACCCTCTTCTCCCACACGTATCTGACTGACCCACTAAAATAGTAGGAGGCTCCTCCCACCTTTCCCTGCTCCCTTTCTCAGTAAATCTCTTGCAGGTCTAATCCTATCTTGGTACCTGCCTCTCCGTAGACATAAACTAACCCATTCATCTACTATCTTATTTTGTTTTATGATCATAGACAGAAAAGCTGAGGTAAGGAAAGATTTAATAAACTTCCAAAGGGGGTTCTATAATTTTACGACCTATCTCAGCTCTATTTCAGGGCCCGAGGCTGCTGATTTCCTTCCCCACAATCTCTCATTTAACAAATGTTTATCGGATACCTCCTATAGGCCTAGCTTTGGACTTTATCCTAAGAATAAAGAACTATTGAGTGGCAGGCTCAGATTTGTGATATAACAAGATCATTCTGCTGCCAAGTGGAGAATGAATTAAAGGGGAGCAAGGCCAGATGAGAGGAAGTGAGTTTGGAGGATGATACAGTCACTAAAGAGATGATAGTAGCATGTGTGAGAATAGACCCAGTGTACATAGAAGAGGAGGGGAAACACTTAATAGGGAAAATTGAGAGGATTAGTGATTCAGCAGACATTTACTCTGGAGCAAGCCCTGGGCTATGCCCTGGGAAGACAGTGAACAAAGGACACATTCCCAATTGTCCAGAAGTATTTGGTTGACTTACACTAAAAATTGTGTGTGTGAAGGAACTCTAAGTGACTCCAGTTGCTTAAAGCCCAGGGTCATAATGGAAAACAGAGGGAAAAAAATGTCCATCACCAATAAAACAAGAAAATGATTATAAGCCTAAACCACAGCCTCTGACACACAGGTCAATTACAGTGGAAAGCTCTGCCAGAACAAGGGCGCTGAGAGACTCCCCAAACCTCAGACTCTGAACACAATGCAGACTTCTCTGAAAATAAGTAGTGAAAGGTCAAGTCAGGGGTCCTTTGATTACAACAGCCAGGACTAAGAGAGTTTACGACAAGCAGGAGTGCCTTTGTGTAAGTGCCCTGTCACGTCAGGAAGGCAGGAGAGTAAGCCCCCAAAGACAGGCTGATCTGCCATATGACTTTCTACACCCAGAAGTGAGACAGGTTGAAGGACAAAGGGAATAACCAATGATCAGATCTTAATTCTAAGGCTTCTGATTTACTGGTCTTCACTGTGAATCAAACTGCTCTTTAGGACACGGGTTACAACCACAGCCTGCTGGTCAAATCCAGCCATTGGCTGTTTTTGTTCTATTATACTATGAGCTGATAATGGCTTTTACGTATTTAAATAGTAAAAAAAAAAAAAAAAAAAAATCAAATGAAGAGTATTTTGTGACACAAGAAAATTACATGAAATTCAAATGTCAGCATCCATAAATACAATTTTATTGTAACACAGCCATGTTCATTTGTTTACATATTGTCCATAGCTGCTTTCAGACTATATATTAGTCTACTAGGGCTCCCATCACAAAATACCAGACTGAGTGGCTTAAACATCAGAACTTTGTTTTCTCATAGTTCTGGAGGCTGAACATCCAAGATCAAGGTGCTGGCAGAGCTGGCTTCTCCTAGAAGGCCTCTCTCCTTGGCTTAGAGACCACTTTCTCACTGTGTCCTCACAGGGTCTTTTTTCTGTGCATGCATATCTCTGGTATCTCGTCTTCATCTCATAAGGACACCAGTCTTACTGAATTAGGGCCCCACCCTTATAACCTCACTGAACTTTAATTACCTTCTTAAAGGCCCTAACTCTAAATACAGTCGCATTGGGGATTAGCGCTTCCACATATGAATTTGGAGGGGACACAATTCAGTCCATAATGGGCTATAGCTGCAGAATCAAGTAGTTGAAACAGAGACTATATGACTCACAAAGCCTCAAATAGTCACTATCTGGCCCTTCACAGAAGAAGTTTACCAAGAATGTTCAAACGTGAGATCTGCTCTAAGGGTCAAGGAAATAACAGATTGGGTGATAGAGTATTTGTTACAAGACAACAGAATACCCAGTTCATCCTCCACCCCAGCCCTAGGCTCATATTATTCCTTTGCAAACAGTAGGTAGTTTATGTTTAAGTATGAATAACAATGACAAAGGAATCACTGAGGGACATTAAAAAGAAATTTGGAAAAAGAAAACGTGTGGCAGGAGTGGAAGTGGGTGAGTGAGAACACAAGCAAACGTGCATCACAAAATAAATTACTCAAAGAAATAAAAATTCACAAAAATAGTTTTCCATAGTTCAAAGAGATTATATAAACCTCATGATTTCTCTTTAAAAGATGATACGCTAAAAAAAAAAGAAAAGAAATGCAGTTATTAAAATAATATATCATAAAACCAAGGTCTAAGTTTGAAAGAGAATCATAAGAATGTTGCAGATATGACAATTACACTTGCAGCCATAAAACGAAAGGATAAGTTAGACAGAAAACACTGCCCAGACTTAAACAGGCTGAAGAATCGCATGAGGTAGGAAATGATTGTGGCAAAGAGGACAGGTTTGGAAGAAAAAGAAAAGTCTAACATACATGACATTGGTGTTCCTGGAGAATAGAATAAAAACAAGGACACAAAGAGTATTCAAATAGTAGTGGAAAACTTTTCTGAAATTAAGAAAAATAAAGTTCCCCAATGAAACAAACTGCTCCAGAAAATCTACAATGTCAAGTTCTAGTGAAGAAATTGATACCTCCCTCTAAAGAATGAATCATAGTCATGTGGACAAAAACCCTCAATGCCAAAAAGACTAAACATTTGTTTACAAAGGTCTTATGAAAATAAAATGTGACCCCAAAAACTGTATGCCTAATCAAGTTGTTGCGTAAATATAAAAACAATAGATAGTTTTAGGATTACAAGAATTCAAGGAACAGCCAAAGTACCTCTTAAAAAAACACAATTTTATAACAAAGACGACCAAGAGGAAGATAAAAATGAAAAATTAACTCAGAGATGGAGAAATCATGATACAAGGACAGGTAGCATCAGCTCCATTTAAATACAGAATCAAGGCATTTGCATAATCATACATACTTTTAGTTCTGGAATTATAATTTACACCATAAGGTTTTTATCCTAGCAATGCTAAAATAATAATATATGAATAAAAACAAAATTCAAAATTGTGGGGAAAACGATATAAGGATATGTGCTGATTTCCTTGTATTTTATAACGGGAATTTACAGATATTACTTAAAGTTGAGATATGTAGTTTATAAAATCATAACAGACCCAATTACTTAAATGTTTTTCATATTTTCTGTTAACCTTAAGGAATCTAGTATGACCTACTTTCTCATGTGTACAGAAACTTAAGTTCAGCAATTCCTTTAGTCTCACTAGATTATTTTACTTATTTTCAAATAAAGTTAAAATGTAATAAATTATTATGATGGTAACATGTAGATATGGTAAGTCTGCTGCTAACACACACAAAACTTTCCTGTGAATTAGAAAACAAGCAGCACATCTTGGGGGGAAATTATGTACATATTTTACCATTTTAAATGCTTAAATTCTTTTGTGTGGATCCATATTTCCATCTGATACCACTTTCCTGTAGCTTGAAGGACTTTCTATAACATTTCTAGGAGTGCGGGTCTGCTGGTGATGAATTCTTTGATTTTTATGCATACGAGAGTCATTATTTGACCTTTATTTGAAGATATTTTTTCTAGGTATAGAATTTTAGTTTGACAGTTTTTCTTTCAGTGGTTACATTTATTGATCAATTGGTTTACATTCTTTCCAAACAGAACTCTGAGGTCATTCTTTGCTCCTCTCTATGGTAAAACCAATGATCTCTTTATCATTGGTTTAAAATAATTTCACTATGATGCACCTTAGTGTATTTTTCAAATTTCTTGTGCTTGGAATTCATTGAAGATTCTGGATCTGTTAGTTTTAAGTTTTCATCAGATTTGGAAAAATCAAGCGATTATGTCTTCAAATGCTTTTTTGTTTTCCTTTTTGTCCTTTCTTTTGGAGACTTCAATTACACGTATATTTGGTTGCTTGAAATTACTCCATACCTATCCAACTTTTTAAGTAGATTTTATTTTTTAGAGCAGTTTTAGGTTTATAGCAAAATTGAGCAGAAGGCACAGAGAATTCCTATGTACCCCGTCTGAACACACACAATTTCCCCCTCTATCAACATCCCCCACTAGAGTGGTATATTTATTATAATTGATGAATCTGCATTGACACATCATTATCACCCAAAGTCCATAGTTTAGAGCTCAATCCTAGTGTTGTACATTGTAGGGTTTAGACAAATGTGTGACATGTATCCATATTATAGTATCATACATAGCAGTTTCACTGCCCTAAAAATCCTCCATGCTCTATTCATATCTCCTTCCCCCCTAATTGCTGGTAACCACTGTTCTTTCACTGCCTTCATAGTTTTGCCTTTTCCAGAATGTTATATAGTTTTAGTCAAACAGTATGTAGCATTCTCACACAGGATTCTTTCACATAGAAATATGCATTCAAGATTCACCCATGTCTTTTCATGGCTCAATAGCTCATTTCTTTTTAGTGCTGAATAATATTCCTTTGTCTGAATATATCAGTTTATTTATTTATTAGTCTATCTGTCCTTTCTACTGAAGAACACCTTAGTTGCTTCAAGTTTTGGCAATTATAAATAAGTTATTTTAAACATTCATGTGTAGGTTTTGTGTGACATAAGTCCTCAACTCCTTTGAATAAATACTAAGAAGCACGATTGCTGGATCATATGGTAAGAATATGTTTAGTATTGTACGAAACTTCCTGTTTTCCAAAGTGGCTGTACCATTTTGCATTCCCACCAACAATGAGTGAGAGTTTCTATTGTTCCATATCGTAACAAGCATTTGCTCTTGTCAGTGTTCCAGATTTTGATCATTCTAATATGGTATTTCATTGTTGTTTTAATTTGCATCTCCCTGATGACATATGATGTTAAACATTTTCATATGCTTATGTGCCATCTGTATATCTTCCTTGATGAAGCGTGCTTTTTCTCCCCCCCCCCTTTCTTTTTTCTCTGTTTGTTTCATTTTGGATAGTTTTTATGTATTCAATTTCACTCACTGATCTCTTCCTCTGTAGTATCTCAACTGCTGTTAGTCTCATACCATGCTTTTTTTTTTTTAACCACATTCATTTCCAGAAGTTCATTTTGGAAATTTTTTGTATCTTTTATGTCTCTACTTAACATGTTCATCTTTCTTCTATCTTCTTGAACATATGCAATGTGGTTATAATAGATGTTTTAATGTCCTTGTCTAAGAATTCTATCATCTGTGACATTTCTGGGTCTGTTTCTATTTATTAATATTTCTCATTATGAGTCATATTTTCCTGCTTCTTCACATTCCTGGTAATTTTTAATTGGGTGCCAGTCTTTGTGAATTTTTCCCTGTTGTGTGTTAAATATTTTTGTATTCCTATAAATATACTTTAGCTTTGTTCTGGGATGCAGTTAGTTTAGTTGGAAATGATTTAATCCTTCCAAAGCTTGCTTTTAAGCTTTGTTATGTGAGGTCAGAGCAGCCTTTATTCTAGGGTAATTTTTCCCTATTGCTTAAGCTTTGAGTACTCTACCCAATGTCCTCTGAATAACAGGGCCTTTTCACTATGGCCGAAGAAAGCACAAATTATTCTCAGTACTGGGTAAACTCTTGAATGATTACCTCTGATCCTTTCTGATGGTTCTTTCCCTAGCCTTGGGTAGTTTCTTCACTTGCGTGTGCTGGTCAGTACTCAGCAGCAGATTTGGGAGTGGGGAAACTCTCTACAGCCCGACCTCAGAGCTCTCTCTATGAGGTTCTCCCTCCAGTGCTCTGCATTGAATTCTAGCTGCCCTGGCCTCCCTACAGTCCCAACAGTGTCTCAAGTCAGAAGACCATCAGGCTCTGCCTGGGTTCTCCCTACCTGTATCGCAGCCTAGAAATTTTCCTCATGCAGTAAGCTAGGGCAACTGTAAGGCTCACCTTATTTATTTCCTCTTTTCCAGGGTTCATGGTCCTGTGTACCCAATGTCCAATTTCTGAAAACCATTGTTTCATATAATTTATTTGGAATTTGTTTTTGGTTGTTTCAAGTGGAGGATGTATCCAACTCCCATTATTCTATCTTAGCTGAAGTACAAGTCCCAAATATGTTTTATTTATATTTTCATTCTTCCTTCTTTTCTTCCTTTTTTCCTCTTTCCTTCCATCCCTTCCTCCCTCCTTTCCATCTATCTATCTATCTATCTATCTATCTATCTATCTATCTATCTACATATCTGTTTGTTGAGAGATTTATGGAATGAAGGTCAACAATATTAACGAAGATTGTTTCTGGGACATAAGATTGGGGTAATATTTTACTTCCTTCTTTGTGTTTTTCTATATTTGTTAATTTTTTAAATATTGATAATGTATCGCTTTTATTTTTAAAATTAATCCATGGCTCATTTTTCCATTAGAGCATTTACTATGCCAAATTTAAAAATAAAAGTCATTAACATTTTTATTTTTTATAGATTTCTAAAGCATTATGCAGAATCAATTTTAAAAAATGGTGAACAAAAAGCACAATATTTTTTTTGCCCTAAACTAAAATGGTCATTTCTATACTTTAAAACTATGCTGTCTTCCTTGAAATCCTGGCAATTTTGAGTCTGCTTAAAGACGTAATGTGTGTGATAGCCACACAATGAAATGCTATCAGCCATGAAAAGGAATGAATGATCAATAGCTGCAGCAACATCAATGAATCTCAAAACAATTAGGCCGAGGGAAAGAAAGCAGACAAAAAGGAGCATGTATTGTGTAATTGTATATTTTTAAAATTCTAGAAAATGCAAACTAATCTGCAGTGACACAAAGCAGGTTGGTTGTTGCGTGGGGAAGACAGTATGAAGGTAAGATTATCACAGGGCTCATGGAACCTTTTGGTATGATGGGTGGGTATGGCCGTTATCTTGGTTACAGTGATGGTGTCCTAATCGTATGCATGTTAAAAATGTATCAAATTGTACACTTTAAATACGTGCAGATTATTGCATTTTAATTATACCTCAGTAAAACTGATTAAAAAACATTCATTTTAACATTGAAAGTATAAAGCCTGTGACATATCTCTTGTAAATTCATAGAGGAGAGAAAATTACAATATATTGAGCAGCTGCTTTGTACTAGACAGTGAGAAGTGCTTGTACCAGGGTTTGTCATCGAATCCTCACAAACCGCAGGAGGCAGGCATTATTATTCCCACATTTTACAAATGAAGAAACCCAGGCACAGCATGATTAAGGGACCCTCAAAGGTGACCCTGAAATTTGAACTGGATACATGGGGTTTTATTTCAGATTTTTGCCTTTTGTACAAGTAGTACAGGCCTCTCAGGGCATTTTTGCCTGTTAGGAATCCTAAGTATTATTTATACTTGCTAGTTTGTAACAATATCCTTATTTATTATGGGTTTTTACAAAGTGAGGTTACAGTTTAGGTTTATTGTCTTGGAATGATTTTTACAGACTACTCAAGATTAAGATGAAATGTTTGAATTTGTAATACTGGGATTTTCTGTTTCTGTTTGTCACAATGTACATGTTTATGTAAATTCTATAACCTAGAATAGGTACCCTTTGTAGAATGGCAAGTAGAATGAGAATTAAGTATATTATTTAGAGAGCATGTCCATCCTCTGTTAGTCCAGAATAGTTTGATTAGCAGTAATCTCCATGTAATTTGCTTTGCCATAAAACAGAACAGTACAATTTTCTCTCCAATTTTTTTCTTTGCATTGTGAACACAACCACCATAAGAAACAAACTCGACTATTACTTCTCTCTACACTAACACTTCCCAGCCTACCTCTCACTCTTCTCTCACAAATCCTGCGTTCTGCCCAGCCTGCTCTCTCACCCACTTTCCTGTCAGTCTTTTCTGCCTTTCACCTCCATACTTGAACTTACGTTACTCTCTTTCATGATTGAAGTCCATCTTAACAACTTCAATATTCTTTAAAGATTTGTTTGCATCCTGCCTCAGCCCTGGTGTCTTTCTTTCTCATCCTGACCAAAAACGGTTTGTCTTTCCAATTCCCAATATTTGTTGTCTGTACCATTCACTCAAACCTTAGAGAACACACACCACCTTAGGAGTCTACACATTCCCTTTACACTTTGCTATTCTGAGTATTTGGAGGGCAGGGGTACTGTCAGATATACACTGCCATGTCGCTCACAGTGCCTCGCTGACCGGTAACAAGTGGCAATACATACTTGATGAATAAATGGATAAGTAAATTATTTTCAAGTCCATATAAGTGCCAAAGAAAGTTAGAGAAAGCAGGGACCAACTGTGTAGAGCTCACTATGGTACAAAGAGCTCTGGGCTGTGCTAATCCGGACTTAGATGTGCAAAGCAAAACAAATGGAAATGTGTGCAAGCACATTTGATGTAGTCGGATTATCATGCGACTTGGTGGGAACTGGTGTTTTATCCCTTTTGGATGTGAAAACGTATGCATGGTGATAAAGTATTAGAAGGTCAATGGTTCCTGAAATACATACCCATCAAATGATGTGATGTGTGGGATTTTCTTCAAAATAAGCTGGAAAAGGGCTACGTGACAATATTGATGAAACAAAACTAGTGTGTTGGTAATTACTGAAGCGGAGGGATGGATACATGAATGCTAGTCTGTAAAGTTTTGTCTATACTTGAATATCTCAATAATAACTTTTAAAAAGATGTATGAGTATGGTTAAAGCAATGAGACGTGTTAAATGAAGCACAAAGTATTATCACTTATTCAACTATTCACGTGGAATATATATGTATATATATCCCTCCAAAACTTAGTTGATCAAAAGTAACAAAAAGTCCACAGCGGGAATGAATCTGTTTCCACATTGCATTTTCCTGCAAGCCATCACTGTGATACTAGAGCCCTGCACGTGTCCTGTGCTAGTTATGAATAACACTACTACATGTTTCTTTATTCATTTAAAATAACGTGCTGAATGCCTCTAGGTGTTAAGTACCACAGTAGGTGCTACGGCACGTGACTGCAAGAAGCTCCTAGTCCAGCTGGGAAGTCAGATTCCAAGCAGTCATTAAAACCTCAGATCTTCCCCATCTCTGTAAAACCACAACTTCAAGCCAAAAATTTGAGAATTATCCTTGATTTCTCTCTTACCCTCTTTCCTCATATCCAATGTATTATCTAGTCCTGTCAACTCTACTTTTTCTAACATTGTGCTAAGTAGCTCACTTAATTCTCAGAATAATATTAGAAGGAATGCATTATTAATATTCCTTTTTTTTTTTTTTGCAGAAAACAAAACTGAGTTTATATAGTTCAAGAAAGCTGTGCAATGTCACAAGGACGTTTCAAAACCAGGATTCACCCAGGGTTGCCCAATTCCAATGACTGCATCTTACCTGATAATATATGATCCTTCTTATCCAACATAAATAAACCAGTAATTTTAAGAATCAGGGTGCCGTGGTTTCTCTACCTTTGGACGCTTTTGAGAGACGTTAGAGAGATTTTGGCTCACTGCATGGCTGAAAGTCTAGTTAACATGGAATTCCCCTTACCCTGAGTATCGGTAGGAAGAATTATAAAGCTGAAATAACTTAGATTTCATTCAACAAATATTTAAGGAATGGAATTTACCGGGTACTTCCATAGACACTAGGTACATGACAGTGAGATGAAGACATTGGCAAAGAGAGAATTAAAACAGATGGGATAGAGACATTTAATAAAGGTATTTGTTGTACACAATGATCTGTGAAACAGCAAAAGCAGGCATTGTTATCTCACTTTACAGAAGAGGGAATTGAGACATTTGGCTTAAGATTAGTACAATCATATTCAATGAGCTAATGACAAACCCAGAAGTAGAATCTGGTCACCTGACCATGCACAACACAAAGAATCGATTCCAAGCAAGGTGGGGATGAGGGGAGATGATGTTCATAAGACCACAACTGTACGGTTTTTAAAAAGTCACTGCTAAGATGATCTTAAAATATGTATCGGATTTTTAGCCAAATGCTTCTGATTTTTCGTAGGAAAAGACAGAGTCTGATATTGCCCTCCCCATACAGTCACACAGAGAGAGGCAGAGATCTGCTTGCAGTCATGTGCTACAAAGACGTTTCTGCAGGATGCCGGCATAGCAACCAGCCAGGCAGGGCAGCAGCACCTGACTCCTGTGAATGCATCACAGCGATGGCTGAGTCGCAACATTCCATCCTTAGCTTCTAAGCACACAGATCAATTTAAATAAACTCCCAGGTCTGCTTTATTGACTTCACAATGCAAGCTTTACTTCTAGAAAGGGAAGGAATACCTAATACTTCCTCAGAGGGTTCTTTCCATTCTAAAATAGAACATGTGCATGGCTGTGTTTCAGAAGTAATGGACTACCAGTGTGGATTCACCATTCAATCACTTTAACTCCCCTGCTTTTTCTTTCCTTTTTTTTTTTTTTTTTGGCTCCTTGGGAAAAAAAAGTCATATGACCATCTGATCTTATGCCTATCTGCAATGCAGACAAACATATTTTCCTCTTTTAAAGCCAAACAAAACGACCTTCCTGAGAAATGCCCAAGGATCCTTTCAACATGGACACAAATCTTTGTATCATTAATAAGCCAAGCAATGTTCGAGACACTTCGAACCAAAATTTACTATTTTCTACATAGCTGAAATTAGAAGTGAACTGTATAGAAAGAATATTCTTTCATTACAGATGCTTTATATAAAGCCAATTATTCCGAGAAATATGTCTATGAATTCATTTCTAAAATAAAAGCATGGCAAATGAAATTCCATAGTATACTCACCTTTCATCAAATTATAAACAGATGGTACCTTTCTTTTCTATCTATAATCTCCTCAAGAGTGTGGAGTTAGCCAGGTTTTTGTTTGTTTACTTTTCATAGTAAGTCTTTTCTATTTAGAACTTTGTAGTCAGTTTATAATTATTTTTCCAAAATTCAATTATAAAAAAGAAAAACACATGCCAGAATTTCTCAACCGTGATACCACTGACATTTGGGGCTAGACAATTCTTTGTCGTAGTGGTGATGGTGAGGTAGGGAATTGCCCTGTGCATTGTGGGATGTTTAGCAGCACCCTTGGCCTCGGCCAACTACACAGCAGTAGTAACTCACTCCCCCCAGGTGTGACTTGTAACAACCCAAAATGTCTTCAGACATTGCAACTTATCCGTTAGTGGGATGGAGGGCAAAAAGCAAAACTGCCCCGTTGAGAACCACGGACATATTGATGCTGTTATTATAACTCAGTGCAGTTCTGTTGCTCAAACTGGAAACTAAAGCATGCAATCACCCATCATGCAACAAAAACGCCCCCAGGGAACACCTGCACCTAGTCAGCTTTCTAATCCATTTAGAATAGTGTAGAATCACATAATAGAAGATGGGACCCGGGGCTCTTTAAGTGAGGAGCAGGTGTAACACTGAAGAGCATATGTGTAGACAAATTATTATTCATCCTGTAGTTTCTCCATAGTCCTGGGCTCCAATTCAGTTGTGGCCAAGTCCAAGAGGAATGTGAAATTGCCTAGATTTTAAAATATCTTTGGCTCCTTTCTGGCTCAAATGTATCTGGAGAGACCAGTCTACCGCAAACACAGGCTGCTAGGCTCATCCCTGAAAGAGTCTGACATGGACTCAAGGACTCTATTCTTGGGTGATTTCTCCATAAACAGGTATTAAAATGAAACTATGGCTTTTGAAAAAAATGAGCCTAACAGACTTAAGATTCAGAAGTGTCCTTGGACTTGCTGTTTGGCTTGCTGATTTATCACTTATCAAGTGTGTGCCAGGCACAGCGCTAGACACAGGGGACACAACTGGGTAGGGTGACATCCTGCCTCAGGGAGAAATAGCTCTGGGGTCCAGAATATTTATCACAACTTGTGTAAAACATACCATTTAGAATCATATAATTTATTAAGGCCCTATAATGGACTCACATGTAACACAAAGTCCAGAACAGGTAGCATCACCTGCATTTTTAAAACAAGGAGCTAATACTGAGAGCTGTTAATTTGCTCCATTTTACACAGCTAAAAAGTGTCAGAGCTCACCTTTGAAGCTATATTTGCCTGACTGCAAAATACATATTTTTAGACACACTTGTAAGCCATAATGACAATACAATGTGCTAAGTACACCAATGAATATATGCCTAAGTTTTAGCAATCATATAGAGGAAGAGGCGGCTAAATCTACCTTACAGGGTAAGAGGAGGTTTTACACCACATCATTAAGGATAAATAAGTTACCTTTTTTTTTCATTTCTCATTAATTCATTCAAATGGGCAGCCATCAAAGGACACAGGAAGCCAATCATGTATGGAGGCACGATGTTGAGCGTTAGAAGGCTTAGGCAGCGCTTCTCAAGGGGCAGTCCCTGGGCCAGGAGCACCACGTCACTGGAAGCTTGCCAGAAAAGGAAATTCTCAGGCCCCACTGCAGACATACTGTATCAAAAGGTTTGGGGATGGAGCTCAGGAATTTATTTTAATAAGCCCTCAGGTGATTATTATGGATGCTAATGTTTTAGAAGCACTGGTCAATCCATTACATAATAATGTATTACATAAACGGTAAGTAAACCTGAAATTAATGGTATAAAGCAGAGCTTTCTAACAGGTGTGGCAGGAATGGGTTATAGGTGTGCCAAGATCTTGATTCCCCTCGGCCCCTCTGTCCACCTGGTGAGTCTGGGGTAGACGAAGCCCCAGTTCACTACTTCCAGCTATGCAAAGCCTCAATGATATGCTCCAAAATGCTGAAAGAATATCTATTTTCCTTAAGATCCACAGTGTGAAAATGTTGGGGAAGCCCTGACATAGACAATGTGTGCCATCAAATTTCAAAAGAGATAGAAAACACTTCGTGGGACTGTAATGCAGGGGCTCAGCTCCCGCTCCCCACACAAGAATAAAGGACATGGTGAGGCCAAAAAGGAACAACAAAGCCATAGATAGGAGAGTCATACCACTACATTCTTGCTGGCGCTGGCCAAGACATAGGAAGTAGGAGCCACATGATCTGCAATCCACCCTCCGTGCTTGCTAACCCCACTTGCTAGCGGCAATCTGTCATCCACTTCTCGGCCTACCAACCCACACCAACCTTGCCCGCGTAGCCACAGCAGTTATATTAGTGGCTAATGGCTAACTGGCTACAACTGATGGCCATCCAATCACAGCTGATGGCCATATACTACTCGAGCCAGTACCTTTCCACGTGAGGCCAAGAGCCTGGAAACTGCTCTCTGGGACTCTGTCCCCACAGGAACTATTGGAAAAGCACTCATTGAAGAGAAGAAATGTGAAAAGGTCTAAAACCTGTCACATTCTCCTCATAGTGGCCAACTGAATTTTTTCTTCTCTCTTAAATCCCACTACACCCTCAGGTATGGTCCCTACTTTCCATAAATTCAACAAACAAAAAAATGTCTCTCCAGTGTAAAGTAGAAAGAATTTTTAGAAATAGGAGAGAATAGACAGAAATAAAAAATCTATGTCTAATGGATTGCAGATATAAATGTGAAAAGTAAAATAATAAAGATTTTAGAAGAAAATATAGAAGAACATCTTTATGGCCTTGAGGAACTCAAAGCTTTCTTAAAACAGGACACAAAAGGCATGCACCATGAGACAAAAATTGGTAAATTGGACTATATTAAAATTGAAAACCTCTGCTCATCAAAAGACATGAAAAATAAAAAGTTAGGATGGGACTTCCCCCATACACACACATTTTATAAATACACACACACAGACAACCCCCCCCCCCCCCACACACACACACACACACACACGAAGGTCGGACAATTAAGTTCGCAAAATTGTTGCAACGATGTTGCGAACCTTTTTAATATCAGAGGGATTATTGATTATGAATTTGTACCAATTGGACAAACAGTTAACCAAGTTTACTATTTGGAAGTGCTGAAAAGGCTGCATGAAAAAGTTAGACGACCTGAACTTTTCACCTACAATTCATGGCTCTTGTATCACGACAATGCACCAGCTCACACGGCACCGTCTGTGAGGGAGTTTTTAGCCAGTAAACAAATAACTGTATTGGAAAACCCTCCATATCACCTGATCTGACCCCAAATGACTTCTTTCTTTTCCCAAAGATAAAGGAAATATTGAAAGGAAGACATTTTGACGACATTCAGGACATCAAGGGTAATACGACGACAGCTCTGATGGCCATTCCACAAAAAGAGTTCCAAAATTGCTTTGAAGCGTGGACTAAGTGCTGGCATTGGTGCAGAGCTTCCCAAGGGGAGTACTTTGAAGGTGACCATAGTGATATTCAGCAATGAGGTATGTAGCGGTTTTTCTAGGATGAGTTCGCGAACTTAATTTTCAGATCTCCTACACTCTGCTCCAGCTTTACTGCAGGAATAGCTGCTTCTAGGCTCTTTCACCCTTGAATGTTTGCCCACCCTGTTTCCTCTTCTTAGAATATCTTCCTCATCATGCTAACTGCTATTCCTTCCTCGCATTTTACCTTGTCATTATATGATTGGGAGACTTTGACATCTCAGGTTGAATTAACAGCTCTGTGCTCCAGCGCCATTGCATGCATACTTCCGTCCTAGCAAAAACGGCACTGCACTGACTGCATTTATTTACCTGGTAGCCTGTCTTAGTTCACAGAGAGCTCCTTGAGGGTGGGGACCATGTCTTACCTTTGAATTATTCTACTTAGCATAGTTCTTGGCATATACAGTGTACTTAGAGGCATATTATTAAATGAACAAGTGGCATTCCAAACATTATTACAACAGCATGTAATAGTTTCTTTCCTTCCTTCCTTCCTTCTTTCTTTCCTTCCTTCCTTCCTTCCTTCCTTCCTTCCTTCCTTCCTTCCTTCCTTCCTTCCTTCCTTCCTTCCTTCCTTCCTTCCTTCCTATTTATTTATTCATTGATTTATTTTGCAGGCTGTGAAAAGAAAGCAGAAAAATCATAGGGAAAGAATTTGATCCTAGATAAGTGATTGTCTGGTAAGGCAAACTATACCTTCATTTTATTAACAACCTAAACAGCATCAAAATATTTATGGTCCACTGTGTTTTAGACACACTAACCTCACGTAATCCTCACGATGACCCTATGTGCAAGGTATATTATTGTTTTCATATATTGTATATGATGAAACTGAGGCTCAGATAGGTTTAGTAACTTGCCTCTAGTGACTAGCAGCATCTGCACTTGAACATTTCAGACTACAAAGTCAGATCATCTTTCCTGAGACCCACACAGGCTGTTACGTAGGTGCCAATTACAAAACAGATGAAGTTAATCTAAAATTCAGTCATTTGAAAGCACTGAAGTTACTGAGGAGGACCTAAAACAACCAAATGTTGTCCCTCAGGGACCTCTTCAGAGACTTGCTAAAAGAGTTTTGAAAATTTGATACTTTTTAAAGTTGATATCTAAAATTTATGATTAAATAGGAGTGAAAGATATACGTCCAGTATAGCGTAAATATATTTTTGTAATAAAACTGTGACATCACTCTTTTCAATGTGTCCAGTAGAATCTACGTGTCATAACAATTTGATTTCCACCATCACCTACTTTAAAAAAGGAAGCAACATAAAAGGTCTAATGAAAAATTGGGGAAAAATATTTGCAGTATATCATATTCAAAGGGTTAATATCTGAATATATCAAAAGCTTCTGAAAGTAGAGGAAAAACCCACGACTCTACAGGAATGTGTCATAGAAATGAACACGGGTGACCGAAAAGCAGCTCACACTGCTCTAACTGTGCGGAAAGAGCATCAGCTTGCTTGGCTCATAACAAGATAAATGCATATTAAAACTACATAAGATACTATTTCTTGCTTATTATATTAGTATGACTCCACAAGTTCAACAGTATTCTCTGTTGGCAAGAGGAAAAGGGCACTGAATACACTGCTGGTGGGAATTCACATGTGGCATGACCCTTAGGAAGGGGAAGTTGCCAGTATCTGGAAAGCTACCAGTGTTTTCATCCTTAGATCCAGAAATGCATTTACTCCACTTATCCCTAAGATATTCAGGCAAATATGCAGAAAAACAGATGCATTTCTTGGGTTTTAGCACCACAGCAAGAAAAAGAAAAGAGCTGCACATTACATGACAGCATTGTTCGTAAAAGTTAAAGATGTACGTCCATCATTAAGGGATTGGTGGAATCAATTATGATACATCCATGCAATGGAGTGCTATGGTATTGAAGAAATAAATAGAGACTATCTCTATATACCACTATGAAGTTAACTCCGGGGTATATTGTTAAATAAAAAAAGCAAGAAGGGAAAAAGGAGTATACAGTGTGCTATAGTTTAAGGAGCAGCACACATATTATATATGTAAAGTATATAAAGTATAGGGTTTTCTTTAGGAAAATGAAATAAAATGAAACATTACCTTCATAAATGTCATTTATAGTGTTTTAGAATTACATCAAGTGTAAAAATTATTATTGAAAAAGTATTGCAATATGGCAAGTTCAGGATTTCACATGAAATTAGGATGCAGTCACTTTCAAGTGTGAGGGTGGGAACTTGGGAAAAAAAAATCAAATATAAACCTATTGTAGCCTCATAAGATAATACTTAAAACCTAAATTTATGATCGATTTTACAGTTTTAGATGATCAAAACCTCAAAAAATTAGTCTAAGGAGATACTTTCCTACAACCCTGGTTTTCTTTCTTTTTACCATTTATAACCTTTAAGACTACAAGCTGAAATCTGTGATAAGTAAAAGTAAACCTCTGAAATACAGAAAGTAGACAATGGCAGAGTCACATACCTAGGAACTGATCTCTATTATTTAAAATGAATTATTATGAGATTTGTAAATTAAACCTAAGAATATTTTCCCCAAAAGTCCTACTTAGTAAATTGCAAATGCAGTTAGTGAAAATGTATTCAGATTGCCTTAAACTACATGAATGTCCAAAATAAGCAGATGACTAATCATTTTATTACTTCTGAAACTCTATGGCATTTTTAATTACCAAACTGAAGTGGTCCATGATGTTACAAGATGCTTTCGACTGAGACCAGTTTTAAAAATAAAACATATTTGTATTAAAAATATTTCTGACTTGCAAAAAATGCTCCAGGAAATTAGAAAAATATGTCATTATTTATAACATATCTACAATATTTAGTCCCAAAATATAAAAAATAATGCTTTTTGGCATAAATTCATGTTTTGAAAGCAGAACAGCATAGATGATAAAGCAAATTCCAGTCCTGGAAAATTTCTTGTGCTGTATTGAGGGTAATGTAGAAATGGCTGAATTTCATTAATTTCCTGAAAAAAAGAGCTCAGAAATTGATCCTCTGAGGGCACATAATCCCCATAATTCATTGCAAATGAGATCAAATGAGGTAATGGATATGCAATCACTTTGAATTGTAAAAATTTCTATACAAATATAAAGTACTATCATTGTTATTACTATAGTTGAATACCATGCAACTTTTCAATCTCAAATTACTGCAAAGACAAAGAAGATCCCTGCAGAGATGCAAGAAGGAAACAAGGGTAATGTAGGCTAAAAAAAGATGCGTTAATTATCAGGTATGTTTTAGTGAATTGGAAATACTAAAATGTAGAATGTAGAAAGCGTGCAGTTCAGACTGCTGTGGCTGAAGACCACTCTCTGTGGACCCCTGACTGTACTACTTATAAATCATGACCAAAGTGTTCCTCGATGATTTCAGCCACATTTCACGTTGCATCTTGACCTAGAGCAGGGAAAGGAGACTGGAGTGCTTTCTTGAGATTTAGATGCAGAGACTCAGAAAGTGACCTCAAGGACCACTAATAGAAGGTGAATGGGCTTTGCAGTATACATCCGGTTGCCAGGCAACAGATGTAAAAGAGCTAAGGTAGGAACCCAAAGACCAGCAGCTGCGTAACTGGAAGCTTAGAATCCTTTCTTTCCTACATAATAACACTCTTTCCATCTCTCCTTATCAACGTTTGTTTCTAGGTATGTAATTTGCGTGGCTGATGTCTTCTACAATTCTGTTTACTGACACATTTCATCTCTTCCCAGGCACTCCTCTCCCCCACCAACTCCTTCAAACACATATTCTTGCATTTTAGTACTGCCTGCCAGAAAGAAAAGGACTACATTCAGAACAGCACCTCAACCACTTCTGACAGAAGTAGAATAAGTTCATCTTTGACCTTGGAAAGATTTCCTCCACATAAGTAGCGCTGCATGCTAGAGTGTACCACTGAAAACCTGGCCTTCTCTGTGGGAAACTGTTATCCAAACAAAAGCATTTTTCTGAACTTACCACTGGCTTGGAATAACCATTTATTATTAAAACAATGACCTTTTAAAAAGTATGGTATCAGTCTCTGTCATATCGTTTTACCACTCAGAAGCTCTGTGACCTTGGGCAATTTAACCTCTCTAAACATGGTTTCTTCATTTGTAAAATGTCCCTGCCTCTAGAATTGTGGTAGGGATTAAGTGAGATAATCCATTAAAAGCTCTTAGCACTGTGCTAGCGCAAAATAAAGGAAATCTTAGCAGCAGTAGCTGCTGCTTTGCCTACAGTAATTGTTATTATATGTATAATAGATATGCTTTTTCAATGTCCCTGTGCTCTAGTTAGTCCAATTGCCACAATTATCATTGCATACATCTACATGGAAAATAATTCAAATGTTACAAATCTTTAAAGTTACTTTGCCTGACATGCCTTCTTAACATATTTTAAATAGTCCATGAAAAGGAAAGAAAGGAGTTGAGTTGCAGAGCGTGGACATAGGGTAAATGTTCTAAAAGAGAAAGGGAGAAACCCCTGAGACTCCAAGGGTAGGGAGGTGAGCAACTTGTGAGAATTTCATGAGATGCTGGGGTACTCACATCACTCAAATACCCTTAACTGGGGCGCCTTCAGAACCCTGCCTTGCTCCCAAGGGTTAACCTTGGTCTGTTGCAATGTCCTTACCCTCTTTGACATACAGGATCTTCCTTTCAATTAACCTCTTGCCCCACCTGTTTCCTTAACTTCACTTTCTCCTTTAGTTATCATAACAAACTTCTCAAAGCTTATACTTGCTACAATGTGTTGTTATTCATCTGATACTCCCTCACCTTTTGTCATCTGGCTTCTGATCACTCTGCTGAAAATACTCTCTCCGTGACCTCTCTCTCAGCCGTGTCCTCCTACTTGCCAAATCCAAAGGTGTCTTCTCAACTCTAGTCACCCATAACTGCTTCAAAGCATCTACCGTCTTCCTTTTAGTCAGATCTTCTGTACTGGCTTCTATGATACCGCCCTCTCCTGGTTCTTCCACTGCCTCTCTGGTCACTCTCTTCTCTCTTCTAGTTCCTCTTCCTCTGCCCATCCCTTAAATGTAGATTTTCCCTAAGGATCTGTCTTTAATTCTCCTCTTTCTCATTATCCCTCCTATAACTACAGTCATCTCTATTTTAAAGGCTCAAAGTGCTAAATTTCTACCTCCATCACCACAATTCCAGCCTTTTAGATGTCTACTGCCTCCTTAGAGGGTCCCTCCACTTAGAGATGCTCTTCCTTTGTGTTTTATTATTTTAATTAATGGCACCTTCATCAACACTACCCTTCCTAAGTAAAAATCTCAATGTTATCTTTGATTGATACTTATGTCCCAATACGACATAAATTCAGCCACCAAACACAATTACTTCTATGTCTGCAATATCTCATTTCCAACATATGGTTCTTTCCTCAAAAACCTAAGGATCTCAGTTGCCCCTAGAGAATAGAATAGATATTCTTTAGAATAAGATTAAAAGATGACCAGTACTTGACAGTAATCTTTCTTTTGGACTTCAATCCTCATTATCTTTCTTCATGAATTCTTGGCTTTTTCTACTACTAGCATTTCCTGTTAACATCAAACACTTTCAAGCTTTTGAATCTTTGTTCACAATGTTGCCTTGACCTGGAATATCCTTTCCTTCTTTCCATATACTGAAATCCTACCTATCTTTTAAGTTCAAATACCATCTTCTCTCTGTAGCCGTCTTTGATACTGGTTCAGAAAATTAATCACTCTTTATGCTATGATCATACAGGACTTTGTGTTAACACTTATTTAAAGTATGTAGGTCATGCTTCCTTAAAATATTCTCCACCTGAATTTCTGACTCATACTTAATTGCCTAATAATCATTTCACTGGGTTAACCCTCAAGTCCTTCAAATTTAATACATCTCAGATTAAATGCATCCTTTCTGACTGGAGAAGGTCTTCCTACTTGCTCAGTCAGAGAGAATGCTGGGTGTCATCCTTGCTTCTTCCATTTTCTTGCAATCTCTCACCTTGTCTAATTGATACTAGTTTCTAAATATTTTTCAGATACATTCCCATCTCTTTTTGTTAGTTTTCTTCCTCTGATCAATTATTAGTGAGTGGATTAGAATTGCTAAGAAAAAATCAAGCCTCAATTTAGAAATCGAAACATCAATTTATATAATCCCTATCTAATCAATTAACCTTTATGGTTTTTTATTTTCCCTTTAAACTTCCATAAGGCAACTCACTATAATTAAGTCTTTGCAGGGTGTTATTAAAAGTTATGTTTTGACAAACTGAACTAATTAATTTAGTGGTTAAGTATGCATACATTTGTATATTTATATGTAACAAAAGCTCAGAAGACATCAGATTACTGTTCATTTTCTTCCTCTTACCAATTTCTAATAAGTGATTTAGAGAAACTAAATGTTACTTTTATGTGTTTCAACTCCAATCAATTAAGAAAAAAAAAAACAGGATAAACGTAGACATCTAAAAACTATTTACCTACCTAAACTTCCCTTTACACATCCTTTGAAAAGTACTTAAATTAGAGTTTAGCTGAAAATTCCAAGTAATTTACTTACTCAGCTTCTTCTAGGATCAAAATTGAACGTGTTAATTTTATTAATCTGAACAATGGTGGCTTTGCATTTTAAAAACTCAAGAAATAGCCATGGGTCCTGGGGCTATTCACATCAACTTTTGTTTTTTTTCATCTGTCCACGTTGCTAGTTTTCATTATTCTCATGAGGATCCTCAGAGAATTATGAGACCAAAAAAAAAAAAATGTGACCTATTATATTCCTTCTCTTTGGCAGATAAAAATAATTTCTTAAATCATGCTCAAAAATGGAAGATAGCTGAAAAAAATCAAATAAATCTATAATTTTGTACTTAAGAAGAAAGTTTGTGTTAAACAAGTAATGAATTGACATTAAATAACTAATTACTCATTAAACATACTGTTTTAAACTGTCAAATAATTTTAAATCATGAAAATAATTTTATCTGATATATAAATTATAATTTGACTTTGATTATAATTGATTTTAATGGCAATTGTTTACAACCTTATTTCAAAAGTTTGTTATTTTTCTGTTTTGTTATGGGGATCCACATGTGCATTTTGCTCTGGGCAAATAATTTTAAGTCATACATTGAAGGATGCTAGTAGGTATTAAACATGCCACGTGGCCATGTGACACGTTTATGGCATACTGGAGAATTTGCCAATGGCAGATGGGCAGCCTGTTTGGAGTAAAAGATTAAGATGAAATTCTAAGCTGAGTCTAACTGGTGAAAGGGGAATAGACCTTGGAAAAATGCCTGACATAAAATGGAAAAACGTTTTTACATTGTATTTCTGGTGCCTGGCTCTTTAGTAGGTACTCAACAAATATTTTTGAATAACTGAATGAGAGAAGGCTGAATCAGCTTAGGAGACATTGAAATCATATGAAATCAGAAGCATTAGTGATTTGCTTGCCAAAAGTCTGAGCAGTCTGAAATAATTTATTAGAAGAGGACATGCTCTAATACATAGAAATTATCAGAGATTTGTTTTTGTTTGTTTATTTGCTTTGATTTTTAAAAATGCAATGAAAAGAGTGTGAAGTATCTGGCATATGTGTTTGGTGATCTGTGAGTTGTGATGTAGTGCTGAAGTTGTACTTTGGTAGTTTAAGAGAACATTTTGAGCTATGCAAGGAACTTAGCCCTACTCTGTTATAGACTTATAAGATACAATAGAGGATCATTGTATTACAACATCTCATAGAAAGTGGTTTGTCAACTTTATTTGTACATTGTAACCCCAACATAAAAATTTTAAAAATGGAAAGTTGGAGTCCAACCCATTTTATCTTTGCATTACACCTCACCCAAGACAATGAGGACCCCTAGAATTCTGAGGAATAAAGTTTGAAAACCATTGTACTAGGAGATTTTTTTGGAGGCACTTAAAAGCAAAAACCCCTTCAGGTGAGAAAATAATGAGAGTTGGGTAGTATAATACTACAGTTACCATTTACTGAGTGTCTATTCCATCTAGGTACGTGTAGAGTTTACCTCATTGTGCTAAGTATCATTTGTCTCTTTTTAATGAGAAAACTGAGGCTCAGAGAGGTTAAAGTCTAAGTCATTCGCTCAGACACTCAAAGGCTGAACGTACCCTCTGTCATCAAATTGCTTCAAAAATGTCCCTCCAAAGCAACAGGCACCTCTTCCTGTACACATTTTTCTGGGGTGTTCTCCTGTTAAACAAGGTTTTGTGATCCTGAGGAACATAGCTACTTACAAGCAGGTCGTATCTCCCAGAGAGAATCAGCTTTTAGTGAATGGGTAGAGATGGGAGATCTAAAACATTCACCACGATCACTTGATCTTCAAGAACCATACGCCCATTATTACAAGCAAAGCCTCCTGTGGAACCAACTCTTAGACATGGACACAACTCCTTAGGAAGCAGAGTTGCTGTCTGGGGCCTGACCCACCACACTCCACACTCCTCCCAGCCTCCCACAGAGCCCCAGAATGAATTCAGATATGATATCACATGATCAGTAAATATGGTTAAGCATTTGTCAAAATCCATAGAACTCTACAAGAAAAAGTGAACACTAATGTAAACTACGGTCTTCGTTAATACTGGTGTATCCACATTGGTTCATCCATTGTAGCCCACGTACCACACTAAAGCAAGATGCTAGTAAGAGGAGAAGCTGTGTGGCAGTGGAGGAGTGAACCCCCTCTGCTTTCCGCTCAATTTTTTTCTGTAAACCTAAAATTGCTCTAAAAATTAGTTTATCATCTTTTCAGAAAGTTAGCTTTTTCTGTATCACCTGTATAAAACATTGCAAAGTGCATATTTGAAACAATAAAAAATTAAAGTTAAGAAAATCCAAACCTAAGATTCTTTCAGCCTCGAGCCCTCAAAACATACAGTTTCCATCCCATTCACAAAAACTGGCCCTCGGCTGCTACATTCCAGGTCAAAGGATGGGCTTTAGCGGAAGAGGCTATGAGGATGAGCAGGTTGGTGCCACACGAATGGCCTTCCCATGAGACGCTGAACCACTTGCTGTAGGTTCCTCAGCACACAGAGTGCTAAACCCCAAAAGACAGAACCACACTGGGGATGCTGTGGCTACCAGGGTGAGCTGCTCACATCAAAGGTCCCTGTACGACGGGGGCAGAAAGAGCTTCCATTCCTTCTGGAAGACTAGCCCTTAGTGTAGAAGTACAGCAGACACTTCCTTCCCATACTGACTCAGGGCCACCTTCTCAGAGCAGCATTCACCAACCACCCAATCTAGAACTGTACACTCTCCACTGCTGCCAACTCCCCATCCCCTTTCTGGCTTTTTTTCCCCCTTTTTTCTCCCCACCCCCCAGTGCACTTATTGCCATTCAGCATACTATATATATTTACTTAACTTTATTTATTGTTTTCTCACCCTCTAGCGTAAATATTAGGAGGGCAGAGATTTTTTTTTTTTTTTTTTTTTTTTTTTTTACTGCCGTACGGCAACCCCCAGAACAGTACCTGGCATGTAGTATGCTTCCCATACATAGCTGTCAAGTTGAATGAATGAACTTATACTTGGAAGAACAAGGTCTAACAGCAGCATGGATGCTGGAATAGGCAGGTATGCTGGGAGCCCAGGTCCTGAGCAGTGATAGCCCTGATGGAGGCAAGGGTCGCATAAAAAGGACTCATAAATAGAACCATTGGAATTTAAGGCCCTCTTGCTCCACCTCTCCTGGCCTTTGCAAGTAGCTCTCTCAGGTTATTTTTGACACATTACATTGGGTTATTGCCTAAGACCAATGAGAAGAGAGGTGGAGATAGAACGGTGACCAACAGGATTGACTGATAGGATTGTAATCCCAGTAAAACTAATGACAGCTTGAGCAAAATAGCTTTTTGATTGAAATGAAGGCTTTGGCTTTTCTTCTCCCCTACACTGAGCAAAGTAAGGGTGATCAGTTGGCCACTAAGGACAACTGCCAAACAGAGAGCTCATATTATACCCTCTATACAGTTTACCATTTCAAGATTTTCTGCTGCTGTCCCAAAACCAGAAATAACTACCCAAACCACTTAAACACAGCAGGAAACATATAAAACAAATGTACCCCAAAATGGTAAGGACTGTACTTAGGGTTCCCACGACAAATCTTCCAAAATCAACAGTACGGTACAGCTGAATGTTATCAAAGTTCACTAGCTATACATTCCCATGACATGACTCAGTGACTCTCCCTTTCCTGCCTACACTTCCTTTAGCTTGTGAGCTTGGCTTTCATGTTAGCAATGCCAGCTATTTCTAGCTCAGCTCCTGTAGACGATAAAAACGGTGCAGAGAATATACAACATGTAAGAATAAAATCAGAAGTCAATTTGTTTCCCAACTTCATCCACTCTTGTAATGGTACCGGCCAATCAACAAATATTCAGCATTCTGTCACCTCAGGTTTTCTTTGATATCACTTAAAACTTTAGCAAGAAGTACTTGTGTTTTACATTAAAGAATTGTTATGGAAATGCTAACTTAAACACTATGAGCTCCTCTATGTAGGAAGCCCTCAAAGATAAAGTATAAATATTTACCAGGGCAGCATGAATGACCTAAGCTAAAGGATTAAAAAACTTCAACACTTTCTTCACGTAGATCACTTACTCTCTTATTAGTCTTGAGTAAAACACTTAAATATTTGTGTCTCAGTTTTCCTATTTTCTAAACAGGATAGAAATACTTGCTGTGTATATGTCACTTTTGAATAAAGCTGGTAGGCAGGAGGAGGAGGTTATGGATGGTTTTGAATTGTTCTCCGTCTACCACCCTTCTCCTATAGTGGATGATTTAAATCAATTTTCATATTGGATTATCTTTCTACATTTAATATATTTTATTGTTTATTTCAGAAAAAGATAAATGTCTTTGGAGCAAGTTTTAAAATAAGAAATTAGAATAGCATAGTAAATACACTTCCATCTAATATTATAAAGATGAGGATAATAATTATTAAATTATTTATAAAGATTGGTCAGTTCCTAAAATATCCTCATGGTAGAAACTTCCATCTGGTCTCATCCTTAATATGTAAATCTCTACCTGACACATAGTCATCCTACCTGATTATTGAATTTCCCTTCTTATACACAATCTTAATGTTATTATTCAAGTATTTAGTCACATGACACGTGTGTCATATTAATTCCTATATATGGAATCGCCTGTATGCCCAGGCATGTATAGTGTGGTTTTGTGTTAAGCACCCCATGGCCCCTATGTTTGTTAACTCTCTTTGAACGATACCTACGACAGTGGTACGTACAGAAAAGTGCTTTTACATTTCATAATGCTACTGCTGCTGCTGCTGATAACTTAGTTTCTACATATTCATTGCTGTTTTAAAATAAGGAAGAAATGTGAGCTGCTTTGTCTCAATAGCAAATGGCAAATTTCAAACTCTATTATATCTTTGGTTTTTAAAATTCGACGCAGCATCATTGAAGATAAATTTTGGTTATGTGATAATCTACTCTGTTTTGTTGCTGTTATCCTACAAGTATCATTTTTCTCAACTAAACCCCAGATATATAAGAAACAGATGTTTCCTAAGAGAAATCTGTTTAGGATTATTTTCACATTAGACTTCCTTTGTGGTTATTCTTTTATGACAAGAAAAATAGACCTTGGCTTTCCTTACAAATTTTGAGAATAATAAAAAAAAAAAAAAAAAACAACAACACACACACACAAAATGCTTAGCTTAATTAGACCGACCTCAAATGTGTCCCATCATATTCCGAGACCTTTAAGTTTTCAAAATCATTAATCTAATTGCTGTCTTGGAAAAACTGATCTAGTTTGCTAAATGCATGTTGCTGATGTTATTTGCTGGACACCCAGACATAACCAATATACAGTCTACTTCCTTTCCATGAAGACTAAACGTGCAGTTTGTCTCTGACTAACGTCAGTTGTCTTGAGAACTGCCTACAAGACTATTCTCACTCAGCCTGACATTCCATTTTCATTATCAGCCAACAGAGTTAAAGCTTTTATTGTGTCAGTATCTCACCCCAACCACAACCTAAGCCTGAGCTTAGGTTTTACTGTCTGTTACCTTGGGTAAGCTCCATCTTGATAAAGAAGCAAGAAATGTTTTCCAAGATCATAAAAATATTCAGTAAACAGGTGGGAATACTAGTTGGTAGCACTAAATCACAGCTAAAGCACGAAGTCACCCCACCTATTTATCTGGACATTGATTTATTTATCTTGTCTCTTCAGTATAAAAACCTTTCAAGTTCATTTGGTGGCCAATTTGCTGATTTATTTTATGTATTATCTGTTACAAAGACTGCCATCAGTTTTTCCCCTTCTATTTAGAGCTAATTACCATAGTTTCATATCCACCAAGTAACACATCTGTGGCCTAGTGATGTGTCTTCTTATAGGCCCATGAGTCCCATGCAGTATGGAGAGGATTGGGTTTGGTGAAGATGGAGTTAAATATGTGAGGTTTCCTGGAGTATATAACTCTTGAAACTGAAATGATTTGGATATGTGTTTATTTTTGTGGTTCAAGTATGTTACTTTAGTACCATGGGAGTTGGTAAATACAGACATACAAAGCCTTGTAATAGGAAATTCTGAGTCCTCTCATGTGCATCAACAAAAAACAACTTTTTACTAGTATAATATAATGTAAGTCATTAAAATAGAGTCCAATATAAAAGAGCTGTGGTATCAACAGAACAATTTCAGTAAAACCAACTAGAATGCCATTGATATTTCCATCTTTCTGAACTGAAGTTTTAAAAGCATCTAGTACTTTGAAAACAGAGAAAAATAACACAGTTACTCTCGAGCCCTAAGCCAACATAAATCTTTACAAGCACAGCATGACGACTTAACTGCTTCAGTTGTAGGAATTTGGAATTTTACTCTAAGTTTGTACCAGGAGTGAAGTGTTATCCCAATGTTGATGAAAGGGTTACAATGGAAATGATACAGGTGGCAGTTAAGTAAACTAAACTCAAATTTCTCTAATCACTTTCATTAGGGATTCTTAGAATACTGTTGTGGGTAACTAATCCAAAATTTTAAAATAATTGCAGTTTTATGATGATCAAGAGATAAGTTAATAAGACATCTACTATTATAATGAGAAAAAGGTAAGATTGGCTTTAGGTGTAAGAGATAAGGAATAAGATTGAATTGAGACCAAATTATCAGTCCAGTCTATATTATTTAATGTTAAAACTAATTATGCAATCTTTAAGAGTCAAAATAAAGCTAACAATTAGAAAACCACCTGAGAAGGGAAATGAGATGAACAATTTTCCACAGTTTTGCACAGTTACACGCATTAAAATTTTTCTGTGCTGGCTGGTGTCCAACTCATATCATTTAGCGATGTGCCTTTTTAATTATTAGCCTTAACAGCACCCGAACAGAATATTTTAGAGATGATCAATGAAAAAATTTGCTTGCTGCTAAATAAACCCATTCTGTAAGCTCTTTGGCACATTATTTAAGACACAATCGATTGAGTGCTTGATGAAATCCTTTCCGCCTCAGACTGTGATGGATTCTTCTAACATGGTGTTTATATATTTAGCAGTAAAAGGAATCAAGGGCTGCCATGTGTTAATAAAGTAGAACCAACTACAGCAAAGATTCTACCATTAGGGCTGTATCACTCATAAAATGCAGTTAAGCAGTGAGATAGAGACTTCTAGCCATAAATCTAGTTTCTAAGTTGATAATATGGAGACACTGATTTTCTTTCTGTTATTAAGTCTGTACAATGAGGATGACTAACTTGTTTGAAGGAGTATCAAATAATGCTTCAGTACAAATGTTATAATGAATGATAGGATGATTGTTCTTCAAGGAAAACAGTAGTAACTATTGGAAAAAATTTTATGATGTCAAAAAAATAGAATCTGAAAACAACAACAAAAACTCCCATCACATCACACTTTCCTCTTCTACCAGTCTTAATTCCTTTAGAAATTTTTCATATACCTTCCTAAAATAAACTACAGGGGAATGGCAGCAATAGTTATTCTATTTGAGATATTTCTGGAAAGGTCCTACTTCTGTGACAAAGCCCTTCAGTTACAGCCTGCATCTTGGTCTGCCTCAGAGAAAGCCTGCTCTCCAAATTAGGCTCATGGCAGTTGGAGTGTTAGGTTAGAACTGAATGGAGAAAGACCAACACTCCCTCCTAACTACATGAATCTACAATCAATGTTTGTTGCTCTTGCACTATGCACTGAGGAAGTAAATGGATGGAAAGAAGGAAATAAATATTGAGAGTTCTCTATGTGGCAATCAGAACTCAAGTTTCACATTTATTATACCATTACATCATTTGTACAAAAGGTCCCCCATTTTCTACGAATGAGGAAACAGAGGCTTAGAGAGGTTAAAAAAACAACATCAATTAGTTGTCAAATGATATGGCTGGAATCCAAACTTGGGTTTCTCTATTCCTAAAAAACAATTCAGTATGTAATTAAATAAGTAACTGAAAATTCACACAAAATTAACTCACAAATGTTTTTAAAGAAAGACACAGTAATTTCACATACACACACACACACACACACACAAATTTCATATCGAGTAGAACAAAATTAAATATTTTAAACTAGAAAAATTGTGTAGGATTTTACATGTATATATATCTAAGACTAAAACATTAACATTATCCCTTAAAATTATTCTTAAGCAACAAACATTTCAATACATATCTTACTTTTGTAAGACAATTTTTAAATTTGGCAAACAAGTTTGCCAACGATCAACATTTCCTGACTTAACTACTTATTATAAACTGACTTTTTCTCCCTGAATCCTCACAGGAAATTCAGAACAGAATATTCAAGTCATGTACTGTCACAATGACAAAAATGACAGCTAAAGACTGGGGACTAGCCAAAAATAGCAGCTCATGCTCATGGTTCCTTTTATGGTGGATCTGAGTAAAATGTCTTTGTTTCAATTCTTATAAGAATAGCTGTGGTTCTCAAAGTGTGGCCCACAAATCCTTGGTGATGGGGTGCAAACCTCTCATTTCAGGAGGTTTGTGAGGTCAAAAATCGTTTCCTTTATTATACTACGATGGCATTTCCTTTTTCACTATGTTGACATTTGTGCTGATGGTGCAAAAGAGTGGTGAATAACACTGTTGGTGCTTTAGCACAAGTGGCCCCAGACTATCTTTAAAGACATTGGACTCTTCACTCTCCTGCACTAGCAGGGGAAAATGAAGTGCAAGTTTCACTTAAGAATGACGCCCTTGGTGAAGAAGTGAAAACTATTTATTTCATTAAATCTCAACCTTGAGTTATACATCTTTTTAATATTCTGTATAACAACACAGGAGGAAAGCATAAAGTACTTCTATTGCATAGGAACATATGATGGTTGGCTTGAGGAAAAGCATGTGTGATTGAGTTGCTGAACTAGATGCTTTTTCCATGGGGGATCATTTTTACTTGAAAGAAGTGACAGACTATATTTACTCATACCTGGGTATCTAAAAGACATCTTCTCAAAAAGTAACAAAGCGAGACTGTCACTTAAAGGAAAAGTGATAATATTTGTTGCCAGTGATAAAATTCAAGCTTTCAAGAGAGAATTAGAATTTGGAAAATTTGTATCTACTACTTTGAGCTTGACAGCTTTCAAACAATTAAAGACTTTACTAAGAATTGTGTGATATAAATGAATATGATTTTTTTTATATTATGTAATGAAATGTGTCAACATTTGGAAGATCTGTATAAGCAACATAAATAACCAAGACATGATGTTACAAAATCATGCATGGGTAAAAGATACATTCAAAGTGCAAACTAGAACAATGGATTTTCAATGTAACAGAATATGAAAAGTTCATTAATAAGGATTCGGATTCTGCATATCAAGAAATTACTGCTTATTGGGTTTTGGTGTAGTATAAAAGAAGAATATGCATAATTACCTAAAAAGGCTATTATTTAAATATGCCTCTTTTTTCCAACTTCATAACTGTATCGAGCTAGATTATTTTTCATATACTTCCACCAAAACAATATAGCAATAAATTGAAGCAGAAGCAGATATAAAAATCCAGTGTTATCTTCTATTAAGTCAGACATTAAAGCGATTTGCAAAAATGTGAAAAAAGTAGCAAAGCAGCCAGTTTAATAAATGTGAAATTCTTGTTACTAAATTTCTTTTGTTTTTGTTTTGGAAAATATGGCTCATTAAAATGTGAACATGTAATGAATTTCTTATTGTTATTTTTAAATGAATTTATAAAAATAATTTTAAATGTCTGCTCCAATTTCTAATGAAACAGAAAATTTCCCATTTCTAATACAGTAAATATCAAATAGCTATAACCCACATAAACAAAAGCTTTTTGGAGTCCTTGATAATTTTTAAAAGTTAAGGAGTCTTGAGACCAAAATATTTGAGAATTACTGTGCTATAAAAATAATACGTGTTCAAAAATTATATGATTATAGAACTAAGATTGAATTGTGTTTAGTATTTACCTTCTTTTTTTAAGGTGACTTAATCAAATTGGGGACATAATTTTTTTTGACCTTGCATCTCTTTGGGAAAACCGCCCTCTTGCCATTCTCAGTCTAGGTGGCTTCTGGATCAGGGGTAGGTCAGCATGAGCCACAGACCTTACCTGTCAAAGCACGACATCCTGTGGAGGGAGCAGGTGACTCAGAGGGCCCAGAGGGAATCTCTGCTTTTACAATTTTGGCTGTGTTGCCAGCTCTGAGAATGGTGCAATCCTAGAGCTGGGGTGGCTTTCTTTGCTTAAAAGCGGGAAAACTACTGAGGGTGCCAAAAGCGTATACATATTTTTAAAAAGGAAAAAAAACTGTATTAAAATTGTAATAATATATACAGATAATAGAAGATGAACACAAGTCATGTGTGTACATTTCTTTGGCACCCCTGGTATTAGAATGTGGCCAACACGGGTAGTAAAGAGAAGGGACAAAAAGTGTCCTGATGACATTAAACCTCTGTAACAAACACCCTTTGGAGACAGTTGCATCTCTGGCCTTTCTGGTTATGAAAGCCAACACACTCCTTCTATTTAAACTTTCATGAACTGGATTTCCATCACTTGCACCAAAACGAATCTTAACAAATACAGAATTTGATACCGAGAAGTGGAATGTTACAAATAACAGACTTTAAAATGTGATCCCAGATGAGTGGAAGTGAGGTGGAGGATGAGTCCATTCCAGCCTGGGAAAAGGGCAAAAGCTGTTATTTGCTAGCAAAGCAGCCAGTGGAAAGGTGTCTAATGTATCTTAGAATTCAAATCACTTAAATATCAAGAATAAAGTTCCAGGGGATCAGCAAAGAAGTGTCAGAATCTTGGAGGGTATTGGTTACTTCTTTCAGCCTTTCAAGAAAAAGATGGGCTTCAGCTTAATCTGGCAGGTCTGGAAGCTGAGAGAAAAAGAGATTCAGTCCTTACTAAGAGTCATCCTTTCTGCCTGTGCCTGACACTCCAAAATGGCCAGTAGCCATGCACCTTTTGGAATGGCAGATGTATCAATCTCTGCCCCATGCTAAAGAGGAAGATATAATGGGAGAAGAGATTGGGGTCCTGGTGAGCCAGGGAGCTGGAGGACCATTTCTAAACTCTTCCTGCTGTACATTCCCTGAGTAACATAGAGAATTGTTACAACTCTCTAAAAGCCGTCCTCAGGAACCCCACAGCCCTAAAAGGGGAGGGGTGGTTAGAAGTGACCCCAGCTCATTGTCTCCCAGTTTGAGGTCCAGATGGCATGGGGGAGGGGCAGGCCATAAAGGCAGATTGCTCAGAGGAAGAACCAAGGAGGGCTGGAACCAGAGTGACGGGCTGCGACTATACAAGAGTCAATCCAGGGAATATTCAGGAAATACACAGACCAACAGTTCTACCAGGAGAACCAGTAGCTTTGCCCAAGAAATGCCAAGGCTCACCAAACAGCCCTGAGAATGCCCAACTCACGAGGCAAATTTCAGCCCCCAAACCTGCACCAACCGGCAGTAGGAACTGAAATGTCTTAGCTATTGGGATGAAAGCCTCCCCAATGTGCACCTGCCATGTAACTCTGCAGGACAATGGAACAGGGAGTAACTCCCAGGAAGCCACAAGAGGCCAGCCAGATTCTTAAACAAAGATCTCCATCCACTGCCAGGTCAGGGAGTTCTTGCTCTTTCTGTCTGGCATGAGATGACTGCTATGAACCTGAGATCACTGTTTCATGGGTGCCCTTCCCTCCCTTTCCCAAATGGAACCTTTGTTGCAGCAATAGTGTTTTCTGTCTACCACTATTAACTGATAGTGTTAAATATATCATTTAGCCAAATGTTACCTAAATATGAGCAGCTACATTTAGACCCAACCAAGAAAAATGTCATAACTTAGACATCCTGAAATTAAAGTTGAAAGCAATAACTGAATGAACCTGAGAGTTGTCTCTCTTTAGAGTGAAGGTGAGAGCAATTTTCCTTGTAGAGGTGTATTTGCATTTTATTAGCCAGGGTCATTTGAGGAATTGTATAAGAAAGTATATGTGGATGCCAGGAAGCCAAAAGGTGGAAACATAATGGGAGATGGAATTAACCTGTTTTTTTCAGCCTGGAATCTCTTTGGGAATTATCTCTCCCTCATCCTGAGTCCAAGTGGTTTGGATGGGATCAGTCGCATCTCCTTGGCTCTAGGAATGGGCACATCCCAGGAGTCTGACCAGTTAAGTACTCGATTTCTTCAGTCACAGGGATTAAGTCCAGCAAAGGTCACGTGACCAAGGTCAGCGCAATAAAAGCTCTTGCTGGGATTTTTGTTGGAGGTGTTGAAAAATAGACTTTTTAAAAAATTAGAAATCCAGCTGCCAGTATAATGTAAACCCACAAGTATTGCTAGTCATTTTTGCTGCTTTGTGGAGAGAGACTGCCCAATCATGGAGCCAACACCTGGCTTAGCAAAGCAGAGAGGTGAGTGAAAAAAATCTTATTTTGAGCTCCTGGATCTAGCCATCCTGAAAGCTAGACAGATAAGTTTTGGCTTCTCAAATTATTTGGGTCAATAGATACCTTTTGTGCTAAAGTGAATCTGAGTTAAGTTTCTGTCACTTTCAAGCAAAAGAATCCTAACAAACACAATTAAAATGATTTTTACTTAATTTTAATTCTTTCAAAAAGAAGTAATTGAACTGCCACTAAAACAATGATTTGTTTGTTAAAAAAAACTTGATGTGTTTCTGGAGTCCAGTATGTATTTGTTTCTTTAACAAATATAGCACTCATAGAGGAATCATTGATAAAGAATCTACGGGAGAAAAAAAAAAATCACTGTGACCTGAGGTGGCATTAGGAGGTAACTAAGGTCACTAAAACCTATATTAGGGGACAATCCCCCTGGACAAGGCGGTGAGAGCAAATCATTTATTATTTATATCCTACTTACATTCAAAAAAGTTTTGAGTTTCTTTTCAGTAAAAGGCATTATGTAATAAAACCACTGAAGCAGGTTAAAAATAAAAAGGTCCAAATTATGAAGTGAATTGAAAATCCTAGGTTGAGTCTCTATTAGAATTAAGAACAAAACTTGTCTCCGAGCTTCTGAAAAGGCAAAGCACCATGGGTATTGACAAGTTCTATAGTGTGGTTATCTTTAGTGAAGGGAACTAGCTCATCGGAGAGAGATTATCTTATTTCTAGCACTAACATCTCGAAGTAACATATAACCTAGAACTTCATATACTAGCACCAAATAATATAAACAAGAGTCTTTATGAGAAGTTCCTACAAGATGTAGAAATGTTCTTTCTATGACAATTGTGGAAAAAGCTCCGAGGGCCTTGTTAAGTTATAAATCTAAGAAGGCAATTCTGGAGGAGGGTTAAAATTACACATGATCTGTTCTTGGTCATGTGATTTGATATTTGCGCAGATGTTATAGAGTGTTCTAGGTGAAAGGCAGGTGTGGGTAGCATGTCCTTTAAGATCACCCCCCACAATCATCTCTTGACTCATAGAAGCTTGTAATAAAGGTTATACAGCAAACCACTGGAAACTAAAGACCAAGATCAATCACAAGAAATTAAGTGCCTAAAGCAGATCGCTCACTAAAATATCTCTAAATGCACTAAAAACCCTGTAGGTGAGCAAACTTTTACAGAGAAAATCAAAGTCTCACTTGCATTTCTTCCAAGATGGGGAGTAATAAGTATTGTAAGAACATATAACAAAGAGCTTGCAACTAAGTCTTCGAGAAGAGATAGAGTTCTTAGAACAAAGAAAGATGCTTTTTATTTAACACTTTTTATCACTCTGTAGTCATAGCTACAGGTCCTTGCAACCTCAGTCTAGACTTCCGCGTGACCTTCCCGTCCAGGTTTAATACTTGTGGATTTACTTCAATTCCTCCTCCTCCTCCTCTTCAATTATCTTCACTATGTTGATCAATTTCTTATAGGCCCTACTGTGTTTTTTAAATGCTCTAAAATGAAGACTGTATGTTATACTTATAAATCCTTCCCTAGCCTTTCTGATTTATCTTCTGGGTTTTTGTTCCCCTTTGTTTTTGTTTGTTGTTTTTTCCATTCTACCATCCTTGCTAGTGCCTCCAGTTCTGCGTGGAATATAATCTGCCTCCCAGGTAGCCAGGGTCCGTTAGGCTTTAAGATATGGGGCATTTATTATCTCATTCCTCATATTTCCAGGGAGGGCAGGGAATGGCCAGCCACCCTCCTGAAGAGATGAGGACTGGAGGAACACTTTTCATCCCCCAATTCCTCCCTCACTTAATCCTCCCCTCCTCAGGAGTGATTTATCACAGAGCATGGTCCTCTACAGCCCTTCATGGCTTACGCACATTTATATGTTTTACATGGTCAGGAAAAGATGAGAAGAAGCATATTTCATGACACATTACATTTATGTGAAACTCAACATTTCGTGTCCATGTTATGAGTTGAATTGTGTCTCCAAATTCATATGTTGATGTCCCAACCCCCAGTACTTCAAAAAGGTCATTACAGATATAATTGGTTAACACTGGTCATACTGGAGTAGAGTGGGCCCCCCAACCCAACGTGACTGGTGTCCTTATAAAATGGGGAAATTTGGACACAGAGACATGTTATGTGAAGATGAAAGCACAGATCAGGGTGATGCTTCTACAGACTAAGGAACACTGAAAACTGACAGCAAACCACCGGGAGCCAGAGGGAGGCATGGAACAGACTCTCCCTCCCAGCCTGCAGAAGGAACCAACGCTGCCCACACGCTGGTCTCAGACTTCAAACCTCCAGAACTGAGACAACATACTTCTGATGCGTAAGCCACCCATTCTGTGGTACTGTCTTATGGCCATCCTAGTAAACGAACACGACAGCTATCCTCATTTATTTACATATTTACATACTGTTGCTCTCATGTAACAACAGCAGAGTTGAGTGGTTGCCACAAAGATCATGTTGCCTCAGAGCCTAAAATATTTGCTATCTGGCCCTTGACAGGAATAGTTTGCAGACACCTGACTGATCTGATTGGTGAGAGAGGAGAAAGGGTCATGAGGAACATGCAGTCCATTCTGATATCTCTCCTTCCAGAGCTGGCCGGTGTTCCTTCCTCAGCATCCTCTCTCGTCCACAAAGGAGGCCTGGAAATATCCAGCTGATCTTCCTGGGACCAGAGAGAATGTTCTATACATGGTAAAAGTAAGGAAAAAATAGGAAAGCAAGTTGGGGGTCCAAGGCATGGTCTCCAGTGAATCTCTATCAGCAATCAAGTTTTTACTTTGATCTCCTTCCAGCACCTGTAGGTATTTCTCAGTTGGTTTTGAATCTGGAGGAGAGACTATGTGATTCATTAGCCTCAACAAACCTCAGCTTCTTCCTCCTTATAGCAGGAGTGTTGGAAATCTCATTTCCTTCTTGAAGTCTCTCCAAAAAGGAAGTAAGTACTGATGTATTTTTTTACCCTGGCCATATCCTCTCTGAATATACAATTCTCATGACTCATTCTTAAACTCGACACCACATAAAACCACTTGTACTAATGCTCTCACAAAGTTTACATTTTTTTTATGCTAAGATATTATGTATTCATACAAGTATCGGCTCGTGTTTTTACAGAGTAGATCTAAATTACTATAACCTTCCTCAAATTAGGAGCTCCTGAGTGAGTTTTTGTTTAACTTGAGGTCTGGTTTGTTTAATAACCAACACAATTCTGTGTAAATAATGTGGTTTCCCTCGTTAGTACAGAAGACCCTACTAATCCATTGCAAGTTATATTCATGAAGGTTTATAAGGAAGAGAAGATGGAAAAGCCACTGGTGATAAATAATAACTGTGTAGTCTGAACAAATAGTTTAAGCACTAATTAAGCTATCTAGAAATACATCCGAGAAAGAAAAATCAGTCTCAAATCTATTGCCCATAACTTGTCATTTACTCAATTAACTCATTCATATATGTAGACAATGCCCATTACATACAAATTCTCTCTGCATCCTGAGGATGGAGGGGCATGAAAATTAGAAAATAAGATAAAATAAACAGTTGGTGTAATGCAAGGTCTCTGGTCCTGCTCTTGGCAGGTGGACACAGAATATGGTGAGGCCGAAAAGGACCACCAACAGAGCCACGGACAGGGGATTCAGAACACATATTCTCGATGGCACCTGGTCGAGACACAAAAGCAAACATCTGCCAGTACCCCAACGAGGGGTCTTCCTGAACCCCAGTCTTGCTGGCAGCTGGGCGAGACACAGGAAAGAGGATCAACATATAATCCGTTTCTTAACCGCACTTGCTAGCCACAATCCGCACTAGCTACAGCAGTTATATTAGTGGCTAATGGCTATCTAATTACAGCTGATGGCCATCCAATCACAGCTGATGGCCATCCAATCACAGCTGATGGCCATCCAATCACAGCTGATGGCCATCTACTATCTGAGTGAGCACCTTTCCACGTGAGGTTAAGAGCCTGGAAACTGCTCTCCGGGACTCCGTCCCTACAGTTGGTAAAGGATCTTGATGTTCAGGCTAAAAAATCTGGCTGATCCAATAGATGTTCATAAAGGATAACTGACAAAATGGAGAGACTATTTGGGGAAAATCATTCTAACAGTTGTGACTAGATATCTTAGCTTGAGAACCTGTACTGTAGAACATCTGAGCAGTGGGGAGGAAGGGCAGCGTAGGCCCAGCAGTCCCTTGGCTGGAGAGAGCTAAGGGTATTCAGGGAGATAACTCATCCAAAGGCAGGGCAACTGTGTGTAAACTCAATGGGGAATCGCGGGAAAAATGGAACAGCTGGGGCTTCTTATCTAGACATTTCTCTGGCTCAGCCCCTGTGGACCTCTCAGGGAGAGGGGAACACAATAAAAAGGGAGTCAAATTGAAAAGAGCAGTTGCCTTAACAACTCTGTTGAGGGCAGTGTTTAACAGCATTTGTAACAATGGAAGCTGGGGGTGGGGGTGCGACAAAGGGCACTTGCCCACTCAGGGCTGACCTTGCACCTGGAGCTCCTAGCTGCACCCAGGAACAGCCTGGAGCCCGAGCAGTGTAACACGTGACAGAATGTAACACGTGGGCAGCCTCCGTACCTTGGGAGGCTTTCAGCTGCTCCACATGTCCAGCCATAGATGACATCATGAATTCCAAACTGGATCATAAAATAATGAAAACTCTGCCTGCCACCATGGAGTTGACAAATCCAAGTCCCAAACACATGTGAATTTCTCTCCCTAACACCCTACCCACGACAAGATTCTTAGGGGAGAAAAAGACCCTGAGGCCCTAGAACCAGATGGCAAAAATTGTAGAGCTGGAATTCTAAGAAATGGGAGCAGAGCCTTCAAATCAGTGTGTGGTTACATTTATTGCTTCCAGGTTGCATGGCCTGTGAAACACAACTTTCAAAGATGTAAAAGAGGAGGGGATATGGTGAAGAGACAAGCATTAGAATGCTGGTTGTGTTAAATAACAGCTGTGTGACTTTGGTCAAGTCATTCAAATGTTCTGGGCTTCAGATCCTGGATCAAAAAAGTGGAATCTTTCACACGCCCTGACAAGGGGGTTGTGAGGCTTAAATGGGTTCATGTGTGAGAAAACCTTATACTTTAATACGTCTATTATTATAATTACATGGCGTATTGCAGAACAGGCTATCTATAAAAGGTTCAGGGTGCACTAATTTCCAGCTGTCACCTGATGTACAAATGTGTTTGTGTTTTCTAAAGCCCTTTTCCAAGAAAGTAATTTTCTCACATATAAAGTGTCCAGATAAGACCGAAAGCTACTTGAAATGGCTGATTTTAGTGTATGTGTGTGTATGCCAAAGGGACACGACTGGGAAAATGCAGCTATAGCTGGCACAGGAGAAATGAAGGTAGAAAAGCCTTTCAGGCAGTAGAAAGTGGGGATCATAAAAATCTTGGCCTTATTTTAAGATTTCCCAGTGTATAGGAGGGTCAGTGTGATCGTGTTGGTCGTGATGATTCTCCTGGGAAATCTTAACTTTAAATTGCTGGCCAATCTTTATTTTGTGTGTCCAAGAAGAGCAATTTATTGCTTTTAGGAAGCCACCAAAAAGCCCACAATGAAGGGAGAAAAAAACCCAAAACTAATTATTGAGCAATACATACCATCACACTAGATATATAGTGAGAGTGATAGACTGAAAGCTCTAAAGATGGGTAATAAATGTTTTGATAAAACAAATCTAAAATTCCCCCAACAGAACGAGGGTGCTTCCTCACCTCCACAAACTCTCTGTACCCCTTCCCCCTGGAAGCAAGTTTCTAACATTTAATGACGCTCCGGGAAGATGGATTTTCCCTGGTCGGCGTCCCTGAGGACTCACCGCCACAGAACAGCAGTTTCCTTAGTCAATAACAATAACCCACCTATATATATGAGTTTCACAATTAGCAAAGCACTGCATATAATTAAAAATTACTTTATTGCAGAAAGGAGATTTGGGAGCTCATTTAAGCTCAGGGAAGTAATTATGCAGATTAGATTCAGGACATCCTCTTGGCCTGTTAGGATTATATATTCCTGGCATTTTAAGAGTCATTGCCTTTGGAATTCATCTTCCACTCTTATTTAGGGCAGAGCTGCTTTTCTTAATTAAGAAAACCAATATCATCTTTGAATCAACTCCAAGTTCATCCTTTTACTCAAAGTAAAAACTGATCCCTTTACAGCTGTGGGAAGCCTAACTCAGTAATTTATACTCTAGTCACATAAATCTTTCTTTACTGGTCTACAAGGTATGATCAAAAGATATGGCGAATGTTTAAATAAAAAGAAATTTATTGCAGTAAAAGACATGTTGCCATTAATCCCCCTTAAAATACTCCCCCTCACTTCCAACACACTTATCCCATCGTTCTTGCCACTTTCTGAAGCAGTTCTGGAAGTCTTCTTTTGTGAGTGTCTTTACTTACTCCATCATGACAACGCTCTGTGTCACACATCGCTTCTGGTACAGCAATTTCTGTCAAGTAAAAACATTACAGTGTGTCTTCATCTACCTTATTCACCGGATCTGGGACCATGTGACTTCTAGTTTGTCCCCAAAATCAAACTGACCACGAAAGGTAAACATTTTGAATCGATTCAGGACATCGAGGCAGCCACAACAGAGCAACTAAAGACACTCATGAAAGAGGACTTCCAGAACTGCTTCAGAAAGTGGCAAGAACAATGGGATAAGTGCGTTCGAAGCAAGGGGGAGTATTTTGAGGGGGATTAATGGAAATGTGTCTTTTACTATGATACACTTTTTTTTTTATTTAAACATGCACTGTATTTTTTTACTATACTCGTATTTCTTGGGGATAACTCTCCAGTTAGGTGATTCTCCAAACTTTCTCTCATTGTTTGTTTAATGCTCTGACTTGGATTCTATAAGATTATTTAATTGTTTACAAATAAGTAAATCATTGGTTTGGGGCATGACAACGTCTTTCCTCCTGCCTTAGCACCTAAAGCTGCTCTGTCCACTAGCCACATGTGCCCGGTGAGCGCTTGGAGCGGGGCTAATCTGAATGGAGGTATGCCAGAAGTACAAAATGCAGAGCAAATTTTGAGGACTCAGTAGTCCCAAATGGAAGTAAATATCTCAGTGGTAATTTCTGTGTGTTGAGTACATTTCAAAATGATGACATTTTAGATATATTGGTTCCAATAAAATATAGTATTAACATTACTTAATTTCCCCTGTTCCTTTAAAAAAAAAAAAGTGGCTAGAAAATTTAGTTACATATGGGGTTCACATCATACTTTTGTGGGCAGTGCTCACTTAGAGCTTTTAACTTTGGATCCTAGGTCTTTACCCCAGCTCCCCTCGTTCCTCCCCCTCAGTGCAAGCCCAACCTCTTGGCCTAGTTTCTTTTCCCACAGGAAATAACATTCCCACTAATCATTCTGTTTGATTACTTCTATCTTAGCCAAAGAGGTGTATCTCAGCCCACATCAGTTTATTAGACATAAGCATTCATTGCCACTCATAGCAAGCATGCTGGCCCTGCAATTATTCCATTAGAAATTGAAACAAAACAAACAAACAAACAAAAAAACCCAACATCTTGTGTTCCTTAATTCATAAATCTGGAGACTTAGAAGAAAGTAGGCAGAGACATGGGAGAATATTCACAAATATTCCTACTGGTCTGAAAAGCAAAACCAACTTCCTGGAAAATTACACCCAGTAAGACAGTTCCACAAGAGTGAAAGAAATTTCTTCCTGATATTCAGGGAGTGCATACAGGTTCCTCTGAGAATGTGGAGTTAACAGAAATGGATGGTGAAAGCAGTAGTGTTTTTTCTTGAAGGAAGTTCACAGGCAGCCCAAGGGAGCAATGGGGCTGAATATTTTTCAAGTGCTTGACATAAACAGCAACACTTATTTTCTCCATTGCGGTTTGCCATTATTTCTACACTTCTGGTTTTTTTTTTACAGACAAATCAATCCATGCACAGACATGTTTATAACTAAGCATTGTGAATCCCTGATGTATTCAAACTTGACTTACAAAGACCAGAATATGGGAAGACCCACCTGCCTGTCTCCAGGCCCTCTCTACCTGCTGCCTCTTCCAGCCCTAGCCCACTTTCTTTCTCCAGCCTCATGTTCTGCCTGGGACCCATTAAAAACACACTGGAGGCTTTAAGGGAATCAGTGAAAAGGCTGTGGGAAAGCAGGAAACCATTTAAGGGGCTGGTCTCCCGAGCTCTGCCCCCTTCCTCTGAAACAGTTTCCTGTGCATTGCTTGATTTGTTTTTATTTCACTGTGTTACACTGCCAGAATTACCCCCACCACAGATTTATTTGGGTTAAGAGAATCTTTTAAAAATACAAATAGTCCTGAGAGTGTTAAAGGAATTTCAGTAATTCACACGTTAGTGTGAATTTATTCAATCAAGTTGCCTCTCTCTCCTGGTAATCAGCAGCCCACTCACTGCTTGATTTCCTCAGCTTTATTGCTCTTTATTGACAGAAATCTAATATATATATATATATATATATATATATATATATATATATATATATTAGAATATATATATATTCTAATAAATTCTAATAAATATAAAATGAAATATTAGAAAGCTGCCTACATGTGGCTATTCCTTAAATCCACCAAGAGATGAATATATTAGTGGCTAAAAAAGTAATATCAAGTCTTTTAAGACATTTTATTTCAGGCATGGCAAATTCATAGCATTCTTCCTCACAGCAGAACAATCTCTCTGATTTCCTCCAGTAAAATGGTGTGAAAATTAGGAAGCTTAGAGGAAATATCATTTCTGCTCCATGAAGGTTGGAGGTGGGTAGCAATTTATGGGCCTACGGTCTTAAGTGTGAGGAAAGAAATTCCATCTTTTGGTTACAGCAGTTTGGGGAAGACAGAGAAGACAGACAAAGTAGACCAGGGGCCACTGGCATAGCTGACCAACTCATTTGCCCCACTCACTCTCCAGGAACAGTTGTGTAATTACAAAAGACTATGAGGTCTGACAATTGAGTTTGCAAACTTGTTGCAACAATGTTGTTGACTTTTTTTTGATATCAGAGGGATTATTCATTATGAATTTGTACCAACTGGACAAACAGTTAACCAAGTTTACTATTTGGAAGTGCTGAAAAGGCTGCATGAAAAAGTTAGACGACCTGAACTTTTCGCCAAAAATTCACGGCCCTTGCAACATGACAATGCACCAGCTCACGCGGCACTGTCTGTGAGGGAGTTTTTAGCCAGTAAGCAAATAACTGTATTGGGACACCCTCCCTACTCACCTGATCTGGCCCCCAGCGACTTCTTTCTTTACCCAAAGATCAAGGAAATATTGAAAGGAAGACATTTTGATGACTCTCAGGACATCAAGGGTAAGAGGATGACAGCTCTGATGGCCATTCCAGAAAAAAGAGTTCCAAAATTGCTTTGAAGGGTGGTCTAAGCGCTGGCATTGATGCATAGCTTCCCAAAGGGAGTACTTGGAAGGTGACCGTAGTGATATTCGGAAATGAGGTACATAGCACTTTTTCTAGGATGAGTCCACGAACTTAACTGTCCTATCTCGTATGTACTTTAGGACACTGACATTCCTGACCAGAAATGAACAGTCACTTCTGCATCTGTATATCTTGAATATCTTGATGGAGATTTTCCTGGAGGTTTAAAGTCTTTAGGGTCCCGCTATGCTGTTTATGTACCAAGTATACATATCTCACCTAATCAGATCCTGCTCGTGAGTTGGGCCATCCAAGTAGGTCCAGTCTTCCATAGGTCACTTAAGGTCATAACACATAACTCAAAAAGCCACAGAAAACATTGTCCTTCACGACTAAAATGTTCTTAATCCCTGTTCCAAGTTCATAACACAGAAAACAACAGTGGAGGGACCTTGAAAACTTAGGAAATGATTATTTCTCCAATCTACTTAAAAGAGAAGGTGTATTAGTGACACTTCTAAGTTCTTCATCCAGAAGACCCCACACAAAAACAGTAACCCTTACAAGCAACCTCACTCTGTTTTACACAGCGTTGGTGCTCGATAAATTATTTGCTGACTGACTTGTTCAAGGTGCTTTGGAAATCACTGTGAAATGTACATCCTACTTTACTCATAAATGTATTTTCTCTAAATACCATCTTTCCATAGACATTAAATCATTTTCGGCTACCATCTGCTGCATAACATTGGCAGAGGCATTTGTGCTACACAGGTCTGCCGAGTACAGAATTTATTACAAAAGTGGATGCTGCTATGAATGTGTTTAATCTGTAAGGGCTATAAAACAAACCAAAATGAAAGCCTTGAATTTTTCAGATACATCATGTTTAAAAATACTTTTTAATAATTCAGAGGAGAAGTAGTGTGTTTGGTTGGTAGCTGGGGTGATTACATGGGCAGATACATCTAGTCTAATCTTCAAGAAGGCAGCGGCCACTTGTGCCTGCATATTTTCAACCACACAACTGGGCAGCATTCCTGAAACAGATGTCTTTTTACAAAGGAAAGGTCCCGTGCCTATTAGCTCTGGTAAATACTCTCTAAGTCTACAGACAACAAAAGGAAGGACCTAAACATTCTAGAATAGTCAGTCATGATTTAATTATGGAACACAATATAAGGAATAGTGTTTTATTCTTTAAGATATTGCTTAAAAACAAAGCAAACGACAACAAAAACCCAATATGGGGTAGTCTCTGTTTTATATCTGCTGACCACTGTTTACATACAGATAGTCCCTGGGAATTACTACCTCTGCCTGGTGGCAAAGTCACAGCGGCTGCTATGAGGCTGTCTTTCATATATTCTTCTCCTCATCTCTTTGACCGTGTAAAAAGGCTTTGAACTTCCACCACAGAGATCCAAGTTGTAGTTATGCTGGAGATAATGGCAAGGAAGAAGTATCAAAAGGCAGGACACCTCCCCCAGCATCACCTCCTGAGGCTTCTCTTCTCCCCCATTTCCATAGTTATTTCTCTTCCAGCTAAGGTGCAGGATCATCTGCCAGATTTCCAGCCCCCTGTCCATTCCAACTCTTATAAACCCCTGGCTATTTCTTAACTTTTCCTTAGCTTCTCTAATTAGACTTCAGGAAATTCACTGAACATAGGTGGCCTCCAAAGTATAGAGAAACATTACTTGAGACCCACGACCTATCTGTGTCTTACCACCCTCTGACACTTTTCTGGGAAGAATAAAAAGTATCAATAGGCGGATATTATGTGAAGCCCCTTTGCTCAATATCTTTTTCTTATAAATTCCAATGAAAGCACTTAGAAGGTTTGCAGAGGAAAGAGCTGTTCTTGCTGTATCTACTATTTCTTACCAATCAAGAAATGAAAGAAACAGTCAGAAACGAAGAAGTTAGCAATGGAAAGGTCAGCATGCTGCCCAAACGCTGGTACTCTCAGAGAACAAATAGGGGGGTGACCAGAAGTCTGATATGAGTGGAAAAAATTCTTCCAGGAATTTCCCCTAGATAGAAAGTCTTAGCCCCTGAAAACTCTTCCATTCTTTACAACCTGGAATGCATTAACTTTTTGTGGTGTGTATGTATGTATCTATCTTCCTTTCCAGTATTAAAATCCTGCCACAACATTAGTCCAAATGTGTCTGAACAGCAAGTCCTTACATTACTGCACAGGAGAAAGGAGACCGTCAAGCTGGAATAACTAGAACATTCCTCGGTCTGAAGCATTTTATGAGTGCCTACAATTTTCAGTTACTATTCTAAGCACTTAACTTACTGAGATAAAGTGACACAGTCTAGACTTCAAACTGCTTCAAGTCAATGAAGGGGGAAAAAACAAAGAAATATATAAATAATATTAATGTGATGTAAATAATGTAATGCTGGAAGAACAGGAACCTTCCTATAGACTGAGTCTTGAGAACCTAGTAAAGTGAACCAGTGTGAAAAAGATACAAAGGGAATTCCAGGTGAAAGGAGCAATTGATGCAAATACCATGAATGTGAGGAGGATACAAAAGTCGTTTGATATGGCTGCAACACTGAGTCAAAGTTGGAGGAGATGAAAGGGGAGAGATGGGAGAAATAGGGGTGGCTAAATTGTGAACAGTTTTACCTAACATGCGGAGCAATTTGATTTTCTGTGAAAGAAAATATGAAGACGTTGAAGGATTTTCAATAGAACAGTGACATGATCACTCTGTTTGCAGTTTGGATCAGGGATAGGTAGTATTAGATACTAAGTACATCTAAGAGGAATAGCCATGACTAATCCGACCAAGGAAGAAGCCAATATGCCAAACTTTGGGAATGTTCTACAAAAGGTACATAAAAGTCTTGACAAGCAGTAACGGGTTAAATAAGCAGCTTTATCCTCCATCCTCTGCACAGCGCTAGTCCCCGTGGGAAACCTGCCTGGAGCTGGGAGAGACCCTGCACTCAGTATTTGTCAGCCCAGGCCACATGCAGAACTGAGCACGTGTTCCTCAGACATGTGCCACATTCTCTATGTCCAGTACATTATGGGTGAAATTGGGTTTCGCAGGCTAGCCTGAGAAAATGCGAAAATGGTAAGAAGTCAGATGAGTGAATGTACGTTAGGCTGACATAAATCTGTATGGGAGGATTTGTCTCCTATCTTAGAAGAAATTTAGCCAATGACAGACTTCCTTCATTGTGGGGCTTATGAACTGAGGATTTGTGCAGAGGAAATGGCAGTGAGTTGCCTTTTAGAAAGTACCCTCTAGGAAAAAAAGGAAACCAGCAAGGGACGCTTTCAAGGTCCGCTATCCATCTGCCAAAAGAGTCACAGTACAGCAGAAAAAGCTCTTCTGCCAAGCTGACCCCTGTGTGCGTGCTGTCTGTTTATAAGTGAGCTTCTTGAAAGGAATGCCCAGGGCACACGTTGGTGTGAAAACAGATAACAGAAAAAGGCTGTGTGGTACTCAGAGGTACCGTCTGAGGCCGTCCACTCCTCTTCTCCACATCTCGTGTCAGTACAATTGACGGAGGACTCACGTTATGATTCTGTTCTGAGTGGACCAAAAAATGAAATATTCCAAACTTCTTACCTAATCATTTATAAAATTACCTTGTTCCAATCTTGAATGAGTTAATTTGGAAATGAATTACCTGCCCCAGGATAACTAAGAGCTTACTGTAAAAATAAAGTAACAAGAGTTAAAAACATTAGAAAAGCAGCTAAGACAGGTCTCACAGGCCTCTTTAATAAATTGCATTCCTTTAAGAGGTGATAAGCAGCAGATGATAGCATCCTACTGAAGATAATGGCTTTCTCCTTTCTGACTTTCATTGTTAATCTTTAAAAAAATAGAATCGATTTGTCATAAATGCTTTCCTCTTGGGCTGAGGAATGCTCTGAGAAGAAAGGCATGTATAAAAATTTCATATTATCTATCAGTCATGTGGATCAAAGTAAATATAATTAAGCTGTACTATTTTTGTCTTTTGCTTTTTTAATTAGAAATAATTGTTTTTTAAAGTGAACTTTACTTTTTAGAGAACTTTTCGTTTCACAGCAAAACTGTGTGGAAAGTATGGAGGATTCCTATGTACCCGCCACCCCTACACACGTACTCAGACTCCGCCGCGATCACCCCCCAACCAGAGTGGTACCTTTGCTACAACTGATGAACCTACATTTGACACATCATTATCACCCAAAACCCATACTTCAACGTAGGCTTCACTTTTGGTGTAAATTTTATGGATTTTGACAAATGTATAATGACATTTATACATTATAGTACATTTATACATTTATAGTACATTTATACGTTTATACATTATACGTCACTATAGTGTCATAAGAGCAGTTTCACTGCCCTAAAAATCCTCTGTGCTTGCCTTCTCATCCCTTCTTCCTCCCTAACCCCTGGCAACCACTGAGCTTTTTACTGTCTCCATAGTTTTGCCTTTTCCAGAATGTCATATAGTTGGAATCAACAGTCTGGAGCCTTTTCAAATTGGTTTCTTTCACTTAGTAATATTCATTATTATTATTTTCTTTTTAAGAAAGGCATTACAAAAGTTCAAGGCCACGTATGTTGGCATGGCACAGTGATAAACAACATGAAAACTCAGGCCTAAGTACTGGTGTGGCCCCTTTTGTCAAGTCAATTACCTTTAGTAAGCCTTGGTTTTCTCACTTGTAAAAGGAGGATAACATTAAAACCCATCCCACCAACTTTATGATGGTGTCGTGAAAATCAGGTTTCTTTTCTTAAAAATTGAGGTCATAATGCCTAGTTGTAAGGTTGTTGAATGGAGTAAATAGGCAACGTGTGTGAATAGTTTAGCACAGTGCCTAGAATATGTTACATGTTTAATAATGGTAGCTCACAATGTTATTTATATTTTAATGTGTGCTGAATATTTTCTATTTGACCCTCTAAAACCACTGTCTGTGTCTTTCCATCTTGCTTTGTGGGAAACAGTTTTTAAAGGAACACATTAATTGGGCACCCAGAGGAGGCTAGAAGCAGGGAGGGAGGGAGCTGGGTATTTACTCCCTACATCTCCTCTATGTCGGGCTGGAGTTGGTGGTGTCTGCATTCCTCTTCCTAGGCCAATGATCATGCTGGCAACCATCTTAGAATTGTTTCCCCTCAACTCTGTTCATACCTTTGGAAGTAATCTCCTAAATTATCTATTTTGAGATTTCCTGTCAGGAAGACACATAATGTTTGCCCTTCATATTTACTGGCAAAATAATCATTACTGTTTTACATTTTAAAACAGCCAGGGAATCATAAAATCAAGAACCATAAGCAACTCCACAAAATCTTGCAAGTTATTGCTGACATCCCTCTATCTCCAACACTGGTCAGAATTTATGAAGACATACGTTTGGATTCAATGTTTTAAAAATGGGAAAAATTTTTTTAGAGATTTGGAAACAATATATAATTAAAAGTTGTAAAATGCCAATAAGAAAGGCTGGTCAATTTTTCCTCATTAAAAATATACCAAAAAACACAACTGAAAATCTCCTGGGTATTATTTAGCTTGGTAGAACAAAGACAATTATTTAAATAGAGTATTTAATGTTTGTGGCTGATGTTTTGCAGATGTGTTCCCCAATTTGATACCTCTTTTCTGGAACTTTGCACAGTGAGATGTACTATTCTAATAGGAAAGATTTTTGTAATAATAGTTCAAGGATTTTTAGTTCAATAATAGTTCAAGGATTTTCAACTGCAGCATGAATTTCCACTAAGAATGAAGAAATCAACTGAAGGGCCTACAATCCACTGCTATTATTCTACTTATCACAATAGACTAATAGTTTTAACTTAAAAATCACCAACTGCATTTTCCCCAATTTCATAAATATATGTTTTTCATTAATAATCATGTTATGATGAAAAACAGGTCAACCCTAATGTTAAATTAAAAACAAGAAAGGTAATAGAGAATATGTGAATGTGGTGATTTCTTTACTGCATGACATTCCACCCAGAATATTCTGTAATAAAGCTACTTACTTTAGTTTTTCGTCGAGCTCCAGTTGACATTTGGTTTGGCACACCATCAAGATTCTGGATGTTTCCAGTTGTAGTTCTACAAATTCCTTTCTTCTGATAATTTTTAAAAGTTTAATCTTCAGATTTTAGAATTCTCTAGAAAAAAAATTAAACAGGTTTCTTTCACAAAGAATTATTCCTAAGCAATAATTCAAGTAAATTAGTCAACAAATACATTTTTAATAAATGGTTTTGAAAATTAACATGAAACATGAGAATATTCCTAAATATTAACTTTTTTTCCCCAAAGGCATTTATACTTAGGCACAGTAAGATCAGCCCTAGTAAAGCTTGAAAATTTGTCGTAAATGTAAGTTTATAAACGGAAACTAATCTTAAACTACCAAGGTAAAATATAGAAACATATTTATATATTTTAAAACTTTTAAAAGCAAAATCAAAAGTGTTTTAAACATTGACATAAGATGTAGCTCACACAGAGCCACATTACTTTTTAATTTTTATGATCTTAGTCTATATATTTTGTAATAGTAGGGAACAAATTATAAAATTATATTTCTGAAGGTTAGCTGTGGAAGTAAAATGATTATAAACATATTAGCATAAAGAAAATCCTAAACTTTTCAAGTACAGTAAAAAGCTTTTTCCAGAATATTGGATAAATTCTTATAAAATTGGAGTAATTAAGTTTGTCTTCACTAACTCATCTCATCATTTGGAAATCTTCAAGCTCTCTCTACGTCCAAGTTTCTTATATAAGTTACTTAGAAGCTTCTATTGCAATATTCTGTCCTGGTCTAATTCCTTTAGAAGTATCAACTTCTTCAGAAGCAGGAAAGGTTGGAAATGTGAATTATTCATTTAACAAAAATTTTAGTCATTGATCATAAGTTTGTCCTTTGGGGTGGGGAGGCAATACATGATCTAGAATAAACTTGTATATGACTCTAGTCCTGCCAAATACTACCTATATAAACTTAATTTCCCCAAATCTTAATTTCTTCACCTGAAAAAAATACTTTCAGGCATTTATTGAACATTTCTTTGTGTCTGGCATATTCAGCCAATGGAATGTGAGTACACAGAAACATGGTAAGTCTACGCAGAAGTTTTTTAAGTGTGCTGCTTGGAAACTATATTTCTTTTACTCCTGATGCTTGCAGCAACTCCTAGAAGAGAAAGAATGGAATATAACAATGGGAATAATAACGATAGGGAAATGTAATGGTAGCTACTATTTTTTTGACAGGCACTCTTATGTGTTTTATATACCGGGGTGCCAAAAAAATGTATACACATGACTTGTATTCATCTTTTGTTATTGGTATATATTGAGTATTACAATTTTAATAGTTTTTTCCTTTCTTAAAATGTGCATTTTTTGGCACCCTCTGTATCTATATTTTTGAGAGAATCTCCTGATTTGTTCTTCTTCATAGAAATTTGTTCGCTTAAGATGTGTCTGGGAAAGGTTTGAGGACATATAAGAGTGTGTACACACTTCTGCCCTTGAGAAAAGGCCATGAGGAAGCTAACGGGGCCATGTCTTATTTCAAGTACACAGTGACTTGGAAAGGCGTGAAAGCTATTAGATTTGAGATAAAACAGCGACAAACTAGACCATTGAACAGGCAGCCAGCGGAGCTGACAATACAATGAGTTGGCCATTGAGTTGCCCAATGAGTACCACACTCTTTTGATTACTGCTGAAGTCTACCTCTGCTAGCTGGTGTAGGCAGTTTGACAGCAGCCTGTAGGAACACCGCTGTGGGCTCATCTGTAAACTGAGGCTGATGCTGGCACCCATTTCAATAGGTTGCGGTGCACTGCATGAAAGTCCCATAAGCTCTGCTGTAGTTGCTGCTGTTGTTATAATAGCAGTTTTGGGATAGTCCTCTTTTCCTTTCGGACGTTAGAAAAACTTATTCAGGAAAAACTATCATTCAATGACAGAATAGTAAACACAAGATCGCATATGTGATACTTTCACACATAGTACCTCACTTTTTTCTTCTCAGCAACTCTGTGAGGTGAGTTTGTTGGTCTAATCTTATAAAAGAATTCCTGAAGAGAATGACTTGCGTACCTAGGATCACACAGCCAATGAAAGTGCTAAGATTTCTTGAATCTTCTAGTGATTTCTCTAGTCCACCATATTTCTCTTTGTATCCTGGCCCAGCCCGATCACCACGACCTTCCCCTAAATCCCAGTGATGCTCTATTCTGTCATAGGCTATTGTTCAGCTGGTTAAGAGGCTTGGGATCCTTTTAGTCTTAAAGATGATAAATAGGTGTGGATATTAGGAAATGGGACTAAAGGTGCAGGAAGGAACCACCATTACAACCTGGCAGCTTTCTAGAGCTCCCAGGATTTAGGGATGACCATTTATATACAGTACTTATTGAATATGTTTTTGACAATGTTATAAGTAATATCCTTTTATAACATTATATAAAAATGTAGAAATTGATTTTTCTACCATAAATGTTGTACCATAAATATTTGTAAGGCCTTTATTAATTTATATTTTGTGGAAGTTGTCTTTGTACTCTTACATCTGAGACTAACGATACTTTGGTTTCCTTTCCATTCCTTCTACTTTTCTTTAATTTCTTTATTACTAGGCTAGGACCTCTAGTCAGTGTTGATTAGAGGTAGTAAGAGAAGACATCCTGACCTTATTTATGATTTTAAGAATACTTCCAACGTTTTTCCATTTAAGTGTGATTGTATGGGATATATACGGCTGTTCCATTCTTTTGATCAAAAATTTTAATATGAAAGTTGAATTTTACTGAAAGCATTTTTCTCCATCTATAGATGATCATATTTTTCTTCTTTAATCTCTTAATTATAAATTACATTAATTAATCTTATAATGATAAACCAACCATACATTCCTGTATGATGTTATCAAAGTACGCTCTAGTCTTTGAGATTTAACATAACAAATGTTGGAATTTTTCAAATAACCTTGAGATAACTACACTTATCAATGAACTACAGTAATATACTCGTATTTATAACTATTAAAACATCCTTATATTCATGAGATCAACTGCTTGGTTGTGAGAAGCATTTCCTTTTAATCTTACTGAATTTAGTTAGGTGGTGTTTTTTTGTATTTTTGCACCCATATTCATTTTTGTCCTCTATCAAGTTTTTGTATCAAGAAGACAATAGTTTCATGAGATAAATATGGAAGCTATGCATCTTTGTAAAAGAGATACAGAAAATGTATATTGCATGAGGATTATTCATTCCTTGAATAGTTCAAAAAATTCAGAGGCAAAACGGTAGTTTTTTGATTACTTGTTTAATTTCTCCCATTAGTTTGTGTTCTATTCTGCTTTGTAAGTCCTGAGTGAATTTTGACAATACATATTTTAATATAACATTGTCTATTACATTAAGTCTTGCAAAATTTATTAGGAGACCTATGTAGACTCTTGTGCTTTAAAAATCATATTAGATCTGATATTATATGTTATATTATAGCTTTCTTGTTCCTAATTTTATTTATGTTGTTTAGTGGAAAGAGCCTAGGCTTTAGGTTAGACAGAGTGATCACTAAGGTAGATAAGTCATCTTGCTTGTTAAAGATCAGCTTAATCACAGCTGCTTCTGGGAAACCTTGCAGCACTCCTGGCAAATATTTCTGTGGATTCCTGTACTTCCTCTATCAAATAATTTGCCTCACATTATTATTGTAATGTGTTTAATGAGTAGCTTCTATGATAAGTTGTAAGCTCTATGAGAGTAAAGAGGAAGTCTAATTTACCACCAAGCACAATGTCTGAAACAGTGAGCTCTCAATAAATCTTTGTTAAATGAATAATTACTTGTGTGCATGTATTTCTCTGCGTGTCTCTTCCATAAGACCACATGGTCTTATATGACTTTTATAGCTATCATATCAAAGAGCAGAAGAGTGATTAAAAATGCCAGCTCTGGAGCTAGAGTGCAGGGTTCAAAACCAGGTTCTGCCACTCACTATCTGTGTGACTATGAACAAATTACTTTCCCTCTCTGTACATCAATTGCCTCTTCTGTAAAACCAGATATAACAATGCTTTGTACTCAACTGGATTATAGGAGTTTATATGTGTAAAGCACTTGAAAAAAGTACACACTTACTGGCACACAGTAAGTGATGAACTAATGATAGCTATTATTATGTTAGTACATGACAACTAAACGAGGGAATAAAACAACAATGAACCTGTAAAAATAGAGAAAATGAAGACAATACTTGCTATGCCCCGGGGCTGTTCCGATCAAGTGATGAGAGTTTTAAATAAAGACAACCATTTGAAGTGTTTTATTAAAATCATTAAAAATGGGAAGTCCCAGTGGCTACAAGGAACTATTTTTTTCTTTGGAAAAAGTGAGAAGGTCAGAAAAATATGTAATTAGGTTTTGTCCTTTATTGGAATTTTTATTTTATATTTTAGCCTCTACTACAATACTAGATTATTTTAAATAGTTTTAATGGCTTAATATTTTTGTAACTACAAAATAACCGAATCAGAAGTTTTCTTTAGACTTGATAGCACCCTGGGAAATAATCTCTAATTTTTCAAATATGGTTGTTGTTTGTTTTTTCCTAGGTCTTCATGCATTACCTCCTTTCTGTTGTTCATGTATTATTCAAACAATGTTTCTTCATTTGTTTTTCTCATGGACAAGAAAATTTTAAAATGCTGTCCTTGTAGTCACTTCCAAAGGTTGTAAGGTATAGGTATTAGTCCTAGAATATTTAACTTCACTGATGTAATAACCATTGAATATTTTCTTCTACATACAACTGAGCCATAACACAGGATTGCTAGAAGCCAATAATGAAATTCTCTTCCTAATCTTTGTCCAAATTTCATATAAAAGGACTTTTGGAAAAAATTCCTAAGATGTTTACATTTATACAAATACAGCAAAGAATGAGGTGATTTAGTGTTGTTGCTGTCCAAGCCTAGAGAGATAAAAGACAAATTCTTTTACTCATTCTGCAATTTTCAGAATAAAGAAAAAAAAGAAAAATGAAAATACAAAAAGATAATCCTTTTATTTAAAAAATTCGAGGACTTTTCTAAAGTGCAATATACAATATTCTTATTTTATGTAATATTTAAAAGTATAGCATGCCACTGTTGAATTTTCTCTTTCGCAAAGAAGAATCTCAGTAATTCACTGAGTTAGAAATGGAAGACCATCACATTTGATTTTTTGGAGAAAAGCTCAACATGTATAAAGAAAAATCCGTATTTTAAAACATGTGAAATACTGGCTATTAATATCCAGTTCAAACAATAGGTATAAGCAATGTAACATACCAAATACAAATGAAGTGAGCAAAGGTCAAAGCTATGCATAGACTGAAAGTCACGCTTGCCATTTATTTTTCAATTGGTAGACTTGTTTTTTATCTCAAAAAAGAAGCCCACTTAATTAACCTCCAGGGAGCATTAAAAACACAAAGAAGAAATTCAAGTACATGTGAAAGTTTTCGTGAGTTGAGCTAAAATAATTTGTTCTTCCCATAACTGAGACTAATTTTATCCTGTTAAGTGACTAAGACATACTTGATTCCATATCTACCTGAGAAATGAGAGGTCTTCCATCATTTCATGTTCCTACTGCTGACAAAATTCCTCTTCTCTATCACAATAATTCTAACCACCATTTATTTCATGCTTATACTCGTATTTAGTGTAGTGAAAGCAGGCTGCTACCTAAATTCAGGTCACAATTCCTCTGCTTACTGTTCTGTGACCTGAGCAATGTATTTAAATTTTCAATGTCTCTGCTGTCTCATTGGATTTAAAATGGTAGATATTAATAGGACCTACTCATGTGGTTTTATTTATCACTTCCCACTTTATTTTTTGGCCCATATTTTACCCAAGTTATTGTCAGCATTTCAGGATGCCAGAGTTCTGTGTAATATTCTCTGTAAGAATTATGACTATGCCCTTTCTAATGGGTCAAGCACTGCAAAAGTCACCAGTGACTCAACATGAACAGATTATGAAGAAAGATAGTGCCATGCTGACCGAAGAACCCAAATGTCTCTTCCAAATCCCATAATGTGATCCACTGAAGATGCATACAGAAGTGATGGAATAAAACATGAGATGTGCAAACACGGAAGCCTCACGATGACATAGTTGTACATAGTGACATATAAGACAAGCTTCTGCAGTCTCATGGCTTTATTTTTCGCTTGTACATAGTTGATTTAGGTATCTGCATCTTTTCTTAATGGCTTCCTTAGGCGAAATATCTTTGGAGCCACTCAATTCCTGTCTCGTCTCATTCATTCATTCATTCTTTCATTCATTCACCAAGCACTGTCCAATCACAGAGAAAACAAAAATAAATATTCCCTTGACGAGTTCTAATTGAAGGAGAAAGGATCACGTAGACAAAATATTACAAGGATTTAAGCCAAAGTATGTATGCACAAAATGATATGAGGACACAGACAAAAGAGCAAATAATTCTGCCTGGGGAAAAGGAAGAATGCATAGAAGAAATAACCTTTAAACTGAGTTTTGAAGGAAGAATAGTAGTATTTCAAGGGAAGGGAACCCCAAAGGCATGAAAGCACAAAAAGAATACAGCATGTTCAAAGAATAACGAGACTTTTTATCTGACCCCATCTGAAGGTGTCTAGGGGATAATGGCAACAGATGATGTATAAAGGTAATTGGGGGCTGCCAGATAAGAAGCCACATATTAAGGAGTTTGACTTTTCTCTGTAGGTAATGAGAACCCTGTGGATTTTTTTTCCATTTTTTTTGGTATTTTATTTTACAACTGAGAACATTAAAAAAAATATGGGAAGACTACATAAATGTCAAAATTTTAAACATGCATAATAGTCATCAGTATCCCAACATTTCTTATTTGAGCTCACTCAACTCCCCCTTGTCTTAGGCCCCTCCCTTTTTTATTAAAGCTTTTTCAATACAATATTCTAAAATAGAGATATAGAAAAGCACACAAAAGAGATGCATGGCTTAATGTATTACCCAAAGGTGAAAAATCTTTTAATCACCAGCGAGTCAAGAAGTAGTTTGCCGGAACTTTCCCGGCACCCACACTCCTCCTCCCACCAATAGCTCTCCATATACTCTAGACCAGGGGTGTCAAAACTGCGGCCCGCGGGCCAACTGCGGCCCGCAATCCATTGTTAATTGACCCGCAGCAAATTCCAAAAATATATTTAGTTTACTTAAATAAACCAGGTGAGGCAATACGTACTTCACCTCGAGTGAGTGGCCCGGCTGTTTGTGTATTTTACCGCATATGGCCTTTGGTGAAAAACGTTGAAAATAGTTTGAACACCCCTGCTCTATACCAATTGCAGTCTCATTCTTCCTCCAATAAGGAAGCATTATCCCGACTTTTATCAAGACAAAAGCACATTATCTTGCCCTTTTATATGTACCTTTTAATATGCCTTTTAAATCTCTTTTAATCTGTAACTTTTTTTTTGGCTGTAATTTATGTTGAAAAAACCAAGTTTTTCTACTCTCTGCAGAGTTTCCCACTGAATTTTGCAAATTCAATGTTTGAGTCTTTCACTTCATTTATTAGTTTTCAAGATGAAATAGTTGTCTATATCCTCCAAAAGAGATAGTTAGGTTTTTAAAAATTATCACTATGAATTCACGGACTTAAACATTTTTGATGAGGTTCAATCCATTGCAATTGTTCTTTTCATGATTGAAGTTCAAATTGTCCTATATTTGACCAGTGAGAGCCTTTTCAAGGTAGCTCCTGAGACCCTGCTGTATTTCCCTGAAAATAAGACAGGGTCTTATATTGATTTTTGCTCCGAAAGACACATTAGGGCTTATTTTTCAGGGGATGTCTTATTTTTGCATGTACAACAATCTACATTTATTCATTTATTCATGTACAAAAATCTACATTTAGTCAAATACAGTTATGTCATCTTCTTCTGGAACATTGTCATAACTCTCCAAACCCTGAATTCCAGCTTGAATTTCTTACGACTCCATTTCCTGTAGATCCATTGGCCCCAATGTCTCATGTCCAGCAATAGAGGTCTCCTTAAATGAGCACTTCTTGTCCATGTCGCCTGCTCGTAGTGCACTGGCAGCACAGTTGTCAGTGATTTTATCCCATGAATTCTTCACCCAAGTCATGACCTATTTCAGGATAGGCTGCACAAAGTTTCCACGCTGATTTCTCTCCATTCTATTTTCAATGTAGTCATTAATTTCCATGCACAAATCGTCCTTGAATGGCTTGTTTATTGCAATATCAAGAGTCTAGAGATAGGCAGTCATTCCTGCGGGAATCATTATTTGATCTATTCTTCTCTCTGCAAGGAAGTTCATGTCTTTAGCGCTGTAAGTGCTGGCTGAATCCCAGACTAGCAGATCTCTTTGGCCACCTTGCAAAATAAGTGGCAGCATTAAATCAACCCATTTCCTTATAACTGCTTGTGTGCACCAGGCTTTTTCGGTTTCAAGAACATAAATGCCTGAAACACGTTCAACCTTATCTTTCTTGCCCTTAGTGATGATTAGAGGTGGGGCTTTCTTTCCATCCAGACAAATTGCCAAAATACAGCCAACACGTGCACTTTCATAACCAGAGGAGGGAATGTAGATTGACAAGGCATCCCTCTGATAAATTGTCGATTGAGATTCTTGGCCTATAAACACTGCAGTTTCATCCATAGCAGTCATGTTGGAGAGTTGGTGTTTAGAAAAGTCGATGCCATTAACAACGGACTTGAATGAAAGTGCACATTTAATAACATCAGTATGTTCCAGCTTGAACAGTGTTGTCGATCTTAGAGACAGTTCATGGCGCTGAAGGAAGCCATCCAGCCAGTGTTGTGATGCTTTGAATTCTTCTGGGGATATTTCTAACTGTGGTGCCATTGCAAGGCCAAATGCTTGAGTATCAGCCCTGCGCACAACCAAAGCCTTTGCTCTCCTGTCAAGCAATCCAGTCACAAATGATGTCTTCCAGCTCAGGAAATAATGGTTGCTGACCTGATCCACACTTGTGCTTCTTAGCATTTCCCTTGTCCACCTGTTGACTGAGGTTATTGTATTCTGCTTGCCATTTTCAGACCATTCGGAGATCCAACTTCTTCTCTTTGCAGAAAGCCATAAGATTCTTGCCCGGGGAGTCCTCCATGATTCCTTTCTTGTACTTGATGGAATAGCTCTTTCTTTTTGCACTCATCTTGTCTTGGGGTCTAAATATTATTCCCTTTAAATCTACCATTAAATCAAGTATTAACTGAAGACTTAAGAGACAGGAATGGCAACAAAAATGATGACAGTTAAGAATGATGGTCCACACAAAAGCGACGAAAAATTGCAGGCAACAAAATTCAGAAAACATTTCTTTATTTTACTTGAATGCATTAAATATGTCTATTACAACACAGGACGTATTGAATCATGAAGATTCATATTAGACACAAACACGTCCGTTTGTTATCAAGTGTGCACGTATTTGTGTGTTGTGTCTGTACTCCAATTGGTCATTCGGCAATAAGTCTCAAGTGCATCTGTTTACATAGGCATTTACCTCTCGTCCAAAGGCACATGCTCGGGTATTTACAAATACTTAATTATAATTTATATTATAATTTATTTTAAGTATTAATGTCAATATTATTTATTTATATTTAATTATATATTATTTTATAATTCAATATGTCCATCATGTGTTGCAACAGACGTACTACTGTGTTTCTCTGAAAATAAAACCTAGCTGGACACTCAGCTCTAATGTGTCTTTTGGAGGAAATATTAATATAAGACCCGGTCTTATGTTACATAAGACCGGGTCATATTATAGTATATTATTATATTATAATTATATTATTATATTATATTATAGTGTATTGTATTGTATTGTATTATATTACATTACATTACATTATATTATAGTAAAATAAGACCAGCTCTTATATTGATTTTTGCTCCAAAAGACACATTAGAGCTGATTGTCCTGCTAGGTCTTATTTTCGGGGAAACACAGTAAATGTGCCAGTCTGGCTGACGATCTTAACTGGGGCTTATTTTTGGTTAGGGCTTATATTACGAGCATCCTAAAAAATGATGCTAGGGCTTATTTTCTAGTTAGGTATTTTTGGGTAAACATGGTAGTACTGGTTGATAGTTCCCTTGCCATGGTATGACAACACCTGAAGCTCATTTTGTGTTTTTCTTCCCCTAAACTTAGAATTAGAAGTTTTTTTAAGAAAAAAAGAATTGGTTTCTTTTAATGAGGAATCGTATTTCAAGAATGCAATCTGCACAATAGTGATACTGGGTTGGTCATTGGTTTCGAGTTATTTTCAAGGAAAGGAGGAAGGTCGGGGGGGGGGAGAGACTTCATTGAGTTCATAGTGATAATTCCAATTCAAATTTAAGATTACAGAACTTTTAACCTCTAAGCTATTACATCTGTATCTCCATTCTTCTACTCTGAGAATATTAGTTCTCAAGTATATAGGCTATGATAGAAATAGATTATTCCAAAATTACTCTTTAGTTTTTATCTTGTATTACAAGATAGTCTCAAAATAACAATGCCACTCTCATGAGTACTGAAAACACTAAAAAATTTCTCATGTTATCCCCAATTCTTCCTCTCTTCCCACTTTTTTTTTTTTTAGCCATTAATATACTATACTCTTAGCTTTCATTTAGTCTCAGTTCTTTTAAGAACTATATATTTAATGCTTAACACCGGTACTTATGTTGATGTCTTTCTGATCATTTGGTTACCTGAAGTTCTTTCTCTAGTAGATTCTACAGAAAGGGCTAATGAATCCTTGTGCCCTTTTTACTTGAAAGTCAGTTTTGCAAGATATAAAATAGGTGGCTCAATTTTCTATTCTTGAGAATCTTAAGAAATAAGGGAATCTTATTTTGATTAGTATTGCTCTTGAAAAGTCTAATTATTTAATTTAAATGTCTTATAAATCATGTGCTCTTTCTTTCCCTCTTAGATATTCAAATATATTTTTGTTTAAAAGCCAGTAATTGTACACTAGAATATCTTGGGGTTAGTCATTCTGGGTTGATATTCTTAGGTATACGGTGAGCTGTTTCAATACAACTTCAAATCCTTTTTATTTCAGAAGTTTTCTTGGATTATAGTTTTTAGCATTTTTTTCTAGTCCCTTGATTTAGTTTTCTTTTTCTTTTATGGCTTATGGTATTAGTGCCTTTCCAGAAATTTTCCTATCCTGAATTCATAAAAACATTCTATAAGTTTTAAAGCTTTGACTTTTACTCGTAAACTCTTAATACACCTGTAAGTGAGGTGTTTTGTTTTTGTATAGTGTGATGTATATAAAAATCCATTCATGAAAACGTAGAGAAATTTGTCATTTGAGTTGTTAAAAGTTGAACTTCTGAGGAACTGTTTATTTGTATTTCATGGAATTATGAATTAGTCTGGGTTGGTCATTCATGTCTGGTTTCTGATTTAGACATAAGGAATATAAAAGTGTAGCAGTGGCCATATTGGCTTAAGGCAGCACAGCAGAGAGAAAGAGCCCTGTTGGGAACTGTTCTACACAGTCAGTCCAAAGAAGGACAAATGGTTCTTGTGAAATAGATGTGCACCTTCCAGAGGAAGAGATCAGCCAAGAAATCTCTTAAAAGGGGACTACTTTGTCCAAGAGATACACTTAGAAGAGAGAGCCACTTAAATGGGTAATGTGACCCCAACAAAAAGAATCTTGGTGGGGTGAACTCCAGATGCTCATGGCTAAGTGTTGGTTGAAGTCCTAAGTGGCCACTCAGGAAAAAGGCCAATCTTTGAATATTGTAGCTGGAGATTCCAGGCAGAGAAATCTAAGGAGCCTGCTTTAAATCAGTCGAAGTCCTAAGAATGCCAATTCCAGATCATTACAGTAGTAACCATAAAAACCTGAGTCTTTTTCTCCAGTCTTTACAATGTTTGTCCAGCCCTGGAGGATCAGACACTGCAGTTGTCCAACTGGGCAAGGAGTATTAGGGTCTGATAGGAAAACAAGGGAGAAACCAAATGTCGCAGGCCTCTCAGCTAGAAACAGGTCTCAGCAGTGGAAAAGATAAGCTTTAAATTAGGTAAAACTGTATGGAGTTCCAATACAGTTTTGAGATTCTGAATACGTAAATGAGACACTTCTTGTGCCAAATGTTACCAGAGGATGATTTTGTTTTTTAAGAATGATTGGAAAAGCTATGGGACCCTCCTGAGAAATCATTTAAAAGATAAAGAAGAAATAGTCATTGAGTAGACTTGAAGGGAAGCAGTTAAGAAAAAAAAAATGTAGCTTTCTATTCAGTCTATAAAGTTGTTTCCATTCAGAAAACGATTACATTTGGTAAAATAAACAAATGAATTCATGCTGCTATAAATTGAAAAGGCTAGTGAGTACATGGATCACAGGTGAACTTAACCCATGGACTTTGTTTACAATTTCATGGTATTTAATGTCAATTAACTTTCAAACTCTTGAGCAAACCTGACCTCTTTCATGGAGAAGCCAACCTGATCCTGACTGTACTACTTGAGACAGTGTACAGAAAGCTCTAGGCATATGTTGAGCCCTTAACAAATGGTAGGTCTAATTCGCATGCCCTTCATTGCTATTACAGCCTGAGAAATACCACCTCACTCTTGATCATACTGTGTTTCCCCAAAAATAAGACCTCGTCGGACCATCAGCTCTAATGCGTCTTTTGGAGCAAAAATTAATATAAGACCCGTCTTATTTTACTATAAGACCAGATCTTACATAATAACATTATAATATAATTAATATAATATAATGTAATATAATATAATATAATATAATATAATAATAAAAATAACATAATATAATATAATATAAATATTGGGTCTTATATTAATTTTTGCTGCAAAAGATTCATTAGAGCTGATTGAAAATAAGACCTAACTAGGTCTTATTAAAACAAGACTGGCTAGGTCTTATTTTTGGGGAAAGAGGGGTAAGTTATCTGCCATCATGTGTCTTTTTCTTCGATTACTATCAAAGTTCGTCAGAATACTGGTCGGAACTTTATGCTTAGACATTTTTAATAACTGATGACCAATCTATAAGTAGAGATAAGCGGAGTTAGGACATCACAATAGAAATGCTTTGGGGTAGGCAAGGGAAGCCAATCAGCAACCCTGAAATTGCACCTTTTGTTAGCCCAGTCAACTTTCCACTTCCTAATCTCAGATTTCTCACTACCAATTATGAATATCTCTTAGTTTTATGCCCTGGATTCTCCTACCATAAAATATTAGACCTGCAAAAATTATGTTATTTTGGGGTATCAAACTTTTGGAACATCTTCTTTGGAAAGGCACTCAAGCTCAATGGCAGCCAAACAACTTAACTGGGTGATGCACTGCTGTGTGTAAAGTTGCCATTAAGTAGTATAAGAGTATCATACACAAAACAAGGAAAATAGTGGGTAAAGAAGTAAGACAGAAGAGTATAAATGTTAACACCACAGGTAGACTTTCAAATTCAACATTTTTTGCAAAGGTCTCTTGCTTTTCAATTATTTAATTTAGTCAAGCAATTCTTATTTTAAAGATGTTTCAAACTAGATAGCTTGTTATTTTTCATGCATTTTTAGGCCTATATTTTGTGATCATGTACAATGTGAGGTAGGAGGAAAAGAACATTTTTAAAATTTCTTTTATATACATACGTATAATCCACTGTTGAAACACTACTAAAAATGGTGGTAGAACATTTCAATGGTCTTTGGATATACTTACTACCTCCTTGATCTACTCACTAAATGCCTATTATAATTATCAAGTACTATTATAATGACAGTAGGGATTGTGTCTGTTTTAACATTATATTACGAGGACAATATTCTTTCATTATTCTATAAATTATGATCCCCTACCATGCAACCTATTCATGCAAACTATTCATTACAAATGAAACATTAACCCCAAAGAGGGAGCAGTAGGGGAAACTAAAATGAACTGTTTTCTCGATTAAAGAAGACATTATTCTTTTCTAATCTACTTTTCCAAATTCCAGACAAAATACGAGAAAAAGCAAAAGTGGGTTTTCATTATTAAATCTACATATGACTAGCCAAAAATAAAAATAGAAGTAAAAAAAAGCACTAATTGAAAATTTTAGCCCCAAGTCCTCATTTGAATGATAATACTGATGATTTAATAGTGTAGGATAGATGAGTAAATATTTAATCATGATAATGATTAAAATGCTGATGATTTTAAAGCAATTTAGGAAGATTCACATGCACTTAACTTCTGAACTACAATTTCAAATTAACACACTTAAAAGACAATTTGTAGTTTAAGTTTTATCACAGAAAATCAAAGGCAATCAATTAAAGATATTATTGTTTAATAATTCAAAACATAACTTCAAGAAGCTAAAAATTGAGAGTAATTGTTAATTTATTATTTTAATTTAAAAAAACCACCTCAATTATGTGAATAAAAGAGATGAGACAAAGATGTTTTCCAAAGTGGGAGAAGTGGTAGTTCTTGGAATATATTTGTTGCTTTGTACTACCGTCAACTTTATTTTGAACATATAAAACTTATATTCTTTCTCTTATCACAAAAGCTGAAGTAAATAAGTTCCAGTCCTCAATATGATTTTTTGTGTTTAGGGGATAAAAGGAATTTTGAGCCCTTATTTATGGCTTCTTCTTATTTCTCTACAATAACCCCATTCAGGGAAATAAAAGGCACATTTGTTTTACAGATCCCATCTAAGCACATTACAAAAGGCGAGATGGTTGCCAGAAAATCTATACTTAAACTTACTGGAATGTAACAGGGCTGTGCAATGCCTTATAGAACACAGAGAGGTCAGATTTAACACTCTGGCTTGACCTCATCATGATCTGGAATAAGAGCATTTAGTGATTTTTTTAAAGACATTAATAGAGCAGGGTTATGGGAAAGCTACTCTAGATTTGACATTTCATTTTTTGTGTGTGCATGTAAGTGAATTCAATATATGACTATTCCAAAAGAAATACAAACAAGTCAAGTTTACCCAATTATAGAATAGACGATTAAATGTCAAACCCCCGTGATACAATTAGAGAACTGGAAATTCAAAAGCAGAAAACAAAATGGTGAAGCAAAATAGAAATGGTGAATAAGATGACTAAATTGTATTGTCATTATTTCTTTGCATATGTATTTTTAAGGCAAGGAAATTAAGAAATTTAATCAATGCAACATAATTTGGACCATTTTATGATAAATACTGTAAGAATATTTTTATTTTATCTATTCCTGGCCACATTTGTTTATTCTATGATTAGGAAAATGAAAAACAAACCACCAAGTAATAAAGGAAATCAGCCTCACAAAATAGAATATTGAACTTCGAAAGGTATTTTCTTATCATGAGAGAATATCCTATTATGTATGAGAATGTTATCAAATTATTCAGTCCATAATTATTGCATAACTATTATGCTCCCTTGGTAGAGTAGGATTAGGTAGACATTAGGGATGAGAGCCGACATAATAAAAACGGAAGACAGTGTCTGTATTCGAGGGCCTTACAACTGTGTTTGAGCTAGACCAATCTAAAGAGATAATTCTTGTAGGAAACATTCAATTATAAAACAAACTGTTTTCCTCTTTAAAGAAAAAAGAAAGCCCTCTGCCAGCACACCAAACAGAACTTCCCTGTGATGTTTGATAACAGCCTATCCTCCAATCTCTGGACAAATCAGACTAATTATTGATACACTAGAGCAGAGTTCAGGTTCCATTCTGTCATAGAGTCTTTTTTTTTTTTTTTAAGATATTTTTGGGGAAGGGAAACAGGACTTTATTGGGGAACAGTGTGTACTTCCAGGATTTTTTCCAAGTCAAGTTGTTGTCCTTTCAATCGTAGTTGTAAAGGACGCAGTTCATGTCATACAGTCTTCTACGTGAAGCTGCCTCATTATATACTGTTCTATAGGTTTGTTAGTGACAAATGGCAATTGGAAGCCATTTATACAGAGCTCCTTTATATCAATTTCTATTCTAGGTAATAAAAACTATTTCAGGATTCATTAAATAGTAGCAAGAGAACAAAACCACAAAGTCTTATACTTGGAACACTATGGGTAATAAAGCTTTCAGAACAGTTGTGACCCTGGTTTTCAATAAAAATGGGCAAGCTATGTCTATATAGCTGTAAGTTACTGTTTCATTGTTTTTGCATCCATTTTTGTGTATTTAGTGTAGCGCTATTTTATAGGGGCTCAAATAATGTTTACTGAAAAAGCAAACTGTGATGAGCAGAAATCTAGAAATATTATGGGTTCTGAAATACTGCTGTCGTGTGGACACGTTATGGCTGACCAGTTCCTCTTGAAGTTAAAAATTGCCTTTCTACATAAATTATAAAACCCATCATAGAGCAGACACTTTACAATCATTTTTAAATCAACAGTCACCCTGGACAGTAGATATCTTGTTTTTCAAATTAGGGAAACTGAGGTTTAGAAAACTTAAATAACTTGCTCCATTCCACCTATACAATCAGTGGGGAATCTGGGATGAAGTCCTGCTCATTTTGACCTTACTACAGCACACGCATGAATTGTTGGGAAATGTTTTATATAATTATCGCTCAAAATTACAGAAAGAAATCAAATCCTTTCTGTCTGGAGCACATATATTTCTTTACTGATGTCTATAAAAAATAAAAGGATTTCGTACTGCCTGACTAAAACACTTACTTGTGTCATAAGAGTACCAAAGATGACAGATTGAATATACAGCTATAGTATGGTAATGTTTGGTTTGGGTGGAAACAGAGCTACTCTGGTCCCTCTGCAGAAGGAGCAGAGGGCAGAAGGCAGAGGTGGGCAAACCCTAAAAAGAACTAAGGGTATTTATCAGGAACACATCTGTGGCAAAAGGGTATCACTTCCAGGAGGCCCTAGTGAAACTTGTAGAAGACAGCAAGCCACTGGCGTGTCTCCTGGAGTATTTCTGATGTTTAGGGGAAATGGTGACATTGGTATACAAAAAGGGCAGGACCTTCATTGGTATCATTGAGACTCTCAGATTAAGGAGGACTTCCACTTCTGCCAATGATGGACTTCATTTTTTTAATCATACCTATTCTCTTAACTGTGAAGAGTTAGAAAAGCTGGGTAAAAATACAAAAAGGATCTTTTTGATGGCATCTTGAGAGGACATGATTCTGGAACAAAGGTGTAGGGAAGTCGGCCCATATTCAACTATATTTTTCCTCTTGACTCATTTGACAATTTGGAAGCTGTTACAGAGGCTGAGGAATAACTCAGAAAATGGCAGATAAGAAGCAGAGAGGCTGAGAATTGCTGTCAGGAGTCCACTGGTTCTGAGAAAATAAAAACTGGAGTTCAGGGGCAACTAAGGAGAAACGGCCTTGGAAAACAACTCAGGCTTTTATCTGGGACACAAAAAAAGGCCACCTTAGGAATAAGAATTAATTTGAAATGGACTAGATCTAACAGACTGAAAACCACATAAAGATGTTTTGCTCCTTGCCTAGCTTCCTAACAGAAGCAAAAGTAAAATCCTTTATGGAAGTAAAAAACATCACTCACTCAGAGCCTAATTTTAAAAAAAAACTTTTTTTAATAAACAAAGACAGCATTTTCATTAAGAATTCCTGGGCATACCAGGAAATAGGATAGGAAAAAGACTAAATATTGGAGTTATTAGGCAAAGACTTCAGAATTTCATTAGACAAGCAGAATCTATAAATGACAATCAAATGAAAACCCTAGAACTGAAAATACAATGTCAATGAACTGGAAATTTGAATTAAAAATTTATTTATAATAAAAGAACATGAAACACTTAGGAGCAGATCTAACAATATACATGCAAGACCTGTATGCTGAAAATTACCAAGAGAAATTAAAGCCCACAAGAAATGGAGAGATAGAGATATGCCATGATCAGATTGGAAAATTCAGTATTGTTAAGATGTCAATTCTCCCCAAACTGATGAACAGATTCAACAGAATCCCAAGCAGACTTTTTAAGAAATTGAAACACTAATTCTAAAATTTATATTACAATTCAAAGGACTCAGAATGGTGAAAACAATTTTTGAGAAAAAGAAAGTTGCATAAGTTGGCATAAGTATGGACATAGGTTACCTGTCAGTGGAACTGAATATTCAGAAAAGTCAGTTGATTTTCAACCAACGTGCCAAGGTAAATCAATGGAGCAAATGACAATCTTTTCAACAAATGCTGCTGGAATAACTGAATTGTCATTTTCAAAAACGAAAAAGAAAAAAAAAAATATATATATATATATATATATATATATATGAACATCAACTCTTAGTGTTATACCATATAGAAAAAATTAACCTTCAATGGGTCATAGGCCTAAATGTAATATACTATGACTATTAAAAAAAGACAAGAGGATTTTATTTACAACTTTATGCTAAGGAACTTTCACATTTGCATATTTTCCTAGAAAAGTACAACTTACAAAAATTGCTCTTCAAAAGATATTAAGAAAATGAAAAGATGGGCCACAAATTGGGAGAAATATTCACAACACACACTTTGATAAAAACATGTATATAGGGGAAGAGGAAATGGAGAGGTATTAGTCAAAAGGTACAAAATTTGCTCCACAAGATGAATAAATCCTAGAGACCTATATACAACATAGTGCCTATAGTTAACAATAGTGTATTGTTTACTTAAAAATTTGCTAAAATTTACTAAGACATTTAACATTTTATGTTAAATGTATTAACTTATGTTAAATGTCTTAAACACAAAATAGTAATAAAGAGGACAGGAGGCAACTTTTAGAGGTGATGGGTAGGTTTATGGCATACACTGTGGTAATACTTTCATGGATGTACACGTAACTCCAAACTCATCCAGTGGTATACATTAAATATGCACAGCTTTTTGTATGTCAATCATACCTTAATAAAGGAAAAAAAGGGTAGGGGTGGCTGGATGGCTCAGTTGGTTAGAGCGTGAGGTCTGAACCACAGGGTTGCCGGTTCGATTCCTACGTGGGCCAGTGAGCTGCACTCTCCACAACTAGATTGAAGACAACGAGCTGCGGCTGAGCTGCTGGAGGGGCGGCCGGATGGCTCAGCTGGTTAGAGAGTGAGCGCTCAACAACAAGGTTGCAGTTCAATTCCCGCATTGGATGGTGGGCTGCACCCCACCCCTGCAACTAAAGATTGAAAATGGCAACTGGACTTGGAGCTGAGCTGCGCCCTCCAAGACTAGATTGAAGGACAACAACGTGGAGCTGGTGGGCCCTGGAGAAAAAACACTTCCCCAATAAAAAAAAAAAAAAAAAAAAAGGAAAAACGGGTGTACATAACATGTAAATAATCCCTACAACCCAATTATAAGTAAACAAACTCAATTTTTTAAATGGGCAAAAATTTTGAGCATTAAGTCACAAAAATAACATCATATACCCACTCAAATGGCTAAAATGAAACATAAACAACATGAAGTGTTGACTTTTGACAGACAGACCCATCACCCTTTTAAACTAGAGGGAAATGTTTAAAGAGTACAGGTGCAGGTAGATGTTGGAAAGATGAGAATTCTTGACTTAGGTTCACAATTTTTTTTTTCCAATACAGGAGGAGGCAGTCATTGGTTGAGGAGGAAGTTGGTGATTTGAGGAGGGAAGACACAAAATGAAACATCTGGTTTAGAGAAGAGAGCAAAGTAACTTGAGAAAAGGAGTAGGATGTCTGGACAATGTGGGGAGATCATTTGGGTAAGATCTCCTTCGTTCACCTAGTCGTTCAACTGCTGGGTGCAAGCACAGAAAAGATAAATGCATGAGTTCATCCAAGCTCTAATTTTGCCAAGCAATTTGCAGAAGTCAGGACTAAAGGGTTGAGGGTATTTGCAGGGAAGTGATTTAAATGCCACTATTTATGGCTGTGTGTATATACACGTGTGTGTGCGTAAACATAGAAGTAAATAATGCATTCTTTAAACTGTGAAGAGCTATGGAAGTGTAGGTTACTAGTATAACTGGCAAAATGAAGCACACCATCAATGTAAGGTTGGTGGTATATGAGGTACAGGGAAGACAGCATGTGCAGAAAGATAAAATAGGCACCTAACACAATATACCCAAAGCTGAAACACGTAATGATGTAAAGAATTTATCCCTTATTCTACACATTGTTTTAGGTCTAAAAACTCTTTTTCCTCACCATCTTCCAAATCAGCCTTTCCACATCTATTACAACTTTGCCTTTGACCTTCTCTTTCACATGTTTTCTGTTTTCTAATACCTTTCACTGCATTTTTTTCCTGGACCTCTGGTCTCCTGCTCACCTTATTTTTCATCAATCAAATGGTGCTGCAATATTGCCCACATTTCTTTTTGGTTGTTCACAAAACCTATGTCACGGCCCTCCTCAAGCCGCAGTAGCTTTCTTTACACCACCAGCTAACAAGACCAACAAAAAGGTTTTATTGAAAAACAATAAAATACCCTTGTTTGACTACTCCATAGCATCTACCTTTCTTGTATTCCCCAGCTCATCTCTGTCTGTCTTGTGTATCTGGGGTAAGTCTATTCCTTTTGCTCTTGCTTTGCAATGTCTGTAGTTAGGCCAGAGTGGAAGGAGCTCTGAAACACAAGAGAAACGAGTTTACCAAGGCTTAAGAAATTTCTTCAGAGAACTTAGCATCTTACACCTGACACTTTTGGAATTACAGTCTAAAATTAAAACAGGGTGGCTACAGATTCACAGAAACTTCATTTTTGCAACGAATCTGGCTGTTTCCATGCTGTCATCTAAATTCAAAACAAAGCTACGCACCCTCATTGGGTTACTATGATCCATCTATTAAAAGTGTTTTTCCTCTACCGTGCAAAAATAGAAATTTCTCTTTGGCACACTTTGTACAAGTGGCCTTAAGTTAACAAAATTGGATAAACACCAACATCATGCCATAAAACACAAAATATATAACATGCATTCTGACAAACACGAGAAAGCAAATGAACTCCTGAAATTCCTAAGAGAAGCAATCCTAAAACGCCAAAAGACAAGGCCCTTAAATAACTGAAACATGTTTTCGGTTCTACACGAATAACGTAATTGGCCTGCGTTCCTTTGCTGGAGGTATCCCTGCAGCCTCAGGACGATGTTTAGAGGCACAGAGTGGGTGTATGCAGACGGTTCGGGAAGCTATTTAGGCGGCCAGGCTGGGTCCATCCCAGCACCGGGACCGCACCCGTGAGGCACTTGGATCGCTCAAGAGTCAAGAGGAAAATATAGTTCGAGTTTTTACCTCACATACCATTAACTTGCCACAAAGATTGTCAGACACCTGACTCACAGCCAGAAACCAAAACCCTGTGGGCGGAAGCAAAAAAAAAAACAAAAAAAAAAACACGACACCATTTCCGTCCTGCCGCCCAGCAAACGCGCAAACACGGAGAAAAACGCACGCGCCAGCGGCGCCTACGGCCCCAAGTGCGCAAGCGCGAGGGAAAGCCCCGCCCCCTCGCGCTCCCGCCAACGCCAAGCGCGCGCAGGAGAAATCAACTCCCGCGGGGATCGCCCGAGGCTTCCGCTCCGAGGCCCGCCGGTGGCGGCTCGGTTCCGGCTCTGGCCCCGCCCTGGCGCGGGAACCCTCCAGAAGGCTGAATATCCGGGATCAGAGGCTGGCGCTAGCGTGCATTTCCGGCGACAGGCACGGAGGTAAGGATCCGGTCACGCCTCTTCCGGTCGCCCCAGCTGTGCGGGCTCCGGCTCTCGGTGCGACAGCGCCATCTGGTGCCGAGTGTCCCCGCGCCCGCTGTGAGGCGCGTGCCTTCCTCTCAGAACCTTCCAGAGACCCCGCGGCCCCGGCTTTCCCCTGTCCCGCCGTCGGGAAAGTTGGGGGGGGGACACGAGTCTCCGCCGTGCCACGTCCCCGCGCGGGAGGGACGTTGCGGGCCTTGGAAGCGGAGTCCGCTGGTTCAGGGAGCTCGGGATACCCAGAGGGAGGGGAAGCGGTTCTTTCTTTAGTGTGAACCCCAGAGAAAGACCGTGCTGGCTTGTGTTGTTTCCTCCTGCCTGTGCCTTCGTTTGTCGTGCTTGCTGGGAAGAGGGCACAGGAATTCTTGTCTGAAAACCGATTTTCTCCGAAGCTCGCAGGCCCGACCTGCGTCGTAGCTAGGATAGAATTGTTTTCCGTGTTCCATTGGAATGGTTCTGGCGCTGAGTGCCGAAGTACATAGTGAACATCAGTGAGATAAGTCTTCCTTAGGATTCCTGGAACAGAGCGTGCTAAGCGGGCTGTTACCCCGGGCAGTTCCCCGTAGCAGGTTCTGGGCCTTGAGCGTGCATCCCGCGTCCCTGCAAGGCCCATTGGAACTGACGGGCCTGAACTGGAAGCTTCCAACTGCAGAGGCGCTGGGGGTAGAGCTGGGTAATTGAGCACTCATCGATTCTCGGGTGACGCTTGAGCTCGTGGCGGGAGGACCACACCTGGAAGGATTTGGAGTTCAAGATCGCTTCGTGGTGAATGCGCTTCGCGCTTGCAAAAGGAATACTGGTGATGCTAAAACTGGAGAAATGAGCAGGCCTTGACCCCATTGCTGGGGAGTAATACACTTACGTTCTAGAACCAGGAAAGTTGTACATAAATGAATATTCACATGTTAAAGCAACTAATACATATAACGTGTTGTATATATGGTCATGTGATAGAGGGTGCTGTGATACCAGGTATACTAAATATTTCAATTGTTCTTCAGTAATTTCTGCCCTTCACATTAGCTGTTAAAAGTCAATACATCAGAAATGACTAGAATTAAGGATAAAATTATTTCAACATTCTAATTTTACCCTTATGTAGATGCCAGAGTCTTTCAAAAATCCTTTAGCATCTCCCCAAGTTCCCATGCTTCTCTGATTCCTCTACCAACCCTGTCCCACCCCCACCCTGGCAATTACAAATTTACGCAATGCTTTCGTTTGTAAAAATGGTCTTGTAGAAATGGCTTGCCTAATCTTTTCTGCAGGCCTTTTAAGTTAACTCTGTCAAATCTTGATGCTGCATTTATTGATCCTGATGTACTAAAGTACACTGCTGTAAGTTTTATCCTTGCTCCTAATTGAATTACAGATAGGTTTGTTATGTTCATAGCTGAAATTATTCCTAAAACTAATAAAAAGTTTAGAATGTTTGCTCTCGTGTGACAGGCTACTATAAAAACTGATACAACCTTGATTTGGAAATTAATATATCTAAAGATCAATGAAGACAACTAAAATGCTGCATTTGCAATAATTCAGTAAGGTTTCTAGTAATCAAAAGTAATTTTAATAATGCTTTTGAAGTGATTAAAGGAATGACTCAGTGTGAGCTTTGAGGACTGAATCCATACTGTTTAAAATGTAACTATAGTCATGCACTACATAAGAAACTTTAGGCTAATCTAAAGCGCATATACAACTGTGGTCCCATAAGATTATGGTGGAGCTGAAAAATTCTTATCACCTGGTGACGTCATGGCTGTTGTAATGTCATAGTGCAAGGTATTAATCAAGTGTGTATGGTGATGCTGGATGCTGGTGTAAACAAACCTGGAGTACCAGTCGTATAAAAGTATAGCACATAGAGTAGTAGGCTCTACCATTTAGGTTTGTGTAAGTGTACTCTGTGATGTTCACATAATGATGAAATTGCCTAACTATGCATTTCTCAGAACTCATTCCCATCATTAAGCAGTGCATGACTGATTTATCACAAAATTACATCAGATCAATTAGATTGTATCATATGTTTGTATAAAATGAGGTATTAATTACACATGCTTGTTTTCTCTCTGTATATTTTAGGTCCATTCACTATATTGTTTGTTTCTATGTCAGAGGCTGGATTCCCTACGTAGGTCTTGTTCTAAAGCAACTTCATGGGATTTGAAGTTACTCTTTATAGAAAAGTCCTCTTTATAGAAAAACACAAGGCTTGTTTTTTGTTTTCTTTTTTTTCAGACTTAAATATTGTTAAAGAGAAATCCACAGGCCCCAAATCGTTGTCACTTATGATATCAAAATCGATGTCAGTTCATGATACCAAACCTAGATTTAATACTTGGTCTAATTGCAGTTTCAGCCTCTCCCAGAAAAGTAATCTTAATCCTCCAGTTTGGAAATGTTCTGGTCAAGCACCAGTAAGGTAATCTGTCATATGGGCACGCCCTATTCTCTGTGTGCCTCCCAAAGAACAGGCAATCACTTCCATCTTCTTCCCCCAAAGAAGAGATGTGCGAGCCCAAATAATCCTTTCTTTTCTTTTGTTAATTGCTCCTTTGCCCCACTCTTCTTCCTATAAAAACCTTCCATTTTGTACAACCCCTCAAAGGACCCTTTTAGTTGCTAGATGGAATGTTGCCCCATTCATGAATTGATTAATAAAGCCAATTAGATCTCCAAATTTACTTTCTTGGATTTTGTTTTTTAACACTGTGAATGACCTGAATTTCATAGACTCATTTTTACTGACAACTAATGGCTTCTTAGTAGTAATCTGGTGAGTGAGTTATTGAGGCTTACTAACTGATATTCATAGAACAAAATTATTGCATTACCGCAAATAACTGAGGATTGTCATTCATTACTCCACTGAGTTGTGTGGTGCCACCAACACTTGGCAAATTTTGTAAATTTGCTCTATATGCACACATGCAGACAGTTGGAATTTCTACGATATTCTAGAAGGCTACTTTCCTGCCAGTGTGTCATCAGTTATAGGGAGATGTTAACAATTCTTAATTATTCCTATTATTTTTCTATTTATATCTTTTTAGAATTATATAAAACACAGCTACTCATTAGTAATGCTTCCTACTGTCTTTTGGGAGGATTATTAAATAACTACTTTGTCGACTAAATGTAATTTTAATAATGTACAATGTTTGTTTATTAGGGCTATTAACATTAGCACTTATCTTGATTAATTTTGTTATTAAGTATTATGTGAGATGACATAGTTACTTTCAACCAAGTATTGGTGGTGTTGGAGGAGTAATTAGGTTAGGACTCTAATGTCAGATTTGCTTTCAAAAGTATTTCTATTACTTTTGAGTTCCATTTTCTGATATTTTATCTGCTGTCCTATTTATCTAAAAACATAATACATAGGACATAGATGTATAACGAACATCTGCAGACAGAAACATTTCTCTAAGGAGAAAGTTGATTCTGTTTCTGCAGTGTCTTAACTGTTATAAATACCTTTTCATCAATATTATATTTGCTACAATCAGTGAACTTGTTAATACTTTTCATTTTAGCCTAACACTACTAATATTAACATTTTAATTCAGTATTGGGGCTTATTCTTCTATTCTTTTTGCACTGACTATATAATCTTTTTGTCAGTTACTTGCAGTTGAATCTGTGTAGCATTAATAGAGCCTTTTTGCAGGGTTTGAGTTACAGTTCTCAGACTAATCTTTTGCCTTATCTTTTAAATCTCATTAAAACTGCCTATTTCTGTCAAGTTATTCTTTGGAAGTAAGTTTGACTTAATCATTCTGCTGTACTCATTTTAGTAGCTGTTCTCCCTAATGGTGAGCTACACTTAATTGTGTTATTAAAATAATAAGATTTCTTATTTTCAACCAATTTAAATAGAAGACTAAGACATTGTATGTATTTCGGTAATAAATGATATAATTTGATATATGGATGAATTAAAATTCTTTTAAAGTAGTGAGAGTACTGATGCAGATCATATATATTTTTTTGTAATAGCACATTTAAAGCCCTTAACATTTGATGATAAAATATTTTGATAGCTAAATTTACAATACTAGTTTGAGCAGGGTCAATTATTATAATACTGTAGGAAAAGCAAAACTATAAGGGTATTTTTATATGGCTTCTAAACTATCACAAATGTAGCCATTTCCCAGATCTTTTTCAGGTGTTATAATATACTATTTTATTATTAATCTTTCAACCATGTATTGATTAGAATTAATCATTAGCAGTACTAAACTATTTCTAGCTGATCTTCTGTAGCCTTGGTGTTTGGGTTATATAGATATAGCCATTTTATCCATCCCACTGTCTTAAATGTACTTCCATACCACATGAAATTGCCTCATTAAGCTTTCTATCGAACACATTGTATTGAGTACAATAATGTCTCCCCAATTACAATTCCTATTATACAAAATTCTGCATATGTAGATTTATGTATTTGTACTTTTTCCACAAATGTGAGAATTTAGGATAATGTGTTTATAATGTGTTTATAAACATGAGTAAATTTTCCTGATAATTTTTAAAATTACAACAAAAGCATGGGATCTTGGGAACAGAAAAGGAGGTGAAATATATGGAAGAGTAAGTTTACGTGTATATTTTTGTAATGTTACCTTGGAGGAAAATAAAGGAAACTGAGGTAAAATAAACCAAAGGAAAGGAGCTGAAACTTGAGAAAGCTTCAGGGTAAAAGCGGTGTTCTACTATAATCATCTGTGCAATGACATTAAGTTCTCTTAAACATAAAACAAATACATTAGGAAGGGTTTGTAGAATATCTTACAGTATACTGTCATTTTATTCAATTATCAGAAGCTAAATAAGGTAAATGAATCATAAAATTAAAAAACATTGGCTGTTTGGGGGAGAATCAAGGGAAAATGCTTACAATTCATATTTTCAACAAAGCAAAAAGACACTCATAAGCATCTTGAGAAATTTGGTGCGGTAAAGAAGTCCCAAAAGGTTTTTAGAAAGAAGAGCTCATAGTTATTGAGTATTGTCGATTATTACTATTTAAAAATATTAAAAATGCATTAGTTGATTTTTTTATTCATTTGTCATTATTTTAGATTCACTTAAAACTATAATCTTCTGTCCCTGCTTTACCTATAAGATCTTAAATATTTCATTCCTACTTTCCCTTATAATAATAGTTTTGGGGAACTGTCATGTTGATAAGTACTGCTAGGTGAAGGAATAAAGTAAAAACAACTGTAATACTTGACAAAAACAATTATAAACACTATGAGTATTTACTACAATACCTTGAATATAGTTGCCTAAAGAATATACTATATGAAAAGAACTGTATTTCTTTTATTTGAAACAAGTAAAATATACATACATCAAAATAAATTCTTGATAGGCTAAAATATATATAAAGAAAAGTGAAACCAAAAATCAGAAGAAAATGCAGATGAACATGTAACTTCTGGATTGGAAAGGACTTTTTAATCACAAAAGCAATCAGAAATCAATGGAAAAGACAACTGATAATTCTTGCTACATAACAGTTTTAAAGTCTGTAAAAAATTAACAGAGCAAATAAATTAGAAAAAATGTCTTTAGTGTGTCAATCCATTTATACCAGGGTGCCAAAATAATGTATACACATTTTAAGAGATGTTATCTATGTATCTTCGAAGTTGAATTGAATTATGGCGGCAATGTGTAGTATGTTGTTCACTCAAAAGATGGCATTAATCAAATGAATGCTAGTGTCACCATGCGACAGGCAGAACAGTCCAAGAAAATGGCGGAAGCACGGTTGTCCTTGGAGGAGCGCAAGACCATTTTGAAGTGGTATTTGAAATTTGAGAACATTGTGGAAGTCCAACAACAATGGAGGCATGATTAGGCAACAGAACCTCCAACACACCTGACAATCACACGCATTTGTGATAAGTTTTAGGTGTGTGGTCCTGTGTGTGATGTGCACAAGGGAAGATCTAGGAAGCCTCTCTCAGCAATAAGTCCTGCTGCTTCTGCTGTGGTGTTGGAGCAGTTTACACACTTGCCACAAAAATCTACCAAACAATGTTCACCATAATCAGAAGTGTCTGGATGCTGATGGAAACCACTTTGAGCACCTCTAGTAACTGCAGAAGTCAAACGTGACTCATATTCATCTTTTGTTATCGGTATATATTGAGCATTGCAATTTTAATACAGTTTTCCTTTCTTAAAATGTGTATACATTTTTGACACCCTGTGTATCAGAATATATATGTAACTTGAAACCGACGAAAAAATGAACTATACATAAAAGTTCTACTTTTCTCACTTCCCAAATTGACAGATATTTAAAAAATAATAATAATTCTGACAAAGATGTGGTGGGTATAAGGTTCACATATTTAATAAATAAAAAGAGAGGAAGCCCGGTTAGATTTGAATTTCAGATAAAAAACTAATATGCAATGTTTAGAGCATAGTTATACTAAAAACCTATATGCTGTTTATCTGAAATTCATATTTAACTGGCAACTTATATTTTCTCTGACAATCCTAAATGTCTGGATTTTTTTCATATGTAGCTTGGTAGGAGTTCAAATTTTAATAAACTTTTGGGAAAGTAATTTGTCGTTATACACCAAGAACACTAAAAATGGTTATGAACTTTGATTTAGTAGTTTACTTCTGGTAAATTAGATCAAGGAAATAATCAGATGAATAGAAATGCGTACGTATGAGTATGTGTTTATAATAGAAAATTAAGAACAAATGTACAGTTAGGAGGATTAGTTATATAAATGTATCTTTGAAATAGGATATTAAGCAGCCCTTAAAAATGACGTTGAAGAAGTGTATTGACTTAGAAATATAAGTAAAAATCATACTACAAAATGGTATATTAGATATCCTTTTTCCAAATGTATAGAAATAAGTTTTTATGTATATACCTCCAAATGTAACAGTCACTGTGTGTGAGTGATGGGATTATGGTTAATTTGTTTTCCCCTTTTGTTGTACCTGTACTTTCTGATTTCTGTATAATGAAATTAATTGAGTAAGAGTTGTAAACAAATTTATAAATTGCTTATATTTTCATACAACAGGAAAAGAAGGAGAGTTTGGAACTACAAGGCATCTATTGATGATTGGCACATTTCATTCCTTTGGCTATTCACTTCCATATGCAAACTTCTACCCACATTTGGATTCCTATATAGCACCAAAATATATTTCTAATTAACAAGATACAACTATCCATATTACAAGATGCTCTCTCTCTTTCCCCAAAATGAGGAAGTGCAAAGTCCCAATAGTCATTGTGTCCATCACAGGCTATCGTAATAACTCCTCAAATTCAGTCACAGTCTCACTGACTATTCTGTTACTTAAAGACTAAATTATGTTAGCTTCCATTAGCTTGTATATAAAATGAGAGGGAAGAAGAAAATGTTTTGTGTATATAAGTATACATGCATATAGCAAGCAGAGAGAAAATATGCAAAGCTAATTAATAATCATTTCTGTAATTGGTTTCAAGGTTGTAGATGAATGATATCTATGGATTGGCTCTTTACCCGTTCCATATTCCCCTTACCCTCAGCCAAAATCTTGGTGCTCTGAGTTCTTCACCTGGTAGAATGACCCAAACCTTCATTCCTGAAGGGTGTATATCCTCAACTATTCTGCCCATTTTTTGGTTGTTGTAGTTTTCCATTAACCTTTACTATTGGCCATGGAAATAATAAGAGGTATCCCCTAAGAATCCCCTAGATTCCAAACATAGTTTTTTCTGCCTCCATTGGGCAACCTAATTTCTCCTTGGTGATATGGATTAATTACTCCCTCTCTCCCATTGACACGGGAGTCCCAAATTGCCACTTGGCAGCATTATCTTCCAATTCAGTGGAACTGCTATTTTGTCCCTAATGGAAGAATTCCATGTTTAGGACTAAGGTCTCCAAGACAGAAGAGCTCAAAGTTGTAGGTATGAAAAGCAAAAATTCTACAAGTGGGTTATTGTGTTTCGCACCTTAATTTCTGGAACCATGTTTTCTGACTAATAGGAAGCAGTGCCACATAATGATCTGTAATTCAAAGCATATACTGTATCCTGTGAAACAGAACCCCATCCTTTCAGGGTGTGGTCTCCCAACTGGTATCATAATGGAGTCTTCAGTAAAACACTCCAACTTCCTAGTGAAACCGGCATATCGTCTGTAAATTAGTAATTTCTCTCCCTCATTACAATCCTATTATACTGTCTCTTAGGTTGGTACAAAAGTAATTGTGTTTTTTGCATTTATTAACCTTTTAAACCACAGTTACTTTTGTACCAACCTAATAGAACTTGTACCGTGTTTCCCTGAAAATAAGACCTAGCTGGACCATCAGCTCTAATGCATGTTTTGGAGCAAAAATGTAAGACCTGGTCTTGTTTTACTATAATATAAGACTCAGTATATAATATGATATAATGTAATGTAATGTAATGTTATATATATATATGTATATGTAATATATATATATTACCAGGTCTTATATTAAGTTTTGCTCCAAAAGATTCATTAGAGCTGATGGTCTGGCTAGGTCTTATTTTTGGGGAAACACGGTAGGACATTTCAATATAAAATTGTTGAGAACTTAATTATTTCATCCAGCTTTAAAGGGGATGACTTAGTATTTTATCTTTAAATAAGACAAAGAGGGACATTTCATAAAGATAAAAAGGTCAATTCAACAGGGAAATAGAACAGTTATAAATGTGCATATACCTAAGTTGGATATCCCAAGTACATGAAGCAATAAATGACAGAATGAGGAGAGAAATAGACAAATGATAATAGTTGCAGACTTCAACATGCCAGTCTTAATTGATAGGACTAGATAGAAAATTAGAAAGGTTAACTTTTATATCATGTAACAATATCAACCATCTTGACCTAACATCTATAGAACACTCCTCCAAATGAATGCACATTCTTCCCAAGTACATGTGGAACATTCCCCAAAGTAGAAGACATCCAAGAAACACATCTCAGTATATTCAAAAGGACTTAAATAATATAAAATATTTTTTCCAACTGTAACAGAAATAAGAAATCACCAACAAAAAGGGGAATCATTGTTTCGGTGACAGAAATGTTGCAAGACTGGATTGTGGTCTGGCTGGACAACTCTATAATAAAAAAATCTTTGAATTACATACTGAATTTCATATATAAATTATACTTCAATAAACCTGCTAAAAATTAATGAAAAGACAATCACATTCACCATAGCAACAAAAGTATAAATTTTCAGAAGACCTTTAATGAGAAATATTTGTAGCTTACATGGATAAAAAGTGAGAAAGCTCTGAGAGACTTAAAAGTAGAATAAATTAGATAAACTGTGTTTCTGTATGTCAACAATAATACTTCAAGGATATCAGTTGCTTCCAAATTACTTTACAGATTTAATACAATTCCAATGAAAATCAACGAAATTATGGTTTGATTTGTTTTTCAAATTGACAATATCTAAAGTTCATCTGGAAAGCTAAATACACAAAAGAAATGCACAGAGTATTTCGAAAGGAAGGGAAATGAATTACACAACCTATACTAGACATTGAACCATATTTCTAAGCTTTGATAACCAAAATATTGTATACTGATGTAGGCATGAACATTGATTGAACAAAATACCCAAGAAATATAACATTTTATATGTCTTAGTTCATATTGAAAGACATTACCACACATTTTGAAATAATTAAATAATTTTTGTTGGTATGAATGGTGGAACTTGACATTGCACTTACACTGTTAGGAATCTTATGGAAATAATTCTAAAATGAGTGAGGCAAAATATTAATTGTAGCTTAATTTATAATTGTATGAAAATTGAAATAACCTAAACACCTGAGTAGGGGATTAGTTAAGACAACCATAGTTAACTTATAACCCACAAGAAGGGATGTTATACTGTCATTAAAATTATTATAGTCTGTCATTATAAGTGATAATTCTTTTAAAATGTATGTTAAGTGAAATAGGAAGTAAAGATTACATAAATGGTGAGATTATAACTTCATAAACAAAACCAAATTAACTGCTAAAGGAGAATAATAGGAAATACCGGGGGTGCCAAAAATATGTACAGACATGATTTGTTTTCATCTTTTGTTATCGGTATATATTGAGTATTACAATTTTAATAGTTTTTCCTTTCTTAAAATGTGTATACATTCTTTTGGCACCCTCTGTACATACACCAATATGTTAATTGTAATTTTGTGCTAGGTTGTAGACCGAGTAGAATTTTTAATATTCATTTATAATTTACCATTATAAAAATGAGCAAACATTTTTATTAATTAAAATGTTTAAAAATTATATCAAAAATTTAAAAATTCATAGATAATTTATTTTTCAGGATTCATTGCAAATTTTTGAAAAAGATTTTTATTTTTAAGATCCTGCTTATATTATACTGAAGATTTGTTGAGCATGCCAAGTGCTTATTCCTTTCATAAGTTAGAGTTTCCACTATATCTGCTGTACGCTTTAGCCCAGGGGTGTCCAAACTGCGGCCCGTGGGCCATTTTTTCTTGGCCCACAGCAAATTCCAAAAATATATTTAGTTTACTAAAATAAACCAGGTGAGGCAATACGTACTTCACCTCGAGTGAATGGCCCAGCTGTTTGTGTATTTTACCGCATATGGCCCTTGGTGAAAAACGTTGAAAAAAGTTTGGACATTCCTGCTTTAGACTGTCTGGCCCAAAGTATATTAATAGACACTTAACCATATTTTAAAGGTGTAAAAAGATTTATTAAATGAAATACCTAGGAAATACAGTTCTGTTGTATTTGGCAGTGAATCTGAATTTGGCTCTGAATTTAGCAGTGAATCTCAAAATTCCTTGTGTATCAGAATCATCTGGTCCCAATCCCATGTATTCTAAGTGGGCTTCAGTTCTGCCATGTTTTTCTTGAAGGCGGTGATCAGAGCAGTGCTTCTAAGGCAGTGCTTCTCGGATTTTGTCTTGTGTTCGAGTCAGACAGAGCTTGTGAGTCTATCTCCTACCTTAAGTAAGTTACCTGTCTTAGGATTCCCCTCTGGAGAGGAAGTGAAGATAACAATAGCGCCCTGTTCATAGGGCTATAATAATTAATGAGTTAATATATGTAATGTGCCTAGTACTACTATAGTTAGCACTGAATAAATACCTGCTTCCCTTATTGTCTGTTGTTATGAAGGAAAGGTATGTAACATTCATTTACTGACTGTTATGTGTTAGGAATTCTGTTAGGCATATTAACGTTATAAATGTATTACCTTACTTGTTTTTCATATCCACCCAATAAGTTAGAAGTTGTCCTAACTTATATATGAAGTGGGAAAAGTGAGGTCCAGAGAGGTTGAGAAAAAGTAATTTGCCAATAAATGTTGGGATTAGTATGAAAATTACATGTGTTTTATTACAAAGATCCTCCTATTGCTTTGCAAATTTTAAGTGTGCAAACTTGAAAAGTGCAGCTGGGTTTTCCTGAATTCATCTCAGGATATTTTGATTGAGTATGTGTTGAATGGGGCACAGGAATCTGCGTTTACAAGAAGAACCTCCAGGGGATTCTGAGGCAGGTGGTCTGAGGACCACAATTTGAGAGCCTAGGTAGTGTTCTGAGATAACTGTGTAAGAATTTAGTAAAGTAGTCAAAAAAAATTTCATATGTGTGTAACGTATTATATAGCGAGCTAGCATCCGAGCTGACACTAAGATCTAGGTATCCTGACTCTTAATCCAAAACTCTTACACCACAGACCTCAGACCTGGGTTTTCTCTAATCTCAGCATCCATTAGCTGAGCCCATTTCTTCTGTTTCTCTAGCCCCCAGCTGGGCCTCAGCACAGTTTCTGCAGAGAAGACTTGGTTATTTTTAGTTGGAGGCCAGACCAGCAGAGAAGCTGGATGGCTTTTATTGTCTGCATAAACTTTTCATGGAATTTCTGGAAAAGGAGAGAGTTACCCTGTTCGGTATAAACCTCTTTTTTTCTGAAATTATATTGTAATTGCTGAGTTTGTTTTTGTTACAAATTTCAATTCCCTGGTTAAATTCTTGTGAAGTTCTAGTGCTAGTTTCTAGTATTCTCTTAGTTGCTGATCATCTTTTTATTTTTTTGAATTTTATTTATTTATATTTAATTAAAGTTTATTGGAGTGACAGTTGTTAGTAAAGTTACATAGGTTTCAGGTGTACAATTCTGTAGTACATCATCTATATCTCACATTGTGTGTTCGCCACCCAAGTCAGTTCTCCTTCCATCACCATATATTTGATCCTGTTTACCTTCATCTACCACCCCTTTCCCTCCTTCCCCTTGAGATTATTGTGCTAAGTGAAATAAGTCAGACAGAGTCATGAACCATATGATTTCACTGATATGTGGGATAGAAAACTGAAAGCAACAAAGGAACAAGACAGACAAACAAATACTCATAGACACAGAAAATAGTTTAGTGGCTGATCATCTTAAACAGCTGTTCCCCTTCACTCTTACCTACTACCCACAGCTAGATTTTTCTAGAGGATGATGATCTAATAGAAAGAGCAAACTTTGGAATCAGAAAATACTGGTTGAGTCTGGTTCTACTATTTATTAGCTAAGTGGATCTGGACAACTACCGGAGCTCGCCAAACTTTTAATTTCTTCACTTAAAAAATTGAGAGAACCAGATATTAGTACTTAACACCAGGGTTGTGAGAATTGCATTAGAGAACTCAAGAAAAAGAACTTTGCTGACTGTTCTGTAATAGTTAATTTCCAGTTAGTATTAGGTCCGTTGATATAGTCTGATGCTGCTGTATTACCTGTTCCTGGAGCCCCAAATATGGAGGTGATCATTATTCTTCCTCAGCAAACATACCAGACAGAACAGTGGGTTGTGGAGCTGTCATAGACATAGGGCCTCCTAACTGGTGAAGCAAGTGGTGACGAGTGAAGGTTAATGCTGTCATGTTTGCTGTTAAGCCTGGCATTTTGCACAATGTAATGAGCTTTCAATATACCAGACATCTTACCGAGAAATTCATAAGGAAATGGAAGTTATAAAATCAAGACGATATTTAATTGTTTTGAGGATAATGATACTTGATATTCATAAATAATGCTGTTGATGCTTGTTCATTTCTTTCCTGACTTCTTTCCGTTTCCCTTCCTGATTCTTACTTCTCGCTTATTTATTCCCATTCCAGAAATAAACTTACTTTTTTTTGTTAATGTTCTGGCTTTATGGCGGGTCTATCAACTTCTGCGTGCTTAAATTATTTTCCTAATAATGCATTAGTGAGTTAGGTAAAGAAAGAATATGAATATGAATTTTTACTTCAAGTAGACATTTGGTAATTCAGCATGTGAAAAGAGAAAAAGGTCCATCAAAGCTACAGGCAGCTAGATGAAATCATCGGACCTCTCATTCAGGTCTGTACAGCACCAGTGAGAGCCCTAAATTAACACAAGATAAAGGCACACTGATTTTTCTCATTTTCTGGTTTCTACTATGCTGTATGACCTCTTAGGGTCTGAAAATGATGATACATAAAAAATAACTCTTGTGTAACTCTGAATATTTAGTCTGTTAAATAAAATAAACTGATTATAGTAATATTCTGTATACTAATATAAATCTACTACTATCAACCAGGAGTTTCACTATATTAGTTTTATTTTTAGCTCTCAGTAATCTTAAAGTTCAGTGACATCCTTTTCTAACAAAGTCAGAGAAATGAATGTCTGTTGTTTATAAAACACCCTGTTTCTGGTAGTTTATTCTAGCAGCCTGAATGGACTAAGACATACGGATATTATTTTCAGGTTACGGGAGCTTGATATAAAATAGAAAACTTTCTGACATCGTAGGTAGTGTCCTAAGGATAGTCTATTTCCTTACATATCTGTCCACACAGCTATATAACAATATTTTCTCACACTTACAAGGAGGATGTTAAATAGTGCAACATTAGTTCTTTGACATTTTTTTCCTCTAATAGAGCCTTAACTTGATTTGGAAACAAATTTAAATTCATAGCTATTAGTTTAAACTTTTTTAAGGCCAAATCAGTTCCCATGTGGACTTCCAAAGGATGACATCTTAAGGAAACAGGAAATTATTTTAAAGCGAAAAGCATTAGCCTTCAAAAGAAGAAAGGCCTGGGTGTTTTCCTCCTTTCCCACAGAATCTAGGGTGGCAAAAAATAAGGGGAATGCCACCTCAATATGCAAAAAGACTGAATATAGTCAACCTTGCAAACTGTGGATCACAATAAAAGGGCCCGTTCAGGCATCATAAAAAGTGCCGCCAAAAGAAATTGAACAGTAATATCCCAGAAGGGACCAACTACCTTTGAGACTGTTTAACTAAAGAATACATTTGTAAGCAGACAGCTATCTACCATTTAAAATTCTTAAAATATCTCATTGCTCATCTCTATTTTAAAAATACATGTTTCAGAATCAGTAACATTAACTGGTACATTTTCGCTTTTTGTTGTTATCCTTTAGTTAGACTGAAAGGAATTGCAAATGCGCAAATTCAGAGCCCTTCAAATAAAGGCCCACACAATTAAACACCATCACATGTGTTTGGTTTGAGTTCTTTCCATCTCTATATTCTGTAATTTGTTGACAATAGCTCAGCCGACTTACATTCTTTGTAAGTGATAGCATATTTTTCAATGCCTTTAGTGTAGGTATTAATAATAAAGTGTTATTTCTCTCAGAGGCTACTGTTGCCAGCATTGCAATGTTTAAGAACCCTGTGTGTCTATGTTACCTCCTTAACCTTTTGCAGTTTCTTCTTTTAGTTTGCTATGAAAGTTCATACGCTTGTAAAGTTATTAGTCCAAATAAACTTGGATGGATTTTTTCTGTTTTGGTCTGGATTTCTAATAGACCGCTTTGCATGAAAATGAACTCCTGAATGTTGTTAATTTAGTTTTTTTTTTAAAAAAAAGAAAAACTGGTCTATAGGACTTATTCTAGAATTCAAAACCTTTGCAAAGAATCTGAACTTTTTTTGCCACAGTGATAAAAATTATTTGCTTGAATTCTTTTATTCTGTTCATTTTACAACTATTTACTTTCAAATTGAAGGTGTTTCTCCCTTGACAGACTGTGTGATTATTTGTAGAAATACTCCCTTATTTTTAATTGTGTTACTTAGAAATATTTCTTTTTCTCCATAACATTTCTTGTCTATTTAACATGTCTTTGTGAGTGACTTTAGATGTGTATTACAAATTGGGTTGGAGAGATCGATGCTCGTGCACCCGACTGAAGTTCTTTACTGCTTTCTGCCAGTACACCAAGTTTAATGCTTCAGTAAAACTTCTGAGTGCTCCACCAAAACTTCAGACTGATCTTCATTCTAAATCCTCCTAAATTAGTTGCTTTTCAAAGCTACTTTCTAATCCCTTGCAATCCAAAGACATAAAAATATCATACTATCATGCTTTTTGTACAGCACAGAGATATTTCACAGCATGAGTCAAACAATTCCAAAGGTGTCGTTTAATAATAATCCCACCCTGGGGTCATTATTTTACCATATAATGTGAGTAATGCCCTGTCATTTCTATCTGCTTCAACTACAGCTGCAAATTGAAGAGTAACACATTTGGCCTTCAGTTTTCTCAGTCAGCCTGCAAGAACTCGGCATCTTTTTCAACTTTAGCAGTTTAATATCTCACATCAGGTTTTTCAAAATATTCATAGCTAATATTTCCATTGCTACGAGGTGTGATAAAAAAATACGGTGAATGTTTAAAGTTTAAAAAAAAATTACAGTAAAAGACACAATGTCATTAATCCACCTTAAAATACTCCCCCTTGCTTTGAACACACTTATCCTACCATTCTTGCCACTTGCTGAAGCAGTTCTGGAAGGCTTCTTTTGTGAGTGTCTTTAGTTGTGCTTTCGTGGCTGCCTCAGTGTCCTGAATCAGTTCAAAATGTGTACTTTTCATGGTCATTTTGACTTTGGGGAGGAACCAGAAGTCACATGGCATCACATCCAGAGAATAAGGTGGATGAGGACACACCGTAATATTTTTATTTGAGAGAAATTACTGTATACCAGAAGTGATGTGTGACATGGAGCCTTCCCGTTGTGATCGTAAAATACAGTGAATGCTGCTGCCGAGTGCCATCCAACAGAAAGGCAAGGATCTTCAATACGGGAAGTGAACCTTAGTAACAGTGTGTGACAAGTTTCAACTTGTTTGGTGCAGTCAGTCAGTTGAGTGTGAGCTACAGTTGAGAGAAGGTGTGTTTTAAAGTGTGACGTAAATCATCCTCCATCATGACAATGCTTTGTGTCACACATCTGTTCTGCTATATGACAATTTCTGTCAAATAAAAACATTACGGTGTGTCCTCATCCACCTTACTCACTGGATCTGGCACCATGCGACTTCTGGCTCTTCCCCAAATCAAAATGATGCAGGATATTGAGGCAGCCACGACAGCGCAACTAAAGACACTCACCAAAGAGGACTTCCAGAACTGCTTCAGAAAGTGGCAAGAACGATGGGATAAGTATGTTGGAAGTGAGGGGAAGTTAATGGCAATGTGTCTTTTACTGTAATAAATTTTTTAATTTAAACATCTACTGTGTTGTTTGATCACCCCTCATATCTGAGGATAATAGATGATTTATATTCTTGAATGTTATTTGGTTCTGAACCTCATTTAAATGTTCTCTTTTTCCTATTAAATCTTGAGCCAGTTTTAATTTTTGAAGATATAATATCCAAATTTAGAAAGTGAAATCTTCGCATTCATTTCAGCTATTTCCTACCTTTTTTAAAAACAGACAGTCTGTCATCCATAATTTTCTTTTATGATCATGCTCTTAAATAGCTCTGAACCTCTTTTTATTCTCCAGTGTGGCTGCCTACACGTCTTCCCCTATATGACCTTACTTGTATTTTTGTCTTTGTTAAAATAACCTTCCATTTCCATGTGTCCAATGTCTTCTATTCAACACTTGTGCCCAGGTCACATGGGACTTCCTCCATGAAGGCTTCCTGGATTCTGTATACAAAATAATGCCTTTTTCTTCTGAAATTGTATAGTACTTGATATATACTTTTAACTTTACATACTTATTAGGAACATTTTAAAAATGTACACCACTAAACTCGCCAAAGTCCAGGGATCCTGTCTTCTTCATTTTTGTGTGCCCTGGAGCACCAAGTTATTAGTATATGTTTGTTGAATAAATGAGCTACGTACATAGCAAAACAATATTAATTTTATGGGTAAAAGGATGAATTTGCCAAAAGAACTATTTTACATATCTGTTATATGATAAAAATATCAATAAATAATATGTAAAATTATGTAAATTTTGGAAGATTTTCTAACATGCTAGTTGGGAGTTGAAAAGAAAATACCAAGGAAACCCTTTTCACCAAGGTAAAATTATATTGAGCATAAGCTATTGCAAGAATGAATGTACTAGTAAGATACCACAAAGGTTATTTTTTTCCACTGTTATTTACTTTTTTAAAAATTAGCAGCTTTGTTGCTTTTGGTCACATTTTTTAAAAAGCACATTTTGATAAAGTTACATCATCTATTTTGTGACTTCCCTTAACCTACACTGGTAAAGTTTAAGGGAAGCAAATTCCCCATAGATTCTGTAACCTTTGTGTCGTGCTGTGATCAGTGACTAGGGCCTCCTAACCGTGGGGTGGGGAGAATTGAGAGCAGCAATTCCCTATAGGCTCATTCAAATCTCCCACACAGCCCAGGACTCTGCTTCTAAACGGATCAAAAGAATATGTCATAGATGGGAATTATTATTGGTATTAACATATACCAATAATATGTTATTAACATATACCAGTAATATTTTGGACAGCCAGGAGCTTGATCCAAAATATCCTGACTATTCTCTTCTCTTTCCTTCTCAGTATAATAAGCACCTTCCTTTTTATTCATCTTTCAAGGCCCAAATCAATGCCACCGTCTTTGGAAGTTTTCCCAAACCCAATTAGTTACTTTTTCCTTTGTGTTGTTAAAGCATTTGTACCTGCGTCTGTTGCAGAATGTACCACAATATAGCTCCTCAGCTTCTCTAACTGCTGGAGACTCAGAGACTGTCTAGTTTTCTGTACGAGTCTTCCCACAAGTACAGTTTCTGGTATTTGTGAAGACTCTTCCATAATACTCATAGTACTTCATCTTATGGTATACTCGTATGTCGTGTCTCATCATCTTTTAAGGTTGCTCTCCTATTCATTTCTGCGGTACCTACACACAGAGGCTCAGATCACATAATCACACACTTGGTAACTAGAGCCAGTTCCTCATGCCACCTGAAGTTTATTAGTTAAAGTAACTTGGGAGAAATGAGAAGTTTGCCAGGTCAAAGAAACCTTGATTCCCAGCTGGAGGTCTTTTATCAAATTAGACAGTCCTTGCTGTGTCCAAATTCCATCCTTCCGTAGTCTAGTTGTCATGCAGGGTGTCATGCGGGGTCTCTGGTCCCGCTCCCCACATAAGAACGCAGGACATGGTGAAGCCAAAAAGGAACACCCACGGAGCCATAGGTAGGGGAGTCAAACCAATATATTCTCGCTGGCAGCTGGGCTGGAGACACAGGAAGCAGGATCTACATAATCTGCCTAACAGCAGTCCGCGCTTGCCAGCCACCATCTTCTTGCTAGCCCCCATTTTGCTTCTGTTAGCATAGCCACACAGTTATATTAGTGGCCAATGGCTTACGGGTTACAGCTGATGGGCAACTAGCCATAGCTGATGGCTATCTGATCATAGTTGATGGCCATTTACTACCCTAGCCAGCACCTTTCTATGTGAGGCTGAGAGCCTGGAAACTGCTTTTGGGGGCTTTGTCCCCACACACAGGAAGCAGGATCCACACGATCTGCAACCTGCTGTCCACTTCTCTCTGCCAACCAGCCTCACTTGTTAGCTGCAATCCTCCATGCTCACTGCAATCCACGCTTGCTGGCTCAGCCACTATCTTCTTGCTAGCCCTCCATCCGCTGCTAACGTAGCCACGGCAGTTACATTAGTGGCCAATGGCTCACTGGTTACAGCTGACGGCCAACTAGCCACAGCTGATGGCCATCCAATCACAGCTGATGGCCATTTACTACGTGAGCCAGCACCTTTCCACGTGAGGCCGAGAACCTGCACTCCTGAGAAACTGCACTCCTAGCTGTCGCCACACTAGTTCTTATTTAATTTTGCTTACAGTAGGCCTGCCATTGCCTACCGTATTTTACAGCTTCTAGCAATATAGGTACACTAGATAATTTTGTATTTGGGGTTCAGTTTTCAGCTTCTTCTCAGTTGTCTAACTGATGGTTTAATACCTCTGCCCCTAAGCAAGCCATCGTATGCCTTTTAAATATTCCTGCAGTGCGGTTATTGTGCTTTACGGCACTCATCAGCTTCTCTCCAAAACTTGATTTGAGCTTCACTTGGTCATGGTTTAAGTATTTACATATTGATGAAGTTGATTGCTTCGACTCTGCCTAGTGCCCACACCCATTTTTTTTCCAAGAAATAAATACAAAGGCCCAACTTTTTATAAAATTCATAACAAACATCCGATAGGAGTAACAAACACAAAATAAAACTGACTAATTTTTAACTGAAAAGTGAAACCGAGGCTCCTTATGACTGATTAAGTTTAGTTCTACATCCTAGCTCTAGAAATCACATATTTATCTCTCTATACCCCTCAGAGACCCAGCCTTTCCCCCAGATGATCAGCAACCCCCGGAGGCAGCAGAAGACAGGAGCCCGGACCTAACACTCACAAGGTCTGGACCTCTGACCGCTAAAGCTAACGTCTTGACCTAAGTTATGTTCAGCTGGGGTGGAATGACCCCCTGGGTAGTTGCCCAAGAGACCAGACAGAGGGACACCAGAGCAGACCTCAGTGCTGTCCTCAAGACCTGAAGAAATGATTCTTCATCCTTCCTTCATCTCTGACCAATCAGCTCCCATCAGGACCCCGAACCACAACCCAACGTGTCTTTTGATTTTACTCCATACAGTCTGTAACCTACATGCCATCCGAGACGTGGAGCTTTAATGTATTAGCTCCCTGTACTCCAGGTTGGCCAGTTCAGTATTAAACTATTTTTCTTCATATACTGCAAACTCCTACTCATGCCTTTCTTTTGGGTCAGTGCTTACAGGCAGATGGATTCAAATATTGGGTCCAGGTAACAAAAGCACAGTAAAGACTGCCGATATCTTTGTGAAGAAAGCTAATAGTGACCCAGGGAAATCTTAGTAGAAATAAAAAGCACAAAATATAAGTTAATGGCAGCTAAAACTGCACAAGATGGAATCTGTTGCAGACTATAAATAACAGAAGAATTAAAGCTTTATAATATTTAGGTCATAGAAAATGGGATTTCATAGAAATAATGGCCAAAAGAGCAAATTTATAATGGTGAAGCTAAAATTGATAAAAAAACAATATGAGCAGAAATGGTTCAGGGAATCAAATCTTCTATTTATACAGGAAAATGATAGCGGTGGATCATTACAGAAAAATAAAAGGCAAAAAATAAAAGGGGTAGAGCTGCATTGTGTAGAGAATTGACATATTGGTTAAATTACTTCAATGAAATTTGCTGTGGAAGGTTTTTTTCATCAATGTCAGTAAACTTCTGATTGAAACTCAGGGTCACATCATCCACAGTGTCAAAAGAGCTGGGTCAACATGCCCTGCGCCCACCTTGTGCTGGGCACCCCTGTCTTATAAACACTTCTCCTAAGAAGTCTGTATGTAAACGGGACCGTATGTCACTATTAGAAAAAAAGTCAAAATATGTCTATGGGGTTACATTTCTTCTTTAGGAGAGATAGTTTGAGTAGATTCATTTTTGAGTTGTACTTAGGAATTTTTTTTTTTTGTCTGCTGTTTAAATGAATAGTTTATTTTAAAGGATGAGGTGTTAGAGAGAAAACAGCTGGGGAACTAAGCTACTTACTTTGCTGAACAGGCGTTATTAACTTACAGGCAGTGTTCCTGAACAGCAGGTCCTAGTCATTCTGCAACATGAGCTCAGTAAATCAAGATAAAGACAGAGAGGCTTGTGGAGAGGGCAGCAAATAAGTATGGAAGACGTGAAGTGAACTTCACAAGTGCCAGTGAGGACTGCGGCCCCGATGTGGTAGTGATGGCAGGTAAACCATTACCTAGCTCTCTGTGGTCAGGTGGCTTTTGTAAAGTGCTGTAAGGCGATTAGCATACTCCCATGGCAATTATTTGTTAATAAAATGCTAGAAAGCAGAGCTCCGTAACTTTCTTAAATATTGCTTCCTAGGGATAGCAGGCATTTAGGAGAACTAGTGCAGTACCAGAAGTAAGCTATCCATGTAATTTCACTTGGGATCCACTTGAGCTTCAGTAGTAGTGTGGTGTCCTGTCTGCACAGGGCTGCTATCTGTCACCAGGTACTAAATAATTGAGTGAGAGTTAGTTTCTCAGGTTAATTATATTCTTGATGAATATCATCAGCAAGTTCCAGGCTATGAATGAGGGGATTAAACAGTGAACACACTAAATGTATATGTAAGGTTGTCTATTTAATATATTTATTTAGTAGAAAGCCTCAACATAATTTACATGTTTATCCAAGGGAGATTTCTTTATCTATATTTCAGATAGATTAATAACTAAATATATAAGAAATTCAGAGTAGATTGAATAAGAAATACATTTGAGGTTTGTTTTTGGACACAGTTATTCTAATGTCATATTAAGTTAAGGAACTGAGTTTTCCTATAGGTCTGTCTTAAAATTTTTTAACTACCAATAACAATTACTCTCTTAAAAGAATATAAGAGTGTAGAAGACAGATATGAGATCTTCTCTGTGGTTAGACTAGCTATTCTGATTTAACTGAGTGCAAATAGCACAAAGAAAGTTTTTTTAGCACTAGGTCTAGAAATTTTACCTATTGATGAGAGGAGAATATAAATTTATATATACAATCTGTTGGCTAATTTAAATATATCAAATAATCTTGTATATGATATTGTATCAATGTTATTCTTTGTCCAAAAGTAAGAAGGACAGTGTAAACTTCACCACTAATTCCCATTCATATCTCACTGGTGAAGTGTGAAATCGTCAAACACTTTGAAGAACAGTTTTGTAATATTGAATACGAGCTATAAATATATATAAATGTCATGGCATGAAGAGCTTATGCAAATTAATAAGAAAAGACATCTCCTGGGAGAGCCCTCCTTGAACCTTCCACCTGGGCTAAATGCTCCATTCCAAATAGATAAATTATTTGTAATTAGAGTCGGATCTATGTTCAATTGTGGAATGATTTTAAAGAAATCTGAAGGATTTAATAATTTTATATAATGCATAAAGTATAAGGAAAACGGCACTAAATGAGACAGTGAGCAGAAGATAAGCTTCAGCATATAAGGGGACATCTCAGTTGGAAGAAAGGTTTTAAAAAATAAAATGCATCAGCCATGAAATTATAATTATATGAATATTTCATTGTGAATTTGAATTGTATTTGATTTACATTATTTTACTTTCAAACTATAATATATAGCATAATTTATACCGATTTATTTTTTGTACTGTATTTATTTTGGTTATGATGAAATGGCAGTAAATTATTGACTGAACTTTTAGACAAATATTAATTTTCCTTTTGATTAATAGGTTAAGATAGAGATAAATAAAATGAATAAAGAGAGTTATAAATTTGCTATCCAAATAAGTTAGCAAGTGGCTATTTCAAGCACAAGTTTGTTTAAAGTAATGAATATTCTCTTTCATTGGCTCTTTTAAAGCCAGGCCTCCCTCTGTCCCTGAGCATGGGACAGAAAGTCATAATCCCTAAAAGCCAGCTATCTATTCTCAAGGACGGGTTAGAATATTTGGGAACTTGATTTTCTGTCAATTGGATGACAATACCATTGATTCTTGGAACATGAATAAACAAAATTTTGGAATATATTGAAATACCCATAGATGCTATACTTTATATTTTATGTTACCAATTTGACCCCATATAAAGACTTACTAATGAACTTTTCCCCTCACTGTTCTTGACAACAGTATTATAATGTGTTTCAACTGGGAATGTAGAGGAGCCATCCTTCTTCCCACCTAAGACCATTCCTACTGTAATTAGGTTACAACTGGGGGGAACCAAAAGTTTTTGGAATATTGATTTTAAGCTGATTATTAAGAAACAAAAGATTCAGAAAGAAACTTTGACACTCCCCACTTTCATGCCTAAGAGATTCAGAGGAAAAGGCCTGCTTCCAGAAGGAAATCTTAGGCTGTTCTCAGCCTAATTGGAATTGAGAAGGGTGATTGGGAGGGCTCCAGGCAGGGGTCTGTTTACTACATTACCCGTGTTATTGTTTCTGGGTTGCCTAACAAAAAAATCTGTCTGCTTTGTATACTCACCTCTTCTTCAACTATCTGTAAATTGCCTACTTCCTGTGAAATTTCAGACTTCTACCCCTCATTTTTCCTTTGTTCCAAAAAAACACATTTACCCAATTTTACCTATTTTTGGAATTTTCATGCTTATGAATTCTCCATGCACACGTATTAAAATTCAGTTTGCTCCTGATAATCTGTCTCTGTTAATTTGATTATTAGCCCCACTGCAATTTAGAAGGTAAAAGTATTAATTTTTTTTTAGCCCCCACACAAGTCACTACTCGATGGATTGCTTCTTGTTCACTTTTGCCATTATTTAGTTTGTCCAAGACATTTACTGAAGCTCTTTAGGTTTCAGGCTGTTTGTTTATTTTGGAGGAAAGCTCTTGACAGGTTCCTTTACATGCGCTTTACAGGGGGGCAGCTCTGTAATAACATAACCCCTCCACTCTTCTTCCTCTTCTCAGACTCATCAAATGAAGCATCTGCTCCCCCCCTCCGCCACACACACACACACACACACACACACACACACACACACACACACACACACACTGAGTCCTCCATCAGCAGCGGGGATCATACAGTCAAGGTTGGAAAAGCTATCACACTGGGTTTCCTTTAGGATTTGTTTTGTGATTTTGCTTTGAAGCCCTGATGGAAAGATGTGTAGAGAGACATGGCTCAAAGGAGGAAGCACAAATATTATCTTCTGCTCTTACAGCAGTAAATGATGTGCTTCCAGGAGGCCCTTGTTTTGAACATCTCCCATGATGCTCACACCCCCAGGTATCCTGAGAGCTGGATGCACTTCCTTGCTCCTTGCTCCAGTGTCTCTGAGGACGAAACCTTCGGTAGAGAGGCTCATTTCCATGGAACGGCAGCAATTCCCAGTCTGGTGTCTGCTAGGTCCTGTGCACATTTTGAAGTTTCTGGGCATTTAGCAGATACGTCAGTGGAAGACATCTGCTTCTCTCTGAAGAGTTGAGATTGCATTCCAATGAGTTTTATGCATTAGAGAACGACAAGTAGAATGATCTTCATTTTTGGTTGACTTGGCAATTGCAGTTCACATTGCATCCTGTCAAAATCAGCCAGGTGAGGAACTCCTCACAAAATGAACCAAAGTCTTTCAATCCTTAAAATTGATATCACAGATTCAACTTATTTTATGGTTATTTTGCTTTTGAGAATGAATGGGAAAAATGCAATGTGTAATAGTTAGAAATTAAGCGTGGTAGTTATTTGTAGTGCCTGCATTCTTCTGTATTCTTTATGTTATATGTTAGTTACATAACTCAAAGACCCAATTTTAGGAATCAGGGACTTGGACCATGTTTCCTTCTCTCTGTGCCAGCAATGCCATGCTCTTGCCCCATTGTTGCTAGCAGTTATTTTGTGTTCGAGTTCCCCAGATGTCCAACAGAGACTTGAAAAGGTTTTAGTGTAGGCAGTGGGCCCGTGTCCCCTTTGCCTCTTCCCAAGAGGTGAGGATGGTAGGTGGGGGTCCAGAAATAAGACGTGGCCTGGTCTGTAGCGGATGCCTGCCAGCCACAGAAATAACCTGCTCACCTTTTGCAATATGACTGTATGCTGTGAAAGGAGACATTTAAGAAGACCTGGAAATATTCCTCTCCTGGGAATTAAAAGGATGTGAGCCTATGGGAATACGGGAATTACTGAGAGGAACCCAGTGCAACGACGGTTAAGAAAGAAAATAAGCGGAGGGATATTAGGTGAATGTTCTGAGAGCCTTTAGTTAGCAGCCTGCTGGGAAACATCAAGGCCTAGTAAATATTAATTAAATTGAACAGCCAAAACAGAGATAAGAATTGTGTATTTGTTTCAATAAGCGAGCAGAATGCAAGATCTCTATTTTATTTTTTCCCTCCCTTCAGACTAAGATCCTAATCTTCAATTGTTAATTGTCCCTAGTTTCCCTTTCTGGGTACTAGATTTTCTTTCATATAATGAAACTCACTTTTACAAATGGCAATGGGTTACAAACTATTTTTCTAAATATTTTCTATGCTATTTTCAAATATATAAACTTTAGTGTATTATACTAAATGACCCATCCCATTTCTGTGTTTTATTACAAAGAATCATGGCTGTGTGATCTCTGCTGTCTTTCGCAAGTCATACCGTGCTACTTCAGGTTTCTAATGTGAAAGGTGATGGTGACGGGGTTCCTGCCCTATTCACAGGAATAGTCTAGACGACTACAGCCTGTCAACTAAGGAGAAGCCTGGGTAATGCATTCACATACGAAAGCGCCTTGGCTCATAAACTTTAAACATTAAAATTGTAAAGTATATAGGAAAAAAGTGTTACCATTTGTATTCACATAAAGGTTGGAGAATGTGTGCTCTAGTTAAGTATCTAACACTATACATGTCAATCTATTTATAGATCTTAAACAAACGTCTGTGAGGTCAATACACCGCTGTATCAATGCTTTATATGCATGATAAGCCCCAAACAGGGCTTACTGGTCAATTTATTCTATTGAATAAATCATCTGTATTTTAACAATTTCAAAAAAAAAGACCTTGAGATATATTAATTGTCTAGTTTTCACATTTTCCTTGTGGTGATTCCTAAGGATTTGTTTTTTCTTTTTATTACTCTATAATAAAAACCTTATATACAAAATGTCAATTCAAGTTAGCAATTTCAGCCTCCTTTTTAAAGATAATACCAAATGAAATGGAAAATTTTACCTCTTGATTTATTTCCTACTTTGTTATCCCATGTTGAAAATGCCCTGCATGGGCACAAGAGGAAAAAAAAACTTTGAAGGGATCTGAGCCAAGAATGAGTTTATGTAACATTTATCAGCAGCTAAAAAAATATAAAATATAAACCTTTATAGAATTTGCATACTTGAAAGCAAACCAAAAGGAAGCAAGAATTCTGATTCTGACTTTTGAACCAATATGAAATGAATTCAATTTCATGGAATTACATACCCATTTCACAATAAATGGGATGCACTTAATTTAGTATTTATTTATGTATATTAATTTTTCTCTTTCCATCTAGTTTGCAAAACCTTTGAAAAGAAGAACCATATTTTATAAAATGTAAAGATATTAAGTAATTAAGTGTGGAGGTTCCTCAAAAAATTACGAATAGAATTACCTTATGACCCAGCAATCCCTCTCCTGGGTATCTACCCAAAGAATTTGAAAACATTTATACATAAAGACACGTGTGCTCCAATGTTCATTGCAGCTTTGTTTACGGTAGCCAAGACATGGAAACAACCAAAATGGCCTTCGATAGATGAATGGATAAAGAAGTTGTGGTATATATACACAATGGAATACTATCCAGCGGTAAGAAAAGATGATATAGGAACATTTGTGACAACATGGATGGATCTTAAGAGTATAATGCTAAGCGAAATAAGTCAGACAGAAAAAGCAGAGAACCATATGATTTCACTGATATGTGGTATATAAACCAAAAACAACAAAAGAACAAGACAATCAAATCAGAAACAAAAACTTATAGACACAGACAATAGTTTAGTGGTTACCAGAGGGTAAGGGTGTGGGGGTTGGGGGGAGGGAGATGAGGGTAAAGGGGGATCAAATATATGGTGATGGAAGGAGAACTGACTCTGGGTGGTGAACACACAATGGGATTTATAGATGATGTAATACAGAATTGTACACCTGAAATCTATGTAATTTCACTCACAATTGTCACCCCAGTAAATTAAAAAAAAAATCTGTCACATTATATTATAATCATGCATTCTATATTTAGTTCATATTGAGGCCAACAAAACAACACATATCTGAGCTAATGCTACTTAGGGTTGGCAGTTATGTTTTACCAAAAAGCAGGTTACTGTCAGTTTTGCCCTGAGCTCTTTAGGGAAAAACATGAAAGTATTGTGGACCCTAAGAAAGAAGATTCCTACTAAGAAAAGGTGGCTAACGGTGCTCAAACTTAAAAAACAAGCAAACAAACAAAAAACAGAGCCTAGCAGTCATTTCTACACAGGAACCTTTCATTCAAAGTGCACTGTAGTGAACTTCCTGCCTATACTGTGTTCTTGCCATCTGAGCCAGGTCTTATAGAGAAGTTCCTGGAATTTTATCTCAACCAGTAGGACTGAGACTTTGCCCATCCAGTTGGAGCTGCACAGCCATATAAGTATTAGCATCTTGACCCACCAATCAGAACAGCTCCATTCTGACTAATCAGGGCAGTGCTTTTTGGACCAATCAAGCTATTGGAAGTCCTCATTTGCATGAGTATGGACCAATCAGGGACCCTGGGCAGGGACTTCTGTCTATGTAAGTCAGCTTTCCTCTGGCTCAGGAAGCTCAGTTTCCATTTCCACCAAACACTGAGGACTGGGTTTCCACGCTGGAGCTGAAACACAAAGGATGTCTCACTGGAGCAGAGGACAGCTGTCTAGCCAGAGGGGGGCCTCATCCCCCAAGGCTGCCTCAGCTGTGCTGTTGTCACAGCCTGCTGTATCACAAGTGAGCTGTTTGCGCTGAATAAAATTTCCTTCTTCGTCACGCCCAAAGTGGGTGTTCCTGTTGGCGTTGAATTGGCACCAAAGACCATCTATTGACAGTATCTATTCCATTATAAAATATGTAAAATATTGTTAAAGTCCCCATAATACTAGGGATCCTAGTACTGAAAATCCAGCTGTACTTGTATATACAAAAGCCTTGATTTTCTTGAAAGTCATTGCACATCTCTGGTAACAATTAGACTATATTGTAGTGACAGACATTAAAACTTTATTGGGCATGTTTTAAAGTAAATAGGTATTCCAGGGAACAAAAACAGATAATCTGTGAATTGTACCTCATAAGACTATCAAATAATATCATTGAAATAATTGTTAGTTCAATTGGGGAAGCTAGATTCAGAAAATAGTTAGATTCAGGGCACCCTCTGGCCTGACTCTTACCTGAATCTGGCCTTTATTTTACTCCTGGGACCCTGCTTTCAGGCATCTGTTTACCAAAGCACATTGTGTGTAACATCGGTGGGCATGAACAAACATGTTTATATGTATGTATATAATATATTAAAAAATTAGCACATACAACTGTGATTTCAGAGTAATTAGCTGAGGTTATAATTAAGTTAAAAAGAAAGCTTGTCCTTAAAAATATGAAATAAATAATAGTGTAGGTGGTAGAGGGATGTGATACAAATCGTAAATGTTGCTTGTAAAATGGGAGAAGCGCTGGGTGAGAGGTACACGGTTGGTGAGTGAAGGCACGTGGGGCTATGTCTTTTTCACAGTGTGTGCTGCAGAAAACCATAACTAGTGCAAAGCATCTTAAAGAGGAAATGCTTCTTCATGAGTAAATGTTATTCCTTCCAAATTGCTATCAACTTTGTTATATTAATGTGAAATACAAAAACATGGCAAACTTTTTAATCCACAACAGAACATAATAGGTGAAGGCACAGATCATTCTAGAGAGTGAGAACTTTGGCCTCATTTTTATCCAGGAGACTTTCATCTCAAGGAACCATTTCTAATATTTTTCTAATATAGTATAATATTATATAATATAATACAATACAATACAATATAATATTCTTTTTGGTACTTAAATTAGGTTGAAAGTATAATCTAATATAAGTATCTATAATAAAAGATTATAGATACTTTCAACCTAATTTAAGTACCAAAAAGAATGTTTCAACCCTACTTAGAAATACTAAAAAATAATGAAGGGAAAAGAGACAAAATATAGTTGAGATGTATTTCTAAATTTGATAGAATTATTTACTTAAGGATACGGATCAAAATGGCACAAGCTGTTACATTCTCAGTCTAAAACCACTGACTTCACAGTGATGTTACTCATATACCTACATATCTTGCGTACATAAATATTTGCCTATAATATATATAAATAACTCCAAAGTTTCTAGAACAATTTATGTAAGTTACTAGAGAAATTATTTTAAAATGTAAATGACTCCATTAATTTGCAAGTTTATTTTCTGGATGTATTGCCATGCTGATTATTTCCATGACTTCTTTTTGATGAGATTATTGTCTGTTTATTCTCCTACATTTTAAATACTAAATAGCAATTTTACATTGCAATTCATAAAAATATTAGCTTCCAATATAACCTTTGATGAATGTCTTTTATTATTTAGCACTATAATCGACTGAAATCAGAGCTTCAGATGATAGATATTAAGAGGAACAATAACAAACTAGTCTGCAAACTTATTTCTAATTATCCCTTCATGCGCTTGCCCCTACAACCAAATCCAGGCCATGTCAGTATATGGCAGTTCATATGTGCCTGGTTAAGTGGCTTTGTGGATTATGTTATCTACCTTTAACTGAATTAAATTTCACATAAGGAGAAGTGAATAAAAAGGATCTTGCAAAGAAACCAGGGAATGCAGACAAAATTGAACAAGACACAAGTGAACAAGAAAATGTCTGAATGAGCTCTAAAACTTGTCCTCTATGAGATATCCCTCAACTCATTAAGAAATAAAAATCATCAGTTCTTAGAAAAATTAGTCCAACTATTTTTAGAAATTTTCGAGGAGATTACCTTAAGTATGGATTTTTATCCATTGTCATTAACAATGAACTTCACTCCTAAATTCACTTAGCAAATGATAGTATACAACCATCAAAATTAGCCATTTAAAATAGTACTTAGTTCCTTCTTCTAAAAATTATTCCATTCTAAAAATTTCTATGCATATGTAGTGTAAAGTATAGAATAATAAGTTAGTAATAAATGATATGTAAACAAACATTAATATATATGTTGGGGATATATTAAAAAATATTTTTCTGATAGGAGTAAGCGATCAGAGAGATTTGGGGAATACTGGTAGTGGGTTTGATACTATTAGGTTGGTGCAAAAGTAATTGCGGTTTTTGCATTTATTTTTAACTTTTTAAGCCACAATTATTTTTGCACCAACCTAATAGCAGTTTGTCTTGTGTTCATTTCTGAAGCAACTAATATTCATTTCACATAGATCACATCAAGGATTTAGTTACTCTCAGTTTTTGAAAGATATGACTTAATGTATATGTTTTAATAAAATCTTTCAAAGTCAACTGTCAAACAGTTTCAACATATTTGATATATTTGAGTTTAGCTGTCAAACTTCCGCGTCTAATGTGCATAGCTGGTGAATTCATTTTGGTAGGTAGCGAAGTTCTTAAAATTAATCCCACTGCCACCATCTCCCCGCTGCTTTTAATCAGAGGAAGCAGGGTTGTAAAATGTTGTCTAGGAAAAACCTCAACAATAGATCTGGTAATTTCCTTAAATTACAGCTCATTCTTAGGATCCAAACGAAAAAACTTATGGGGTGATCAATGGAGCTATGTAGTTGAAACATTTAGAAGAGATTTATATTTAAAATGAAAAATTATTACATTTCTTATGAGTAAATAATCAGTATCAATTATTTCAATTAATGCTTTATGGATTGCAAAGTGCTTTTGCATTTATATTATCTACTATCACTTATTTTCTATTTTTTTTTTGGAAAAAATAAAATAATGTCTATGGGTCATAAAAAATGTGGAAATGATACATTTAAAGAGTTCCCCCCCAAAGCTATTTTTATTCATGGAGTTATTACAATTTCTTGCTAGTGTCAGGTTTATATTTGCCAGTCTTTTGTTCCTGCAGCTGAGCAAATAAGTGGCCAACCCAGTGGACTCTGGAGCGAGAGAATTTATGCACACATTTCTTTATCACTATGCCAGCTGCACCAGCATTAAACTCAAAATTGAGAAGAGATAACCAGACATCCTCCCCACATTGACCAAAAGTCTATATTTAGGGCGAATGGGAAAAGAAGAAGTGGATACAAAGATGGCTGAGGCACCCTGAACTGCTTACACCTTTGCCCATTTCATTTTTTTCTACCTGAAATGCCCCTCACCCTCCTTGCCAGCCACACTGTCTAATGCTCAAGCAGAATGATGTGTACAGGGCTAAGTAATAGTGCCAAAAAAGTCAATACGAGACTTATCTCCTCTCTGGAAAAACCACGAGATGAAAGGTCTTCCAATGTATTTTGATTCTACCACAGCACCTAGCCCAATGGGAGCCATCACTCTCCGTTGAATGATGTAATGAATTAGTGGGTGAATTAATACAGTTAGATCAGTTAAGAGAACAGTGTTTCTACACCAATTGGTTATTTTTAGTTCAAATATTTTGAATTGTTGGTGCTGCTCTGATTACGGTTGATAACTATAATCTATCTGTCTTCAACAGGCTAATTCTCTCATTAAGAAAATTATAAAAAACACATCTCAGCTATCCACAAACCCATATCTATTGTCTGTTCCCCAAATATTATTCCTCACAGTAACAATATTTGAGATGAATCTTAAAGATTTTTTTTTTTTTTAGCAAAGATAGGATAAAAACCAACATAGCATTAGAGATTTAAATTAAACATACAGTGATGTGGCTTAGAGTAATAAACTTCAACAGTTTGATAGAATTTGATGGAATCTTCTTCTCTGGAAGGCACTTACATAATAAAAGCATTCTTAGTGATTTTAATATCTCCATGCTTTTAATTGCTCGTTTAAAACCATCAGCTGTCTGATGGCAGCTGGATGTACTGATGTTTAAAACAGCCCCTTCAAGTCCTATTATTCAGTAAAAACAATACCCAGCATCTCTTTAGGATTTCACATTTTTCAGAAGCCTTTTCAAATATATTTTATCATTTAATTTTTACTACAGTCTTGACTGGTATGCATAATTATTTCTACTGCAGAAGCTGATTCCTGATTAAGTAATTTGCATTAAGTACTACAAATGTGTGCAGCTCAGACTTTGGATTCAAACTGAGCTGAATCAAATGCACCTATGTTATATTTGATTGTGATGGTGGTGATCATGATGGTGACAGCTTCTCCTCTACAAAAAAATTGCTTACAGGAAGATGGGCTTTCACTTTTTAAAGCGTTTTCCTTAGTTACAAATATTACAGTATAAAATATCAATTGTTTCATACTGTTGCACTTAAAAAATTTAAGAGGTTAATCAGGTATTAAAAATGGAAGGGATATGGGCATTCCCCTGTGTGTAAATATTACCTGAATAAAACATGAAGGAAAATACTAATAACCAATAAAGCTAGCAAATAGAGTTATTGATAATAAAATGAGCTTCAGAATAGGGAGCCCAGAAATAGACCCGCACAAGTATAATCAACTGATTGTTGATGAAAGAACAAAATCAATTAGTGGAAAAGGATAGTCTTTTTTAACAAATGGTGCTGGAGCAACTGGACAGCCATGTACAAAAATGAATCTAAACACAGACCTTACGTCTTTTACAAATATTAGGAAGGACCATAGACCTAAATTTAAAATGCAAAACTATAAAACTCCTAGAAGATAACATGAGAAAAGTCTAAGTGACCTTGGGTTTGATAATGATCTTTTAGATATAACACCAAAAGCATAATCCATGAAAGAAAATACTGGTAAGTTGGACATCATTAAAAATTGAAAACTTCTGCTCTGTGAAAGACAGTGTTAAGAGAATGAAAAGACAAGCCAAACAAACAAAACAAAAATTTTGCAAAACATGTTATCTGTATCCAAAATATACAAAGAAATACTAAAACTCAACAAGAAAACAACCCAATTAAAAATGGGCCAAGAAGGCTGGCCTGGTGGCTCAGCGGTTAGAGCTCCATGCTCCTAACTCTGAAGGCTGCCGGTTCGATTTCCACATGGGCCAGTGGGCTCTCAACCACAAAGTTGCCGGTTCAATTCCTTGAGTCCTGCAAGGGATGGTGGGCTCCGCCCCCTGCAACTAAGATTGAACATGGCACCTTGAGCTGAGCTGCCTCCTGGATGGCTCAGTTCTCTCAACCACAAGGTTGCCAGTTCAGTTCCTCGACTCCCACAAGGGATGGTGGGCTGTGCCCCCTGCAATTAGCAACAGCAACTGGACCTGGAGCTGAGCTGCACCCTCCACAACTAAGACTGAAAGGACAACAACTTGACTTGGAAAAAAGGCCTAGAAGTATACACTGTTCCCCAAGAAAGTCCTGTTCTCCTTCCCCAATAAAATCTTTAAAAAAAAAAAAAAAAAGGGGGCCAAGAATCTGAACAGATACCTTATCAAAGAAAATATACAGGTGGCAAATTTTTATGAATATGTATATATGAAAAGACCAATGAGATACCACTACATACTTATTAGAATGGCTAAAATTCAAACACTGACTACACCAAATACTGGTGAAGATGTGGAGTAACAGGAACTCTTATTCATTGCTGGTGAGAATGCAAAATGGTATGGCAACTTTGGGAGACAATTTGGCAAATTTTTTTACAAAACAAAACATACTCTTAGCGTATAATCCTGCAATTGTACCCCTTAGTATTTTGCCAAATGAGTTGAAAACTTATGTCTACACAAAAACCTGCATGCAAATGTTTTATTTCAGCTTTATTCACAATTACTACATTGGAAATAACCAAGATATCCTTCAGTAGGTGAATAAATACATAAGCTACGGTATATCAAGGCAATGGAATACTATTCAGCAATTAAAGAAAATGAACTATCAAGCCATAAAAAGATGTGGAGGAAACTTAAATACACATTGCTAAAGTCAAGTCAACCTGAGAAGGCTACATACTATATGATTCCAATTATATGACATCCTGGAAAAGGCAAAACTGTGGAGACAGTGAAAAGATCAGTGGTTGCTAGGGATTCAGGGAGAGGGATAAAAGGATGAATTGGTGGAGCACAGGGAATTTTTAGGGCAGTGAATCTATTCTGTATGGCACTGTAATGGTGGAGACACGTTATACATTGTGAAAATCTATGGAATATATAGTAGAGTGAACCCTAATGTAAACTGTGGACTTCAGTTAATAATAATGTATTAATATTAACTCATCAATTCTTACAAACTTATCACACTAATAAAAGATGTTAATGATGGGGGAATAGACAGGGATGGGGGAAGGAGGAAGACAGGGTATATGGGAAATCTGTATTTTCTGCTCAGTTTTTCTATATATCAAAAACTGCACTAAAAAATAAGTCTGTTAGTTTAAAAATACGTTTTAAAAGTCACGTATAGACTGACTTTTTTTTTTAAAGAGCTCCACTTTTAAAAGTTTGAGGAAGGTAAATGAGCTGCAATACTCAAAGGAAGGAAATCAACTCTTTTCAAGGTAGCTTTGCCCAAAGTCTTATCTCTGTCTATAAGCAGGATAACTTATTGTAGCATCATGACTTCAGGATTAGAAAATACATATACACTTCTCTAACTCTCCCAGGAGATTATAAAAAGATATCAAAACATTAATAATTAAATGAATACTTCTTAAGAAACCAAACTCTTAAGAAGCCCAAATGTAATATTCTTACAAAAATTAAAGTTTCAGTGCCTTAAGGACATATTAATGTTCTCCCGTTTAATTTAGTACTTGCTAACCAAGTTTAAATAAATAGAATTTGATTTATTAAAATACATCATAAACACAGTGAGAATATTTTCTGGACAATTAATTTTTAAATTAGCCTTTTCCTCAGGCCCATTTCCCCCATAATTTAGCCTTTGAGAACAGAAGAGTGAGTGCCACACTATTTCAATATTCAGTATTTATCAATCCTTCATCAGAACTCTGGTCCTAAAGTATAGGACCAATTATAGAAGATGTGCGCTGTAGACAGTCACCCAAAGCTTTTCCTGCAATAATCCTATGGTAACTCTGGAAAACGCCACATAAAGACATTAAGAAAGTGTTCAAATCAGTGCATTTTTTTAGTGTGCTGTGAACTCCCAATGGCCCCAAGATCAATTCTATAATCTGTTTTGGTAGTTAGTTATCATAATAAAATAATCCTATTACATTTTATGTAAAAATAAGGATTTACAACAATATTTGCTTGAATTCGTTAGGCCTCAATGAGACTATTTCTGTTGCATTGTCAAACTGATGTTTTAATTTATGTGCAATTCATCCTATTTACATATACTTATACATCATTTCAAACTATGACTATTTATAATACAAAGTGACTGATTTATTTTACAGAACAACTCAGGAGGAATGATTGTTTTTAATGCTAAAACACTTCATGGAAAAGATATTAACACATGAAAATAAATGATTTGATAAAAAACTATTTAATTACAATAGTACTGGGTACATACATATTAATATGTGTTTGTATTGTAGAATGAAAGACTGGATGAATGAATATATACTCCTAAATTTAACAAAACAATAAGGAAGGTTGCTAACATTTATTTAACATTTACTATGTACTAGGCACTCTTCCTATCTCAAAATGTAACAGCACAGCGAACTACCATATCAAGCAATTCAAGATGAGAAAACTAAGACTGAGAAAGGTTAAGGAACTTGTCCAAGCTTACACAGCTATTAAATGGCAAAGCTGGAATGCAAACCTGAAGTTACTTGATTCCTATTCTCCTGGTTGTATTCATTCTGTGTTGCCTCAGACGGATGAATGTGGAGATTTGAATATTTGAAATCATGACATCCTCACACATGGGTAAGAGTCCTTTCTGCTCCAAGTTTTAGGGACTGCTTTTCACCCAGTAGAAGTAGGTGGAATTAAGAACATGTTTCCAATCCTTAAAACCCTGTAGAGAGCCCTGACTCCACTTTGGTACAACACAACAGAGGTCCCCAACATCCAGAGTGCCTGAGATGGCCTCCAACCTGACAAGGCTATGAGAAATACTTCATTTTCAAAGAGAAACTTATTAACTGACACTTATTTCTAATTGACATAAAATGGGAGATTTTGACAAGAAGAGGGGTCAAATTCTTATACCCCTTGCCCAGTTTCAGCTTCTACAACTCACCTGTCTTCTACTGGAGAGTTGAGGACAGTGGGGATGAGCAGAGGCATGTTTTTCAACTTAGCCCCCCATAACCTAGTCCCTTTTGCCCTGACGGTTTTCTGTGAACTGCCTGTGGGGACACTTCAAAACGAATTAATTTCATAGACCTAATGACACCATGAAAACAGTTTCAATTGCTTTGTGTTTTCTTTTGCTACTTGGAAGTGTCATGAGCTGTCGAAGTCAATAGATTTACTTTGTAGAAACTGTCACTGTTAGTCAACTTGACTAATTCATAAACCCAGTGATATTCACAGATTCATCACAATGCAAATGGAGCACATAGAAACAAACACTATTAACAGTGAACCTTTCAACGCTGATGAACTCATCTGCATGAGTTGACATTTTATGCGAGCTCAATGGGAGGATCATCCTGTCAAACTGACTCTGACTGACACACTCCTTTAGATCCAAAATGCGCTTTGTCATTTCCCAGTTCCTCGTCCCGGGGTGTTTCAGGGTCTCCCGAGTCCTTGTACAGTTCCAGTTTAGACTTTTCTTTTGGTGGTTGCAATATTTGGATCTACATTTTCCGTGCATTTCGATAAACAGGCTTTTCTCTGTCCTTACATTCTCTCCTAATCAGCCTCTGGTGGTGCTAAATTATTCCATGGCTGCTTCCTGTTCCCTTTCTTGATATTTAGGGTAAGGCCATGTTAACCCTAGCATTGCCAGAAAATTGACTAATGCATCCTTTCCCCTGCTCGGGCACCACTGAAATGAATTTTAACAACCCATGTCTTCAAACCACATGCCATTGCACCCAAATATTAATTTAAAAATGTGGTATATATATATACATATAATGGAAGATTATTCAACTTTAAAAAGGAAGGAAATTCTGGTATTTGGTACAATGTGGATGAATCTTGAAGCCGTGCTCACTGAGCTTAGCCAGTCACATACTGTATAATTCCATTCATATGAAGTACCTATTGTAGTCAAATTCATAGAGACAGGAAGTGGAGTGGTGCATTTCAGGGGTTAGGTAGGACGCAGAGGCGATAGGGAGTTAGAGTGTAATGGATACAGTTTCCGTTTGGGAAGATATACAAGTTCTGGAGATGGGTGGTGGGTGGTTGCACACCAATGTGAATGCTCAATGCTACTGAATTGTCCACTTGAAAATGACTAAAAATAGTCAATTTTATGTTTTATATTTTACCACAATAAAAAACAAAATTTGAAAAAGTGAAGTCAACATACAATCGGAGATCACTGAAGTGATTCATATATTAAAGCTTCTGGCTTTATCAGGGCATAAACTGAAGCCTGGAGATTGAACTTCTGAGTTAAGAAAACACAGCTGATCAATGTGGCAGAGCTAAAGCTAAAATCCCATGACCCTTATCATTATCCCCCAGTTACCTCCCTTTCTTTTTGGTGAAAATTGACATTTTTTGATACACAGGCCTGTGTAGAAGAAGGGGAGATGACTAATCTTCCAACAAAGTGCTAGTGGGTTTGCAGTTCTCCGTACTGAATTACGTACAGCTGGATAATATTCCCAAACAGGCTGACATAGTTTGACAGTTGGAATCAGGTATCTTGATCCAACATGCCGAATTAGTGAAAGAGCCAGATGATAAATGAGAATAAGGACTAGTTATGTGATCCTTTCAGTCCTGTGAATTTGTTGGTAAACCAGATGTCCAAAATTGTGCAACTTACTTCGATGAGGGTTGGACACAGTAGGCTTATGGATATGCTGTAAATCCTAGCACCTGCATTACCCACTATGGGACTTCCCACTCTCCTGTCCTATCTTGGGTGAACCTGCTCTGACATTAGTTCTCATTTGAGAGTCCAGAGTGCTACCCATTACACGATGGGGCCATTAGTTCTCATTTGAGACTTCTGCCAATCATATGGAATCCTGGCATGTGACAGCAGAAATGTTCTGCAATTCTCTGTTTCACCAATTTTCTTACATTATAGTCTGAGATACTTTCCTTATAGTAAAAATCTTGCAGCATAAGAGTCTTCATCTGATTATAACCCATTAGTAACGGAATCAGGTAAAGTTTCTATGTCTAGGAACCAGGCATCATATGAATTGCTTTATCACAACATCCAGTCCTGCAAGATGGGCAGGATTAGTTTCATTTTGAAAATTAAGACACAGCCATTCAGATTAAAATGGTTTCATCAAATTCCTTATAAACTGCCCATGTGCTTTTAAGGTCTTCTGCTTCTCACACATTCTAATCCTGGCTGACCCTTAAGTATTTCTTCAATAGTCCTAACTCCAGGTTGCCATTCAAACTTTTTCCCTGTCTAGACCAGTGCTTCTCAGACATTAATGTACATAGGAATTACCTGAGTATCTTGTTAAAATGCAGGTTTTGGTTCAGTAGGTCTGGGATGGAGCCCAAGATTCTGCAATTCTAACATTTTTCAGAAGCTGTCCAAGCACCTGGTCCCCAGATTGTCATTTGAGAAACAAAGATCTAGAACTGTGCTTCCTAGTGTGTAGTCTTTAGCTACATGTGGGTGTTAAGCACTTGAAGCATACTCGTCTGAATAGATGTGCTGCAAGTATAACACATTTCAAAGACTTAGCGTAAAGAGTAATACATTCCATAATTTTATATGGATTACATGTTAAAATAATATTTTGAATATATTGGGTTAAATACAATGTATTACAAAATCAATGTTACCCATTTCTCTTTTTAGCTTTTTTAATTGACTATAAGAAAATTTAAATTTGCAGTATGGGGCTCACATTATATTTCCATTGGACAGCACTGCTTTACAGTCCTCCTGACTCTTCTGCACCCATTCAAACGCTTTAAACTTCAAGAGCTAGCTCGTTACCCTTCTCTAGTGTTTTCCTTGTGTTCTCACTTCAGACGACCTCTCTTTCTCTTCCAACTCCTATGGCCCATTTATCATTTAGCACATACTGCCTTGTCTTGATAAAGGTCACATACCTATATCTTGCTGACTAGGCAGTGAGTTCCTGAAAGTCCGAGCTCAGATGTCATCCTTCATTGTGTGAGATCCTATCTTATTGCCCTTTGTATCAGCAGCCCCTAGAGAAGTATCTACCCTCTAACAGGTTTTTAATGACGACCATCAACTAAAATGATGAACCTGAAATCTTCTATGACTTTGCACGAATCAGAGTGCTCAGCACACTGCCTTTAAAAAGGAGGGTTTAGACTAGGTGTGGATCCGTCCCCGCCAAACTCAGTGCCTTCTCACTGTGTTCTCGGCTGCCCCAACTGCTGTCCTCTCTGCTGAGGGAGTTTTCAACAACTGTAATGGAAACCTAATCAAAACATAATTAGGAAGGCAAACTACTGTAAAAAGCCATCGTGTAATGTGTTCTAACAAGAGATTTGGGGATTACTTGCACCACTGGTTTCCTCCTTTAGGATAATTAAAAGTTGATTGAAAGAGCATAACTTAAGAAGAAAGAAGGTGACTGCATCTCTTTCACTACCATTGTCAAGACTGAAATGAGGAACTTGAGAAGGCCCTCGGCTAGAAGGGCCTTACAAATGTGAAGTGGCACATTCCAAATGTGAAGTCAAACAGGATTTAAGAAGTATTTATTCATCTTCAATTTGTGGTTCAAGGATTACTGCCTCCTGATGTTAAGTGTACTTCCTGGTAAATCATTCGTTCGTTCATTCATTTACTCTTCACTCACCTCATCGCTCACTTATTCACCCCCTCACAGGCTCACTCCTTCAACAAGCAATTTATTGAGTACCCACAGTAAACTAACTGCTGGTGGCCCCAGGATTCAAAAGGCAGTCCAATGCAAGAAATAAACACATAGAACCTAATAAATAAAAGGGCATTTCCAGATCATTCTCTTTCCCTAATTTTCTGAACAAAATCAGGCACACCAGTGTTATTATGTAGTTGGGAAAAAAAAATTTAAGTCCTCAGTCATTATTATGTACTTGGAAAAAAATAATATTAAGTCCTCCAAGGATTTTGAAGGAGCGTTAAATATGTCTAGTCCTGAAGATGCTTTGAGGGTTTAAGATTACTTTTTTTTCGAAACTGCATTTAAAAAACAAAGGTTCTTGGCACTTGTATAACAAAGCAATATTATGGAAAACAGTCCCTTAAAATTTAACAGATGCGATTTTTGTACGCTAAGAAAGTTCGGAATACAAGTTGTGTTCATTTCATATTTGAGACACTCCTGGCTCCTGTCAGTCGCATCGCCCTTCAGGAGCTTTCCTCCACGTTCTCACTTCCCCTGCCCTCCAACTGTCGCGTTTCACTGCAGGCGAAGGGCAGATGTGTTACTAGTCAGAATTCACGTCTCAGGGCAGTCTGGCCTGTCACTCGCATGCCAGAAGTCCTAGACTTCTACCTGGAAAGGGGCAGCTAACAGCCAGTGTCTGGATAACACTGTAGACTTTTTATTAGAGAAACTCTTCTCAATCTTTATCTTATTTATAATACTGAACAAAAGGATGAAAAGGCAGTTTGAAAACTCATTTTCAATATAAATGTTTATTTGCATGTATTACGTATATGCATTTATTAGTGGATTTTGAGGGTATCATATATCCTCTACTAGAATATAAGTTTTTGGGGTCAGGGGTTCTGTCTTTTTCTGAACTGTAGTCCCCACTGTGTCCTTACAATTTTTTTTCTAAATTGAAAAATTTGTCTACAACAACATAAGGTGTAGGCATCATGGAAGGGAGGGGCAGTTGTATTTCTAAGTCTCATTTCACCACTTCATCAGAACAAATTTAAATCTTTTTGAGAAAAAAAAAACACAACCTGAAGATCTCTTTGATACACCATTGTAATCATACTCTGTGAGGAAAATGAGTCCATTCATGTTTCGGGAGCCACATCTGGCTGTGGATGAGGCTGCCTGTAGCCAGGCTCCACAAGACAGTTACTAATCTAGTGATGACATTTCATCAGGAAAAAATTCATTCCTTGCCCTGAGATAGATGAACACAAAAGAGGAACATAAAAATCAATTTGAATAGCTTTAAGCTCTGATCTACGTAAGAAAGCTAATGCATTAGTGATGCTCATTCATCCATTAAAATTTATTTAGTATGCATTCTATATTGAGTGTTTTATATGCATATTATGCATTAGGCTTGTATGTCCATATTACTAATATTAGTAATTAAAGGTCTCCCAACAGCTAATCTTTAGCAACATGGTTTTGAATCATAGAAAGCCAACATCTGGCATATCATTTGTCATCCCTGCTAATGTGCTTTTTTTCCTCTCAAAAAGTTAATCAGAATTAGTTCACTTCATATTAGTTAAACAGCAGCAATGCCATACAGTTTGATACGCTTCATTAGCTTTGAGACCAGTTGATAAATTTAAAATGTTGGCGTTAAGAATGAACTTTTAGTTATTTGTGCACGTGGATCAAATCTCCTTTGGTATTCAAGAAATAAAACTCATTTTTTAAGTTTGCATCAGTTTTCGAGCTGTTGTACGTATTGTATTATATCATACATTTAATTCATTAGTTTTTGCCATAATTGACCCCCAAAATCCAAAAGGTTATTTTAGACCTGAGATCTGGAAGGATTAGGAATCATAAGACAATTAGAAAGAGACACTGTATTGCTCAAAAGGTTGGCAGTGGAATAGAATTCCAGGACCTCGTGCCCTTGCTTGGGACCAGTTGTTAACAGGAGAACGAGAGGTCCCAGACATCAGGGGGCCAGTTGTGAGCCCCGAGAATCCAACATTTTGGAACTAGAATGTCTTTTGAGGACTTAAACATTTTATAAGGAGAACCACAAAGAAATTTAATACTTGCTTAAGATCATAGTACTTGTCAATAGCTAACTCTTGATTCCTTCCCATGTTGATTTTCTGGTACCAGAATACACTGAGAACTTGAGAAACTTGGTACTTTGAAATCGTTTTATTTGGTGAGGAAGTTGTCTATGTAATTCAACAAATGTTTATTGAGTACTTTCTATGGAGTAGGGCTAATGCAACCCGAAAGCCCCAGCCCTTTCAAAAAGTTCTGCCCATTCAGAAAAAAACTTTTCAAAAGGTTTCTGAGTGGATCAGAAAGAAGTAAGAGGACTAGATTTGGAGCTCAAAACGTCATGGGAAGAGGGTGGAAAGCTGGTGGACCTGGGGATGGTGATGGGCAGCTGATGGAGGAATGGGAAGACGTCAGCGATGGAAGGGGTCAGCACGCTAGGGCTGAGCATCTGATGTGTGTGTCTCTGTAAATTCTCCCTTATGCAGTGGAAAGCCTTTACCTTCCCTAAACTTTCAGGACCTGACCTGAGCTTTTCCACCCACTTTGCACCCACAACCTGAAAACTCTCTCCTCTGGAATAATTAGACCACATGACATCCATCTGCGGATTCAGCCCCATGCCAGTTGTGCCTAAGTCAGGGAAGATTTAAGAAGCCATGCTCAATTCTAAGGGGGGTCACAGCATAAGTTACAACATTCTCTAAGCTTGACCCCCAAATATCAGTAATAGTCTTATTCCTGAGACCAACCTTTCCTAAAGTGCCTACTCTCCCGACATGTGTCCCAGTGTCGGGATTGGATTTCTACATCGAGATTCACCTACCTAGGACATGTCATCTCTCCAAAGATGGGACCAGTCCCCATTTCTCTTGACCCAATGCTGACAGAATCCCCAGAGCAGCTGCCTGGGTTTTTCACATAGCACCTGCTTCTGATTCCTGTAATGTCTCTCCAGCAAGACACCCACCATGTTTCGAGCCTTGCAGGACGACCATGGGCTATAGGTTCAGCAAGACTCACCTACCAAGTGCCACTAGAAGTCTTGTTTGAAGTAATGACTCTGCCAAGGCTCTTACTACCGTAATTACCCATCTCATTTCCTGTTGCATCATAAGATCCCACAAAAGCTAAAATAACCTCTACAGTACGATTGCTAAAATATTAAAATTTAGAGTTTTCACCAGACCTTACTAAAAGATTATGGTTACTTTTTAAATTATTTATTTTTAAAATTGTGGTAAAATATACATAACAAAATTTGCAATTTTAACTATTCTTATCTGTACAGTGCAGAACATTTTTATTGTGCCACCATTCATCTCCAGACCTTTTTAATCATCCCAAACTGAAACTCCATACCTACTAAACAATAACTCCCCATTCTCCCCTCTTTTAAGCTCTGGCAACCACCATTCTCTCTGTCTCTATGAATTTGACTCTTCTAGGGACCTCATATCAGTGCAATCATATAGTACTTGTCCTTTTTTTTTGACTGGCTTAGTTCACTTAACATTATGTCTTCAAGGTTTATCCATGTTGTAGCATGTACCAGAATTTCCTTCCTTATTAAAGATGAATAATACTTCATTGTCTGTCTGTACCACACTTTGTTTATCCATTCATCTGTCAGTAGTCACTTGGGTTGCTTCTACCTTGGCTATTGTAAATAATGCTGCCAGGAACATGGGTGTACAAATATGTGTTCAAGTCTTTGCTTTCAGTTCTTTGCGTATAAACCCAGAAGTGGAAAGGTTGAGTCATATAGTAATTTTTTGTTTAATTTTTAAAGAAACCTCCATACTGTTTTAGAATTACTTTTTTAAAATTTGACATTGAACAATAACATCTTACCACCCTCTCCTCTTCATATGTAGGTACTTAAGAGATAACAACAAAGTGAATTTGAATGCATATACACTGCAAGAGACTGTTACTTCATTATCTATGTAGAGAACTTCAGTGTGTTGAAGTTTGGGCAAATAAAAGTGCGTGAGAGTCAAATAAAAAGTAGCACACCTCTAACCAGTAAGACCTGAATATGCGGGTCATTCAAAGAACCTGTCAGCTGTGGCAACCCACTAAATGACTTTCACATTCTCTCCCTGGTATAATATAATGTTTTAGATAAAGATATGATGAGTTGAAAATAAAATGGATCACTAGGTTTAAATGAGTTTGTAAAAGAGGAATTTTAAATTATAATGAGAGCAGAGTTTGAAATCCTGTAAGGTTATAAAGGGTAGTGTTAATATCATTAAGGATACAAAGTTATCCTTGATTTCCGTTATGACTAAGTCTTCCTAAAAACAGTGAAGATCTTCAATCTGAGATAAATGAGATGTGCATACATAGACGAAATCTACTTTAAACAAATGACTCAATGTGTACCCTAAAAAACAGATTTACGTGGGAATTAAATACCAAGTTACAGTTTATGCAAGATAATAAACCAGCGATCTGGAAAAGTTTTGTTGTATCAGCATGGCATGGATTTTAGCAATTATGAAACGTCCAGATTTTAAATCCCAATGATTCAATCATACTCTAAAATACTCTCTTACAAAGTGTTGCAAGACAGCTCTGCTAAAACAAAGTAACAAACAGCTTCTAACTGGATTTCCTCAAACTGTGCTGAAATTCACCATTAGAACAGCCAATCCTTTATTCACATGCTATACACTATTTAAATTGTATTTCTCTCTGGAATTTGTTGCCTGAGTTTGAAATCAGATGTTCTAGATACTTAGTCCAGCAACTGACTATAAAGTCCAAGGACTATCAGCAAATCGTTAGAAAATGTGTGAATTGCCCGTTTGTTCTAAGCTGTGATTTATTAAGCTGATGGCATCTGATGTCATTAAGGATTGATTGTACATAGAAACAGCATGTATCCAGGATAGAAAACTGAAAAGTGGTATTTATTTCAATCATCTTATTTCAAAGCCTAATTGTTAGTGTTTTCTCATCTTCATTATGGTCAGAGCCCCAAGTAAAAATCATCAAATGATATTTATATTTGCATCCTTTTAAAAAGTGCCTTATTCTACTTCATTACAGGTACACCGTGACATACATGGTGTACCGGAAGGTCTGCAACACGTACTCCTGACCGTCACTCTAATGTGGGCCTCCATTCTTGGTTAAGAGAATTTCTCATTTACTTCTTCTTCTCATTTACTCATATAACCTTTATTCCTCTACGGAGTGGGTAGAAAACTAGGAAACCGTGAAATACAGATGAATAAGGTTTGATCCCTGCCCTCAAAAAGCTCAAAATCTAGGCAGGCAGAAGTTGGAAGAACATTAGAGGCTGTTAGTTGATAGGATTAAACTATGACGTAGCTTACTGAAAGAAGAACAAATGAGTATCTAAATAAGGGTATTTGTTTTACAGCTTTTTCCCTACCAACCTCCTGTTAGTCATGCCATTTTTACCACCGACCCTGAGCTTGTAGAACACTCCTGACATGGCAGTCAAGGGGCTCATAAGCTTTTCTATCCTGCCTGACATCAATGTCCTTTCCTGCTAAGCCAAAACTCTTGTTTCTTGACTTCAGCTCCCAGACGACTTGTACCCTATAACCCCCAAACAAAGCTCCCTTTGAACACAGTCCTCTCTAGACCTATCACACCATGAGAAAACCCTGCTTTGATGGGTATGAAGTTTCCCTAGGAACATTCAGTTTGAGGATAGAGACAAAAGGATAGAGGATGGAGGACGAAATTCTGAATCAAACTCTATCCTCAAGTGTCTCTGAAGGAAAATCTCATGGTTGTACCCATAGTCTCTAACTCGAATGAATGATTTTAGCCCTTAGTGTCTCATTCATTCTTCTGTCCCACTAATACTACAACGACTAACTTGTACATCTGTGAGGCCCATTTGGATCAAGCTCCTCAATTGTAGAAATGGTGTGGGAGATGCGTAAGAAATCTTCTAGTGTTTTAGTGATGTGGGAGAAAAAGTTTCAGCTTTTTCATAAATTCCATCCCTTTTTTTGATATGAACTTACTGATATTTTTCTCAGTTTTATGCAAAGAATGAGTAAATACGTCTTCAAAAACCTTAGCTAATTTTTTAATTGAATAGGAATATATAATCTAAGCAAAACAAACAAACAAACTGCACCTGAAATGTAAACAGAGCTTTGTGACAAATCTCTTTGCCCCTAAATTGTCATCCTTAAAATTCCAGATAGAAATTCTGGAGGTGCCACCAGATAGAAGCTGGGTCATTTGCATTTTTGGATCACTAACTTGTAAATTATTGCCAAGAAAGCAGTTGGCCCTCTTTCAATGTTTCCTGATTGATCAGTGATCGTAAGAAATCTTCATCTCCAGAGCTTTCTTTCCTTTATAACAAACTAAGGAAATATTCACAGTTTGCCGTGATATAAGAAAGTTTATGGGAATTATATTTACAAGGAGGGAATTTCAATTGTGGGAACTTCAATTAAAGAAAGAAAAATCATCCAGTGGTTTCTCTTTCAACTTCCCTTGAGAAACAACCCCATCCTTATCATATTGTGCTTGCTTTTGTTTCAAGCATCCTGACCTAAACTTGGTTTATTTTTGCCCTAATTAATTTATTTGAAAAGCAGCAATTAAGGAAACATTGCATGCCAGCCTTAACACTTTCACAAGTTCCGTGAACTGTCTCCTCACTGATTACAGTCCTAACTCTGGAACTAGACCCTTTCCTTTGAGGAGCCCACAGGCTTCCAAAGAAGGAAAACTGAAATACTTTTCTTTAGCCTAAAATCAAATGGAAGTTTGAGGATTTCAGCAACACCTTTGGAAAAAAATAATTGTTCATCAGTTTACCTATTAATAAATAAAAACTTCATTCCTTGCAGTTTAGGTGATGTTAGTTGGCACTATCCTCCTCATTAACCTTTTGGAAAACACCATGGACAGATAATCCTAAATGACTGTGGCTTGCTAACCGCAGTCATTTTCCACAGAAGGCCATTTTCTAGAACAATGTTAATCAAAAGCAACAGAGTTTAAAGAAGCAGTGCACAGTGATTACTGACTTAGCAATGAGAGAGAGAGAGAGAGAGAGAGAGAGAGAGAGAGAGAGAGAGAGAGAGAGAGAGAGAGAGAGAGAGAGCCACAGAGAAACCCACACAGAGAGACAGAAAGAGGGAGAGAAAGCGAAGTCAACAAACTGCCAACTAATAAATGTAGCAGGTATAGATAGAACTTTAAAAATATCGCTGTTTTGTAGCTCTCAATATTAACATATGATCCAGCAAGGTCAGGGTCAACAGTGGATGCTAAAAGCATTGGCTGAAAGGTTGTGAAACTGGATATTCACGGGATTTCAAAGTTTCACAATGCAGAATACTTAAAAATTACAAATGGAAACTGTATCTCTATAATGAAGAGATCTGGTAATTACCATGTTAACTAAGTGATCAAACAGCCTCACCAAGAAGGAAAGCACGTGACTTTATTTGCTACCTTACGTGATACAATAGTATACACTGTCACCTATGCAGTTTTTTGTTTCTGTTTTTTACTAAAAATGCTTAGCCTGTATCAAATTATGAAGAAACAATATATAAATTTAGAGTGTGGTAAAATCTAGAAGATACTCATCTGGAATCAAAAAAAGTCAATGTCATGAAAAACAAAGTAGGGAGAGAATTACTCCAGATAAAAACGATCAAACTGCTCCCCCCCACACAAAGAAATATCAAAAGCAAAAGTATAGTGTAAATCTATTGGATCCAAGATTTTAAAAATCCATAAAAGACAACTGAAAAAATTTAAATATAGGCTGTATTAGATGATAATTTATTTAATTCTCATGGGTAGTTGTTGGTATTTTGAAAATAAGATATATATGAAAGTATTCATGAATTATTAATTTTTAAGTAACTAGTTCATGAAAATGGATATTTACCTGTTTTATATGTGTGTACACACACATAAACACACATACATACATACACACATATGCATAGAAAAGAACAAATGGCTACAGTGTTAATTTGTGAATCTAGGTGAAGGCTATATGGTATTCATATTTTATTTTTTTCAACTTTTCCACAGGCTTAAAATATTTTCAAAATAAAAACTAGGAAAAAACAAAGACATGAAGTATAAACTCTTGAACAAAAACTTTATAATAAGTTAATACTGTAATAAAAATTATAAATCAGCCTTTAAAAAAAAGAAAAGAAAAAACAGAATTTTTCCTGGCTCTGCCATTTAATAGGCATGAGACCTTAGATGGGTCACTTAACCTCTGAATACATTTTTCTAATCTGATTTGTGTTTCTGTTCCCCTGCCGGTCAGACTCCATCTTCCTCTTCCCTCCAGGGCAGTGGGAGGCCTGATAATAGTGTGAATGAAAGGACACAGTGGAGGCAAAAAGACGTGTGGCCAGATATCAAGACACACAGGAAGATGCAGGAGAACCAGCCTTCTGTTCCAGTGCTCCCCAGTGACCTTTTGTGGGCAAGCTTTTGGTGAAACAGCAACATCTTCTGAGCGCTCAGAGGGATGGCTTTGTAACCTGGGGAAAGACGCTGCTTCTAAGTAGTATAATTGACATGGCTTTCCTGCCTTAATTTAGGTATCCATTTTCCACCACATAATCTTCCTATTGTCCACGCTGATTCCTGTTTGGTTTGGCAGGGTTAACTGCTGGCAGGCCTCCCCCTGCTCCGTTCTCCGTGCTGCACTGTGCAGGGATGACTGAAAAAACAGCACGCGTTCCTCACTCTGAAACATGAGCCAAGTGCCACACAATTTGTGAAACTTGTTTCTGATTACCAGGAAAACTTAAAGAAATCCCAGTGAAGCAAAAACGTCAACAAAATTCTTTCCAACAGTTGAACAAAAAAGGTATTTTTCGGATCTCAGATTTATGGAAGTCAGTTCTCCAACTCCCAGCCAGACTTTCGAACCTCCTGTTCTTTGCACTCGTTATTTAAGTGCACCATTAGTACTCTCGGTTGCTCTAAGAGCAGGTCCATATTGTGCAAGACGGCCATGGTCTAAAGACCGTGTTGAATCTGAAAGGCAGAAGTTCCGTTTCTGGCACATGAACTTGAATTAGGACCACGGTAAGTGTGCCAATGAAGTCTACATTTTGACAGCTAGACAAGCAGTCATTTATTTGGAAAGACTTTGAATCCCTTCCCAGAGTAAAATGCAGTCCTTTATACTCAGCAGGCTTGTAATAAAAACTCCTTAACTGACTTGATCAGAGTTCTGAATTTTAAGGTATAGAAAAGTGTTTCTGATAAGTTGGAAATGGAGGAAGGGTGGAGAACCTGGGCTTGGAAAGATGACTTCCTGCTGGGGGTTCCTGCCATGGTATTTTCTAGCTTGTGTGTTGAGTGAGGGTTTATACTGTTTGTGGAAAATATGATCTCCTTGGGACAGAACCCCAAGTCTGAGAAGAAAACACACAAGGAATAAAGAGTGGGGAGACGCGTAATAAATGTATGGGAGCAAATAACACTTTTGGATATAATCAAGTACTAGGAAGAAAACCAAATAGAGTAGTATGATTGAGAGCAGAGGAGGCAGGGCAGTCACATATCTATGAAATGTGGTCTGAAAGACAAGAAGGACAAAGTTTCTCGTGGATGGGTGAGATGGGCATTTTAGCAGCAGGCCCAGCAGGCGCCACGCCTGTGAGCCTGGGTTCACTCAGTGCTGGATGGTCAGACAGGGGCCCTGTGGCCGAGGAGTGGCGACTGAGTGGGGCAGGGGGGGCAGGTGGGGTCGTCTTGGGCAGGGACAGATCAATAGGGCCTGTGTCTGGGCGACGAAGGGGATTTCATTCTAAGGAGTTTTAGAAGCCGTCAGGGAAGTGAAATGATGTGGTTTGCATTGTGACAGGGCTCTCCCAGGCCGCTGGGAAATTGACTGGAATTTAAAGGGACAAGAGTGGGAGGAGAGAGGCCAGTTAGGCCAGAGGGGATGCTGACTCACAGTAGGTCTTCATTGGGTTAGAGAGGGGTATTTATTTTGGAGGTAGCATCAAAGGAGCTTACCAGTGAGTGTGAGGGGGGTGTTACAGAACGCGAGTGATTCATAGGAATGCCTATGTTTTTTTATGGTGTGTTTCTGGTATTCTTCCAATGTCTAATTGGTGATTTTTTTTTCCTGATTAAATTTACAAAATATTTATTTTTTTTACCTGAAGATTCAGTTCTTGAAGTTCTTTTGCAATCCTGTGAGTTGTAACTGTTTTGTCTTGAGCAATCTGGTGGGTGGCAGTGCCGTCTACAGAGACGGGGAGGACCTGGGCTGGGGGCTGATTGGTCTCAGAGCGAGCATCGGGGGACGCGCGTGGGAAGCAGTAGTTCTACTTTGTCTGCTAAGTAGTGGAGATTCTAGAAGAGATGCTGAGCAGCCAGTCGGAGGCTAGTACTCAATAAAATTGGGCTGGCGATATTGTTTTAAACTTAAAAGATCAATAAATAGCATCTATGAGCATTTATTACGTGCTTGGCACCACTGGGAGAAAATCACCTTCCAGTGTCAAAAGTGCTTCTCCACTGAGAACCGACTTTCCGAATAGCACGGAGGTAAGGTGAAGCGAGACTCCTTTACCTTTGGGCGGGATAGTGAGGTGCAACACCCACCTGTTTCTGAGAGGAGACTTTCCAGGGTAACCGTCTGGCATCTGCAGAGCGCTAGATCTTTGGCCCAAATCTGTCTTTCAAACAACAGCACAATTAAGCTTCTGTGAAGCATGGTGCCCTGTAAATCCGCGGTGTTGGAGATAGCATCTTGACATCTGGGTGCCGTTCCAATAGCATCACACTGCACCCAAACAAAGGGGCCTTTCAGTGTGGTTGGTGTTTGACCTCAGATGGAAACAGCTATGTGGCAAAATCAGTTCCTCGTGGGTTGTAAGTGTATGCTGACCAATTAATACTGTGTATCTGTAGTATCTCCAAGTGTTTAGTTTCTTCCAAACAGCTCTAGATACTTCAAGTCCTTAAATGAATCAGCTTCATGGTAACAATGTCGTACTATTATGGTTTGTGTTATTTGTGTTTTGTTGCATTGTTAACCGTTTTCTAACTCTGCAGAGGTATCTGTGCCAAGCATGTTTAAGAGGCATTTCTTGCCAGTTAGATTTGCTTAGAAAAGAAAAAGGCAGGAGAAAAGGAGGGGGGAGGTGAGGGTGGAGGAAGGAAGGAAGGAAGGAAGGAAGGAAGGAAGGAAGGAAGGAAGGAAGGAAGGAAGGAAGGAAGAAAGGAAGGAAGGAAGGAAAGAAAGAAGGAAGGAAGAAAGGAAGGGTTTCTAAGATGTGATCTATGGTGATTTTAGTAGTCAGCAGCAAAAGAATATTAGACAATAAAAATGTTCTGCTCTTTCTTCCACATACTTATCGTTCCTGGGATGCCAGTCTCTAAAGTCTACACTTGGGAAGTTTTGAGAATTGTTTATGTATCTATCCATCCATCCATCCATCCATCCATTGATTCACTAAAAAGGGGATATTTTCAGTGACGGCGGGGCAGGGCGCAGGAAAAGTCTGTGATCTGCCAGCCACCCACTGTCCTAGGCACCTGGGTAACCGTTCATTCTTTCAGCAGATATTTTTCTTGCGCCTACCATGGGCCAAACACGCACTGAAGATACGCTAGTGAAGAAGAGAGATAAGGTATCCACCCTTACATTAGTTCATGCTTTAGTAATTAAGTACCTAGATATTAATAAGTAATGAAATATTACTGAATTGCAGCACTGCTACACAGGAAAAGTGCAAAGTACAATAAAGTATGTAACAAGAGGACCTCACCAAGGCGGGGAAAGGCTTCATAAAGAAACGACATTTCTTTTGAGACCTGAATGATAAGTAAAACAACCAGCAGAAGGGGCATTGGATGAGGAGTAAGAGGAAGCAGCCGTGCGGGAACTATGGATGTGGTGTGGAAACGGCACCTCCATGAATCAGTGCAGTGAGACCTGTTACCAGGGCGCTGAGCACGGTTCCAGGGCCGTGGGGCCGCAGACAGGGAGTCCTTCTCTTGTGAGCTTGCCTTTCTCCGTTCCCTGATTTCTGTTTGGCTTTCACTTTTCATTGAGATCACCTGGGGTTTGTGTTTTGGGCTGATTAGCAACATAAGGCTGTTGTGCGGCTCACAGGAGATGACTGTCCCTAGTCCAGAGTCCTGCTCGGCACGTGTGGTTCTCTTCTTACACACAAGCAAGCAGTGTACACTCAGGGCTTGTCAGCTGCATGGCAGAGGGATGACATCAGAGAACACTTAATAGATGAAGAGGCATTTGACTGAGCCTTGCATTGATGACAGGTTTTCAGAAAGTGTCGATGATGCAGAAAATTGAGGGGCGCGGAGGTGTGGAGAGCCATTATGTTGTGATGACAGGAACAGGATGGTGTGTACTGGGACTATGCCACTTATGCCACAGTGTGAGATAAATGGAGGGCGGGGTGAGGAATGAGGCTGCATAAGTGTGTGGGAACCAGATTATGTTGGACTTTGAATGAAAAGCTAGAGAATGTGTATTTTATTTTATGAGCAATAGGGAGTCAGGAAGAAGGAATTGCCTTAGTGTAACGGTGCAGGATGGATAGGGGAAGAGAGAGCTTAGAGGCAATGAGAATATTCTGGAGACTATCTAGGTGTGACCTAGGGTGAGTGTAACGAGAGGGAATAGATGGGAAGAAATTATAAACCAAGAGCTGATTGTATCTGGTAATGGGATGTGTGTGAGGGCTGCGATAGAGGGAAAGATTATCTATAAATCTAAGATATAAATCTAAAATCTAAGATATAAAATCTAAGATGTAAATCTAAAATCTATAAGTTTAAGTGGAACCATGGACACCAGATGGGGATGTCAGCAAGAGCTGCTGCTTTCAGGATCTCCCCTTTCCGACTCCCTAGAAAGAGCTAAGGTAGGATTTGGTGTTAGGAATCTCAAAGGGCTATGGAATATTAGGAAGACAATGCCCAACAAGCTGCTGAAACGGCGAGAATTGGGCTGATTGACTTGGGCTATCTAAAACGGTGAATTGGACAATTGTCCACATGAAGTTATGGTTGAAACTAAAATCTATGGGATCAGAGCCTTGGAACCAGAACATTGAGAGAACAGGAGGCAGAAGAGGAGGCAAATGGACAAGAAGTAACCTGGGGATTAAGAAACCATCTGAAGATTGCACTGTTATGGGAACAATGAGGATTTTTTTCAAGATTTTGAGGTGGCCTGGTGATGGTATTGTTTTAAGGATGTCAGATGTTTCATGAAATGAATAGTGAGAACTTTAAAAAGGGCCAGGAAATAAGGGGGATATAACATAAAATTATTGGTGCCTTCCCAGAGAATAGCATCAGTGGGAGCTGGAATTTAAGAGGTTAGGAGTTAAACGAGTATATGTGTACGTGTGTGTGTGTGTGTTTGTGTGTGTGTGTGTGTGTGTGTGTACACGTACATACACACGTTATCCCTGGAAAGACACACACACATACAAATTGTTGCCTCTAAGAAGGGGGCCTGGGTGTCAAAGGGACAGGATGGGAGTACGACTTCCTCTTTTTTGTGTGTACCCTTGTGTGTTTGAATTTTGTACAAAGTGTGTATATATTAATTCTGTTAAAAGTAAATAAAATTATACTTTACAATTGGTTGATACTGAGCAAAATGAGGAAATGAGGAAACTTTAAAAATTTTTGACAGTTAAATCAAGTACAATGAAATGATGTATCTGCTCATTTTTATTTATAGACAAAGGTGAAGCATCTGCTGTAGAGGAAGGGGCACATATGAGGCAAAACGGGATAGCAGAGGAAGCAATATTCTGACAAAGTGGTTTACACTGTGTTTAAAAATTACCAGTGAAACGAGAAACCTCTAAAAGACGTATTTCTTCCCGGAGGTGAGCAAGAAGGAGAAGATAGGGGAACATAGATAGACACAGCCTTTGCAGATGAGGGATTGATTGTCAAGGGACATCTTGGACATAGTATAGAACTAAGTCAATGGATGACAAGCCAGTAGGCCTCTGTCACTCCTGTAAAGGGGGCGACAAAGCCATCCCTCAGATTAAGTAACGCTGGGGTGTGACTGAGGGAAAGACACCAATATTTATTGAACGCTTATATGAATTTTCTATTGCTGCAGAACAAATCACAAATTTAGCAGCTTAAAATAGTGCCCATTTCTGATCTCCCTGTTCTAGTAGATCTAAAGTCTGGATACGTTCTGCTGGGTTCTCTCGTTAGGTTCTCATAAGGCCAAATCAAGTTACCAGCGAGGTTGGGTTCTGGAGAAATAACTGCTTCTAAATTTATTGGGTTGTTGGAAGAATTCGCTCCTTGTAGCTGTAGGACTGAGGTCCCTGTTTCCTTGCTGGCTACCAGAGAGGCCTCTCTCTGCTCCTTTCACATGGCCCCCCATCTTCAAAACCAGAGATAGCTCATCAAGTCCTTCTTGCATTTGGAATCTCTCTGACTTCCTCCTCTGCTGCTAACCAGAGAAAACACTGCTTTGAAAGGACTCAAGTCATTAGGTTCCATTCACCCAATATAGTCTCCCTTTCTTTTACCCATTGATTATCAACCTTAATTACATGGCAAAATCCCTCTGCCATGTGGCATAACATAATCACAGGAGTAACACCAGGAGGTGGAGATCACAGGGGCCATCTTAAAATTCTGTCTACAATGAGAAAGGTTTTCTTAGTGGCTGCTGGGCTCTAAGCACTGTATTAGGCTCCGGGCATTACCTTGAAGAGGTCCCATGAGAGTCCATCTCCTACAGAGCTTATCACCTGGGAAGACAGATAAGACCATGACTATATACAAATAAAGTGGATGTGGTAATTCAGAAAGGGTTATATTAAGAAAATCAAGCAGGGTGTTATGAGAGAGAAACTGGGTGTGTGGGTGCTTCTATTTTAGATCTTGTAATGGAGATCTGAAATCGAGTACAATGAGGTGATGTGCTTGATTTTAACTCTTTGAGTTGAGTTCTGAATGATAATAAGGAACTGGGGTCCATGTAGAGAACAAGGAGACAGTTCTAGGTAAATGGAACAGCAAAGCTTCTAAGGCAGGAGCAAGTTTGGCACATGTAATGAGAAACAGAAAAAGGGTTGGTGTAGTCGGAATGAACATTCCAGTTGTCAGTCAAAATGACAAGATATTCTAAAATGACCCTCCCAAAAAAAGCATTAACTATCCATTGACAGATTTTATCCCTGCTCATTACCACTTCATTACTTAGCATATTTTTGTAACAGTAAGCCAGATCATCCTTAAAAAAAACTTATGAATCAATTCTAACAACACATACTTACTGAGCACTTTGTATATGCTAGTTAGTATTCTAGTACTAGGAATAAATCAATGAATGAAAGTGTCATATCCTTGTGGTACTTGCAGTCTAGTGAGAGTGATACAAAAACAAACAAACAAACAAACAAAAAGAGTGAAATATGAAGCATGTTAGATTGTGAGATGTGCTATGGAGAAAAATTAATGTTGGGAGAGGACAGCAAGTTCCTTCCACCCATCCCTCCACTAATCCATCTGTTCATATATACATTCTTGTATGAATGTATCCTTCCTACACTGGTAGACTGCTTACATGCCAGGTATTGAAGATACAAGTTAAATAAATTTTGATACTTCTTCCAGGTATGACAGAGTTATTGCTACAAAATTTGTTTTCTGGCATACTATAGAACTAAACAAGAATATATATGAAGTTTCCACCACTGCACAGCAGGCAGTGCTTGGGATAAGGAATCGAGCTATGCCCCATGTTTCCTGCTGCAGGCATGTTCTGGACTGCTTCACCAGGAGATGGAGCCCAAGCAGGGCACAGTGATTCTGCTAAGATATGGAGGTGAAGTTCAGGACTGTTGAAGCATTTGGCATTCAGGGCAGGGCACCGGGAAGGATGGATCTGAGAGAGCATGGACCCTGGGAATCTGTATGTGTGTGTTTGGTGAATCCTTGGTTAAGGGCTAAGCTGTGCATTCAGAGAGGAAATTTATGTGTCTCAAAACAATCATGATTGCTTCAGGACAGTACAGAACAAGAGCTATTAGAAGTTACATAAAGCTAGAAGACAGAATTCTGCCCCAGTTAAAATGGTAGAGAACCTTGGGCATTTACTCCAGACCCCAAAAGCACCATCCCCTATGATCAAAGACCACACCCCAGATAAGGGCCGTACTCTAGGACTAAAGACAAAGGGGACTAGGCCAGCCCTCACGAATAACTGAACCAAGTTTGACAGGACAGAGAGGATATCGAGTAATTTAATTGTTTGCTGGACATAATGTAACTCTAATGAAAGACTATAAACCAGATTTTCCACAATGTATTATCTACAGTTTTAATGTCGATTGTACATTCAATTACTGCACATGAGAAAGAGAAAGAAAGTGTGGCACAAAACCAAGAAAACGGACAATGAAGACAGACCCAGAGATTATCCAGATGGTGGGATTAGGAAATAAGTACTTTAAAGCAGATAGTATAAATATGTCCAAGAACTTAAAGGGAAAAAAATGGAACTAATGAGTCAACATATAAGGAATATCAACAGAAAAATAAAAATTGTTAAAAAAATAGAAATGCTTGATCTGAAAAATACAGTATTTGAAATGAAAAATCCAGATGGACTTCAAAACAGATTGCAGAAGAAAGGGTCTGTGAAGAAAAATCCATAGAAATTATCCAATCTGAAAGGTGAGAAAAAATACTGAAAGAAGGAACAGAACCTCAGGGACCTATGAGACAATATTAAACTCTCTAACTTACATGTTATAGAAATTTTAGAAGGAGAGGGAAGAAAGAGAACAGAACAGAAAAGAATATGGAGGAAATAATGGTCAAATTTTCTCAAATTTACTGAAAATAAAAATGTACAGATTCAAGAAACTCAATTAGATGCAAGGAGAAAAAACACAAAGAAAATGACTCCTAGATCCAGCATGGTATAGTGCTGAAAGTCAAATACAAAGAACAAATCTTAAAGGCAGCCAGAAAAAATACTACATATGTATATATGTGTTTACCCACAAAGAAGCAATGATCGAGTGAATTGATGGCTTTCTTCTTATCAGAAATAATGCAGACCAGAAGATAATTAAATGACATCTTTTAAGTGCTAAAAGAGAATGAAATGTCAATCTAAAATTCTATATAGAATGAAAATATTCTTTAAAAATGAAGGTAAAATAAAGATATCCAGATACACAAAAGGTGTGAATATGTTACTGGCAGACTTGCCTATAAGAAATACTAATAGAAGTTCTTCAGCTCACAGAGAAATGATACCAAACTGAAATGTGGATCTAGAGGAAGGATGAAGAGAATTGGAAATGACAAATATATAGGTAAATATGAGACTATCTTTCATTATCTATTACTTTCTTCTAAAAGTGACTTTAAAACAAAAATAGTAGCATTTCAAGTCAGGGATATAATATGTATGGATATGAAATGTGTGATTGTAACACAAGGGGAAAGGTAGATAAATGTAAATGTACTGCTTTAAGTCAAATAGTATAATGTTGATTTTACTTTTAATTCTGATAAAACTCTAATTTTGATAAAAATGAGACTTCATTATTGTTATTTTGAGAACATCTTTAGATATCTAGACACTGGTATAGGTTAAAAAGCCAATAGAGGGCCGGGCCTGTGGCGCAGGCGGTTAGAGCTCCATGCTCCTAACTCTGAAGGCTGCCACATGGGCCAGTGGGCTCTCAACCACAAGGTTGCCAGTTCAATTCCTGGAGTCCCGAAAGGGATGGTGGGCTCTGCCCCCTGCAACTAAGATTGAATACAGCACCTTGAGCTGAGCTGCCTCCTGGATGGCTCAGTTCTCTCAACCACAGGTTGCCAGTTCGATTCCTCGAGTCCCGCAAGGGATGGTGGGCAGCACCCCCCAGAACTAAGATTGAACACGGCACCTTGAACTGAGATGCCACTGAGCTTTCGGATGGCTCAGTTGGTTGGAGCGCATCCTCTCAACCACAAGGTTGCCGGTTTGACTCCCGCAAGGGATGGTGAGCTGTGCCCCCTGCAACTAGCAATGGCAACTGGACCTGGAACTGAGCTGCGTCCTCCACAACTAAGACTGAAAGGACAACAACTTGAAGCTGAATGGCACCCTCCACAACTAAGATTGAAAGGACAACAATTTGACTTGGAAAAAAGTCCTGGAAGTACACACTGTTCCCCAATAAAGTCCTGTTTCCCTTCCCCAATGAAAATCTTAAAAAAAAAAAAAAAAGCCAATAGAGAAATAAAAGGAAAAGGAAATACTAAAAAATATTTTATCTTAAAAAAAAAAAAAAACACAAAGAAAAAGGAATGGAAGAACAGAAACCAAACCAGAACAAATAAACAAAACAAAAACAAATAGAACAGGTATAAAATAAGTAATAAGAAGATAGATTTTTTTAACCCAACCATATCAATAGTCACATTAAATATAGATGTGCTAATTTAAAAGCCAAAATTGTCATGATGGATAAAAAAAAAAAAAAAAAAAAAAAGCAAGGCTCAACTCCAAGCTATCCACAAGAATCAGATGTGAAATATAAAGACAGGCAGGTTGGTGGTAAAAGGATGAAAAATCTATACTGTGCAAATAATATGTGCAATAAAACTGGTGTGGTTACATTACTATCATCCGAAGTAGACTCTATGACAAAGGATATTATCAGAGATAAAGAAAGAACTTCATAATTATAAAAAAGTAAATTGATTAGGAAGATGAAACAATCTTAAATATGCATCCATTTATTAACAGATTTTCTTTCACAATAAATGAGTCAATGACAGAACTAATACAAACCCATAATCATAATTGGAGATTTTAAAACTCCTTCTTTGTAATTTATAGAACAAATCAACACGCGTGAAAAATCAGTAAGTATAGCAAATTTGAAAAATGCTATCAAAGCATATGACCTAGTTGACACTTACGGAACAGTATATCCCACACTTCAGGATACATATTCTTCAAGTGCACCTGCAGCAATTCACTAAGATAGTGTTTTAATACCTTTCAAATGATTGAAATTCTGCAGAGTGAATTTAAATTAGGAATAAATAACAAGATGCATAAATAATACATCTAGAAATGAATAACAATAAGATATATAAATAATAATAAAATATCTAGAATTGCTCCCAAATAATTGGAAATTAAAGATCATATTAAATAACCTATGGATTAAAAAATAAGTTCAAGGGGAAATATTAGAAATATTATAAACAAAATATTAATGAAAACATGCCAAAATTTGTGAGATGCAGCTAAAGTGTTTAGAAGGTAATTTATAATATTAAATGTTTATGTAGAAAATAAAGGATGTAAAACCAATAAGCTAAACTTCCATCTTAAGAAGTTAGACAACAAACTTCGAGCAAGTACTGGAAGAAGCTAAATTAATTTCAGAAATTATATATGTAGTACAGGATGGCAGTGCTTTTTGTTTCTTTCACTAGTAAATGAAATAAAAGTACAAAAAAGTTTGAAAAAGAAGAGCGAACTATACCCAAAATAAGTAGAAGAAAGAAAATAATAATAATATTAAAAGAACAAGCAAAATGAATTAGAAAATGTGTAAACAATAAAAACAGTTAACAAAGTCAAGCATTTATTTTTTTTGAAAAGAATAATAAAATTCTAAGCGCATAACAAGAAACAGAGAGAACACAAATTGCTAACATCAACAGCAACACGGGATATTGCTACATAGCCAAGGATAATAAAAACTATATTAAAACAACTTTCTGTCAATAAATTTGACAACATATGAAACTGACAAATTATTTGAAAAACTCATCTTACTGAAACAGATTCAGGAAGTAATTCAAAATCTGAAAATCCTATACATCTTAAAGAAATTGGATTTAGAATTCAAATCTTTCGACAAAGAAAACTTCAAGCCCAGATGGTTTCACTGATGATTTCTATAAAATATTTAAGAAAAAAAAATTCTACACAAGCTTTGTTAGAAAATAGTTAAAGAGGAAACACTTCTCAACTCACTCTATGCAGTTAGAATAACCCTATTACCAAAACCTGACAAAGACATTACAAATAAAGACCAATATCCCTCATAAACATAGACATAGAATCTAAATCCTTAACATAGCAAATAAATTCAGTACTATATAAAACGTAAAATAAATTTACCAAGTGGGTTTTTAGTCCCTAGAATGCAATCAGTCAGAGCAATTTACCACATAGAGGAACAAATGGTGGGGGGAATCATATTAAGCAGCTCAATATTTGCAACAAAAAAAAATTCTTTCAACAACATTCAGTACCCTTTTATGATTAAAAATCAGCAAACTAAGAATAGTAATATACTCCTTCAACCTGATATAGAGTACTTATGTGAAACCTACAGCTAACATCTTACTTAATAGTAAAATATTGAACACTTTTCCCCCTAATTCTGAGAGCAGTGCAAGATTTATGTTCTTATCACTATTCAGAATGTAAAGGTTATAAACATTGCAATAAAGGAAGAAAAATAAATAAAAGCCATAAAGATTGAAAACCTACAAATAAAACTGTCTTATTCACAGATGACATGATTATTTATGTAAATAATCCTAATCAATCTATAAAAAAGCTACTAAAACGAACAAGTTAATTTAGCATGGTTCAAGAATTCAATGTCACTATACAAAAGTCAACTTTATTTCTATGTTCTAGAAGCAAAAACAGCTTGAAATGAAATTTCCAGTACATGACACTATTTACAAACATTATTTGGAGACCTAAATGTAAAGCTAACACCATAAATCTTTTAGGGAAAAAAAATACAGGATAGTTTTGCAAATCTGAAGTAGGTGAAATTTGCTTCAAAAGGACACAGAAAGCCCTAAAGAAAAACAATGATAAATTGGACCTCATTAAATTTTTTTAAAAATCTGCTCATGAAATGACATTGTTAAGAACGTGAAAAGACAAGCCACAGAGTGGGAGAAAATATTTGTTTTATGAACACACGTAAAATATCTTTCTATATGTATGTAGTAAGAAGACAGATCAGTAAAAATATGGGCAAAAGGCTTGAAGATACTTCAGAATAGAAGCCATAAGAATAGTCATCAAGATCAGAAAAAGATGTCCAACATCATTCATTATCAGGGAAATGGGATTCAAGACAGTCAGAATAGCATTCAACACTGACTAGAATGGCTGAAATTTTTATAAGACTGATATTTCAACTGTTGGAGAGGATGTTGAATAACTAGAGTTCTCATACATTGCCGATAAAAGTGAGTAAGTTACAATCATTTAGACAAAGTTAGGCAGTGTGTTGTGAATTTAACATACATATATACTTATAGGGACAGAGCCAGGAGTGCAGTTTCCAGGCTCTCGGCCTCATGTGGAAAGGTGCTGGCTCAGGTAGTAAATGGCGATCAGCTGGGATTGGATGGCCATCAGCTGAGGCTAGTTGGCCGTCAGCTGTAACCAGTGAGCCATTGGCCACTAATATAACTGCTGTGGCTACGCTAGCAGAAAAATGGGGCCTACCAAGAAGATGGTGGCTGAGCCAGCAAGCGGCGGCATGTGGATTGCAGATTGCAGAGAGGCGGATTGCAGCTAGCAAGTTGGTCGGTTGGCAGAAAAGCAGACAGCAGGTCGCACGTCGTGTGAATCCAGTCTCCAGTGAGACCATAGTGGTATGACTTCCCTATCTATGGCTCCATGGGTGTTCCTTTTTGGCCTCACCACATCCTGCGTTCTTCTGTGGGGAGTGGGAGCAGAGACCCCGCAGGCCGCCCCTCATGACGATACTACACTACCCAGCAAATCCACTTCTAGAAATGAAAATATATGCCTAGAAAAAGATTCAAGAATGTTCTTAAGTGCTTTATTCATAATAGTGCCAAACTAGAAACAATCCAAGCGACCCTAACTAGAAATAAACCAAATGTCCTTGTTAAACAGAATGGGTAAACCAATCGTGGTATATTTATACAATGGAGTACCAAATCAGCATTAGAAACAAACGAACACTGATGCATGTATTGAGAAGATACTTTGTAAATGTTTGTGAAACAACCTACTCTTCCTTAAAGACTCAGCTCCAGTATCTGCCACCCTGAGAGCTCTCTTTGACACCCATGAGCCTCACTGCAGGCAGAGTGAGGTGCTACCTCTTGGGTTGTTCAATGGTCATATCCCACTTGTGCTCATCTGTATCATTGCTTAAAACAGAGCTTTGTGAATACTTGTTTTCTTCTCCATCTGGCTCACCAGACTCAGAGTTTCGTGGAGTGAGTGATGGTCTTACCCATTTCTGAATCCCCAGCAGCCTGCCTGGCACTGGGTGTAGTATATACACTCAATCAGTGTTTGTAAAAGAATAAAGGGACACCACAAATGCACCTTTTATTTCCAGTGAGTCTCCTAAGGCCAGTAGAGTGGTTACTCAATAATGTCTGTTAAATAAGGGAATCTCATTACATGGATGTAAGTAACTGGAATGCTGGATTAGGTTTTTGTCCCAATATTTGTGTTTATCACCAATAATTTATGGCCAGATTAATTATGGATAATCTGCTTTAATCCAAGGCAATTTGCCCAAGGTCATCCAACTAGTTAGGTGTGAGACGTGGGATCTGGGTGACTAACTTCTTCAAGCACAGCCTGTCAGAATCCCTGCAAGGAGGCTGCCATCCTGTTTGGCTGCTGTATGTCGGCAGCAGGAGGAGCTGAGGTGGGTACTGCCATCCTGAGGGCAGCAGTTGCCATTTGGTTGCTTCCTGGCCACAGACAGGCCATTTCCTCCGAGGATCAGAGAAGAACTCTACCTGACAGCTGAGTCAGATTGAGCCTGGGCATCAGAGTGAATGGAGGACAGATGCTGGGGAGACATTTTAGCCCCTTCATGTTGGAGTGAGCGAGAAGAAATCCTCTTCCCCAAGATAGGGGTGTGGGTAGAGATCGTGTCTGTCCTTAACTATGACTATTTCTTTAGCAATAATCTAAAAACTATTCTAAACTTGAGCGTAGAAAATTGATCATAGTGTCTAAGAACACATTTAGAAACGTTGATTCTGTTGGTTAGAAGCTAACTTCGTTACCTAATGGTGCCAGAAGAATTCTTCAATGTATATCCACTCATAGTCATTAAAAAAACAAACAACAAAAAGAACACACACTCTGATTGGAAAAAAAATCCATTTAAAATAATTTTGTTCTGATGTGGCCTTAGATATTGTTTCTTATAGAATGTAAACAGGAAAAGTTTATGGAAATACAGGATGTAACTATTTCAGGGATGCATCAGAAATCAGATGTGATAACATCAAAAACAGAGGAGGAAGAGGAGGAGAAAGAAATGAATGGTAGGAGGTTTGATTAAGGGTAGAAATCAAACTGTCTGATGTTTTCATCCTCTGAATTAGGTAGATCATGTCTTCCATCTGTACCCCAACTTCACCTCCATCTCCCAAATACTCTGTTCTCTCTAGCTGGTCTTTAGCTACACGTGAATCTGATTAAAGAAAAGGCAATAAGGCCTGAATGACCAATGAATGGGTTTAACCTCCAGTATTTGAGAATGCACTTGAAATCTAAAGCAAAGTACAACTGCTCTCACTTCCATCTTCAAAGAGGAGCTATTGCTCCGACTGACTGTCCAGTTTTGGAAAGGATGGGAAAGTATTTTCTATTTTGTATAATCTTCCTGGCCCACTCTGCAAAGCCATCCTAAGAAACAGGTCTCCCGCTCTCATTTCTCATCTTTGCTGAGTGTTTTCATTACTAGAAGAAAGAATAAATTAGTCCAACACATATTCGAACTTAAGAATGGCAAATCTCAAGTGTAGAGAGTCACCTGTATTTGAGTCCTTGTTGAGAAATCTATATTTTTGGTGGTGTTTGTCTGTCTGTGAATTTCTAGAATGATCCTGCCTTAGGTACAAAAAAAAAAAAAAATCATGACCACAAGGACCAAAGGATCAATAAACTTTGAATAATATAATTACAAAATTGGTTCTGATAAAGGAAAATAGAATAAATGTGCTTCAGCCTTTCTCAGTACCCTTCCGTTCTCTATTTTCAAAATCACTAAACCAACTTGTGAAAAAGACTTATTTCACAAATATTTGCTGACATTTCACTGTACTTTTCTGCTTAAATATAGACAGTATCAATTTGGCATTTACTTTTCCAAGTACAATTATTATTACTTTATGCAAATTTTGTTTTTAAGGAGGGTGCAGCTCACAGTGGCCCATGTGGGGATTGAAGCAGCAACCTTGGTGTTATTAGCACCATGCTCTAACCAACTGAGCTAACTGGTCACCCCTCCAAGTATAATTATTGATTTTTTGAATAACCGTAAAGGACATACTATAGTGTAAATCAGCCTAGAATTATTTTGCATAATTTTAGGCTATTTCTAAGACAGTACTGTTTCTGTTTAATAAGTTAATGAGTTTGGATGGATACATTTTTTTCTGGACACACACACACACACACACACACACACACACATAAACAACTTCCAGTGTTTTCCTTTTATTCCAGAAATTAAACCAGGGATGCCTCTTTAGTCTTCCTTTTTTGAACATGGCACTAATAAACTTGTTAATAAACAGCCTAGCCACTTTTCTTCCAGCCATATTTTTCCTCCAAGCCAGAAAATTGTTTCTGAACAATTTCGAAGTTCAAGTTGACCTATGAGTCAGAATGGGTCCTTTTCCTTAGAATTATATTGAAATGAACCTGTTCTTATAGGCAGTAAGATAATTAACTTCAGTTTCTCTCAGCAGGAACCTTGCTTGTATAATCAGAGTAAAATTTGGCAGAACTCAGCCCATTCTGTGTGCAGAGGGGAACCTTCGAGAAATCAAGACTCTTTGAAGGACCCAAGTAGGAAAGCTAAAGAAAGCATCCCTTTTCATTACAACAGCCACCCTGAACCTCCATAACTAATAACAGATTTGCCAAGAGCTGCTCTTACATGTCTTGTTTAAAAGTGAAAACAATGCGATCAGTGAGAAGTTTTTGTATGTTTCAGCTTGTTTGTTAGAGATTTCTAGACAGAGCCAAATTTGTGGCTTGGCCTTAACATAAATATTCAAATGCTTCATGATGATTTTTACTGGGCTTCCACTTTGTCAAAGTCTAGAAACTAATATGCATGTGTTATAGGGAAACCCTATAATTTCTAAGTTAAATCTACTTTAAATTTGAATAAGTAACATGTGAGAATTATGCGTGATGCTGTATGGCGTTCTTTTTTAATAAGTATATACCCTATAATAGGGGTAAAAATATAAAATAAACAGAAAAGAACTGCTGTGGAGATTTAGCATCATTTTTGGAACTCTAAGGAGCTAAGGAATTGTTGGGTAAAAAATCAATACTGTCTCATTGCCTCTCTCCCTGGCCCCATTCTATCAGAAACGCTCTCTTGTGTTGTAAATCTTTAATTTACTTCTAACATGGCAACAATCTCAGAAGATTTACCAAGTCTTGTAGATAAGTAATACAAGCTCAGTATCATTTGGTTTATGAATATAAAAGACCTACGAGTAAAATCCATTCCAAAAGCAAATTAAAGCCTTATTGAATTAGACATAACTTACATAATGTGTTCCAACAGTCCTTGTTATTCTTTCACATTTATATAATTTTTGTGTATTTGCAAAAGTCTTCAAGCTTTCTTTTAGTATCTGTTTCTCACAGACGCCCCATGGGGTAAGTTTGAGTAGGTTGCTTTAATGGCAGGGTGCCAGAGGAATAGAGCAATGAAGTGAGTTTACCAGGTGACCCAGCAAAGAAGTCACTGATCCAGATTGCAGATTCTCAGTCCCTTGGTCCCTCACTCATTAGGCGCTAAATCCCAGCTCCTCTCATTTCATCACATCCTCAAAAGCTGCTTACTCTCCGCTTATTTTAATAAGACCCAAGAGCCCTCCTTTTGGCTGGCTTTCAGGCCCTTTCCTACCACTCCACCATTTTCCCAGCTCTTCGGAAAGATTTACTGTAAAGTCTAGGGACAGGTTAAATTGCTGATGCTTATTCCAACCTTGCTTGCTGCGGCCACTATGGTTTGCATTTCCCTTCAGAGGTGTGGTTTATGTACCTTTTCTACAGAGATTCAACGTAGCCAGCCTCCAAGGTTCTGAATGGCATTTCTACAATTCCCCTATGACCTTTATCGACTTTGGCTTGCTAATAGGGTCTTACCAAGGATAAAGTGTGGGGAAAAATGAAATAAAGCGGAAGAATTTTTGTAAACACCCATGTCTGTGGAATTTAATCTTGCTCTTCATAGTACAAGATATGCTCTAGCCCATATCGCGGCCGTATTCTGTCCTGAGAACCTGTGCGCCCACAGTCCTAATCTTTCTTCACCTTCTGTCATCACTGCAGTGTCCATATAATGCGATAGACACAAAAAAGACATTTCTTTTCTAACACTGCTCCCATCCTTGTCTTACTGTCATGGATGACATCACGCTAGACTCCTGAAGTAGAAAGATTCAGATCTTCTTAGGCAAAAAGGAACTCAGGTGCCATTCATTATGAATCCCTTTGAAATCTAAAACTGCATTTGAAAAAACAAAACCAAACAGGATGTTCCAGTTTTCATAATTTAGATGCCAAGTTCCCACTGTCATGTCAGTGTGTATAACATCCTGGTGGAAACGACAGGTAGTTGGTGCAGTCCAGGGCCCTGTTAAATAAATTACACTGACTTTGTGAGCGTGGAGCGGCCCACACTTGGTTGTCTCTTCCTTATATAGTCATCTTTGGCTCGCTAGCATAAGCACTAGGTGTCTATAATACCACTTTTAGTGATCATCCAAAATATATCCTGTTAAGGGAATGCCAGGTGACATCCATCTAACCCCATTTATCGTGTTCTCAGAATAGCCAGGTTTTGTACTAAAATAAAACCACAAGTATCTGGAGTCTTCATAAAACCAGGTAGATATGAAACAGTTTGATTTCAGCTTTCTTTTCTAGAAAACACTTAGAATACCCTCTTCATGGTCTTACCTTGGTAGATAAACGGGTGAGAGATGTGAATTCATCTTGGTGACTGAGGAAGTGCTGGCATTCCATGTCATTACGCGGAATCCTGTGCCTCATTGTACAAGATACGAGCTTTGGGCTAAAAAATGCTGAAGCTGAGAAATAACCTGGACTATATGTGTTTGTTTATTTTAATCACATCTCAATAGCAGCTCAGTGTGTTGCATTTTGATTAATTGAAGTTTTAGATGTCTAGAGTAGAATGGCAATTAAGATGCTATAGGCTGCTATTTTTCACTTTATTTCTCTAAATATCTATATAAATATGAGCACGTTCATATTCAACATGACATACTCAGAGATCAGGTTAAAACCTTTTCATGATGTCTGGTGAGCAGCTAAAAGTAATTTATGGTAGAAATTATGGTTACAATAGTGGAAAGAAAGAGTGCTGTCGTGGTAACACATTTTAACCAGATTTGAAGTAAAAAGAAATCACCCATTACAAACTCTAAATAGAATTTATTAGGCAATGGTCACAATAAAAATTCCTGATCATCCTGTTTTTGTCGTTACAGTGAAAAGTCATCGCTGTTCTCATTTGCCAGCTTCATTGACCAAATGGCACTCACTGATGCAGGTTGACTGTGACACTGTCCATCTGTAGCTAATACATCAGCACACTACAGTCGGTTTACTTAAAGGCAAGGAACACATGAGTTACTGAGGCCAGGCTAAGACGTGGGCTCTTGAGCTCTCATGCAGTCCCATCTGGGCCAATGCCATTGCTGGCTCGCTCTGGAATACGTTCCTGCACATTGTGTTCTTAGTGAGCCAGTGAATCAGGAACATTCAGCACTGCTTTGACCAGATATGTTACTTAGAACCTTTGGGTTAGTCTGTGTCATCCTATCAGAATTGTATCTTGGTATAAATTACAGTATAACCATGAACATACTCAGCAAATCATTAGTAGGCTAGCTTCCATTTTACTGTAACTATATTCCATCTACCTATCAACCGGCATGTGTTTAAGAAGAAATTTTGCTCCGAAGTAGAAATATTTTATCCCTTGAGTCCAAAACATGGGTGGGAATCAAAGTGAGAGCCAAAGCTTTTGTGAGTTTTGTAGGAAAAAAATATTGGCAAAATGATCACCGAATTTTACCATTTCTCTTCAGTGGTACATATTTTATTTTCCAACCTTATTATCAGCCTGTTTTGCTTTGCTAGAAAAATGTATTTCGGAGGGCACTAAATCTGTTAGTTACTTTTCCACGAAGATAAAGTCTCACTGTGTTCTGTGTCATGGTATCTTATGTTCTAATTGTTTTCATTTCTACGGAAGAGGTAATGTGCATGCTATCATATCTGCCAAGAGCACAGTGATCATTCCCAGCACCGAGTAATGATCCAGTGAGTGATAAGGCGAGACCTGAGGAAGCATAATGTTAGTGCTGGAAAACGTCAGCCCTGTTCCCTCCAAAGGCCACAAAAGTGTCACTGGCTGGGAGCTGGTGGCTTTCATTGAGTAGCATGGACTGAAATTCTCCAGAAGACTCATTTAATTTCTACTCAGAGGTGTGTGTTGAATTGTAAATAACATTGTGATAAAACAGTGCGTGATAATGTCAGCTGTATTATTCAGCCCTGTCTTTCGCATTTGGCCCCTGGGGGCATTTAGAAAGCCCTTACTTTCTAACTTCCTTTTGTCATCCACATGCTGCCTAACGCTACTGGCCAAAGGCTTTGGTGGTTATCTTTAATCAGAGGACACCCTCTCTTTTATTTATGGCTCATAAATATAAGTTCTAAATGATTGCAGGGACTTTATAGCAGATTCTTCTAAACAGAGCCATAATCACGACCCATCTGCCTTATTCATAAGATGGACTCAAGGTGCACCTAATACAAAGAAACAAAATATACTGGCCTTTATAAATATTATATGTATACCGGGGCTGCCAAAAAAATGTGTACAAGTGGACACTTTGGTCAGCGTTGCTCAAGCAGTCGTTCGCTGTAATCAGAAGTGTCTGGACACTGATGGCAACCACTTTGAGCACCTCTTGTCATTGCAGAAGTCAAATGTGACATATTCATCTTTTGTTATCAGTATATATTAAGTATTACAATTTTAGTAATTTTCCTTTCTTAAAATGTGTGTACTTTTTTGGCACCCTGTGTGTGTATGTGTATTCACATATGTATTCATAGATATATATTTAATATATATTACTTAGTCATTTTCCAGTCTAGTGGATGTTAAATTGTGGAATGAAAGAAAAATCACAGTCTTTGATTCATGGCTTCATAGATTGCATCTGCAGCCTCTTATTCTATGTTGAGCTCCACGGGAATGATTGACACAACTTTTAAAATGTAATGACTGCACAGAACAGCTAGGTTATGTTTGATTGTATCTTTAGAATAATGATTAAAAGGACAAAAGGCAGATGTTATTATGTCCTTGCCTCTCAGACTGGTTCTGAGATTCCCTATTCAACCATTTTGTGTAAAAACCAGTTGCAGAATGGAAGAATTTGACCTGGCACATAAGGTCATGTAGAGAGGGTGATGTAATCTAGGAACAGCACCCCGAGCCCTGCCTCTCAGCCCAGGGCAGTGCTGGGACAGGCGCGCTGGCGCAGGGGAGAGCTCGTTCTCACTCCCGACTGCCCTTGGGCTCTCTGTGTGAACTCTGTACACAGGGCTTTCAGAAGGGTCCACAGATCACAACAAGACTACGTTTGTTTGCGTCTGTCAGTCAATTGGATTCTTCAGATAGTCTGAACACTACTCCTTTGTGTGTCGGAGGACAAAACTACATTTGATAATTTAATGGTAGTTTTTAATAGATTGAGAACAATTTTTATTGAAAGATGGCCACCATATAAACATGGATTGTTTAAATAATCTCATTTCCCTCTTACCTTACATCAGAAAGTTAGACTTCTCATGTATCATATTCATGCTGCAACCTGATTTGTATCCCTGAGCTAAAAACTCTGAATGGCATCAATCCATAGCATCTGAAAGCGTTTGCCAAAGACGTGTCAGAACTCCTCTAAGGAGAAGATCACCCCATGAATTCTTACACAACATCAGTGACCTCACAGTTAAAGTATGCCTTAATGACCCAATGGGAGAAGCTCTTCAGTAACTGCATGGAATAGTTCTCATGATTATCAGTGGGTGTTTCCTAGAACTTCTGAACTGTTTCTAAACCCACAACCGCACCGTGTTTTCAAAGTTTCGTTTACAAAAGAAATAGATACCTAAACGATTTTCTATTCCAAAGCTTTTGGGGGGGCAGAAGTTAGATTTGAATAGATACCTCAAAATCATTGTGCGTCACCAAAATCCTTCTTTCTTTAGGTCTAAAATCCGGAAAGGAGCTATGAGAGGTAAAGTCACTGCCCTGCTTCTATGTTGGACCAAAGTAAGTGATCTATACTGTTGCTTTTCTTTACACACACACATACACACACACACACACAAACACACACACACACACGCACACATTTCCTTTCTCCTATTTCTCTTTCACATGGTTGGATTGTTGCTCTGACAGAGAGAAAAACAATGTTTATTGGCCCCCAGGGAAAGTGGTGTAGCTACAAAGGAAGGGCAGAGTGAGGTGGTGAAGCAGTGAGCGTGGCCTGTGTTGGCCTTGTCATTTCCCCCATGCTGGTCACATGATTCCCGTGTCTGTGCCTACTGGACGGAAGATTTGCAGTGAAGGGCAGGGGAAAGCACTTAAGCACCAGCTGCCCTTTGGAGATACTACCAAAGAGGGGCATTTGAGACACGTTTTTTATTTTACCATAAATTATGGAACACACTAAAGATGGTATGCATCTCAAGAAGAAAGCCTGGTTATTTTGCTTTAGAAAATGCTTCCCTGGGCTCAGAGAAGCCTTATACAGGGAGTGCCCACTTTACGAACTCTTCCCTCCATGTTCCAAAGAATGGTACAGTGAAGCAGAGCACAGACCAGGAGCCAGACTGGCCTGGGTTTAAATCCTGGCTCCTACCGTATGCTACTCTATAGCCTTGGTTTAATTTTCATATCTGATAAATGAAAATCAAATACCTACCTGTGAGAGTTGTAAGAAAATGGATGTAACACCCTCAGCACCGATCCTTGCTCTTATGCTCAATACATGGTAGTGAATATAATGAGGATGATTCTTGTAGCCCGACACATGCCTTTAGTTCTCTCGTTTAAAGAACAAAGGAAATAAGATTTCTCTCTGTTCTTCTGGAAAGGAAGACCTGGAGGCTCAGCAACTTCTCTTGCCACTGCTCTTGCTGAGATTGCAGTTTGAGCAGGGAAATTACAAAATTCATCATCCAAACTGTGACGATCACTTGGTGAGTGGCATGGAGGGCCGGTCTGATGGGACACCAGGACAACAAGCACCTCCAGGGCTGTCCCTGTGCGGGAAGCTGAGATCCTAAGCCTTCTTCCTGTTTCAAAATCGGAAGCACGATTGGAGGGAAAGTTGCTAATTTTCTCAAAAGTCTGTTCTCCTATTTGAAGATGAATAGGAATAGTTGCACCTGCTATTTAATCCAGAAATTTCTTTAAAAAAAAAAAAAAACACAACTGAGTCAAGACAACAAGCATTATAGCTATTTTAATATGCCTGTGTCCAAAACACTGACTGGGTCACCAGGACTCCTAGGTTTGTTGCCCTGGGTTGTAGCTACTTGGCTGTTGTCCCAGTCTGGGTCCCAGTTGTGCCACGTACACCATCAGGAGGTTGGATCACGGGACCTCTGTGATCTCTGAGGATTTCACATTGTTTTTCATCTCCTGGAGTCCTGGAGTGGTATTGCATAATAATTTCAGTAATCTTTCCTAAACAGAGATTTTACATCCTTCTAAAAGTAGCATTCAACTTAGGTTGTGAACACCACGTATGCCTGAAAGCACCAGGGAAGAATGAATAATACTCTCATTTGTCTTTATTGGAGTGTTTTGTATGCCAGATACCATTGTTTCATTTAAACCCCACAGCAAACCTCTGTGGTAGGCGCTGCCGTCATCTGTGAAGATGAGGAACCTGAGACACAGAGAAGTTAAGTAACTAATCAGGATCTTGAAACTAACAAGCCGTGGCGTGGCTCTGAATGGAGAGAGTGGGACTTCAGAGACTGGATTCTTAACTCCTTGCTGTTAAACAAAGCCAGGTGACCTTAAGGAGAGGCAGAGGCCTTCAGATTTCCTCCACTGGATGACAGGAAAATGTTAGAGGGCGAAGGAGTCACTCCCATGACCTCACCCTCAAAGTGCTACCTTCTGGCCTGGCTTGTAAATGAGAGAAAGCTTGTCCTCAGTAGGATAGATGTCCTCAAGGTACATTATAACATGCAGCCGTCTGGAAAATGCTGTTTCCATATTGTAACTTGAAAGGTCTGGGATATAAATATTCTGATTGCTCTCTCGCTCATTGGAAACTCATCTTAAGCTCTCACCCGTATGCTTTGAAAACCAACATGTGACCAAACTTTCAACTTGCTGGACGTTTTCTAAAAAACTTCTTAGCAGTTAACACTTACTATTTTGCAGCTCATTCAAAGGCTTTGATAATTACCTTGCCAAAGACCAAAAGACAGTTTCTAATCAACTCACATTTTATCATATGGAAAGAAATTCAAGGAAGCTGCAACTTACACTAACCCAGATAATTTGCTTTCGGGAAGTAATTTAAAAACATGAGTTAAATTGATTTGAATTACATTGCTACATAAGAGTCACAAGAAATCCAGAGAAGATGAGTCTCAGTTGTGAATTTTGATTCTTGCATAATTGTATTAACAGGCAAAGAAATTTATATTCATGAAACATCAGGTGTTGGAATCGGTTTTCCAGACTCCTTTAAATAGGAATTTGATTTGTTTCCGTCATAGTACTAATACTGTCTTTTATTTCATTTTTTTATATTCAAAGTTGTCAGTTTTCAACTTTTAACTGAATTATATTATGTTTTTATTCTTTCCTTCATCCAATTGTTCATTTTATTGAGCTAACCTTTTGGGGGCATCTAATGACTTCTTTTCATAGTTCCTCTTATCATGTTCTTTTAATAAGCTCTTATGTGTTTGAACAAATCTGTGTTGTTTTGTATTTATGTATTTCACTCTGTTTTGAACTCTGGATTTGGAACTGTGGATTTGTGAGATAAGTGACACTTGGTTATTTCCCCCAAGGTTTTTATCACTACAAATTTGGAAATACTTTATACTTTTTACTTTCTGAAATATAGCGGCAACTCATTTATTTGAAATACTTAGGATAAGAAATAAGTCAGATCTGTAGGAACTATATTACGTTGACATTTCCATAATAGTTCAAATCACGGGTTCTATCCACCTTGGTTGTATTGTGGCCCCTGAACCTACATCTAAGGGTCCCCCATAACATGACTCTCTCAAAAAATGAGGCAGGTGAAGAACAGAGATCATTAGATAGATGATGATGATGATGATGATGATGATGATGATGATGATATGAAATTCTGATGTGCAGATAAATTTCTTATAAGCATTTATTATGTGTTTCTAAAATATTGAGACTGAAATACAGAAGTGCTGCTATGGTAGACTGAGCAACGAAGACATTGTCAGGAAGTATTTCCAGCAGGGAAAGCATTGCAGCAAGTCCTTGTCTCTCTAAAGACATTTGTCTTCAGGCATTTGTGGAGGTCATGTGTTTCCCAAGGACTTGGTGAAGGAAAACCACTTTTCCTTTTTCTAAACGCAGAGATTATAGGCTGGTTTATTTGAATTGGAAACTACCCGTGCCTTTCGTCAGTTAACAGATTCCTTCATTCAGCATAGATTTGTGAACCAGGTATTTTTCTAAATGCTGGAGATAAGGCAATGAACAAAAATGCTATGTTCTCTATCCTCGTGTAGTTTGCTATCTAAGAGGAAAAGGAAGTAAACAAGAAAAAATGAACACCTAAGGCAATGAGAGCTGATGACAAACTCTGCAGAGGGCTAGAAAGGTGCCATGATGGAGAGCTGGAGAGGGGCGAGGAGGAGGCTACTTACGGCAGGTGGTAAGAAGCCTCCCTGAGGAGGCATTAGAGGGAGATTAGCCATGGGAATACTGGGGCAAAGACTGTTGGGCTGAGGGAGAATCGGGCCACAGCCTTGGACGTCAGCTGTGTGCCAGGGCTATGCCTGAGACGGAGCCAGAGGTGGTCACAAGGGTGGCCATAGCCTTTGTTCTCACGAAGTTCACTGTCTAGTAGTAAAATAAGGTTCTTGCTTTCAAGGAACTCATGGATGGTAGAGGAAACAGATATGCAAGGAAGTCATAGCCAAATTCTCCCAGTCTGACCACCATGGCAACAGAAGGAAGGGAATGAGCCAGGCTTCGGCAGAGCAATGGGTCAGTGGAGAACTCTCAGAGGAATTTTCGTAGGGTCACCCAGCTCATTGGTTACAAAGCCAGACCTCTAACATGAGGTTCTCAACTCCTTATCCAATGGTTTTGTTGCTTTTCACTATATTCCCAGTGGGACACAGAAAAGAAATTGGAAAAGTGAGGAGGCTAAGAGAAAATTCTATGGATAAAGCCAGGGGAGCACCTGTCTAATTTTAGAGATGGCGCAGTTCATATTTATTGAGTCCAGTACTATACTTCTAAGCTGAGCTCCTTAATACATTCTAACATCATATCTGGGGCCCCTGTATAGAAGTTCAACATATTCTATGAAAATGCAGTTACTCAGCCTAGTCATAGATCCAAAAATCTTTTCCCAAAAATACTGATTTGTACACGTGTTTAATTTTCCTCCCGTCTGAGTTTTCGTGGTACAGCAGTCATCTGGGGGCCTTGTCTGGGGTAAGAAGTTCCAGAATGGATGGTGGGTTATATCGCTGCTTTCCTAAAGCTGTTGCACCATCTATCATGAGTTACCGTTTTCAATTACAGAGCAAGATACTCCTTTCTTTGTGCTTCCGCCTAGTTTTCCCCTAGCAGGTCCACAAGGGTGAGTGGTTTCTGTTTCTTAGGCATTTCTCATTTTGATCTCTATACACTGAATACTCTTGTGCCCAGAGCTCCTGACCTCTGCCCATTTCTTTTCTCCTTAAAGCACAGTCCCTCTTGAAAACAAATGAGCTTTCAAAAAAACAAAATAAAACAAAACCAAAAGCTTCCCCTGTAATTAGAATATAAATGCAATTTTCAAATTGTCTGTGATTAGAATATAAATAACCTCTAATAGCCCAAGCAAGTGAGTGTTGGTATAGGAATCAGCAAGGGGAAAAGAGCACTAATGCTAGAGCCTTCCCCCTTCACTCCCCTTCCAGCCTGGCAGTTCCATTCAATGTTTCACTGGAAACAGACTGCCCTTCCTTTTCCGACTAAGCACAAGAGACACTGAGTCTTTGCCACTTAATGATAGATTTGGCAGATAGCTTTGTTATTTGTCAAATAAACCTCGTTTTGTCAATTACCAGGGAGACCCTCTGACAGCCAATCCTTAGATTCCACACAGGCTAGTAAATGTCCTGCTCAGAAATATGATTTAAGGGGGGCTCTTAAGGCAATGGGAGGAGATGAATCCATCAGTTTTCTGGTTGGGAATGATCCCAATCTAAGATCAGGAAGAGAAGGGTACAAAGCATGCACTTCTTGAGGTGGATGGAAAGAAGGAATTACTAACTACGGAAACAAAGGAGAAACACAAATTTTATTGAGTGCCTACTGTATTCCTGGAATGATGCTAGTTGCTTGTTTCCTCTCATTTAATTTTCAGAAAAAGCCCGTGAGATACTGATTATTATTACTATTTGTAGAGATAAGGAAACTGAATTTCAGAAAAATTGAGTTATTCTGCCTTACAACTTTCTGTAGCAAAAACTTACCCTGAACCAGAGAACCTACTGGAACAGAAATTTGCATGATTGTGATGTTTTTGTTATGCTAATGTAAAAAGGGAAAGTAAATACTGACTTTAGAGTTAATTTAAAGATAAACAATCACATAACAACGACCAATAGGACCATCACACAACAATTCAGTGCTCCTGTTAGACTCTAGGCTCCTAGAAAATCCTAATTTGTCTTTCTCATTTGTGTGCCCTCCCTTCTTTCCTTTTTCATGCTCTCCCTGAAAAAGTTCATATCAATGCAGAGTTCTCACAGGAGGGTATTTGAATGAGTGCATAAATTAATGAGGGTTATTGAGACAGTCTTATTTTTCATGGTTAAGCAGGAGAGAAGGGTAACAGTCTGGAGAGTGAGGCTTGGGAGTTAAGAGTTGTGAATAAAGATACTACTTAAAAAATAAATGTCTGGATTTAGAACATATTGAGAGGATGGAAGTATGATTAGCAATGCAGAGAGAAGGCTGCGTACAGCAGCCAACTTGAGAAAGACAATAGAGACGTTTAACGACAGACAGAGGATCTGAGCAAAAGTCTGGGGGGCAGGAGAGAAGCGCCTGCCAGGGAGAGTAGGTCTGTGGGCAGGAGCAGGCAGGTGGCTGCTTTGGCAGGTTAAGAAAAAGAACTGTGCACTTCCTATGCTCCAGGCACCCTGTGGAAACTGTTTCTTGGTTAAGCCTTCCAAACAACTCTGTGAGGTGTCTGTTACGAGCTCCGTTTACAAGTTATCAATGGAAGCTCAGAGACCTTAAGTAACCTGCCCTGAGTCACACAGCCATTAAGTGGCACAGGTGGGATTTAGGACCATCAGTCTACTGCTCTGTGTTTCCTCAAAGGCCGCATGGTAGTGGGGGTTTGGGGTCTCCCAGATCCTGCAGAGGGGGCAGGAACTCACAGAACAAACAAACAAGTGTAAATCCCCTACTTGCTTAAGAACAAATAAAACTGAGATCAAGGAAGATCAGATTTGGACTGAGGCAAGAGGTCACACACAAGAACAGAGTTATTGCAAAGAATAAACACTGCTTAGGCAATTACTCTGAGCCCACGGCCTGGAAGAGGGATCAGTGCTTTAAGCTGGCTTAGGAAGGACAGACCTCCGTCTTCCTTACTATGTATGTACGCATGTGGCCATGCAAAATACATTGCTTGTTCCTTGAGATTCCCTTTGATGCCAGTAAAGCTTAACTTGGGAACTTAATAAATTCCACAGCCAAATTTTTAGCAGAAAGCTACCCCTCCTCACACACACACATAAAGATAACACACCACAAAGAGGATGTTTAGGAAAAGCTAGAGCATCTTCTTTGTTTGATTCTGAGTCCAATTCAGGAAGGCCAGTCCTCCCACAGATGGCTCTAAGCAGTCTCTCCAGGCAGACTGAACACTGAGTGTTTGTCTGCTTTGCGGGAAGTGTCCTTTCATAGGGCAGACTGTCAGCCTTGTCCTGGGTTCCATTTGCCTTGCCCTGCCCTGGCCACAGCCAGGAGGCCCAGTCCACAGGCTGTGGACACATACACTGGGGCCTAGAATAATGGCCAGCGAAGCCCTCACGACTCTCGGGAACGCAAACTGAGAAACGCCTTCTTCAAAACAGTTTGCTCAGGAGGTACAAGAAAGGAAATAGCCTTGGTATTTTCTTTTCTCCAACAAAGCCTTTAAATGGCCTTCTTTGGATTTCCCTTCTGTGATATCTCAGGCAGACACCACAGGTTTCTGTTCACTTTCATGTGTTAAGAAGTGCAGCATGGTCCAATTTAAACATTTCAACCTCAGGTCTAATGCAAAGCTCTCACCCCCTCAACCCCCACCCCCCGCGCGGTGCGGAAGGGAAACCTGGTCTGTTTTCACTGCTCTTTACATCTCCTTCTCTGTCTCCCATCAGTCCCTGGTGTGGTGGGGCCACAGGGCAGAGACAGAACAAAAGAGGAAACATTTTTTATGTGATTAGTGCTGCTGTATTTCGGTTATTGGTCTGGTCTCTATGGCAGGCCGCTCCTCGATTCTCATTCCCAAGAGGCACAGTTGTGGGTTCTCCACACCACCCCGTACCCTTTCCTCCGCGATGTGCGGTCTGGCCTCCGGAGACACCTCTCACCACCACGCCCCTCACCCATCAACCCCACAGCTTGTCACTTCTCTGTGTCCCCCACCTGTAGGAGTCTAGGGAGGGAGAATTTCCAGCCAGCTTGAGAGCAGCGATGGGCTACAGCGCAAGCTGGGAGGTGGGGAGGGCTCGGCTCACTGGCCCCTAGCTGCTGGGGTACAGGCTGTTCCCTGCCGCCACCGTATTCAGGTGCCAGGCTCTGCAGTCCTTGTCACGGCCAGCGTCCCCAGCTCGGGAGCACCGCCCGGCCCTGCGTGCCCGGCCCAGGGAGCCTGCAGAAGAGCTCTGCTGCGGAGCACGCCGCTGGGCCTGCGCTGTCAGGGCCCTGGGTTACCAGGGCCTTTGAGCATCGGGAGGGAGGTATCATTCTCTTTGGGACAAGCATCCCCAGTTTCTCTTGGAGCCTCCAAACTTGGTTTCAGGTGGGGATGAGTAGCTCACAATAAACACTTCCCTGCATTTCTCCAACAAGTGTCCTAATTCAAATTACACTTTTACATCAATGACTTTCCACCCTCTCCTCCCTCCCCTAAATAAATTCTGGTCCTTGTCTTAGGCCGGATGGGGTGTGGGGGTGGATGGGATATGAGGGTGCAGGGTAAAGGTCAAAAACCACTTTGGCTGCCTCTTAGTGAAGGATGAAGGGAGGAGGTATCTGGTTGCTCTTCCACATTCTAACTATCAGAGTTTCTTAGTACCTGTTAGTTTCAGTGTTAAGGCTTTAGCTAATATTTTAAACAAGGAAATTAATGAACAGGGAAATTCATAATCAGCAACCATTTACATAATGGTGGGAACGGAGCCTGCAAGGTCGGGAAGCTAGAGGGAAAGTGATGGGTCACCCACGTGCCAAATAAAGCTTCAGAGGAGGCCTGAAGAAGACTAGAAGCATGAGCTTTGGAGGCACATAGTACTGGATTTGGTCCTGCTTTGTCCACTCCGAGGTGTGTGACCTGGCATTAATATCTGTTTAGCCCCAATTTTTTCATCTGTAAAATGGGGGGAAATAAATACTGTACATGTCTTGGGTTTGTTGTGGGAATTAAATCAGCTAATTGTTGTAAAGCATTTAATACTATGCCTGGTGCGTCATATCTGCTCAATAAATGTCAGTTACTGCAAGTGAGCAAAAGCTGTGTCCTAGGTCCCTGCCCCTCCAGGTGCCCTCACATGGGTTGTAACATAAATGGTGCCCCAGTTGGACGTGCACTATAAAGCCACTTAGGTGGCTCTGAGAAGCCTGTTAGTAGAGTAGACAGAGGAAAACAGATAATATAAGAGCGAGAGCGAGAGCGAGAGAGAGAGAGTTCAGGCCATAGGAGAGGAGAGAAGTCAGTTCCTGTTGACTGCTGGCAGCTTGCTAGTTCCAGCTGTTCTCCCATCCCAAGCTTATAATTGACTAAAAAAAATAAAAACCCACTAGCAACTGCTTGAGGCAACTTGGGTGAGTCTGTGTTCCAAAAAGGTAGAACTGAAACAATGAGTGTGCCTCCTGGAATACTCTAGTACCTTCCAGGCAATCTCTCTTGACTGATCTGAGGATAGCCATTCTGTGCCACACTCAGAGCTGACAGAAGCTACTGGAACTCTGGAGACCTCCCCATCAGGTACCTAAGGTGTGCCTGAGGTCAGACTTAAAAAACATCTTCCAAAGGAAGAAGTGGAAGAATGGTGATTTTTTTTCTTACCAGAAGGTCAGTGCCTTAAAAATAATCTGATGCTCAGTAACTCGAGTCTGTGTCTGTAAAACAGACAAGTTACTGAGCATCAGATTATTTCAGAGCTTGTACAATATTCTCTGTGCTGTGCACAGCAACTTAAATATGGGCTTTTCTAGGAAAACATTTGACATGCAAATGTTTAGGTGGCTCCACTATAACAATACGCATGTGATAGATTTGCATTTACGTCCTTAGAGAAAAAAACAAAACAAACAAACCTCAAATCAGATACAGTAAATTGAAACACAAGGGACTTTTCTTTCTGGGAAGAATCTTGCCATGGCTTTATTACAACCACTTTGCTGCTAGTTCTGTGTGGTGGATTGCTTGCACATATGGATGCAGCCAGTCCTTTGCAATGTGGCCCTGCCATTTCTTCCATCAAGAGGTGAGGTGTGTTTCCCTTCCCCTTGACTCTTGGCCGCATTGGGAACGGCACCAACCAATGGAATGTGGCAGAAATGAAGTTGTGTGTTCTGCAAAGCTTTGCTTCAGGAGGCCTTGCAGCTTCCACTTTGTCTGCCTTGAGTTCCTGAGACCTTCCTATATGAAGGCCTGGTTAGCCTTTTTGAGGACGGAAGACTCAAAAAGGAGGGAGAGAGAGGCCTAGCTGACAGCTGGTACCAGATGCCAGGCAGTCAGACCTCTGTGGCAGCCCACATCTAGCCAAGTGACGGAAGACTGTGAATACCGTGTTTCCCCGAAAATAAGACCTAGCCTGACAATCAGCTCTAATGCGTCTTTTGGAGCAAAAATCAATATAAGACCTGGTATTATATATAATATATTACATTACATTACATTACATTACATTACATTATATTATACCGGCTCTTATAGTACAGTAAGACCGGGTCTTAAACATTAATTTTTGCTCCAAAAGATGCATTACAGCTGATTGTCTGGCTAGGTCTTATTTTTGGGGAAACACGGGTTGATGACCCTGGAGACCAGCAGCAGAACAATCTGCCAGCTGAGCTTAGCCCAAATTGCTGACCCACAGAATTGGTAGCAAGTAGCTTATTTAAACTACAAAACTGGAGAGTTTTGTTACAAAGAAATAAAGAATTGACACAAGTATGTACCACTTTCCTGATTATAAGCAGACACTCTTTTATCATTGCAGTAGGAAGTGAGATGACCTGTAACATAATAACCAGTAGTAAACTGAAGAAGCTCTAGTCTCATATCTTGCTAAAAATTTCTTATCATGAGGAAACATTTTATTGTTAAGCGATATGAAGAGCAGGGCTTCTGCTTCTTAAAATTTGAAGCGAGTGGCATTTTAGGGGGTGGCAGTAGTTGCTCTTTGAGCTGTGTTTGATATATGAAAAAGTTTGCCCACAAGAATGCCTGGGGGTGAGAAGGCAGGTTTCCTAAGCCAGGACGTCTCCCGGGCCGGATCTTATTTGCATGTATCATCAGCGACATCACAGAGGGTTTTCCCCTTTTCTTTCCTTTCTGCCAACTATTGCAACTAATTGAGGATTCTGTGACTTTTTCAGTTGAAGAATATTACACAAGCACACATTTGACCAATAAATGACACCAGCTGTTGTCAGAGAGATGGTGATGATTTTTAAATGGACAAAAAGCTTATCAAAGCAAATGTAAAATTGATTTATCCAGCTAAGTCCAATTGCAAGAATGTGATGAGTTTGCAAACACGAAGTTCCAGGTGTCCAGCCCTGTTCTTTCTCCATGGATAGCTACACTGGAATACAACTAATTTTCCTCCTTGGCTGAGAAGAATCATCTCCAGACTATTCGTATAAAATCTTAAAGTGCAACATGGTGAAATATATACCTGTTGCTCTGTCTTGTATCTTTCTATCTGTGGTCCCTTTGTAGGGGAAACACTGCCTCAGCGTCCAGCAGGTATGTGAAGAGTATATTAAGCACTCATGGATTCAGCATAAAGGAGTCCAACGACCCTAGAAAACTGTCCAAGCCTCCTGCGAACTCCCACACGTCTTGACTCTGCGCTTCTTGGTGCCTGCGTTGGCTCTAGAGGACCCGGTAATGGGAAAAGCCAGGCACAGTCTTGGGATAAAAATGTTAGTGCTTACTTTGTGTTGTCATGCAAACGATTTTGTTTTTGTAATAGGGATGAGACAGGGACATCAAGGCCATCATTTTGCACCTTTGACATCGTACTGAACTTCAGTGTTTTAAAAAATTAAGCTTAGATAACTGTAACTTCCAAAATTCTAGAAAAGGGCAAGGAGAGTGGGTAGGCGATATTACATTCTCATAGGACTCTAAACAATGAAACGTTACATGCCAGTGCTTTAAAAAAGTATCCTCTACTACAATGCATTGTTTGTTTTTTGACTTTTTTTAATTAAAGTTTATTGGGGTGACAATTGTTAGTGAAGTTACATAGATTTCAGGTGTACAATTCTGTATTACGTCATCCATAAATCCCATTGTGTGTTCACCACCCAGAGTCAGTTCTCCTTCCATCACCATATATTTGATCCCCCTTACCCTCATCTACCACCCCCCACCCCCCTTACCCTCGGGTAACCACTATTGTCTGTGTCTATGAGTTTTTGTTTCTCATTTGTTTGTCTTGTTCTTCTGTTGTGTTTGGTTCATGTACCACATACAGTGAAATCAGGGTTCTCTGCTTTTTCTGTCTGACTTATTTCGCTTAGCATTATAGTCTCAAGATCCATCCATGTTGTCACAAATGGTCTTTTGACTTTTAAATAAAACTTTGAGAGAGTGATATAATTCATGGTGAAATAAAAAATTCAGTGGTAAAGAAATTAATGATATGAGAGAAAGTTCTTCATACACAGTGAGTTCTTATTTTACATTTAATAATTATACAGAGAAATACGTGACACACCTGAAATATAAAATGAAAAAATAAAATGTCTTTTAACTAAGAGCTTTTTACCAGTTTCAAAAATTAATTTGAAATATGTTTACACTTTGCTGATGTTGGACCGGTTCCTCCTTAACTTTGAGGTAGTGATTGTGAAAGGGTCTTGCTATATCTGCACTTAGGAGGGTGCAAAGGGATTTGATCTCCTTGGAAGAAAGGTGGACTCACACAGAAATACAACATATCTTTTCTTTTCATCCACATCGCATGAGATGCAGAAAAATGTTTACCTCAAAAATATTTATCTCCGTCATGCTAGTAATTACTGTGATTCACTCAGAGGAAAGAACATATTGAATATTTGCAGTTAACAAGCAGTTCCCATAATGCATCTGTGCCAGATGTGCACAGTCCAAGATGTGAGTCTAGTAGTTCATGCCAACGGTGGTCATCCAGCAACCCCCAACCCTTTTCTTCCTTTTCCCCATCCCAAGAACTGTTTGACCCGAGTCAACTGGTGTGGCTCTAGCAATTAACAAAATAATTCAAATGCTTACCCCAACTCTACAGTTTAATGCTGACAATAGCTGTCCCATTAGCTGGAAACTGTCTTAAAGGAACTTGAGCAACATAATCTGGATTATTGAATCCCTGTGTTATGATGGGATTTTGTAATCCAGGTGCTATAAATGGGAATGATCTAGCAAAGGTGTGGTCCCATAGAATTCAGCCTTAGCATTTGGTGAAAGAGTATTCAAAAGCTTTTTCTGACATATGAAAAATAAACTGATGTTTTTTTTCTGTTAGCTATTTTCATTCTGGTGTGTATTTAATCAGGTACTCAATGAATAATTTCTTTTTTTTTTTTTTAATTTCTTGTGGGGCAATGATAGGATATAAGTGACTCAGGTCTGGTTCCATCTGCTGTGCAACTTTAGGGAAATAAAATTTAAACAGCTGCTATTATTAAAGGTTTGCTCCGTGCAAGGAGCTTACAGAGCACTTCATAGGCCAAGATTTATTTTAATCTTTTCAACAGTCCCATTAGGCACATAATAGTATCTCTATTTCCAATTGCAGAAACTGAGTCTTAGGCAGTCAGGTGATTTGCCCAGGCTCATTAGCTGATGAGCCAAGGCAGGATTTGAATCTGTCTTTCACCCTCCAGAGCCTAGGTTCGTATCTGCTTCAGTAAATTCTCATGTCCACTGCTCTGGGGTCAAATCTCAGCTCTGCCACTTAACAGCTAGGCAAACTTGAGAAGTAATTTCTGTGTGCTTTCATTTCCTGTTTGTATTACTGGAAGGATGCTATTTAGTAAAGGATATTGGGAGGATTAAATGGGATGTGATTTGGAAAGGGCTTCCCTGTGGTAGTCCCTAATCCCTAAGGAAATGTTAGTTCCTTCACTTTTTGTCTGAGCCTCAGTTTCCCCATCTGTGTATTAAAGACAGCCTTAGAACTATAAAAACCTTCAAGAAGCAGCTGTTGCCATCTTTTTCAATTTTTCGGTTAAGAAAACTAAAATCTAGAGAAGAAGCGACTTGATTCAAATCACAGCTAGTTAGTGAGTAGTGTGTGTTCTCAGAGTAATAATTTTTATTTTATTATCGGAATGAGACTCAGACCTAGTTTAAGCAAATTATCTGGACTCCAGATATTCTAGATTCTAGATAATTAGCAAAATTTTAGTTATTGTGTTTTTGTTTGGTTTTAGTTTTTGCCCAGGCTACCTAACACATTTATTACATACAAGGTTGGACAATTAAGTTTGCGAACTCATCCTAGAAAAAGTGCTACATACCTCATTGCTGAATATCACTATGGTCACCTTCGAAGTACTCCCCTTGGGAAGCTACACACCAATGCCAGTGCCTAGTCCACCCTTCAAAGCAATTTGGGAACTCTTTTTCTGGAATGGCCATCAGAGCTGTCATCGTATTACCTTTGATGTCCTGAGTGTCATTAAAATGTCTTCCTTTCAATATTTCCTTTATCTTCAGGTAAAGAAAGAAGTCACTGGGGGTAGGATCAGGTGAGTATGGAGGGTGTTCCAATACAGTTATCTGTTTACTGGCTAAAAACTCCCTCACAGACAGTGCCGTGTGAGCTGGTGCATTGTCGTGATGCAAGAGCCATGGGATTGGTGGTGAAAAGTTCAGGTCATCCAACTTTCTCATGCAGGCTTTTCAGCACTTCCACATAGTAAATTTGGTTACCTGTTTGTCCAGTTGGTACAAATTCATAATGAATAATCCCTCTGATATCAAAAAAGGTTAGGAACGGCGTTGCAACAAGTTCGCGAACTTAATTGTCAGACCTCGTGTATGCTACTCTGTAAAAGGGCCTTCATAGTTGCTGCTTTCTTAGTCTAAACTGCATTTCTTTTGACTTTTCATGGCTTTCTGATTCTCATCTTTCAGGAGTAAGCTCAAATATAACCTCCTTGAGAGGCCTTTCCTGGTAGTCTTAATTACCCCTACATCCCACCTTTCCCAGCTACTTTCCATCATGTCATCTTGTGTATTTTCTTAAAGGCACTTAATACAATCTATGATTATTGTGTTTATGACTAACTTGTTTACTGTTTGTCTGGCTACACCAGAATATTAATACCATGAAAAGATCTTGTCCATATTTGTCCGTTTTGGTATCCCCAGCCTTAAGCCAGAGCCTAACACATAATAGGTTCAAAATAAATCTGGTTTAATGAATATCACTACTCATCCATCCACACACACACCCATCTACTTATCCATTCACACCATTGATCCATCAATCCATCTAGCCATCACCTCTCAAAAGGTCTCAAAACACTTTAAAATACAGATGATGGCTTGATAGTATCTTTTTCAGAAGAAAAACAAATAATAGACCTTGGTATGCAGGATAAAGAGTTGAAAAATGAAATTTGTGTCTCCTCCAAAAGGAAGGTGAAGGCATCCCATTCACCTGCCATGATGATGGACGTGAAAGTACTTAATCCAAAACAATAAAAGAAAATTAAAACCCTATTAATGGATAAAAACAAGAATAGTCTTTATGAAATATAGCTTGTCTGAAGTTTTGTTCTTAGCACAGTATTTTTAATTTCTTCAAAACAGTTCACCAGGGAAGTTTTATGTTCCTTTTTCTCCTAGTTCACAGGAATTATCACCCCGCCATCCCCACTTGAGCTTCTTCTGGGAACAAAGAATGACAGTCCACCTCTCTTTCACTTGCACAGTAGATGTTCCTTATTTGGCTCTACACCTGAGTGTGAGCCTAATTTTTAAAAATTATCTTTTAATATTGTAAGCCTTTGGGCTTACAATATTTCACTCTTTACCCTAGAGAACTCTGAGGGTTGAAAACTTTATTTGAAAGAAAAACTTCGGTAAAAATAAAATTCAGTAATGGGTGCTATAGGGATACAATAGAAGAAGCCATGTGACAGATGAGGTGGATCATACCAAGGATAATTTTGAGCTTGTTCATCTCCACGAATATTGGCTTTTATCACAAGTTCACTGCATGCCTTTCTTATTGTTTTTTTAAAGAGACAGGTGTGTACCAAGAATCATAGAGAGGATGTAGGGCTCTTCTTCTTAATAACAGAATGTGGTCTCTTTCCTTGACTGCTTTTTGGGTAAGCAGAGAGGTTTCCTGGTGACTGTTGTCTCAAACCATTCCCCAACACAATTTCTCTTAAAAATGAAACTTTATGCACTATAAGAGTTGTGAAATGTCAAGAATATAAAATGTAAGCTTTCTACAACTCTTTTGATATGCTAAGCTTCAGTGTGTTCAGAAATTAGCACGGCCATCATTCCAGTGTTTCTGAGATAGTTCCACTTTATGTTTCTAATCCAAGTATAATAATTATCTGCACCCCATTTACTCTCAAAATGATATCATTTACACGATAAATCATATGGTCTGACCACCCTAACAACAGCACACTAAACTTTGAGATCTTTACATAAGAGGCGGTATCTATTTAGTTTCTGTTTCCCCAAAGCCTGATAGCATGTTTAGTACGACATACTAGTATCTGGCATGTTTAAGATGAAAGCAGACTCTTCGATATTATTCTCATTTAGAGCTGGGCTCAGTTCCCTCCTTCTTGAACTGTGGCTGCTCTGTGACTAGTTTGATCAAAAGATATGTTGGAAATGATGAGAAGCCACTTTCCAGCCTACCTTTCATCCTTTCTCTAGGAGTCGTGAGCCATATAAGAAGTCCTTTTACCCTGCTGGAGAAAGTATGTGCCAAGGAAATGGAAAAGAAGCCCAGCTAAGCCCACCTTTTACTTACTTCACCCACCAAGGCATCAGGCATGCGAGTGAAGCCATCCTAGACTCTCCACACTAGACCAGCCAGCAGCTTAATGTCACCAAGTGACCTCAGTGTTACCACATTGAGCAGAAGTCTTGCCCAGCTGAGCTCAGACTGAATTCCTGACGTACCCACAATATTGTCAGATATAATAAAATGATTATTGTTTTACTCCACCAAATATTTGTTATACAACAATAGAAAACCAAAGCAATAGACCTCAATGAATATTTCTTGAACTAAAGTAACCCAAATTCCCAACCTTTGGGCATTTTGGATTTTGCTATTGATATTTTTCCTGCTCAGCTCCAGCTCCAAATAATTAGATTCATACAAGATAGAAATGAAAGATAAGAATTTCAATAATTTAACTTAATATTTTTGTGTCAAGTTAGTATTTTGATGAAGGCTAATTTAAACCACAATTTAATTGCATAAGTGATAAAATCACATTTGAATTATGGATAATGATAAACCACATATCGAGATTTCTAAACAATAATTGTCATTGAAAGTTATCACATGTAAATTATGGATGATGATAAACCACAATCTCTAGATTCTAAACAATAATTCTCATTGAGAGTTATTCTGTAGTGATTTATTATAGTCTGTTTGCAGTTTGCTCCTTATATGAGTACTAAAGTAAAACTCATAACAGTTTCATGGTTCTTTAGGATGTAAAAATACCTGGATTCCCAAACCATTCTTGTCTTGAAAGCAAATTTAATGGGGCACAAAAAATTTACACACTGATGGCATACCATTTGGAGTCAGTTACGTTTGGTTTCTAATTCCAATAAGCCACTTATTAGGAAGGGTGTGGGCAAGTTACTTAACTTCTTTGGTTTCTTCATCTGTAGATTGGGAATAGAAATAGCATCTCTAAGAGTTGAGTAAAACAATGGATTGGTTTTATATTTGGGATCTAGTAAGTAATGGTAGCTATTTTTAAAATGCTACTACCAGTTATATCTTTAATTTATAGCATCAAAAAGAATAACATACTTAGGAATAAATTCAACAAAACTAGTGCAAGACATATACACTGAAAAATATAAAATATCATTGAAAAAAGTTAAAGAAGACCTAGGTCAACAGATATCCATGGTCTGGAATGGACTGAAAGACTTAATATCATTAAGAGGCAATACTCCTCAAATTAATATATAGATTCATTATAACATCTATCAAAATCCAAGCTGCCTAGTAAAGATTATGTAGGTTGCCAGATGGGCACTGGACTTATCAGGGGGATCACTTCATAAACTTTGTAGATGCCTGACCACTGTGCTGTACACCTGAAGCTGAAGTAGAATAATGTTGAATGTCAACTATTTCATATATACGTATATATATATATATGTGTGTGTATATATATATATATACACACATATATATATATAATATAGTCGTGTAAAGTATAGCATAGGGAATAGAGTCAATGGTATAACAGCTATATATGATGTCAGAGGAGTTGTAGATTGGGGGCGGTTATCACTTTGTGAAGGGTGTAAATGTCTAACTGTTACATTGCTTTGTACACCTGAAGCTAAAAAAAATAATAAATCAAAAACAACAACAACAACTAACTCAACAGGACTCATAAATGCTTTAACAAATAAGCTCCAAGGGAGAAAAAAAAAAGGAGAGATAACCTACAGATAAAGGGAGAATTAAAAAAACATAAAAAAGCAATTATAACATATGGACCTTATTTGGATATTGATTTGAATAATGAAAAAAATCCAAGTTGCTTATTCTGCAGAAGTTATCAGAATGATCCTAAAATTCACAGAGAAAAGCAATGACCAGAATAACCAAAACAATCTTGAGGTGTTACAGGACTCAAACTTACTAATTTCAAGGCTTATTACAAACCTACAGAAATAAGAACAGTCTAATATTGGATTAAGGCTAGACATATATAGATCAATAGAATAGAAGTGAGTCCAGAAATGATCCATATATCTATGGTCAACTGATTTTCAACAGGAATGCCAAGTCAACTCAGTGAGGAAGGAATAGTCTTTTCAATAAATTGTTCTGGGGCAACTGGATATCCACATGCAAAAGAATGAAGTTGGACACCTACTTACACAATATACAAAAATTAACTGAAAATGGATGAAACACCTAAACGTACAACTAAAGTTCTGAAACTCTGGGGAAAAAACAGGAAGAAATGTTTATGTTTTTGGATACAGTAATGAAGTTTTAGGTGTGACACCAAAAGCACAAGCAGCAAAACAAAAAACAGATAACTTCGACTTCATCAACATTAAAAACTTTCGTGCTGCAAATGACACTCATGAAAGTGAAAAAAGATAAACTACAAAATGAAAGAAAATATTTGCAAATCATCTAAGGGATTAGTATTCAGAATATGACAAGAACTTAAAACTTATCAGTAAAAGGGTAAATAACCCAACACAAAAATGGGCAAAGGATTTGAACATACATTGCTCCAAAGAAGATATACAAATGCCCACAACATGCACATTATAATATGCTCAACCTCATAAATTGTTAGGGAAATGAAAATCGAAGCCCCAATGAAATACCACTTCAGATCCATTAAAATGGCTGTAGTAAAAAGAGAGCATCAAGTGTTGACCAGGATGTTGGAACCATCATGCGTTGTTGGTGGGATAGTAAAATGGTGCAGCCACTTTGGAAAAACAGTCTCGCAAAGTTATTATATGACCCAGTAATTTCATCACTAAGTATATATTAAAAAAAAAAATGAAAACATAAGCCCATGCAAAAATGTGTATATGAATGTGTATAATGGTCAAAAAGTTAAAATAATCCAAATGTTTATTAGCTGATGAATTTGTAAAGAAAAATGCAGTGTATATATCGAATTATAGTCAAACTAAGTTATTATCAAACTATAATGGAATTATTATCAAACTATAACAAAGAAATGAAGTACAGATATTTGCTGCTACATGGATGCGACTTGAAAGCATTATGCTGTTGTGAAAGAAGCCAGACATAAAAGGCTACATATTATAAGGTCCCATTTCTGTAAATTGACTTTGCAAATTCATAGACACAGAAAGTAGATGGGTGGTTGCCGGGGGCTGGGGAATGGGGAATGGACAATGCCTGTTTAGGGGTATGGGGTTTCTTTTTGAACTGATGAAAGCGCTCTGGAATTAGTAGTGATGAGATAGCAATGTTGGGAATATACTAAAATCACTGAATTATACATTTTAAAGGGCAGACTTGATTGTATGTGAATTATATCTCCAAAAAAATCCAATAGAGGAAGATAAAGAAAGGGCTGAAATATAATTTACTGAAAATTAAAACAGGCAAACTTCGGTGAAGTATTCTGCCCATGCTGCAAAAGCTGTTAGGTTAATTTGTGATTTTACATTGGTTTGTCAGAGGCAGAAAACTTTGAAACTGCTTCTGCCTAATTTTTGCTATCTTGAAATTTTTTGGAGCTGATTGACCCGCAGGCGGCTTTGACCCAAAGAATGATACTGGGGAATCAGATGTTGTGGCTTCTTCTCTTGCCTCTCCAGTACCCGGTCCTAGGGGCCCTGACAAGTCACACCTCACAACAGGACTCATTTCTCTTTTTGGGAAAGGGACTGCTTGCCCTAGCTCTAGTCCCCTGGAGGAATGCTAAGAACTAGGTACACAAACTAACTACATGGCATTTGACAATTCTGAATGCTTCGGAAATACAAGTTAACAATAAGAAGTCTTCTTTCTTACAATTGACTTTAGTGGGATAAGCAGACCTAATCCTTAATGTCATTCTAAATTGAGAGTGTAATTATTAGTGAGAGGTTAATTTGGATTTAAATGTTTTTCTACACTAAATGGGAATAAACAACACTGATAAACTTTTCTTTTGTTTGCATGAACTAAAATTCTGGCTAAGGATTATGCAGTTGAAATCAGACCTGCAACAGCGGATAGCTCCTTCAGAGGAGACATACATTTATTGGCAAGAATTGATTTATTTTTCTATGATTGATTCTAATGCATCAGCCCAAGAGGCTAATATATTGCAGCTGACATTTAATGACATACGGTCTGTAATGGAGACTTTATAACCCACTGCTATGTTCCCCTTGTTCTCTCCCCTCCCAGCCCATTCCAGCCCTGATAGCCCCAGGTAGAAGTGGTGTGTGTGTGTGTGTGTGTGTGTGTGTGTGTGTGTGTGTGTGTGTAGCACCTGAGACACTTTATGTCATCTATTTATATTTATCTTTGCTTCAGAGTACTAGATGCCTCAGAATCTAGATGCTTTGGGCAGCAGCGTCTGTGTCTATTTCATCTTTGATTCCCCAGCATTCTGTATAGTGATTGACACATAGCAGACATTTAACAAATGAATTATTAGGGAATTAACAAGTGTAAATTGCAGGTAAATTTCCACGTGAGCACAGTATAGCATCAGCCAGGAGGAGGTTCTGGGATGGGTTCTCAGATTGCCCCCATGGTTGGAAGTTCCAAGAGAAACGCTGCTGCTGCCTTCACTGACCCACTTGCACTAACAAGCTTGAAAACAGGGAACAGGTTAGAAGTGAAGGTTTAAGTGTGAAAGGATTTAAGCGGGTTAATGATGCCATCCACTCTTGGTCCACGCCAGCCACACTCCTGCTTTTGCACACGCTCTTTGCCCCACCACTGGATTTCAGTTTGCCACCCCTTTCCCTCTCCTTACCTCCCTCGCCTGCTTTATTTTTCTCCATAGCAATTGTCACTGTATAGTCTAATTGTTTATTTGTTTATTGACTGTCACCTCTCCTGCCCCACCAGCATCTAAACTGATTGTATATTATGTGTTCTTTTTTAATTTTTTTATTGTAGTTACATTCAATTTTATATTAGTTTCAGGTGTACACTATAATGGTTAGACATTTATATAACTTACTAAGTGATCCACCTGATAAGTCTAGTACCCACCTGGCACCGTACAGTTATTACAGTATTATTGACTGTATTCCCTATACCATGCTTTACCTTCCGTGACTGTTTTCCTTTGCTCGATAGTGCTATGGTAGGAGTAGTTCCTGGAAATAGTAGTTGCTCAATAAATACTATGGAAGGGAGGGAGGAAGCAAGAAGAGAAGGGAGGAAAGGAGGAAGGGCAATGGAAGAAAGAAGAATGAAAGGGGAAAAAAGGAAGTATCAATTTAAAAAACATCCAAAGGCCTTGCAAGCTTTTTAGAACTTTAAATATATTCAGTAAACTCATGGTTCACATATTTGTTTTGTTTAGCTCACATATATTTTAAAAATTAAGAAAATCTACAAATTTCCCATAAACTAGTGCATTACGAGTTTCTCCCAAACAATCAGTTCTGAGTAAACTGGGGCTGTGCTCCTTTATCGTCACATCGGTTATCTAGACCTCAGTGGCAGCCTCAGTAGGGGACATGGGCTAAAATGACTTCATATGGCTGGAGAATTTAAAGTAGGAATGGAAGTTGGGATCTTTTCTGGATTTTCTGAGTGGCCCTGATAAGTTCATTGTGGGTGTGTAACCGAGGAAGTCCTCAGAATAATTCAGATTCCCATGGAAACCTATATTCCCAAGGGGGTTCCATTGAGAAAATAATGCACAAATCTTTAAACCCTGGTTCATTCCAACCCCGGGGGCTTAACTGAGAGGGGCAGGTGTGCCGAGCAAAACCCTCAGCTGATCGCTGCCCCAGGAACTCTCCCTAGAGCACCCTGAACACTGCAGCTCTCTAGTGGGGGGTCTTGGGTGTAAATAGGTTAGGACATGTTCACCTACTCAAGTGGTAGAATCACAAAGCCTACTTAGCTCTAAAATATGCTTCATGACACATGATTCCATCACCCCACACATCTGTTCGTTCACCCAACAAATACTCAGCACCTACTACGTGCCAGGCCCTGTACAAGGTGCTGTGTATTCAGAGAGTTGGAGGAGTCAGCACGCTGATCCTGTCCTCACTGTGTGATCAGAAAAGAGACAGGTAAGTAAGAAGATACACGTTAGAATATTGGAAGCACAGGAGGGTGTCAAAACAAATAGCAGAGGCTCTAACACTGCAGGTTTAAAGTTCAACATGTAGAAAATACGCAGTTATTCGAACCTTTTTTCCTGAAGTATTTGGTGGTAACCTCTGGAAAAAAGTATTTAACTTATCCTTATAGGCATATGGACTTCCTTTGGAGTTCTTGATTTGCTTTGAAATTTTTCGCTATAACTGACTAACAGCCACGTTGCCGCCTCACTTTACGCACACAGATATGTCATATTTTGATACAAGTAGCTGAGCCCACCTTTTTGCACAAACCCAATCAAGCCTTTCTCTAACCTCCCCAAATTGTTGATATTTTCATTACTCATACTACATACACCAGCAAATCTATCAATTCCAATTATTGTTAAATAAATTATGTGTTTTTTATTTTATAGTGTATAAAGTAGCATGTATTTTTATTGTGGTAAAATATATAAAACATGAAATTTACCATTTTAACCCCTTTTAAGTGGACAGCTCAGTGGCACTAAGTGCATTCACAGTGTTACCATCACCACCGTCCACTGCCAGAACTTTTCATCATCCCAAACTGAAACTGTACCCACTAACCAACCCTCCCCTTTCCCTCCTTCCACAGCCCCCGATGACCACGGTTGTGTTTTCTGTCTATGGATTTGACTACTCTGGGTACGTTATATAAGTGGAATCATACAATGTTTGTTCTTTTGTGAGTGGCTTATTTCATATAGCATGAAGCCTTCTGGTTTCATCTATGTTGTAGCATTTCTGAAAAAGGCAGAATAATATTCAGTGGTATGTACGAGATACCAGATTTTGTCTATCTATTCATCAATTGATGGACTTTGAGTTGTTTTCACCGTTTGGCGATTGTGAATAATGCTGATATAAAAATTGGTATAGAAATATGATTATTATGTTTCTGGCTGCTTTTAACTTTGCAGAGTACTTTTATGTCTATAATTCATAAACCCTATAGGACGTGGAGTAGATAGTATTTTTCTCTTCTAGCAGATAAGAAATCCAAATTATTAATAAATTAAGTCTTTTTTTAATATAGGGACAGTTTCTGACTCTTAGCTGCAGTATCTTTTTCTCAACATACTTTTTATTCTTCACTCTGATAATTCTTCACCAGCTGAAGTTACAATGAAGGCTAAAGTAAAAATATCCTTATTGAGATGCAATTGGAGGGCAACTGGAGGGCAAACCAAAGGTCTCCTTTTACTTGGACATGCTAAATGAAACCAGTAGGCCCATAATTTGGGAGAAAATCAATTTTTAAAATTTATCTTTTAGGCATCAAATGCAACTGTTTTTTTTCCATCGAGATGACAGTCTGGGCTAGCTAGCTAATCCAGACTCAGTGCTTCTCCCCACCCAACTACACCTTTGCTGATAAAATTCAAACTTTGCGTATACTGTAAGCTGGGAAACTGTCTATAATCCAAATAAAATATTTAAATCTTGATTACTCACAGGCTTAAATCATACCTGATACAGATTCACATTCTGTTCTTGGATAACCATCTTCATTCCATTCCAGAGATGCCAATGCTGTGTTTGAACAGAGCTTTTGAAAAGTGGAGAGGTCCTCAGAGAACCTCTGAGGGAGGCGAGTAGAGGCGAGGTATGCAGGCGTGGCAGGGTCACACGCTGTGTGCCATGAGCCCTTCCCAGGGAGGCTCCGGCTGATTTCCACTCATACGCTTTTTCTCCACTAAATTCATGTTTCTTTATGTCAAGAACATGAAGCAAGATTTTGTTTTTTGATATAGTGCTATTATCTGTGCTCATTCTCATAGTTTCTCATGGTTTAAAAAGATATTTCTGACAGTTAAAACTGCTCTAGTTATTAAAATTCTCCACTTGTTAAAATCTCTCTACTTGTAATAATTCTACATCCGTGGAAAAGAGTCTGGATCTTACGGTTTGCCTGGATTTCTGCTTTCTGCCTTCACTTGCTGCTCCTGACCATGTCTAGAGATGGCTGGTGGGCAGTTGTTCTCTTTGATGGTAATACTTGCTTCTCCCTGCTGGGTCTGGGAATTAGGACGCTAAAGAACTATTTGATTTGTGCTGTTCGTTCCTCTGTGATATTGCTTCCTTGGGAGGGTTGCCAACTTTAGCAAATAAAAACACACCCAGTTAAAGTTGAATTTTAGATAAATAACCAATAACTTTTTATAAGTATACCCCATGTGATATTTATATAAAATATTTATATAAAAATTATTTGTGATTTATCTGAAATTCAACTTTAGTGGCTGTCTTATAATTTATGGCGATCCTGTTCCTTGGAGTTCTGCTACTCAAAGAGTCAGAGCTCATAGCATCATTAACTAATAAAAACAGAATCAACTACTCTTGAATCCAGACAGCATGGCTCAGATGCCAGGAAGTGTAATGGCGTGTGAGCCTGATGATTTGGAGTGCCCTAAATTGGACAACAAACTGCACTGTTGGAGTTACAGAAAGAGATAAGGAGGATTTGCCCCTCAACTTCTGATTCTCATTTAGAAGCACACGCTGATCAAGTTTACCTTCCCAGGTGATCAATCTGGAAAGCAGGATTTGTAAAGCCAGTCAGGGAAGAGGAAGTAAGAAAGAAGGTGAGGCAGGCTCTGACACGTACTGAACTTTGTTAGTCCTGAAAATTTGGGGTGGGTAGGAACTCTACCAGGGAGTGCATGTGTGTAGGAGAGGGTGAAGGAGAAGATGGGCAGGGAATTGGGAATATGAGCTCCCAGGAAGAAAATAAAATCAGCTTATATTCTAATATATAGGCTCACATATATATTATAATTAAAATAATTTATTTCTTGCCTAACCCCAAAACTGTTTACCAGAGATCCTCAAACAATTTAGAGTTATCACACGTTTGTTAATTTTATTATATGTACACACTTGATGACACGTATAAAATGAAGTTAAAATTTGCTTTGTTTTGAAAATTTTGTAATTGAAAGACTGCTGCCAACAGAAATGTTGGCAGCTTTTGGGAAACATTAATACTCTTTTCCTGAATAGATGTGACCAAGGAGCTTGGAAGTCCTGTCAGTGTGCTGCTGGGCAAAGGTACAGGAGACCCCTGATTGTGCTGTGGCCCCAGGCAGATCAAATACCCGCGCTTCTACTTCACATCCCCCCTTTTCCTAAGCGGAGAAATGGAGTACTCGTTCTATATGTCAGTGTGGCCCAGGATCGGGTTAGTCTCTGTGGAGGATACAAAAGGAAAGGGTGGGATGCCCGTTCTTCAGGACCTTCCAATCTCGTTCTACTGAGAATCACCTCCTCCTTTCCCCCTTTTTGCCAGACGTGGTCCTTAGCCATTTAGCTGTTTTCTGAGGAAGCAGTAAATCAGAATCTGTGGAAATAGGGGTATACCATGCTCTACACCTCCCTTAGAGTTACCTTAGAAGAGATCACAGAGGGTGAGTTAAAAATAATTTTTACAGTTCGTACCCATTATTTTGAAAACTGCCACAACCCCACTCATTACCCAAACAGGTAAGGAGACATAAACATTTTCTCAAAGAAAAAATATACAAAGCTAATGAATATCCAAAAAACTTTGGTTTTAGTAGCAGTAAACAAAAATAATGCAATTAAAATAAGGTACCATTTTCTCTATAAACTTAGTAAAGTTTTGCGAACATGTAAAATTCAGTGTTGGTGGGAATGAGGTGAAGTGTTTATTCCCATTTACTGTTGATAATAGTTTGAATTAAAGCTACTTTTCTAGAAAATAATTTTATAATATCAAACACTATTGCTTTCATAATAGAAATCTTAGAAATGGTCAAGATACTTTGTAGACAAAAGAAAGAACAAACAAAGATAGCAACATTAAACAAAATAGAAATGCTTTAAGTAAACTAAATGTTTAGCTGTTTGGGCATAGTTTATTTCATTTTTTATGTGCAAAAGATGAAATAATATACATCAAATATCTGTTATGAATTTTTACTATGGAATTTTAAAAACATGAGGAAATGCCTTTGTCATATATGTAAATAACAAGGAGTAATACAGATTATATATAGTTTGGGACCTATTGTTTTAAAATAGTGGAAAAAGAACTGCAAAGAAATATAGAGTATGTCATCTGTGGTTATATATAGGGAAGCTTGATTATAGGTGATTTTATTTTTCATTTTGTTTTTTACCCTTTCCTATATTGCCCAGGTAGGTGTTCTATAGCAGTCAGAAAAAAAATATATAAGTGGTCAGGTGGACACCCAGAACTTGATTCCAAGAATTGAGACTGTGAACATATTATTTACTAATTTATTCTTCACATTTATATCTACTATTTGTCTTTGGGGTAAATCAATTTATGAAAGCATGAATTTTCTCATGTATGAAAAGGGGGCAATATTGCATTAAACTTAGTCCCAGGTTTGTTATGAGAGTCATTTGAAATAATAAATATGAAAAATGCTTGTCAATTATAAAAATCTAAAAAAAAAAAATCGAAAAGACTAATTGGGGTTGATCTTAAGACATGTGTCGAGGTGGTGACTACCAAGTGTGAGGGTACAGTCTGTGGCTGTGCCACATAAAGAAGCCACAGGACTTAATCGACAACCAAGCCTGTAACCCCCTAGGAGGCTATTCCAGAGCCTTTCTCTGCACAGTCACTGCCCATAGTGTTGGAGAGCTAGGGAGGTAGTCGTCTGACGGCATGAGGGAAATAAAGCGGGGTTGGCACTGTGAGACAGATAATGACAGGACTTGGCAAATGAGGCAGGAGGCTTTCCAAATTTGATCTTGACTGCTTAGAATAGAGCCAGCCATATTAGGTGCTGTTTCATTTGCTTTGGGCCTGGGTGTCACCAAAGGCCGCTAGTTTCAGCATAATGAGCCTAAGAGTGGCCAGTCTGCTGGATGGATCTAAGGGTCAGGAGAATGGAGGAAAGAGTCCAGCTAGGTCAGAGTTTTCGCAGTTCCCGAGAGAGGAGATGATGTGTCTGGACAAGGCCTTGCTGGGAGGCAGAATGAGTGTCAGATTTCTCAAGGAGAGAACTCTGTAATATATGCAGCAGGAGAAGGAAGGCTCAAAGATATCACTGATATGTATCCTCTGGAGACTGGAGAAGGGCTGCATTCCTTCGCAGTGTTTCCTGAGAGACAGAATACACAAACTGACAATAGTCAGACCATATGTGACAGCAGAGCATTGACATACATCCTCTGCAGCAAACAGCCCCTGAAGACAAACCATAGCCTCTCAGCAATAGGCCCAGAATGGTTCTTGGCCAATGACAGTCAGCTTCCCTATCTCAGCACTAACTAGGCAAAAATGCTCCCCTAACCAATCACATAGGGTGCCCCACTTCCAGCTAGCCCTCCAGCCTTTCCCATGCCACAATCTCCAGGTCACACGTTGAACCTTCCCTTTTTTCCACTATACAGCTTTCCCACTCCTCTGCCCACTTTTGAGTCTCTCCCAAGTGCCTGTGATGGTGGCTGCCTCCCTTGCTATAGTAAACTGAATAAATCGCCTGTTCTCAGATGGGTGGTCTTCAATGATTTACAAACTCCCGTATCAGCCTTCAGCTCAGCCACTCTTCCCAGTAGTAATATATAGGGAGGTAATTTTGGTGTATTTGAGAGAAGGCATTGCTAGGAATCACTTCTAGCTCCCAAACTCTTACTCTGTGGCCTTGGGCCATCTCTTAACCCTTTGAGCACCTATCTCCCGAACCTGTAAAGTGAAACTTGTCTATCACAAAGTGATGCAATTCTGTGTCCTGGTCTTCAAGGAGATCTGGCCTGTCCCAGTCTAAAGAGGAAGTTCAACGGACACTTAACTATCTACAATTATACGTTCCTGCCTGTAATTTCTAAACCCAGAAAAACAGAGAGAGAGAAAACAAATGAGGGAGGGAGGGGGAGGAAGGAGAGCAGGACTGAGGAGGGCAAATTGTCTCTCAGCTCTGATCTAGTTTAAAGCTTCTCCAATAGGGAAATGTGAGATCTGGGTTTCCAAGCTCCTTTAAATGAGATTAGCTTCAGTTGTGCTTGCCAAAACCTGCTGCGGCACCACCTTTTTCTCTTCCAGTTTGAGCTATGCTACACTGTGACCTCATCAGTGTGAAGAGCGCCTAGCGGCTTCTAACAGGAAGGGAAGTGTCCAGGCATCGCCTCTGCAGGAAGGGAGGAGTGGGAGTTGGGTTGTACAAACAGCAGTGAGGGCTAGTCTCCATTCTGCCCTGGCCCTGCAGAGCTAAGACACAGAAGCGCTCACAAGGCCTTTCCAGTCAATACCCAGGACCTGAGAGGAAGAGCTGCGGGTGCTGAAGAGGCACACATTTCCCAACTTTACATTTCCATGCCACTGCCTTTTCCACCAAGTCAAACTGCCTGTGGAGGCTCTTTTCATTCTCCACATTTCCTTTCTCATACATCACACACATCAATGCACTAAATAGGATTTAAAGATGCTCCTTGACTTACAATGGAGTCATGTTCCAATAAACCGATGGTAAGTTGAAAATATTTTAAGTCAAGGATGCACTGAATATACCTAACCTATCAAACATCATAGCTTAGGCTGGCCTACCTTACACGTGCTCAGATACTGATATTAGCCTACAGTTGGGCAGAATCATTCTGTTGTGCTGCCCAGCATCCGGAGACAATATTGTACTACGTTTCACAAGCCCAGGAAAAGATCAAAATTTGAAGTGCGGTTTCTACCGAGTGCATAGCGTTCGTACCATTGGAACGTCAAAAATAGTTCAGTTGGAACATTGGAGGTTAGGACAGCCTGTAGTAGACACATTCAATTTGTTCTTACAATTGTTGAGTTTGGGGCGTCACAGTGAGAAAGAACAAATCAACAGCAAAGATTCCACATAAACAGTACATTTCATTTGAGGCTTTCTCTCTGAAAAAGTATGGAAAGGAATTGCATTGTCTTTGGAGTTGGTGAAAATTTCCTTTAACATGGTATGTACAGCTTATTGTGATGAACTCGACAATACTCTTTCCTACCTTGAAGAAATCTGACAGACTTGATTTCAGTCCTGGTTCCATATCTTGTTCTTGTTGCAATTTGGGGCAAGTCAGTTGCCTGCTTTGGACTGCAGTTACCACACTTAAAATCACTTGTCTTAACCAAAAGGATAAGATGAGATAGTGAGTGAGAAACTGGACAAACTATCTTTTGAATGTTATCATGAGGAGAATAAGAGAGGGCCAGAGGAGGTTGAGTCCCTGTTACTGAGCCAACATTTCAAGGTCAGGAGCCAATCAGTGAAGAACCCTTGATCTAATTCTCTAAAACATGCAGGAGGCTATCAAATTGAGGCCAAAAAGAAAAAGAAAAAGAAAAAGAAAAACAATACACATACTTAATCTTATTATGATCAACAATTAATGGTTGTCTCTCTAAGTAACAATATTTAAATTATGTCTTTGGACCAGCAGCTAAATGAAAACAATTTTTTTATTCCACCAGCTCCCTTCTCCAGCCACTTCCTTTGTACTGGCTAATTTTGATGGAAAGACAATGCGTAATAGTACTGTTTCAGACAATGAAGTAATTACTACCTAGGATATTTTTCTCTTACAGGAGAAAGTGCCTTTTTATTTTGTCTTTCCTATTTTTCTTCCAGTAATGAGGCTGAGTAATGTTGTTTAAGCAACTGGAAGCTTGCTGGCTTCCAGAAGCAGCCACTGAGAAAAGACTGATCAGAAATGAGAGGAGAGGGAACAATTAGCCTAAGAATAAAATTAATTCTAAGCTTTGACTCTCTCCAGGGTTCTCTCGGGTGTCATAACTTATGGTTAATGAGGGTTCCGAGGGGGAGGGTCATAAGTCAGTGTCACTCAGCTGGTTCAGTGCAGGCTGTTGGACTAAAAATATCAATAGACTCCGCCCTTGACCACAGGGACCTGGAATAAACCACAGCATGGAATAACCTGACCTGCCCCTGAAGGAAGAGAAGCTGCTGCTAAAATGAGAACACGCGTGTGGTTAGGTCGACATATTCCTTGGGCCCCAGGACTCCCCCCAGGAAGCTTGGCAGTTTTTGGGGACAGCATGCCACAGTTTCCTAACCCTAAACAAAGGAAATCCTTCCTAATCTCTAAACAGAAAAATTTCTACATCACCTCCATGGATCTCAGGATAAATGGCCTGCATTTCTCTGAATGTACTCTGCGCTGCTGTTTTTAATGTTACTAGTCTATGGATCAGGACTCACTATACAAAATCACAGCATTTATGGGCTGGGTGTGATCTCAAACGTCGTTTTCGCCTGCGGGTTACTACACTGAGCTAGAAAGAAGACTCCTTGGCAGTGTAATAGAGCATTGTAGTTAACAGCAGGGACTCTGTACCCAGGTAGTTTGGATTTGATTTCTGGTTCAATCACTTCGCTTCTCTGTCTCAGTGTCCTCATATGCAAAATAGGAATAACTAAAGTATCTACCTTAGGGTGTTGTGAAGAGTCAGTCAGGTAATAACTTAAAATGCTTCGCGTAGCTGGCAAATTAAGGGCTTTATAATGATTGCCCATTTGTCAAAGGATTTCACAGAGTGCTACATAATATTAATTAAATGGTTTAAAAGTTTTGTTAACCACAAAAGAACCTATGTATATTTGAAAAGTGGTAAATCATATGTATGGGAAGCATTATTTATTCAGTGTACACACTGATTAGTGAGCACTGTTGGACCAGTTGCAGTTACTAGAAGTACATTTTCTCCTCCACAGTGTTTTTCCCAGAGTTCGGAAACTAAAATTCATCCACTCATCCATCATTCATTCATTCATTCAGCATCTATTGAGCACTTGCTGTGTGTCAGACACTGCTCTAAGAACTGCAAATACAGACGTGAACAAAACAGTGAAAAATTTTGGCCCTGATGTTGGTTACCTTCTGCAGTAACGAGTAACCTTTCAAGTCTGCTATTTTTTAATATGAGAAAACTGAGGTTCGGAAACTCCTCAGCTGTTTGTCCAAAGTCACACAGCTCGTCCTAGATACCGTGAGCCCCAATCACTTCAGACTTTTAAAAGTCTTGTTTATAGTGCAGCTCTATAAATGTCCAGAAGATGTGTTCTCCAGTCAAACTCGCTAAAAGAGCAACAGTGCATAAATGCCCCAACTGTCTCACATCTGACTACATTAGGTGTTTTCCCAACCCACTGGGGACACCACACGTACCCCCTTTCCTCTCTTGTCCCATTCACCACACCAAGCCATTTCTGTTCTCTCCATTTACAAAACTTCTCAAAGCCAGAGTGATGAGGGAGAACAGCAGTGATGATAAAGAAAGGAGGATTTTCACTATGGAAATGTTATTAAAGGAAAGACAACTTCATCTTGAGAATTTCAAGCTTTGTACTCTGTTAGCTATGCTTCTATAACTGTTGGGATGAAATACGTATGTGGTTTTTATTTTTATTTTTTCAGTTTGTTTCCCGTTTGTTTCCTAAGGTGTTCAGAAATAATCTACTTTGCTCTCTCAGAACTTACATACTTAATTAAATTTAAATCTATTTTTGTATTCTTGTTCATATAGACATGTATAAGAAAGTGTGTAAATAAGCAGTTAAGCGTGTAGTTTTAGGTGTGTTTGTGTGTGTGTGCCATTGCATTTCTTTTCTAAAACACCATCCTCTGAGATGAACCATTAGATTAAAAAGAAAGAAAAATAACATTGTCAGTTAAACTATCACTTGCCATCAGTTGTAAAATTCATCCCAATTTCAGAGATGTAAAAATGTGAAAAGAGCCTGATCACTCTTTATTGAAAAAAGTATTTTTCATGTGATCCATTACAAAATTATCTTTTTAAATGGCTGCTAGATAATTGTCTCGCTGAAACACTTTGGACTTAATTATTTCAAAAATCCATCAAAAATGGCACCTAAGGGGAAAAATAAAGCTAAAACCAAGTTCTGGGTCTTTTATGAGAGGTACAAACTGAAATATTTATAGGTGAAATAATGGTGTCTTGGATTTGCATCACCAAAAAAAAAAAAAAAATAATTCCGGGAGTGAGCATTGTGGGAAACTATAGATGAAACAGGACTGGCTATGAGCCGATAATTGTTCAAGCTGGATTGCAGGGTATATGGGGGCTTAGTATACTGTTCTCTTAAAATTTCAGGGAAAAAGAATTTCTGTCTGTAAAGTAGTAAGAGAAGCTCCAGGGAATAGGATTGGGTTTCCTTACATTCTGGTTAGCTCTATGTTCATGGTGGCAGGTTCCAGATGGAGACCCAGGGGGACTTCCCCTGGGATTCTGAGTGAGGAGGTGCGTGGAAGGTATGCTTGCTGTTAGCCCTTCAGCTTCCTTCTGAGAACTGTATTTTGTCCAAGCTGCCTGGTCCTACCTTTTATTGCAGTGATAGTTAACTGGTCGTGATGGCCTCGAGCCCTGAGGGCCACTGTGCTATATTTTACAGCAGTGTGTTCTCAGCCTCAGGAGGAATACAAGGTTGGTATAGAGGATAATTAAAAACAACATCAAAGATTTTATTGAATCTTCCAGTCACCATGCTAAGTGGCACACCATGCATAATTTTATTTAATTCTCATGCCAACCCTAACAGATTAATACCATCATGACCTCTGTTTTTACCCCTGAGGAAACAGAGTAAGAGGAAGCGTGAAGCGCACTTCCCAGAGCAGGCAAGTAGCAGGGCCTGGATCTCAACCTGAGCCTGTGCTCTACACCACACTAGGATTGCCTCCTTTCCAGTGACATGGGGTTAAGAGCAGTGGAAATCACAGCCTGTAACTCAGCCTCCCGCCAATATCAGCAGGTGCAGATGGCTGGAAGGAGCACAGACAGGAAGGGAACCCTTGTAGAAACAAATCAAAAAGAAGGCAGAAGAAACCTCTACTAACTAGATAAGCATAGTCTTAGCAGCAGAACAGGAAGAAGAGGCCAGCTCATCAATGGTTGCCATTCTTTTCCGAGCCTTTTTTTTTCTTTTTATTACCACCCCCACCCGTACCTCCTTTCCTTTCGCAACCGTTAACTTCTTCTTTATAGCTATGGGTATGTTGCTGTTTTGTTTATTTCATTTATTTTGTCTCTATTAGATTTCACATATAGGTGAAATCATACATTTTATCTTTCTTTGTCTGGCTTACTTCACTTACCATCAAAGCCTCTAGGTCTATCTATGTTGTCACAAATAGCATAATTTCATTCTTATTTTATTGCCGAGTAATATTCCATTGTGTATATATACACAGGTTTGGACAATTAAGTTTGCGAACTCATCCTAGAATACCTCATTGCTGAATATCACTATGGTCACTTCCGAAGTCCTCCCCTTGGGAAGCTAGGCACTGATGCCAGTGCCTAGTCCACACTTCAAAGCAATTTTGGAACTCTTTTTCTGGAATGGCCATCAGAGCTGTCATTGTATTACCCTTGAGGTCCCGAATGTCATCAAAATGTCTTCCTTTCAATATTTCCATTACCTTTGGGTGAAAAAAGAAGTCATTGGGGGCCAGATCAGGTGAGTAGGGAGGGTGTTCCAATACAGTTATTTGTTTACTGGCTAAAAACTCCCTCACAGACAGTGCCGTGTGAGCTGGTGCATTGTCGTGATGCAAGAGCCATGAATTGTTGGTGAAAAGTTCAGGTCGTCTAACTTTTTCACTCAGCCTTTTCAGCACTTCCAAATAGTAAACGTGGTTAACTGTCCCATTGGTACAAATCCATAATGAATAATCCCTCTGATATCAAAAAAAGGTTAGCAACATCGTTGCAACAAGTTCCTGAATGTAATTGTCGGACTTCTTATACTATGTCTTTATCCATTCATTTGTTGACGGACACCTAGATGCTGCCATATCTTGGCTCTTAGCAGTAACACTGCAGTGAACATAGGGGTACATAGATCTTTTTGAATTTGTGTTTTTGTTTTCTCTGGATAAATACCCAGAAGTGGAATTGCCTTGTCATATGATTTCTGAGGAATCTCCATACTGTTTTCCATAATGGCTACACTATTTACAATTTCGCCAATAGTGTACAAGGGTTCCCTTTTCTCCATGTCCTCCACGGCACTTGTTATTTGTTGATTTATTGATGATAGACATTCTGTCACATGTGAGGTGATATCTCATTGTGGTTTTAATTTGCATTTCCCTGATGATAAGTGATATGGAGCATCTTTTCATGTGTCTGTTGGCCATGTGTATGAGGTGTGACAATTAAGTCTGCAAACTTGTTGCAACCATGTTGCTAACCTTTTTTGATATCAGAGGGATTATTCATTATGAATTTGTACCAACTGGACAAACAGTTAACCAAGTTTACCGTTTGGAAGCTGCAAAGGCTGTGTGAAAAAGTTCGATGTAAACGGCCTGAACTATTTGCCAACAATTCATGGCTCTTGCATCACGACAATGCACCAGCTCACACGGCGCTGTCTGTGAGGGAGTTTTTAGCCAGTAAACAAATAACTGTATTGGAAAATCCTCCCTACTCACCTGATCGGCCCCCAATGACTTCTTTCTTTACCCGAAGAGAAAGGAAATATTGAAAGGAAGACATTTTGATGACATTCAGGACATAAAGGGTAATACACGGCAGCTCTGATGGCCATTCCAGATAAAGAGTTCCAAAATTGCTTTGAAGGGTAGACTAGGTTCTGGCATCGGTGCATAGCTTCCCAAGGGGAGGACTTTGAAGGTGACCGTAGTGATATTCAGCAGTGAGGTATGTAGCACTTTTTCTAGGATGAGTTTGCGAGCACAATTGTCATACTTCACATGTTCTCTTTGAAGAAATGTCTATTTAGGTCATCTGCCCATTTTTAAAGTAGACTGTTTTGGTGTTATGCTGTACATTTTCCTTATATATTTTGAATATTTTGTATCATTGGTGAATATCTTCTCCCATTTAGTAGGTTGTTGTTTTATTTTGTTGATGGTTTGTTTCCTTTGCTGTGCAAAAACTTTTTAGTTTGATGTAGTCCCATTTGTTTATTTTTTTCTTTTATTGCCCTTGCCGGAAGAGACACATCCAAAAAGATACTGCTAAGAATGATGTCAAAGAGTTTATTCCTTATATTTTCTCCTAGAAATTTTATGCTTTCAGGTCTTACATTTAAGTCTTTAATCCATTTTGAATTTATTTTTTACATGGTGTAAGAAAATGGTCCAATTTCATTTTTTTTGCATGTATCTGTCCAGTTTTCCCAACACCACTTACTGAAGAAACTTTACTCCATTGTATATCCTTACATCCTTTGTCATACATAAATTGACTGTACATGTGAAGATTTATTTATGGGCTCTCTATTCCATTGGTGTATATATCTGTTTTTATGCCAGTACCATACAGTTTTGACTATTGGAACTTTGTATTATAGTTTAGTTTAATATCAGGGACTGTGATACCTTCCACTTTGTTCTTTCTCAAGTTTTTCTTAGCTATTCGGGGTCTTTTGTGGCTCCATATAAATTTTAGAGTTAGTTGTTCTAATTCTGCGAAGTATGCCATTGGTATTTTGATATGAATTTCATTGAACCTGTAGATTGCTTTAGGTAGTAAGGACATTTTAACAATATTAATTCTTCCAGTTCATGAACACGGTGTAGCCTTCATTTATTTGTGTCATCTTCAATTTTTTTCTTCAGTGTCTTATAGGTTTTAGAGTATAGGTCTTTCATCTCTTTGGTTAAATTTATGCCTAGGTATTTTATGTGCTTGATGCAATTGTAAATGGGATAGTTTTCTTAATTTATCCTTCTGATCATTTGTTATTAGTGTATAGAAATGCAACAGGTATCTGCATATTCATTCTGTATCCTACAAATTTACTAAATTCATTTATTAGTTGTAATAGATTTTTGGTGGAGTCTTTAGGGTTTTCTGTATATAGTATCCTGTCTTCTGCAAATAAGCAGTTTTACTTCTTCCTTTCTGATTTGGATGTATTTTATTTCTTTTCCTTGTCTTATTGCTGTGGTTAGGACTTCCAATACTATGTGGAATAGAAGTGATAGTAGACATCCTTATCTTGTTCCTGATCTTACAGTAAAAGTTTTCAGCTTTTCATCATTGAGTGTGATATTAGCTTTGCTATGGGTTTGTCATGTATGGCCTCTATTATGTCCAGATAGCTGTCTTCTATACCTACTTTATTGAGAGTTTTTATCATAAAAGGATGTTGGATTTTCTCAAATGATTTTTCTGAATCTATTGAGATGATTATGCATTTTGTATCCTTTATTTTGTTAATGTGGTGTGTCACATTGATTTATGGATGTTGAACCATCCCTCTATCCCTGGGATGAATCCCACTTGGTCATGGTGTATAACCCTTTTAATGTTGAATTTGGGTTGCTATTATTTTGAAACTTTCTGCATCTGTATTCATCAATAGACACATCTTTGTCTGGTTTTGGTATCAAGGTAACGCTGGCTTCATAGAATGAGCTTGGAAGCATTGCTTCCTCTTCAATTTTTAAAAATAGTTTAAGAAGGATAGTTATTAATTCTTATTTAAATGTTTGGTAGGATTCACCTGTGCAACCATCTGGTCCTGGACTTTTATTTGTTGGGAGTTTTTTGATAACTACTTCATGTTCACTGCTAGTAATTGGTCTGTTTAGTTTTTTGCATTTCTTCCTGGTTCAGTCTTGGAAAATTATATAGTTCTAGAAATTTCATTTCTTATAGATTGTTGAATTTGTTGGCATATAATTTTTCACATTATTCTTTAATGATTCTTTGTATTTCTGTGGTGTCAGTAACTTCTCCTCCTTTATTTACGATTTTATTTATTTGTACTCTTTTTTTTTCTCCTGATGAGTTTGGCTAACAGTTTGTCAATTATTTTTTAAATCTTTTTAAAGAACCAGCTCTTAGTTTTATTGAATTTTTCTATTTTCTTAAATTTCTATTTCTTTTATTTTCACTCTGATCTTAACTATTTCCTTCCTTATGTTTACTTTGGGTTTTGTTTGTTCTTTTTCTCTTTCAGTTCCTTTAGGTGTAGCGTTAGGTTGTTTATTGGGGAGTTTTCTTATTTCTTGAGGTAGGCCTGTATAGCTATGAAATTCACTCTTAAAACTGCTTTTGCTGCATCCCATAAATTTTGAAAAGTTGTCATTTCATTTTCATTTGTTTCAAGATTGTTTTTGATTTCTTGTTTGATTTCCTCTTTGATCCATGTTTGTTTAGTAGCATATTGTTTGGTCTCCACGTATTTGTGTTTTTCTTCAGTTTTTTTCCTGTAGTTGATTTCTAGTTTCATGCCATTGTGGTCATAAAAGATGCTTGATGATTTCCACCTTCTTGAATTTATTGAGGCCTTTTTGTGTGTGTGTGACCTAATATGTGATCTATAGGCCTGTTTTTTGTGGGTTTTTTTTGTGACCTAATATGTGATCTATATTGGAGAATGTCCTATGTGCATTTGAGAAAAACGTGTGTAATCTATAGTATTTGGATGAAAGGTTCTAAAAATCTTTATTAATTTGATCTGGTCTAATGTGACTTTTAAAGCCATTACTTCATTATTAATTTTCTGTCTGGATGAACTAACTATTGGTCTGAGTGGCATATTAAAATAATCCCTTACTATTTTTATATAACTGTGAATCTCTCCCTTTATGTCCAATAATATTTGCTTTATATATTTAGGTGTTCCTTTATTGAGTGTGTAGATAGAGATTTATAATTCTTATATCCTCTTCTTTGATTGCCCCCTTTATAATTAGGTAATGACCCTCTGAGTCTATTTTAACCTTTTTGTTTTAAAGTCAGTTTTGTCTGATATGAGTGTTGTTACACCAGCTCTCTTTTCATTTATATTTTCATGGAATATTTTTTTCCATCCCTTTACTTTCAGTCCGTGTGTCTTTCAACTTCAAGTGAGTTTCTTGTAGGCAGTCTATAAATGGGTCATTTTTAAAGTCACTTAGCCATACTTCATCTTTTTATTGGAGTATTTAATCCATTTACTTTTAAAATAGTTATTGATAAGTATATACTTACTACCATTAAGTTACTCTTTTTTTTTTTATGGTTGTGTTTCTTTCTTCTCTTGATGTCTTTTCTTGTGGTTTGCTGGTTTTCTTTTGTGTTTTGTTTGGGTTCCTTTTTCTTTATTGTTTGAATAGCTTTTGTATATCTTTTTGTTTTGTGGATATATGTGTATATATATATATATATATATATATATATATATATATATATATGTAATTCTATATCTGTAACAGTCTATTGTAAGCTGATGAGCACTTTAGTTTGAATATATTGTTTAAGTACTACATTTTTACCTCCCTTCCATGCTTTATGGTATTGATGTCATGCTTTAGGTCTTTTTGTGTTGTGTATGTACTGACTACTTATTGTAGTTTGGGTGATGTTTGATACTTTTTCCTTTTGTCTTTCATAGTAGTTTTTTAAATGTCTGATTCATTGGATTTATTAAATATTTAGCTTTACCTGTGAGATTTTTTTCCCTTTCTCATATTTTCTTATTTCTGGTCATAGCCTTTCCTCTTCTGTTTAAATAAGACCTTTTAACATTTCCTGTAAAGCTAGTTTAATCATGATAAACTCATTTAATTTTTGCCTGTATTGGAAATTTTTACCTCTCCAATTCTGAATGATAACCTTGCTAGGTAAATTATTCTAGGTTGTATGTTCCTTTCAGCACTTTAAAGATGTCCTGCCACTCCCTCTGGCCTGTAAATTTCCTGATGAGAAATCAGCTTATAGCCTTATGGGATTTCCTTTGTATGTAACTCTTTGTGTTTCACTTGCTTCCTTCAAGATTATGTCTTTAATTTTTGCCATTTTAATTACAATATGTGTTGGTGTAGGTCTCTTTGGGCTCATCTTGTTTGGAACTCTATGCTTCCTGGACCCGGACATCTGTTTTCTTTCCCAGTTAGGAAAGTTTTCAGCCATTGTTTTTTTAAATAAAGTTTCTGTTCCTTTCTTTTCCTTCTGAGATCCCTCTAATGAAAATGTATGAGCATTTGTTGTTATCCCAGAGGTCCTTAAATTATCCCCTTTTTAAAAAAAATTCCTTTCAACTGTTCTGATTAGTTGATAGCCAGTATTCTGTCTTCCAAGTTGCCGATCCTTTCTTCTATACTAGCTAATCTGCTGTTGATTCTTTCTACTGTATTTTTGACTTCAGTTATTGTATTCTTCTGATCTATTTGGTTCCTTATTATACCTTCTAACTTTTTGTTAAGTTCTCCCTAAGCTCCTCTATTCCACTCTCAAGTGTGGAAGCATCCTTATGATAGTTTATTTGAATTATCTGTCAAGCAAATTACTTATCTTAGTTTCCTGGGTTGTTTTTTTCTCCCCCTGGGGTTTTTGTTGTTGTTCCTTCATTTGAGAGATATTCTTCTGCCTTTTCATTTTGTTTGACTTTCTATCTTTGTTTATATGAATTAGACTGTCTTTCCCAGTCTTGAAAAAGTGGCCTTATCTACATAAGTGTCCTCTGTGCAGTTTGTGTGTGCTGGGTGGTTTTGGCAGGCCGGTAGGAACCAAGTGGGTGCTTACTGTAACTGGAGCACTCGCCAGCAAGCCGGAGTGGCCCTATGTGGGGAGCCCACGTGTGCGTGGTGATAGATACCTTGTTGATCCTGCTTGCTCCCTTTGTTGGGGGCCTGAATGGTCTTGGGCTATGTGTCCAGAAATACACTGCAGCAAGCTTGCAGGGAGGCCAGAGCACTGGGGTAGAGCTTCTCCCCACCCTAAAGAGGTGGAGGGGGACATTAACAACAGTGCTCACCGGCACCTCTGACTCCAGAGAACTCCCACAGTCCCCGGGGAGCTCCCATAGCTCCCCAGCCTTCTCTCGTTTGTTGTACAGAAAGTTGTCTTGTGAAGTGACCACTGTGTAGGCTTTAAGTACCAAGTCGTTTTTGAAGAGGGTTTGAGCAGGGCGGGTGCTTACCGCCCCAGGGGCACTGGTTTGTTTGGCTGCAGCAGCTCCTGGCCATGCGGCCAGGTGTGTGTGGCGATGCCCCGTTGTTCCTGCTTGCTCCCTTTGCTCGGGGGTAAAAGGCTCTTGGCTAGAGATGCACTGTGGTGATCTTGCAGGTGGGCCAAAGCACTGGAATAGAGCTTCACCTGCGCTACTGAAGTGGAGGGGGGTGTAAACAGTGGTGCTCACTGTAACCGTCCAGGTACAGACAGTTTCTGCAGCTCTCATAGGACTCGTGCAGTTTCCCAGCTTTCTCTGTTTGGTCACTTTCTCTTGTTTGTTATTCAGAAGCTGTTTATTCAGCCCTCAGTTTTCTCACAGGAGTAACTGCTCTCTCTATATGTGTATATTTGAGTTTCCTCATGGGAGAGGGTCAGTTCAGTGTCTTCTTATGCTGCCGCCATCTTGGACCTTCTCTCCTGAGTCTGTAAATCATTTTAGTGTACTCATGCTTTCTCAAGCCTCTCATGCCTGCGTTTAGCTGGTATGTTGCCTATCATCTCCTGGAACTCAGTTGGTCCTTCTAGATCCACGGCTTCTTTCACTCCATCTGGAATCTTAATGCTCCTTATCATGATATGAAGAGTATTTTCTTGCACAGCCTTGTCCCTATAGGGCCCTGACTGTCCAACCATACTTTGTTGCAAGATCTAATTGTTAACCTTGTAGAGGCTCAAAGATTTCGTCTTCCTTGCTAGGCTAACTACTACCTCCATCTCCATATTCACCCACAAATGCCTCCATAACATTGGAATAAAAAGATCTTTTGGAATGGGAAGTCTTGAAGTCATCATCTGGAGTGGCCAGTAGTTTGGGCGGTAGGGTTCAAGGGTGGTTCAAGGATGGCATGTGCACTCAAAAGTAATGACGGTCACGCAGGAGATTGGACTAAGACGACAGGCTTGTACTACAGCCAGCACGTGGCTTGGCATATAGCATATCCCATTCATATGCCTCCCTTGCCCTTCTAACAATGTCATCGAGATCACCTTACCTTCTTTGTTTATACCATATGGAATTTACTACCAACCAGAATCCTAAAGTCTTATTTCAAAAGTACAAGTTCTTTCAATGACTCAGTACTTGTGCATTTACGCTTATGGACCAAAGTAAATAACCTTATATTTATCACGGTTATATAGGTCTAGGTAGATTCAGATCATTATTCCAACCTGTTAAGATCTGTTTGGATTTTAATGATGTCAGCACACAATGTATTATTCTTTTTAGTTTTATATCCAGACATTTGTTAAACGTACATTTATCCGAGACACTGATAAAAATATTTATTAGGATAGAACCAAGAACAGAGTTTTGGTATAAGCCACCTGCCTGCCCCTCCCAGGTTGCTAAGAAGCACCCTCTAAGTATGTTCATTCAACTAGTTATTAATCTGTGTAATTGCATTAGCTCAGCTCCTATTTCTCAATCTTGTCTCCAACGATATCATGATGGAATTACACAATGCCCCACTGAAGTTAATGTGCATTTTGTCTATTGCAGTTCCTTGAACTATTGTTTCCCAGTAATTTGGCCAGATATAACTTGATATAAGCAATTTGACAAAAAGCAGTTTGATTGAGAAGGCAAGTTTGTGAAAACAATGATCTGTTTAAAAGGGAATAATGGCAGTCGGCATCTTTCAAATATGGTCATTTTTTTTAACTGTTAGAGCTGTGATCCATTTTGCACCTTATATTTTTTTTCCATTTTTGCTTTTCCTCATTAGCTTGATTTTTTAAATTTCTAATTCATTTTCATAACTTATTCCTAGTTGCAATTGCTTATAATGTAGAATAATGGAAACAATCTAACTATTCAGCAGTTAAGTACAACAATGCAAATGTGTAACTGATGGATTATTTTTAAAAATATGCTAGGTTCCAAATACCATATGGTAGATAAAATTCATATGTAGTCATAGAAAAAGCATGCAGAAGGCTATCATACACTCATATGCAATCATTGGTTGCCACTATTTGAATGAGATTATGTTTAAATTTTTTCTGGTTTATATTTATAATTTTCCCAAAATTAGCATGTGTTGTTTAAAAAGCCTAAGGTAATGCATAAATTATAAGTGTAGTCAATTGTTCAATCAGTCTGTTAGTTTCAAATAATTAGTTCCTTTTGGGATCCTTAGCTTGTTGCCTAAACAATTCCTTAATTGTTCAAACTTATCACAATAGAGAGAGTAATTGTTTGAAGATAAATTCAATATACATAATGATAACAGTAGAAGTTCTAAAAACTGTAATGTTTGTAGATATTTATTGTGCTATAAAGCTGTCCTGTGTCTTATCACCCATACTTAAACATTTAATGGTGGAAGATACTCATTTTAAGATACTGATTTTCAACTAATTTATTGTGTTGACCAATTTGCTTTTGACCAAATTGCTTTTGGCTAAATTACATGTTCTCCATCTAACAGGCTAATAATATGTAATAGGAAAAAAATGTGCCTACCTGATGATTTCCTTTTGAGAGAATGTGTGCTAGATTCTAGGGATTCTTGGGCGTCTCTTTTGGATGTTTTATATCCCATTCCTTTAATAATCCATTCTAGAATCTTTCCAGTTTGAGAAAATTTAACAGTCTGTGTAAGTCCCTTTTGAAGCTATCTAAAGACGCCATTGGGGAATAAGCTCCTACTTGAAAATAAACGCTGACAAACTTGGCTAGGATGCCATCCAAGTACTTATTCCAAGTATTTTGCACTGACCAGTTCTCAAGGAAGTTGCTCAACTTCTCCACCCTCTGGCATCGCTACAGAATCAGTTCAAAAATACAACATACATTTAATATTCTCCCGCCGTATAGGTTTCCTAATGTTATTTTTCCCTTGACCCTGTTATTACTATGATTTAAAAAATCAGAGTGGTTCCAGGCCATGATTGCGGCTTGCCCCTGTTCTTACCTCCTTGTCTATAGTTACGGCTGTCTGAGAGGGAAGCTATGTCGGAGTCACCAAAAGCTCCTGTAGATTGCCAGCCAACCCTGCCTGAGTCTTCTGAGTGTTGCTGCCCTGCACATAGGTGATCAGTTATACTTTCTATGATTTTCCCTAACATACCAATATATTTAAATTATTTTCCATTTTGTCTGTAAATAATTGCAGCCAGGATTGTTATTTTTAATATCCTAGTTCTCACCTTCCTAGGGTTTGTTTAACATAAAATAGTCTGGGCACATCTCTCAGTGTTTGTTCCCATAGACCATGTAATCTCAGTGAAAACTTGTAGAATGATTGAAGGATCAGGCTTCAAATGAAGGATAGGAAATTGCAGTGGTTAATTTTAGCTATTCTTTCAGGCCTTCGTTCATTTAATAAAAAAAAAAAAGGAAAGGAAAGAACAAAGATAAAGGGAACTATTAGCTTTGGAAACAAATGAGATATTCTTTAAATGTGAGTTCTATGATGGTGGTGATTTCATCAGGGTTTGGTTGTTAAAATGACAGAGGATTCTTATTCTAACACTTACAGTTCCAGCACCTTTGTCTACCTTTTGGGAACTGCTCCCAAGCATTACTGTGCTAAGAAATCAGAGTCAGAGTACAGCTATGAGAAAAAGACCCAAGACTGTCAAAGATGAAAAATACAACAATTTGAGTGAATCTCATCTTTGATAAAATAGAGAAATCTTGATTATTTTTCTCATCCCCGATTAAGCAATTTTTCCTGAACTGACATAAGCAATATATGTTACCTTTTTTGCCCCCCTCTCCCCCTTTTGTGCTTTTAATTTCATTAGAACAAGACAAAGAATTACCAAGAATAGTTCTCATGTTGTGTCTGGTTAATGAAGCTAATGCATTGCCTAAATATTGATTCGCATGTACAGGGTATTTGGATGGCAGATGTGTAGAAATGTTGTCAAGTTAAAAGTAACCATTGCCACAAGGTTGTGGCACACGAGGATGCCAACCGAAGCCCACTGCTGTCCCTCGGAGCTTGGCACCCTTGGTGTCCTGGCTGCACAAAGTAAATAACCCGAGCCTCACTTCCTTAGGACCCTTCTTCACCTTTTCACTTGAGCTGTTTTAGAAATGTGTGCTAAGACTAGCAAGATACAGCAACAAGAGAAGTCCTTAGATAGCCCATGAGAACCCATGCTCGTTACTGTGAAAATTTTCTTTCCTCCAGGACAAAGGTAGCTTCATGACTCTAATCCTTAGAGTGAATGAGTACCTCGCCTAAAGTGTGTGCAGCTAATCAGTAATGGTTCAAAGGGTAGGTTCGTGGAAATGCCTGGGCCAGGTGAGGCAGCCTTGTCCTGGAAGGGAGAAAGCCTGGGGGAGGGGAGATGGCATCCAGGTCACACCCCACCACTGCTGCCACTTCAGACTTCAAGGTCAGATGCCCTCAGCTCTCTGGGTCACCTTTTCAGCCTATAAACGGGAGGAAATCCCTATATGGCAGGGATATGCACTGGGGGCCGATCTGTGACCACAAAGTACTATCCAGGGTGAGAAAGACAATAATGACCAAGAATCTGATTGCTTTGTGCTGTCAGTATAAAGGACACAAAATGGGGTTCAGAGCTCTCGGGGGGAAGTTGGAGATTCCCACAATTAGCTTAGTCCCTGGGGAACTGACGAAAACAGCGGAAGACAGTGGGGACATCTGGGCAAAGACTTAAGAGAAAAGAAGTAGCGCGACTGTAGTCTAGGTCTTCTCCTTTATGGTCTCCAGAGCACAGGAAGAAGAGTCAACATCTTATTTTCCCTACAACAGAGCAATATTTTACAGTGACACCCTTTTAGAAACATCATTAGATAGCTAAAAGCATCCAGCATTCCACTGTTGGGAGTCTGGGCACACTTGAAGAAAAGCATTAAAGCTCCTGTAAATTTCTACAGAAAGACTGGATTTCATTAACATCATTATACCAGTAACTGCCTTACATACTGTTCAGCTTGTTCTGTATCAGTTTGTGTCTGACAGACCGCTGGCTCTCAATGACCTCCCAGCTTCCCAGTATAATGCACCAGTCCCAAGGAACTGGCCTGCACACGGTAACCCCTGACCCTGGCCAATTTCCCCCATCCTGCAGAGCTGCAGCAGCATTTCCATAATCCCCTCCCATGCCTTGAGCAAGCACCAAGTGACACTTGAGATAAAGTACCCAGACCTGAACTGACGTTTGGTTGCAAAAAGAGAGGTTTTCTCTCTCCGGGATGAGCCCCGCACACAGACCCATTTTCAGGTGGCAAAGATAATGTGATCCCATTTGAAAGGATACTGATTACACTGAGTGAAAGCAGAGAGAAAAGTCACCCTGGGCACTTCCACACACGTTTAAAAGTACAACCAGTCTACAGGAATATTTCATCATGGAAGAATTTTTATTTTTTAAGCAGTGGCTTTTTTTTTTTCCTCTTTGAGAGCTGTGTGTGCGTGTTTAACAGAGAGCTGTTATTCTTAAAGGCAGCGGGAGAGGCAGCATGTTCAAGTTTCACATTAAACAACAAAGAGTTTCAAGGAACGTCCTCAAATTACATTCACAGTTTCAAAGTTCAAGAATCGCGGCTGAGCACTGCTTACCTTACACTTTCAGGTCCCAAGAGGTCTTTAAGTTTAAAGCAGTACATCAAATGTGCAGGAGTTATTTTCTTGCACGAGCGTCTCATCTGTCATAGCACCCAGCTCACGCGAGGAACCAGCCTCCTCTTCCCAAACACCAATGAGGGAAGCAGAGGAGCACATGTGGGAAGTGGCTTCCCTGAAAGCCTGTCACAGTCTGCACATGCTCTTTGTGGCAGAGGTGCCAAATCAGTCTTGTGGGGAGGCTAACAGAGCACCTCATTGTGAGGTCCCAGGCATCTCTTGGGGAAGAAAAAGGTTATATAAAGGCTCTAGCCAATCGGAAGTTTTCATGCTTTTGTTAGGATGGGCCCCTTGTTCATTAAAAAATACAGAGGCACTATTTTCTTTTAATTACAGCTTCCCGGGGAGCAAGGAAGGCTAATAACAACCCACCAGTATTTTGAGATAAGGAAAGCTTATCTTTGGGAATTGTGCTGCTGCTCCTGGCTACCTGTGGAGGAGTGCCCACATACAGTAAAAGCTCCATCTCACCACTTAGAAAAGTGTCAACTCCATAAGAACTGACAGGATGTTCTATTGGAGTGAAGTTCACAATTACGAGTGTGCAACAATGTTGGCTAACTCTAGGTCCCACCAAGCCCAAAGGTAAAACAGAAATCTGCATCTGTGTTATAAAATCACTGACATAACATTTCAAATGGACTGTCCCCAGCAAGCTAACTAGAAGTCATTGTGAGGAGAAAGAACACATCCTCTCATGGGACATAGATGTGCAATGACCAGAAAAACAGGTGCCTGTTCCTTTCATATCCACCTGCTACAACGTGCCACAAACAGCAGAGAGGTATTGGGTGAAGGGGAAAAAAAAAAAGTCAAAATACTCAAATCAAACCTCTTCAAAATCCAAATGTTAAGATTTGAGCCATGAAATGAATACTCTTGGCTTAGAGTCTGGTGTTCTATCCTCTCCGGCCTGTGCTAGGCAGTAGCTTGAAGCAGTTAATCAGATGTAAGTAAGAGAAATGGACAGCACCTCACCTCAAAGAAGAAAGAAAGTGGAGCAGAGAAACCCACGTTCAACTTCTGATTCTGGTTGTACATCCAATTCCAAGCCCAGGAAAATCTCGAGGTCTCTCTTGGTCTCAGTTTTTGTTTGATTGTTTTTTTGGTTTCTTTGTTTGTATTCCTGTAAAGTGAGGAAGTTGAACTAGTACAGGAACAGAGAAGTAAATACCTGCAAAGGCTTGGAGTGCAGTTCACTGGGTCAGGGCTAAAGGGAGATGGAGAGCATGAGTGTGTTTCAGAGAGTAGCAATTAGCTCCGCAGTAACTGATCCTAAATGGAATGCGGGCTGAATTGGGCCGATTCTTCTAACTAAAAAAACAAAACAAAAAAACCCTAGAAATTCAGATTTTTATGTGAAATCTCCTAATTTGTTTATATGGATAACTTATTAAAATTGTTTAAACATGAATGCCAAACAAAATCTATCAGGCTGGTCAAATTGGCCCTACAAGTTTAAGTTTGTGACTTATGGACCAGATGATCTTGAGTCTTATTCTGCTGGAAAATAAACAATCCAGGGAGATTAGTCTCTAAAAGAAACTGCCCTTCAGGGTGCTTAGCAGTCAAGATAGGGCTTAAAAAAGAGGCTGCCTACTGAATTTTGTGGTAAATTCAGGGACCCTCACTTCCCCATGTCATGGTGGTGACCTCATGATCGGTGATCTCAAGTGGCTCGTTTTCCATGGAAAGCACGAGTGTGGAATCCATGGGATTATAAGCATTCTGAGAATCTGATGGCTGTAAAAAGGCAGGAAAACCCACACAGGGGAGAAAAGACAATATTGTCCCAGTAATATGAAAGCCAACCAATGCAGTGCTGCCAGTCTTATCTCAAGACTGAAATATTGAAAGTAAAAGCAAAAGTTCCAGTGGGGCTTACAATAAGTAGCTAAACTCTGGAATTGAGGGGGAAAACAGGTTTAGTAAGTTGCTAACTAAAAGAGATGTTGGGATGGAGTGAGGTGGAGATGCATGCGAAACAAAGTTGACGAATTCTCTTCTTGGTCAATATGCAAAACTGAAATTAAGAAGACCCGGTCCTCATGGTCTGAGCAGTCAGACCAGTGCAATCCTTTCTGGGCCACTGGATAAGCTCTGACTGGGTGGAGAATCCCACTCTGACTCATGCTTGTTCAGGGACGAGAGTGCTGACTCATCCAGGACCCAGGCCTGCGTCCTGCCAACATGCTCATTAAATATTTGCCCTGGCTCATGTGCCCTGCCTGGCGAGACCGGACCAAAAACTGAGATGGTTAGTCAAGGCGTCCGACCTTTCAAGACTCAATTTCAATCTGAGTTATTTCATTCTGGAAAGTTCCCTCACCATTCAGGCTGCTTTTCTTATAGAGTATACTTTATTTTGCTTTATCTTAATATAGTATTTAAATTGAATTTTGACTTTTTTTTTTCTACTTGTCTGTCTCCCTCATTAAACTATAAATTGGTTGAAGTACATCTCTCTCTCTCTCTTTCTTTCTCTCTCTCTCTCATTTTTCTTTATTTCTAGAATCTAGCATAGTCCACGCTTGGCATTGTAAGGAATTTAGTAAACATTGGTTGACTAGATTAGTAAATAGACAGCAAGTTAATAACTAGAAGTAACGTGCGCATTATAGCAGTGAAATTAAAGTGATGAGGCGAATCTTGGAAGAAAATTAGGTTTAGATGTATGTTTTTCTGACAGGCTTACATTTTCTCAAAGGTATAGTTAATATTTTTCAATTTCATGCTGTTGTGGATTTTTGGTTTGCATTTATTCAATATAATGTTCCAGTAAATATTTCAATATTTGCTGCCCTTGCCATATACTTTCTTATTTATGTTTCCTATGACCGTCTATAGAAATGTTTTCATCAATGATGAGTGTACAGGTGAGAGTTAGTATAAACTGGCCACATTCAAATCTCATGTTGTTCTCAAAATGCAACAGAGGGAAAATGAAGGTAATTCATTCACTTAGCTCTGAGCAGTTACATGGTAACCAATGACAGCAGCAGCACACACTGCTACCGGGCTCCAGGGGACCAAGGCCTATTGTGAATAGAAATCATTATTTTATATATAGCTTTGGAACTAACTATATTTTAACATAAAATTTAAAAATGAAAAATAACCAAAATTTCAACTAATTTTGACCACAAGATTCTATGACTATTTAAGAAATTGATGAATACAAAGGAATGAAGGGAAAACAATGTAGGTGATTGTTTTTGTTATTCATGGCTACATAACAAGCTACCCCAAAACATAGTGGCTTAAAACACCTGTTTTATTATCTCCATGGTTCTCTAAATTGACTGAGCCCAACTGGGTGATTCTCCTGCTGCTCCATGTGATACCACCTAACCTGCAGTTATCTGGGGTCAGATAACTTATCTCTGTCTTTTTGATAATAGGCATCCTAAGAGGTCTGAGGTGGTATCTCACTATAGATTTGATTTGCATTTCCCTGGTGATTAGTGATGTTGAGTACCTTTTCATGTACCTGTTTGCCATTTGTATGTCTTCTTTTGGAAAAAAAAAAATCTATGTAGGTTATTTGCCCATTTTAAATTTGGTTATTTTTTGTTTGTTTTTTTCCTATTGAGTTGATACTTGTGAATGTAAACCCCGTTGACTTTGAGACGTAGGTGTTTTAGGTCCCCATCCCTCAATGGGAGCCTTAAAGTCAGGGTACTAAATGTGTGGTCCAGACACTTTGTTCCTCAAGAAATTGGGAGTTGGGGGTTCCCTCTCAATTATATGTCATTCTGTCATGGGTGGGGTTTATGGTAAGAGTGTGTCTCAGCCTTTCCTCCCTGTTTCAATGTGGGTATTTTCTCACTCACCCGATTTTAGTCACTCAGCTAGTTTTTGGATTTCTCTCAGAGAGAATTGCTCTTTGTGTAACTCTACAATCAGGGCATCCGTGAGAGGAGGGCGGTTCAGGAGGCTTCTACATGGCCATCTTGGTTCCTCTCCTCAGTACTTTTCCATCCCTATTTTACAGTGATTATTCTCTTGGAGTAGACTATGGGCATTGGGGGAATTGGGGTACCAGGAATAGGGTTGGGGAGGTAAATGGGTAGTCAATCAGTATTACCAATTAAAGATGGAACCCAGATATGTTTATTTTAGAAATGCTTCTAACCCTGACATTTCTAAAATAAACATGTCTGGTTTCCATCTTTAATTGGCTAAATCTATTGTTGGGGGAGTACAAGAAGGATGGAAATAAGGAGATGCACTTTGACAAGAGCTCTGTAGCAGGTATGATGCAGATATGTTCCCCTGTTGAGATAAGAATCCTGAAAGAGATAAAATAATAAAATTCATTTTAAAAAACCTAGAAATTATAAAACAAAGTAAGTAGAACTGAAACATGAGCAGATGTATACCCATTAGATATGCTTGAAACAAACAGAAAAGTCTTTAAAAACTTGGACCTGCATCTAATCAAAGGGAGAATTAGTGAATTCTTGAAAAGAACAGAACTGGCAGTTAAATAATTTAAAGGGAAAATAGCTGAGAATTCTCCAGAACAGAACAGAGACGTTAGTTCTTATACTCAAGTGATGTAAAGTGCCTAGCAGGATAAATAGGAATAAACCCATACCTGACATAAAATCTTGGGTTTAAATCTGGACTCTCTCCTCTAACTGTATCATCTGTCTCACGTCACTGTTTTAACTGCTCTAAGCTTCTATTTCTCCATTATTAAAGTAGTGGTAATGGTACCTGCCCGTGGCAATTTCTGAAAAGGAACACAAATTCTTTGACACTCCTCTTATCAAAAGGTGAGGTCAATGTCCCCTACTCTGAAATCTGAGCGGGCTGTGACTCCTTCAGCCAGTGGGGCATAATCCCTGCTGTGTGAGTCCTGAAGCTGGGTCATGAAAGCTCCTGCAGCTTCTGTCTGGTTTCTTGAATATTTGTTTTCTAGATGCCTCTTGGTAGGACACTACCACCTCTTGGAACCCAGTTGTCATCCTCTCAAGAGCACATGTCACATGAGGGGCCAAGTATAGGTGTTCCCATTAACAATCCCAGCTTTTAAATCAGCCCAGTTCAGGTGCTAGACGTGGGTTAAGAAGCTTCCCACTGAAATCAAATCAAATCCATTCCCAGCTGTTTACATCACTCCTAGCTGAGGCTCCAGGCATTGTGAAAAACAGCTATGCTGCTATGCAGGATGGAATTCCTGCATAATAAAATGGTTGTTGTTTGATGCCACTAAGTTTGGGGCAATTTGTTATGAAGAAATAGATATTCACAACACTACATTGCAGAGCTGTGGTAAGGATTAAATGATACAACATATATAACAACCTGGCACACAACTGTATTCAACAAATATTGGTTTCAAGGTACATGCAGGACGTTTCCCCAAAAATAAGACCTAGCTGGACAATCAGCTCTAATGCGTCTTTTGGAGCAAAAATTAATATAAGACCCAGTCTTATTTTACTGTAATATGAGACTGGGTCTTATTTTACTATAAGACGGTGTCTAATATGACAGGGTCTTGTATTAATTTTTGCTCCAAAAGATGCATTAGAGCTGATTGTGCAGCTAGGTCTTATTTTGGGGGAAACATGGTAGATGTCTCAAATTGTAGTAATAATAGTAGTAGAAGTAGTAGTAGAAGAAGTGATGGTGGTGGTGGTGGTGGAAGTAGTAGTAACAGTAGTAGAAGTGCTAGCAGTAGTTGTAGTAATAATACCCTCTGACATTTCCAAGTCCATCTGATATGCCCAATACTGTTGTAAGTGCTTTACATGCATTTGGCTCATAAAACCCTCAAAATAAACCCATGAGGGTTTACATGCATTTTACATGCATTTGGCTCATAAAACCCTCAAAATAAACCCAATGAAACTATGAGTGTCATTGTTTTTCTGAGGAGGACACTCAGTCCCAGAAAGAGAGGTTAAGTCTCCTGTCCAAGTCCCACAGCCAGCAAGTTGATGGACTGGGTTTCAAGCCCAGGAGGTCTGACGGTTGCCCCTGCTCTGCTCTTAGCCACGCTGTCCAGCAGAGAAGAGAGAGCCAGGCTGACAGTGGGGACTGGGAGCCACTGACCCCCAAAGACTTGGCAGTGAATTTTCTCAGCAGCGGGTAGACAGTGATAAGACAAGAGAGGTAAGTGTGGGCCCAGAGATATCCAACTAGTACAGCAAAGGGCCACGGAAACGGAGCAAGAGTACTCCGAAAGGGGAAAAGCTGCTGCGTGGCAGGAGTCCAAGGAGGGGCAGCCTTGGAAAGGAATCTGGAAGCACATCCAGGCTTCTCCTGGGGGCCCAGTCTTCAGCGCAGTACCCCACCCAGGAGTCTGACTGGAGGCTAACGGCATAGAACTGAGTAGAACTAAACCTGTAGCTGAAACATTGAAAACCTTGCTGACGTATCCAATTAACATCTCTCATTAAAGGCCAAGATCCTTTCTCCATAGCGAGCTCTCAAGTTTATTTACAGTAAGGAAAAAGCTAATTGTTTCTAAAAAGTGTAATCTTCCCTGTTAAAGCCTAAGACATGCCAGACACAGAAAAGCCACTTCCCTCACCCTGGAAAGCTCCACACAAAGATACAATGAGCTGCACTGACAAATAACCACACTCACAATCCCTCCAGAAATTAGCTGCACAGACTGAGTCATGTGGTTGGAAATAAAAGGATGCTATTCTCTTTTTATGTATGTTAGTAAGGACCATGTTGGTGACTTGATACCTTCATCTATAAAGAGATAATTGAAAGCGCGACAATGAGCTATATGGTGGTGAAATTCGGAAGGGAATTTGGGCCATGGAGGGTAGGGTGAAACTTGCAACTGGTACATGGCAGACATATTACCAGGTAAGGACTTTGAGTGAGATATGTGGATTTGAGACTGCCAGAAGTTCGATACGGGTAGAATAAGATTTTAAAACAGAAAATTTATTTTGAACTGAAAGTAGTCCAGGCCTACCTATTGCTTTTACTTTTTTCTCTTTAAATATTAACAATCTAGCAGAATGAGCTTTCGGTTTAAACATGGTCTTTGAGGTCAGTGACCCGGCAATGCAGTGGTCTCAGACCTTTCCCTTGGGACTGTCCTTTCTTCCAGGCATTCTCCGCTTCAGAAACCGTCAACTCCCAGGTTTTCTGTCTCCCTGAACAGCTCCTTAGCTATGACAAGAAGGTAGATTTTTGTCTGCAGGCTACCAGGACAAAGAAAATGTTTAGATCCCCCCTCTGCACATCAGGTCACAGTAGCTCTGAGAGTTGTTGCCGTGACTGCCTTGCATTCGGCAGCCTGTGTGGAGCCTGCTCTCAAGGGTTTTCAAGCCTTTGTGTTGGGGGCGGGTATGGTTGAGGGATGTTGTAGAGTTGAGGAGACATGAGTTTTTATCCTTGTGTGTGGCAAGTTTTTTTCACCTCTCCGAGCCTTGATTTCCTGATCAGCAAGACAAGATAATAACATCTACCTCATGGGGCTTTGTATGGATTTAACACAATGATATAAATTAAGTGTCTAGCACAATGCCCAGCAAAGCGAGGGCACTAGGTAAATTGTAGCTGTTCCTAAATTCTTACCTGTCTCATTCTCCTCTTCTCTCTCTTCCTTTGTCAATCTTCCTTTCCTCTTCCCCCTTTTTTCTCAGGCATCAAAGTACAGACTTCTCATTGTCCCTCCTTGAAACAAATGAGCAATGCGTGACTAATTAGAATAATTCCATAATAGTAGAGAAGTCCTATCAGTATCTAAGGGAGCGTCAGCCATCTCTTCTCATGACACTCCTTCAGTGACCCCAGCTAAACTCAGTCCTGGGCTGAGGAGATGGAGAGATTCTGTGATTAGTGTGTCCCCCTAGCTGTAGGCCTGAAGGGTGAGCCTCATTGGTGTTCCATGCCTGGGACACACAGCTCTTATGTCGTTGAAACACCTTTAATGATCCCTGCCTGCCTTTTGACTCGTGAGTAGCTGAGGGAATTTGGGTGTCCTTCTCTCTGTATTTGCCTCCCTGGACTCAGGCTCACCCAGTGAACCCAGCTCCACCTCGCGAAGCTGTAGTGGGTTCCCGTGGGGCTCCTTAGTGCATCTTCACATGGCTGGCCACTAAGACAAAAAAGCACGGGGCAGGTTGCCAGCATTTCTTTCTCATTGTCTAATGAACCAAGAATAAGTATACTGGGCCAGACCCAGCAGGATCCCACCTGGAGAAATAGCAGCTCCCAGATGTATAGAACAATGAAAACCCCTTGTAAGTCTTTAACCAACATGGTCTATCCTGACTTTGAAACTCTTGTTTTCCTATCACAGGGAGTGGTGATTAGGAACATGTGTTTGTAAATCCAAAAGCTATTTCCCACAGTTTTGAATTAAGAAAATTAGAAAACTATGGGTACCATGGATTCTTCCATTGGGATGGTCACAGCCGCACCCAGCAATTTCTGAAATCAGTTTTAGGATATTTGATTCTTGTTTTCACTTTCAGCATTATAGCTGTCAGTTAAAAATGTTTATCTCAGGCATTATATGTTCCACATGTTCTGTACAGTTTGCTCTCTAGGAAAATTCAAATTTATGTGAACTTATTAGTCACTGGTGTAATCAGCCCAAAATATATCAATACACTGATGGCTCAAGGGCTCTTACGTGTTTTTAATTTTCATGTAGGACTGAGTTCCTCAGAAACTTGTCTTCCTCTTATTCAGTTCATTGTAATTGAGATTTAATGCAGAGTTTAAAAAAATGGATTTTTACACTTGGTCTGAAGTGTAAACTGAAACAGGAAAAGTGCCTGGGCTACAATTCAGAATTATATTTATTTATTCAAAAAAATGAATGTAGCTTTTATACTTTATACTTTTCCCTCGGTGATGAATAAATATTTCCCTCTCTTTCATATCTTGTGTGTGTATCTTATATGTATACCAGGTACTGTTCAAGGTGCTTTCTGAATATTAAGTTTTTTTAATCCTAATGATTATCTCCATTAGCTGTTAGTTATTGCCCCCATCTTACAAATGGGAAACTGAGGCACATGGAGATGAAATAATTTACCCATTTAGCTGCCTGGATAGACTCTTGTTCCTATCTATTTCAGTTTTTTCTTACTCATTTTCATTATTCAGACCCTATCTTTCAGTATAATTCATTCCCATCAAAAGATGACCCTCACGGTACTAGATTTGTTGGGGTAAAAGATGGGAGAGGGTCTAGGGGAAGGGTGAAAAGGGTGAAGGGATTAAGAAGTACAAATTGGTAGTTACAAAATAGTCATGGGGATGAAGGGTACAGCGTAAGGAATATAGCCAGTAATATTGTAATAACTATATATGGTATCGGATGGGTACTCGATTTATTGGGGTGATCACTTCGTAAGTTATACAAATATCTAATCACTGTTATACACCTGAAACTAATATACTATTGTATATCAACTGTAATTGAAAAATAAAACAATTATTTAAAAAAAAAAAGATGACCCTCACATGTAAGGTATCATGCGTTCACTATCAAGGAAGCATGAACTTTGAGCTGTTCTGACCCATTTCATAAGATCCTCTGGTGACCAAAAATGAGTATTTGCAAGACATCCGGGTGCTGGAAGAGAACCAAGCCACCGGGCTCACGTGGTCCAAACTGGCAGCCTCTGAAGTCCTGTGTGCTCACCCACTGAGCACGAGTGTGTGTCATACGGCCACGTGTGTGTCCTCGCTCATAGCATAGTTTGAGGTGATTTCTCTCCACATGTGTACCTCTCTAACCCCAAGTCACGTTTCCCTCCTGTGCTTTGTAACTCAGCTCCAGGGCTTCCTGTTCACACTCAGCCTTGCCTGTATAGGAGCGGGCTCCCTCGGCTCTATCCGCCAGTGTGGTGAGCACTTCCAGGCATCCTGCCTGTGTAAGATGACAACGTGGTCCTTGACCGGGAGTTTCTGTTACTGCTCAGGGAAACACCTTTCTAGCCCTTTAAAGCCCGCTCCCACCTAATTTCCAGTCCAAATCCAGTAAGAAAAGAAAGCCGTATAAATATGGAATTAAAGTTCTAGAATCACTGGACTGTTGGAACCCCATATGACACTGATTAATCTAGTCTCTGTTTCTAGACCATGGGACACTTAAAAACACCAGCCCTAAAAAGATGAGATTTTATCCTACTGGAAATGGTTTTCATGTGTGGTCAGGGGACACATTGAGAAAACTGTCTTCTCAGTTTTGATGTGAACCTTAAATTGCTCTAAAATTTTTTTTTAATACACACACATACACTCACACACACTCACACAATGCTTGGTGACCAATGTAGCGGGAATGGAGGGAGTAGAAGAAGCTTTCTAGAAAATAAGCCAAAGAAATAATGTGGGGGGAAAAGTGGGGTGGGGGGGGCGGTTCTTAGAAAAGGAGTTTCCTCAATTGTTGTGTGGCAGACATCTTTTATGTTGTCTGGGCTGAAGCTCAGTCTTCTCTTGATCTAACTTTGACTCATTTATCAGATCTCAATATGAACATGAACTCCTCTGATCCCCCTGTAGATTAGCACCCAAGTCATGCACTCATCACACCCCATACTTCTTCCTAACACTTAGCACGAATAAAATGAAACAATCAACTTGGAGATCGTTTGCTTAATGTCTGCCTTCCTCCAATACAAATGAGCTCCAAAAGGCCGGGGCTGTCTTTTCATGCTCATCACTATTCCCCAAGGTCTAACCCCCTGCCTGGCTCTTATCAGGCTCTGAAGAAGTACTTGTCAAAAGAACATTGGGTTCAGTAGATGTGATATAGGGATCTGACAAGCCCCCAAATGATATAGGATTCTCATATCTGGTGCCTGGAGATCTTGATCTTACTTACGTACCCGAAGAATGAGAACGCAGACTCGGAAGGAGAGGTAGAGGAGCAAAGATTTTTATTAAAGCGAAAGTACAGCTCTCTTGAGAGAGGGGATACCTGACACTGGGATGCCCACTGGCTAAAGCAAAAGGCTCTTACTTTTATACTTTTTTTTGGTATGCTTGGGGAAGGGAGCTGGTGCCTTCTAATGGATTCTGTCTATCAGATTTACTCTGTTTGTCCAACCTGAAGGGATTTACGAAATAACCCATTTATCCCTAGAGGCAATTACATTGTTGCCCTGGAGAGAATAAGTCATTTCAGAACCTGGAGTTCCAAGATATGGCTGTCTTTGTTTATTCTACCAGGGACTTCCCTGTTTACCTAACAACAAGCTAGCTATCCTGTCTCAGATGGAAGAGACAAAAAATGTAGCTATTAACTATATCTTCAGCTGATTTTTACAGTAGGATATTAGGAATTAGCTCCTCTTTCCCCTATCTCATGAACACATCTGGCCCTGAATGAGTACATAAGTAAAATCAGTCCTTATTTTTCCTTACAAGGTGTTCCTGCTATGTCATTGGCTTCTTCTCAGGCTAAGCTTGCCTCTGCAGTGGTCAACAACCCACATTAAAGCCAAGTCCAGTGTGTGGTTACCACTTGATGACGTTAGAGATCCAGACACCACAGAAAAATGTAGCCATTTTACATCCGTTTATTGGCTCAATTCTAGCTTTTACAAATCTATATCCTTTATGGCTTTCTCTCATCAAACTCTGCCTGATGCAATGTTTATAAACAGTAAGCAACCACACCAACCTTTTATATTTCAAGAACCTTTAATTAAAGAGTCCTTAGATCAAAGAGACATCCTACTGATAATTTTTTTCTCCTATGTTTAGGAACATGTCTAGAAAACCAAGTTTCTTATGTTATTCTGAACAACTATTTGAGAACAATTTGAGGAATGTCTAATTACAAAGGTCTGGCAAAGATAATTTTGTGATAGGTAGTTTCCTTTTTTGCACTGTTTTTGTGTTTTTTTTTTCAAAAATCTGAATAGTTTAGATTAAGCAATTAATTGCTATGATAACATTTAATCTGATAATTCTACAAATGCAGTCGCCTATGGAATATTGTTTGTTTCCATGGTCAGAAACTCATTCTGTGTTTTGATGTGTACTTTACAATTTATTCTGAAGGTTTTCTGTTTTTTTGTTTTGTTTTGTTTTTTAAATCATATTTGCTCAGTTTTGCAAAGGTCATATGGCCAAGGAAGATTTTGACTGGCATTTTGGAGCCTGGAAAGATTGCAGTTACTCTCCTTAAGGAGGAAAGTAACCTTGTTCCCTGTTCAGAGGAATTTATGAGATTATTAAAAATTCACCAGGCTTTATGAAATTCTTTTTATTTCCATATATCTAAGGCCTTGCATTCAGACAGAACAAACTCACATAATTTCATAAGAAAAAGAAATTCATATCTGATATAATAAATGATTGCCATTTAGTATTTTCTGCCATATTATCTTTTCAGTGGAGACCTCAAGGGACAGGCATGAAAGGTGTGGATTTGGGTATGAAAAGAGGTAAAGCCACTCATAAACATGTGACACCTCCCAACCACAAGAACAAAAATATCCAGTCACATACACACTCAAGTTTATTTCCTAGAAAAAAGGTAAATTCCAATCTTTCATGGCTTTGGAAGTATGTGTATCTTTACTCTGATGTAGCTATAATCTGTCTCTTCCGAAAAGCTGGAAAACAAATCTCATTAGGTAGATTAGAGGTGAGAGAGGGGTGGGAAGGCACCTTTCACTGAATGACAGAAGGGAAGAGAAGTCTATTCAGTCAAGTCCCATTGGAAGATGACCCTCTGTATATTTGGAGCACATATTTTATGTATGCTTCAAATAAGTATATTTTATGGATGTTAGGAGGTGAGTGCTGAGGGGGAAAAATGGATGGGAGAGTAATTCTAGGTATCAGCTCTGCTAGACTGTTTATGATCTCAGAGATTTTCCCAGTGGGAGCCATTTCTGGTCTTAACATATTTCAAAATATGCATATTTGAAGCGTCACATATTCCCTGTAGCACAGCTTGCAACAGGAAGTGTCCCTTAAATTGAAGCTTTTCACTTCTGACACCAGAAATTGTTAAAACCCTTGCAGCTGCCTGCGTGCAGTGATGTGTTCCACTGACCTGGCTCCCTGGGTGATAACACGTATCACCCACGCTCAGCTCTGCTTTGCCCAAGGAAACATTCGTTCAGACATTTTCCTTATGTTTCATAAAGAACCCATAAAGCTGCTTTGACCACACAATAAAGAGATGTTCAAAAGCCAAGAAAATGATACGGAAATTGCATTCCTTTTTCCCCCCTCTTTTTTCTGCAATTTTTCAAGCCTCTTCTCAATGCCCACCACCCTGAGCCACTTTCTTGAATTATCTCATGTAAGAATGCTTTGTCCTGGCTTTGAACATTATTCATCAAAACGGGACCATTTTCAACAGAGGGAGAAATAAATATTCTCCTAGCATAAGACAGGTACTTTTGAAAAGTAAAAGACACTGGGTTTTTATATATGAGTTTGCTTCATATTTTAGACTCCTTCTTGAAATAAGTCCAAGAGACTGACCTTGACTTAATTTCCACACCAGCAGCTTAACAGTCTGCCCAACAGCCTTTAAGCAGAAAGAGTATTGAGGGGACCACCTCGCCCTGGAGACTCACATCTGAGAAGATTCTTGTGAAAAATCGCATTTACTTTGCTTGCAGCGAATCTTATTAGGCCTCCAACGCTTTGTTGTCCAGTGATTTTGAAGCTTTATAATTATTGACAGTGTGTGCATATGTAATATATGTGTGAGTAATTGGTACTTACATATACTCTATGTGTGTAATACACAGAGTTATTATATGCTATTTCTACTAGGCTTTTTCTGTTTAACCTGCCTTTTTTGTTTTGTTTTACTTTTCGCTTTCTTTTGGTTTTGCTATTCTGATCTCTCAGAATATGAAGAATGTCCATCAATTCATTAAAGGACAACGTGGTACACAACAGAATTATCCAAACAGTGTATGAAGCCCTATGACAAAGCATATAGACATTGGGTGGTGGTGGAAAAAGCACTGGATTTGGCATCAAATAGAAACAGATTTGAACAGAACCTTAACCCTTTTCTTGTTCTAGGGGCAATTTGTTTAACTTCTATAAGCCTTAGTTGATTTATTTACAAAATATAGCTAACAATTCTACCTATAACATAGGGTTACAAAAATTGGAACTAATGTTTCTCAAATACCCAGCATAGTGGCTGCCTCGTGTGCAGTAACTAAAATAGTAGTTTGACTTAATAGTGATAATCATACAGTCCAACAGTAAGTATTGCAGGATTGAGTAAACATATTTGTTATGTGAAAAAGAGCCACAGCTCATGAGTGGCTCACCCAAACTCTGATCTTTCATGTGCTTGAGGTATAAGACAATGTCTGCCCACCATAGGAGGGCAGATTGGACCCTCAGCAGTTGTGACATACACTGCCGCTGGCAAGTGGTAGAGCGTTTGTGAATGGCAGAAACCAGTCGTGGTACCTGCTGGTTTGCAAGCTCAGAAGAAGGCATGTTGGTCCCTGGGTAGCCTCAGTCCACACCTCCAAGAACTCAGATCCAGTAGCATATTTTTTTAAATTTAATTTTCAATTGCAGTTGACATATTAGTTTCAGTTGTGCAACATAGTGATTAGATATTTATGTCTTACAAAATGATCACCCTGCTGTCTGATACCATACATAGTTATCACAATATTATTGACTATATTCTCTATACTGTATTTTACATCCTCGTGACTATTTTTGTAACTGGCAATTTGTACTTCTTAATCCCTTCATCTTTTTCATCCATCTGACAAACCACCTCCCATCTGCAACCATCAATTTGTTCTCTGCATCTATGAGTTTGTTTCTGTTTTGTTTGTTCGTTTGTTTTCTATATTCCACGTATAAGTGAAATCATATAGTAGTTGTCTTTCTCTGTCTGACTTATTTTGCTCAGCATAATCCCCTCTAAGTCCATCCACACTGTTGCAAATGGCAATATTTCATTATTTCTTATGGCTGAGTAATACTCCATTGTGGTATATATGTACCACTTCTTTATCCATTCATCTATCAATGGACACTTAGGTTGTTTCCATACCTTGGCTGCCGTGAACATAGGGGTGATACATCTTTTCGATTTTTTCAGTAAATACCTAAAGGAAAACAGTGTGGAGGTTCCTCAAAAAAATAAAAATAGAACTACCATATGACTCAGCAATTCCAAAAGCACATTCTTAAACATGTGATTTCTCCAGAGAGCCTCCTTCATTACCTCCTAGAAGTGTCTGACTTTACATGCCCCAGCACTGGACAAATGCCCCCAATCTTCCATCATATTTTCCTCCATCATGCACAAGGCACTTACCCCAATTGTCCTCAGCCATTACATTGGGCATCCAACAAGCTGGAGATGGATTCTAAAGACAAATAGCACCTTTGGATAACTGCCAGTACCTGGGTGGCCTACGGGGTTAAGGCATGCTGAATGTCACCTTAGGTCTTACTGCAAATGAAGCGGAAATATACATCAACCAACCACTCAATCAATCCATACCCCCATCTAGATGCACCAGGAGCAGTCGGTGCCAAGTGTGAGCATTCTCCGCCACATCCTCAGCGTCTTGACCCCGTGCTTATCAATGGGATCCAACACTCCAGTCCGTGGGTCCTGCACCATCTACCCTGGTGACCCTCTAAGGCTTCAGCTAAACCACAGACTGCTTAGCTAGGGCTGTGGTAACCATCCTAAGTCTCTCAGGCCTTCCCAGGGGATGGATTCCATATTCTGTTCTCTCCTCACTGACTAGAGTCTGACTGTGAATGCACTGATATCTTAGAACCACAGCCTAATATTTATTTTATTGTCCAGTCTCTGTGTTTATGTACTAGATTAGAATTCCTAGTATTGACACTTCCTAAAATTATATTTACTCTTTGGATATTATTTTATCCTGAGCTTCAACTCCATCTTACAGAGCTCTGTCATTGCAGGTGGGTTTATTCCCCCAGTGCAGGCACCTCACTTTAGTGAGCAGGGCCTTTCCTGACCTTGGCCTTCCCATTGGCCCACAGGCCCTGCCTCTCCCCAGTATTATGACACTGGGCAAGTCACATATCTCCTGAACCAGCTGTAGATAAAAATTCTAATCACACCATCATCACATGTATAACATTTGGCTGACGAACTCCAGGTCGTTTTCCCTAACCATCGGGACTTCACATCTTCAATGAGTTAAGTCTCCATCAGCGAATGATTCCATAGCACATTTTGCATGTCCCTCTCACTGCATTTCTTCTTTGTGTTGTCATCATGTATAAGTCATTCCTCTTAGAGTGTGAGTTCCTACGTGCAGGCACAGTGTTTAATCATCTTTCCATCTCCTGCTCTAATACACAGTAGGTACTCAATAAATGTTCATTAAACAAATGGATGGATAAGGTGCAAATTCTGTAATTCTAGAATCTGTTAGACTCTTTTAATTCTGAAGTCAATAAAATGCCAAAAGGTCAAGGAAGGGAGTACATACATAGGTCGCTATTAAGAATGCTTTTTCCGTAACAATGAGTTGTTGCTGTCTCGTATTAGTTATTTGAACAACAAAAAGTAGATACAGCTGTCATTTACTGTGCAATGTGCTGAGGGCTTATATCCATCAGTTCAGTTAATCCTCCTGCACATCCTGTGTCATCTCTACTTTAAGGAACAGGAGAGTTTGTTTTCTGTCCATGCCTGAGAACCAGAGTTTATTGAGTGAAAGGGAAACATTCTCTAAGAACCCTTGGTAGAACTTCTTTTGCAGTTGATCCTTTGATCAGGGCTCAATCCCAGAGCACACTGAACTTGTACTGTTCTCTCTTCCTGTATCAGAAGCAAACAGAATGGAGAGATGCAACCAAGACATGGCTCTGGTTTTCTAACTTGACTGCAGAGTATGTTATATTCAGTATTTATATATGTTATGTGTTACATTTATTACTAGTATGTTATAGCTAAAGCTATTACACTTGGACTTTAGTTGGCTATTCAGGGACAGATGGATGTTCCATCCATTCCTTTGGTCTGGAAGGCATTGAGCACCTATGAGTGGTGTTACCGGAACCCCAGTGTTTTTCCTTGAATTCACCTGCCTGTGCCCAGCGGCCCAAAGAAATGCATACGCAGGACTTTGCAGTATAGAAAGAAAAAAAATAATTTAATATTGAACTGGCCAAGATGCACATGGGGAGCTGGTGCTCAAAACAAACGGGCTCCCCAATGGCATGTAGGTTATAGATTGTATGGGGCAAAATCTCAAGACACTGTGGGTTGTGGTTCGGGGTCCTGCTGGGGGCTGATTGGTCAGAGATGAAGGAAGGGTAAGGAATCATTTCACTGAGGTCTGCTCTGGTGTCCTTCTGTCTGGTCTCATGGGCAACCACCCAGGGGGTCATTCCACCCCAGGGCTCAGGATCTGAAACGTAACTTAGGTCAAGATGTTAGCTTTAGCGGCCAGAGGTCCAGACCTTGTGAGTGTTAGGTCCGGGCTCCTGTCTTCTGCTGCCTCCAGGGGTTGCTGATCATCTGGGGGAAAGGCTGGGTCTCTGAGGGGTATAGAGAGATAAATATGTGATTTCTAGAGCTAGGATGTAGAACTAAACTTAATCAGTCATAAGGAGCCTCGGTTTTAGCGGTGCCCACACGAGTGCCCAGGAAATAAGAGGACATCCATCCATTTGTCTGGGTCAACTTTGGCAACTGATACATGTTGTAGACAGGGCCACCCTCAAGTTACAGTCTGCTACAGCACCTGGAAGACTGATTTCCCTAATGTGGATGACAAATAATCTGGTTCTTAACTTTAATCTGAATACACTTTACAACATGGGATTCAGAATTTTTAGACCAAATGTAGTATATACTCTTAGATTTCAGACCCAGAGCCCTTATTCGGTTTTCTACCAGGGAGAAGTGACATCTTAGAAAATAAAATGTAACTTGCCAGGAATAACTTGAGTAATACATGCTTTCACATTAGTATAAATGTAGCAAATTGACTCTTTTCCTTTAATTTTGAATTTGATTATGAAACTACACTTACACACAAAATCCATAAAGAATGTAAAATCAAGCAGCATCTAGGCTGGAAAGGTTTTATCGACATCATCCTTCCCCCTGATGGCGGCCAGGTCAGGGAGTTCCTGTGAAGATGTGGTATGAGGTGGACCAGTGTTGGGCAAACAAACGTTATTTGCTATTATTTGTATTTTTTTTTAATGAAATACTTAGGTAGCTTTGCTAATGTCGAAGAATGGCAACCTTGTTCCCCTAAAAAAGCTTTTTACACAGCAAACCCAGAAACTTCTCCACAGAGCATTCCCTCTGGAGAGTGGGGCAGAGCAGGCAGACTCAGATGAACGCCTACGACTCATCTTCTCAAATTAAATACCTGGGCTCTTTAGCGCTAGAGAAAGCCTCATACCCCAAACTTGTAATCTTTGCTCCTCATTTTGCACATTTTCCGCCCAAAGGATTAGACTTTAAATCGGAGAATCAGTGCTTCTTTACTCTCTTAGTACTTGTAACCCACCTATCAGTTTACATCTGGAAAGGGCCTCAACTATAACAGTGAAAATGAAAGAAAAATGTATCCATGTTACGACACTAGTAATAATGCCACGTCAAATACCTCACATGCCACTGGGCAACCTTCAGTAGTCACCACCTGTCGTGCCTGGGGGGCCTCTGGTCCCGCTCCCCACATAAGAACGCGGGATATGGTGAGGCCAAAAAGGAACACCCAGGGAGCCATAGGTAGGGGAGTCACACCACTGTGGTCTCACTGGAGGCTGGGGGAGACACACGCAGTAGTAGCCACACAATCCGCAGTCCGCCATTCACTTCTCTGCCTGCCAACCAACCAACCAACCAATCAATGCAGCCCCACAGTTACATCAGTAGCCAATTGGCTAACTGGTTGCAGCTGATGGCCAACCAATCACAGTTGATGGTCATTCACTACCCGAGCCAGCACCTCCCCACATGAGGCCGAGAACCTGGAACCCGCTCGCTGGGACTCTGTCCCCACATCACCTATAGTCAAAATTTAAATCACGTATATAGTGTTTGGCCCACAATCTGTAATGAACAAGAGTTGCTAAAACTCTTTTCTCACCGCCCTCCCACCACTTATTACCAATGATTGTCATCCAAAAACCATGAAGAGCACTAAGTGCATCTTCGTTTTCCCCAATAATTTTGTTTTCTGATTAAAGGAAGCCAAAACACTAACAGTCTGGTTTACCCAAGTCTAAATGTGTAAGCAAATTTAATGAATTTATCCATCTGTGTGGGCACTCTTTCTTACATATGAAAAACAATAGGCTAAAACATATTCAAATACACTGCAGTTGTTTTTTATTTGGAGTAAAAATTTGGCCCAGCATATAACAGCTATATTAAAAGAAATAGTTCTGTGATAAATAACTTGAACAAGAGAAACTGCCCATTGTTAATAAAACTAAGAAGGAGACAGATTCAAAATTGAGGGAGATTTGTATTCTCTCTGCAACACGGCAACGGCAATGTTTTAAACAAGATAACGCAATTTCCTCCCCCTCAATAAACAGCTATCAGTTCATGAGTCACTCTGTAAACATTCAACAACTGGGCTCATAAATACCATACACCATCTGTTGACCAAATTTATGAAATCCTTGCCAATGTTGTTTCAGGTCTAAAATTTTCTCCTTTTATTTTTTTCTCCCCTGGAATAAAACTGAAAAGGTAACATGCTTGCATAGACTTGTAGAATTTTATAACAGGGACAAAAACAAACTAAAACATCTTTGTGATAATTCATTCTCAGCAATTGTATTAGTAACTTTTTTTGATTAAGTATAATGATTATGTTTTTCTAAAGGAAAAACTCGTAAATCTTATTAGCTCCAGTTTAACCAAAATTATTCTTTATCTGAGGCAACTCCAGATAATTCACTTAGAATTACCAAGATTTTATATATATGTGTGTGTGTGTGTATGTGTGTACATGTATCTAATACATAACTGTATGTTATATATTACATATATGTTATATATTACATATATGCTTCCAGAAATCTCACAGATTTTATTTGAATTACCAACATTTATTTTATCACAAAGTAAAACTTTTAATAATCATGCTGAGCACATATGTTCCAATAATGTTATCATTCAAAGGGAGTAAGAATATTTGGAAGTTTTTCCTTTTCCATTTTTGTATTAAGGTATAATTTACATACAGTAAAAAGTCACTCATTTTAGCACACAGTTTCTGTGAGTTTTGACAAACATACACAGCCATGTCACCACCACCGCGATCACGATATGAAATGGTTCTATCATGCCCCCCAAATGCTACTTGTACTTTGTAGTCAACCCCTCTCCCCACCCTCAGCATCTAACAACAGCTGATGTGTTTGTTTCCTGTCCCTGTACGTTTGCCTTTGAAATAATATTGTAACTGCTGTCTTAAAGTATTCAGTCTGGCTTTGAGTCTGGCTTCTTTCACTTAGAAAAATTCTTTTAAGATTCATCCATGTCGTTGCATGAATCAATAGTTGATTCCTTTTTACTGGTGAGTAGTCTTCCACTGTAGAAATGTACCACCGTCTGTATTTAGGTTGTTTTCTGTTTGGTGTAATTACAAAAAAATGGTGCTAGAAAATATTGATATACAAGTTACTGTGTGAACATAGGTTTTCATTTCTCTCAGAGGTAAGTATTTGAGAGTAGGAATGCTGAGTCATATGGTAAGTATATACGTAAGTTTATAAGAAACTGCCAAACTGTTTTTCAAAAGCACTAAACCATTTTCCAGTCCCACCTGCAAAGTGTGAGAATTTTAGTCTCTAAATCCTCACCAACAAATTATTATCATTGAGATTCTGTATTTTTAATAAACATATTCATGACTCCATATGCTACTAATTCAAGGTCTGATTTTGAATGAAGTCCAATTTATCTGTCTTTTTCCCTTTGGTATCATATCTAAGAAACAATTGTCTAACCCACAGTCATAAAGATTGCTCCTGTGTTTTCTACTAAGAGTTTTATAGTTTTAGTTGTTATACTTAGTTCTAGGATTCATTCCTTATCCATCTTTATTTATTTATTTAGGAAGCCACACACACATTGTTCTTGCATTTCTTGTTATCCAAATTGAAATTTGCTTGTTGGAATGATCAGACACACCTGTTTAATAATGACATATGGTTCATCGAGAAGTGAAAAGATACTCCACAGAATGGGAAAAAATATCTACAATTTATATATGATAAGGAACTTTTATCTAGACAATATAAAGGACTCTTAAACTCAACAGTAAAAAACAATTTAGTTTATAAATAGGCAAAAGATCTGAACAAACATTTCTCCAGAGAAGATATGTAAATGGCCAGTAAGCCCATTAGTCACGACAGAAATAAAAATCTAAAACAGAATGAGATACCACTTCACACCCACTAGGAAGATTAAAACAAAAAGGATAGACAATAACAAGTGGTGGTGAGGGTGTGGAGAAATTGGAACCCTCACACATTGTTGTGGGATTGTAAAATGGTGCAGCCATTTTGGAAAAACAGTTTTGCAATTCCTTTATTTATATATTTAGGAACCTACACATAATGTTTCTGCATTTCTCATTATCCAAGTTAAAGTTTGCTTATTGGGATGGTCAGGCACACCTTTTTAATGATGACATGTAGTTCAATTCACTACCAATTTACTTCTGCTTCTAGAGTTTCATCGATCTTGTCAAGAGGAAAAGCAACTAGAAGTACAAATCCTCAAATGATTGCTTTTTTCCTTCACAAAACATTCTTTCAAATAAAGCACTATTCTACTCTTTTTCTCCTAGATTTTAAAAACAGCGAAAATTATATATGGTTAAAAAGATCACTACTTATTATATTTCTATCCTACAGTAGCTTAAGGATCTCTGGCAATTGAAATATGGAGTTATAAAATTCGAATACTGAATAGTGCAGCCCTTTTATGTCTCTAAAACTGAAAGAGGAACTGCAAATATAAAGTATTGAAACATACTCATACTATTCAAGACATCACATGGTTTTACACAAAATACATGGAAAATTGTCCCTTTTTCCTCTTTTACTTATTGCTTCGCCAGAGATCTAGCTAATTATTACTTTTTTTTCCCCATTTCCCTATTGAAAATGATGACACTGATACTTATTTTCTCCTTATCTTAAGGGAGTAATGCTGTGTTTGTAAAGCATAAGCATGTTTTGCCTCAGAACTTCTAGAAAGGAACAGTATGGGGAGCTCAGAGTGTCCCTGGTGCAGGGAGGAATGTCCAAATGTGTGTGGTACCTGTACTGATAAGTAAACAGCAGACTAAATTTTTAAGAGCAGCAGAAATATCTGGGAACGTTATGCTACAGTGGAGGGAGTTAATCAACTTCTCTGTCCTACCCATCAACACAGAATCTGCTTTGAACTAAGCATTTAGGACCATCACAAAATCTTGCCTTTTGTGTGACTTTTGCAAATTGGCAAATCATTGCTCCATGCTATGACTCCTATTTTCTCAACTCCTAAGGAATTGCTCTTAGCATTGTGATTGAAAAATGTACCAGTGTCTTTTAAGGAAACACTCCTTAGTCATACTCTAGAAGATGAATATACACCACAGCATGGCAAGATCTACAAGTTGTTGTATGATAGGAAAAAGTATATGTGTATACATATTTATACATATAAAATACATATGCAAAACAATATATCAATATTTATTTATATCTTTGTACAAATGGTGAAATGATCCATTTTAGGACTGATTTGATTAACTAAAGAAACTAGAAGACTGAAAAACTCTAAATTGTTATTATTATGCTTTTAGATTGCTTTTTTTATTTTCAAGCAGTTGAAGCCATAATGACAGAGAGATTACATCTCATGAATCAAGAAAGTGACAATATAGCTAGGTGCATGAGTGAAGTAGGTGTTTATGATTTTTATGCACAATGTCATTTCACAATCTAATAGAAAACTTGCTGGGCTACGTACTTTAGATCTGAAAAGTCCTCTGAATTACTTTGAGAGAGTGTTGCTGTGAACAGCACGAAGCAGAATGTTTTCTCACATCAGGCCTATCTTGTAGTAATCATTGAGGTCCATAGAAAGAGCAAAAGAAGAAAACTATTCTAACACATTTCACGCATGTCAGGAAGATGGCTTAATATAAAACTGTGTGTGGAAAACACAGGGGTTAAGTCTGTTCTTTCCCCATCCCTAAAAATGAGTGGGCTTGTTTTTGAAAGTACAAGTCTTCTTGGTAATTCTGGGGACCTGAATTTATTTTCTGCTCTAACTCCTGAGAAATATTATTGAAACTTCATTTTTAAATATTTTGACTATTTTCAAATATCAAGTTTAGTTTCATAAGCATTTAACTATTTACTACTTACCTTGTTTAATGTCGAAGTTTCCATTGCAGTTTGGTTTTAGTCTCACCTTTTTGAGGTCTGTCACCCTTTGGTGCCATGGTTCGTTCTCTCTCTGATGTGTATTTATTTATGCGTTAGAGAAAACTGGAGTTGTATATCTCCAAGTACAAAAGGAGGAGTGTTTCTTCTCCTTTCAGCCCTCTCTGCCCTCATTTTCTGTTATCCAAGGAGCAAGCTATCAAAAATTAATGTTGAGAGATGACAAGTATTTTGCCTATTTAAGTCAGTAGCAGAAATAATAATTTTTTCATGAAATTTGTACTTCCATACATGTGAATTATTCACGAAGTGCCAGTTTGGGTAAAAGTCAGCTCAGTGATAGATTTGAGTCAGTACCAGCACATTTGCTACGGAAAACTGCAGTACTATGGTAGATTGCAACATCTAGCCATGCAGTTATAACGTGCCTCTACTCCTTCACTCTTAAATTCAAATTCTTAAGGTTTGTAAGTTAAAATTTTAGAGAGAACCAATTGTTTTCTAAACCAGAATTGACCCTTAGTATTGAATTATCAAAGATGTTAAGCCCTAAGGACCAACCAGGAAAGAAGAATGGTGTTCTGCCAGAGGGTTAGTTAACTTTTATTTTCCATGTCCCAAGCAGGGACAGAAATCCCAGAGCAAGCACCCACTCAGCCCTCCAGACGCACATCTATCCACACTCTCAGAAACAAGGGAAGGGGGTAACCAGTGTCGTAGTGGGTATGTTCCTGTGGCTCCAGGGAACACTACGGTGAGAGCCATTCATACTGTCCTCCTGAGGATCCCCTCTATTCAGCGTACTCCCATTTGTCTCAAAGAAGCAAACATCCTACATAAACCTAACTTTATCCATGGCCTGAGCCCCTGAAAGGAAAGGAGCCTCCATTAAAAGTCCTAAGATGTGTTCATTACTTTCCAAGCAATATAGAGATAAGTTGAATCTCTTTGACCTGTCTTCCAGTGAGATACCTTTAAGCAGCCCAGAATTAGAATGGTCAGAAACTAATAAGAAAATAATTCAGTAAGCCAATAATTCTAACCAAGCCTCATTGGATGGTGCAAATGAAAAGTTGCAATCTGAAACACTCAAAGGAAAATTCAAATGGTTGAAAGAAGGAGGAATAATGAGAGAAAGTCAGGTACTGGTTTTCAACTTGATGGACATGAAGAAAGAGTATGGAAAAACCTGTGTAGTTCAACAGATGAGATAGGAGTAGGGATTGTCATAAAATATTTCATAAATATTCTGTGTGAAATTCATGCAAACCAAGTTTAAGTAACTAAAGTGGCATCTCTTCTGTCAGTGTCTCTTATCTTAGTGCTTATTTTCCATTATTACTTTAGGGAAAATTGCCATGAAATGGAATTTTCCAAATTGTCATATTATGACCTTCTGAGTCACGCTTGGGGATAAATCTCAACGGGAAGAAAAAAACCTGGAGAAAAAAGTTATTCTAATGCCTTGGTTTGTCTTTCACTCAATTTATATTGTCTTCTGGGAATAAAAGTAGATAGCTCAAAGGACTTGGTCTTTTTTCTCAGTACGTCTAAGAGGTCAAAGACATGTTGGATATCACTAGAAAAATAATCTAAATTAAACATGTTTCCACTTCAATACAAAACCATGATTCAACATCCCTGCACCTGAAGGTCGATCCAGAGACAGCTCAGAAAAGGACAGTTATAGGAAGTGAACAGGACAGAAAGCCATATGGCTATAAACCAAAACAAAACATTGTGATTTAATCTTAGAAAGATGTGACTGACCTCACTACAGCCACAAATGGTAATTTGAGGGGTGGAGGGTGGGAGGCAACATTTTTTAAAACTTTTGTTTATTTTAAAAGTATGTTTTTCCAGGACCCATCAGCTCCAAGTCAAATAGTTTCATTCTGGTTGTGGAGGGCACAACTCACAGTGGCCCATGTGAGGATTGAACCAGCAACCTTGTTGTTAAGAGCACTGCGCTCTAACCAACTGAGCTAACCAGCTGCCCCCAAGAGTCTCAACAGTATGTCCAACGTGGAACTGGCATTTTGAGGTTAACCTAAGAACAGCATACTTGTAAGAAAACAATAGCAATTCTCAAACAATCTCCTTAATACTGTTTAACTATCAAATTTATGCAATTAATAGTTGTCTGAATATGAAATTGCACCACTGTCATTTGAGCCATAAAGAAATACCTTACGGTCTAAACCAACCCAAATGCCATCATCAACTCTGTTTCTCTGAAAATAAGACCTAACCATAAAATAAACAGTAGCTTGACTTTTCAGGATGCTTGTAATATAAAAGAAGCCCTAATGCGTCTTTTGGAGCAAAAATTAATATAAGACCCGGTCTTATTTTGGGGGAAATACAGTAGGGCTTATTTTATATTACAAGCACCCTGAAAAATCATGCTAGGGCTTATTTTCCTGTTAGGTCTTATTTTCGGGGAAACACGGAATTTTGTCTCTACAGAATGTTCTTGAACTGAGAAGAATGCCAACTGAAAGAGAAGCAAGTGGGCCCTTAAAATCTCCATGTCTCTAAAACAAATGTCCTAAGCTCCTGAGTAGCCCTAAACAATTTTATGATCTGGGAATCTGTATATTCTTCTGAACTATTCAGGAAGTGCTGAGTGTTTCATTAGAAGGAAGCTGTTTGCATCTCATATTGTGTAGCTGGTGATGAGAAAGAAAATGAGTGACAAGTAACAAAGCGGACAGCTAGGACTTGACAGAGGGACAAGAACAATACAAAGAATGTGTCAGAAAAAAGACATTCTCAGAAGTTATCACTAGAAAGAAATACTGTCAATAAGCATTCATTGACTGACTTTGATATACAAAGCACAGGGTGTTTCGGAAAAGGCCTTTTAATTGAGCTGTGGGAGAAGCATAGTAAATCAAGCAAGAGAAAAAGACAAGATAAATCTGCAGACCTGATGTTTTTCATCCACTGATGAAGGAGTTTAGATAGATCATCTTAAGCTTCCTTGCCAGTTAAAGCTTTGTGATTCTTAAAGCATCATGCAGGGTAGAGTAATCCCATTGGGTAACCTAGTCATCTAATAGAGGGTTCCCAAACCAAAGAATCTTCTAGTCAGACTTACTACTTAGAAAAAATAAGCCTGGACTCAAACTAAATTGGGAAGCCTCAAATTTGTCTGTTGTCTTACAATCTGCATGCAAAGTAGTTTTGGTATTCCAAAATAATGGTCTCTGAAAAAGGTTGGCCAATTATTTTTAAAAATTTGACAAGCATTCTAAGGATACATGTTCATTTATAAATTATATCCATTACTACATTTTGCTGTATTATGAATATAAACCATGTACAAAAGTAGAAAGTAAAAAGATTTGATAGATAACTCTAAAAATGTGGAAAACAAAACTTAAAACATAATCCCATTTAAATTATGCTAAAGAAGAGAAAATACTTAGGTATAAACTTAACAAAATATATACAGGATATGTATGCTGAAAGTTACAAAATGCTGATAAAAGAAAACAAAGAAGAGCTAAATAAACAGAGAAACATACAATGTTTATAGAGTGGAAGATTCAATGTAAAAAAGGTGTTATTTTCCCCAAATGGACTAGAGGTTTAATAGAATTCTTGTCAATCCCAGCAAAGTTTTCTATAGACACAGACAAGAGAATTCTTAAATTTTTATGGAAAGGCACAGGATCCAGAATAGCTAAAACAATTTTGAAAAGAAAAATAAGTTTGGGGGAATTAGTCTGTCAGACGTTAAGACTTACTATGTAGCTAGTATAATGAAGAGAATGTGGTAATTGGCAAAATAGTCATATAGATCAGTGGAACGGAATAGAGAAGACAGAAACAGACCCACAAAAAGATGTTCAACTAATTGTTTATAAAAGCAATGCCATGTATGATGGATAGCCCTTTCAATAAGTGGTGCTGGAGCTTACAGATATCCAAAGGAAAAGGAAATGAATCTCTACCTATACCTCATACCTTATGAAAAAATTAACTCCAAATAAATCATGGACTTAAATGTAAAACTATAAAGCTTCTAGAAAACAACATACTATAAAATCTACAGAACCTAGGGCTAGGTGAAGATTTCCTAGGCTTGACATTAAAAGCACAGTTCATAGAGGGGAAATTGATAATTGGACCTAATCGAAATTAAAATTTTTACTCTATGAAGCTCATGAGAAGAGGGCGAAAAGACAAGCTACAACTGGGAGAAACTATTTACAAATCACAGATTCAAGAAAGGACTTGTATCTAGAATACACAGGACTTTCAAAGTTCAACAGTTTAAACAAAAAAACCAACAATCTAATTAGAAAATGGACAATAGATATGGATAGACATTTCATTGAAGAGAATGGCCAAGAAACACATGCAAAGATATTCAGCATCATTAGTCATTAAGAAGATGTAAATTAGAGTACAACCATAATGAGCACCTATCAGAATGGCTAAAATAAAAAAATCACGATAATGTCAAATGCTGATGAGGAAGGAGGGAAACTGGATTACTCACGCAGCACTGGCTAGAATGTAAAATGGCACAGCCCCTCTGGAAAATGGCTTTGGCAGTTTCTAATAAAATTGAACAGGTACCTGCCATATGACTCAGCAATAGCACTCCTGAGCAATTGTCCCAAAGAAATGAAAATTTTATATTCACATGAAGACATGAACAAGAACATTCAAAGCATCTTTATTAATAGCCAGCAACTAGAAACAATTCAAATGTCTTTCAGTGGGTGAATGGTTAAACAAACTGTGGTGAACCCATACCACGGAATACTATTGAACAATAAAAAGGAACAAATTATTGGTAGACACAGTGTGGTGGAAAGACTAATGTCCCTCTTCACCTCCCCCGCCTCCAAAAAAAAAAGATGTATACAGGTATGCCCTGGAGATATTGTAGGTTTGGTTCCAGACCAGCACAATAAAGTGAATATTGCAATAAAATGAGTCACATAAATGTTCTGTTTTCCCAGTGCATATAAACGTTATGTTTACACTATGCTGTAGTCTATTATGTGTTCAATAGCATTACATCTAAAAACATAATTTAAAAGTTCTTTATTGTTAAAAAATTCTGATTATCATCTGAGCCTTCAGCGAGTTGTAATCTTTGTGCTGGTGGAGGGTCTGGCCGCGATGTTAATGGCTTCTGACTGATCAGGGTGGTGGTTGCTGAAGGTTGGGGTGACTGTGGTAGTTTCTTAAAATAAGGCAACAATGAAGTTTGCTGCATCGATTGACTCTTCCTTTCATGAACAGATTTCTCTATAGCATGCCATGTTGTTTCATAGCATTTTACCCATAAGAACTTCTTTCAAAATTGGAGTCAATCTTCTGAAACCCTACTGCTGCTTTACCACCTAAATTTATGTAATATTCTCAATCCTTTGTTGTCATTTCAACAATCTTCACAGCATCTTCACCAGTAGATTCCATCTCAAGAAACCACTTTCTTTGCTCATCCATAAGAAACAACTTCTCACCCTTTCAAGTTTTATCATGAGATTGCAGCAATTCAGTCACACCTGCAGGCTCCACTTCTAGTTTTAGTTCTCCTGCCATTTCCACCACATCTGCAGTTACCTCCTCCACTGAAGTCCTGAACCCTCAAAGTCATCCATGAGGGTTGGAATCAGATTCTTTTAAACTTCTGTTAATGTTGATATTTTGACCTCTTCCCATGATTCACAAATGTTCTTAATGGCTCCCAGAATAGTGAATCCTTTCCAGAAGGTTTTCAATTCACTTTCCCCACATCCATCAGAGGAATAACTATCTATGGCAGCTATAGTCTTATCAAATGCATTCCTTAAATAGTAAAACTTGAAAGTTAAAATTACTCCTTGATTCATGGGCTGCAGAATGGATGTTTTATTAGCAGGCAGGAAAACAACGTTAATCTCATTGTACATCTCCATTAGAGCTCTTGGGTGACCAGGTCAATGGTCAATGAGCAGTAATATTTTGAAAGGAATCTTTTTTACTGAGTAGAAAGTCTCAACAATGGGCTGAAAATATTCAGTAAACCATGTTGTAAACAGATGTGCTTTCACCCAGCCTTTGTTCTTTCATTTACAGACACAAGCAGAGTAGATTGAGCGTAATTTTTAAGAGCCCTATGATTTTCAGAATGGCACTGGCTGCATTAGCCCCTAACAAGAGAGTCAGCCTGTTCTTTGAAACTGTTGCCTTCTTTCTAGCTATGACAGTCCTAGGTGGCATCTTCTTCCAATATAAGGATGTTCCATCTACACTGAAAATCTGTTGTTTAGTGTAGCCACATTTATTAATTACCTTAGCTAGATCATCTGGATAACTGGCTGCAGCTTCTACTTCAGCATTTGCTCCTTCATTTTGCACTTTTATGATGGAGATAGCTTCTTTTCTTAAATCTCATGAACCAATGTCTGCCAGCTTCAAACTTTCCTTCTGCAGCTTCCTCATCTCTCTCAGCCTTCATAGAATTGAAGAGAATCAGAGGTTTGCTCTGGATTAGGTTCTGGCCTAAGTTGTGCCTGGTTTGATCTTCTGTCCAGACCACTAAAACTTTCTCTGTATCAGCAGTAAGGCTGTTTCTCTTTCTTATTGTTTGTGTGTTCACTGGAGTAGTTCACTTTTAATTTTCTTCAAGAATTTTTCCTTTGCATTCACAACTTGGCTAACTGTTTGGCACAAGAGACCTAGCTTTTGGCCTTTCTCTGCTTTTGACATGCCTTCTTCACTAAGGATAATCCTTCCTAGTTTATGATTTAAAGTGAGAGATGTGTCACTCTTACTTTCACTTGAACATTTAGAGGCCATTGTAGGGTTTTTAATTGGACTAATTTCAATATTGTTGTGTCTCAGAGAATACGGAGGCCCAAGGAGAGGGAGGGAGACAGTGGAATATCCGGTTGGTGGAGCAATCAGAACACACACAACAAATATTGATTAAGTTCGCCATCTTATATGAGAGTAATTCATGGTGCCCCAGAACAATTACAATAGTGGCATCAAAGATCATAAGAAATGTAATAATAATGAAAAAGTTTGAAATATGAGAATTACCAAAACGTGATACAGAGACATGAAGTGTACAAATGCTGTTGGGAAAATGGATACTGATAGACTTGTTTGGCACAGGGTTGCCAAGTTGTAAAAAACACAGTATCTGTGAATAGCAATAAAGCGAAACACAATAAAATGGGTAGGCCTGTACTCTCTAATCCTGAAACCTGTGAATGTGTTACCTTTGTGGACCAAAAAGGGGCCACATACTAAACCTGACAAGCTCAGGGGAGGCCTGCCTGGCAAGTCCTCAGATGCTGAAATTACCACAAAGGATGGTCTGAACATAAAAATTCCTGAAAGTAGGTTTGACAGGTAGTCACATCCTAGGCCTGTAGCTTCCTTGACAAAGGTCAATCTTTACCTTAAGTGAGCCCGTCTATTGTCTTTTTGCATCTAAGATAGCATGCCCTTGGAATGTCAGAGTAATCCCTTTTTCTGGACCTCAAGGCACAACCCACTATACCAGAGCAGGAAACTACAGAATCCCTTATTGTTGTTCTTGTCCCCTAATTACCATCTCTCTGTGCTATAAAATGCTATTAACTATCCTATACCCACCAATGTAAAAGAAGTCTCTCTCTCTTTCTCCAATTTACTTTTATCCAATCCCAGAGATTTCCCTGCTTGGCTTTCTCCCACACCCTTAATCTACCATCAATGGATTTCATGTAACCCTCCTTCTTTGCTGCTAATATGTAAAATAAGTTGCAAAACCACCATTTTCTGGAGCATTTTTTCAATCTTAAATGTCTGAGCCACTTTGAGATTTGCTTCCTGGCAATTGTCATCAGTTTGACTCAAATAAACTCTTACAAGCTTTCTCTTAGGCTGGATGTTTTTTCGTCCACACCTTACGTAGCAAGGGCTCCTCACCTTCAGAACGTATATTGTTTTATGTGACTGTATTTGTGGTGATTTGGTACAACAATAGAAAACTAATATACATACATATGTGATACCTTGGGTTACTGCAGCTTCCAGACATTCTTTCAGCTTCCAGAGGCTGCCAGCATTCCTTGGCCTATGGCTCCCTTCTGGCAATTACATCTGTGGGGGCTAAAACAATTAATACTTTTCCTCCCACCTCCTAAATTCTTCTAGCTGGGCTAATAAATTAACAGAGACATAGTAACAGGAGAAAATAAAAATTTTAATACATGGACATGGGGAATTCACATAAGCATGAAAATTCCAAAGACCGTGAGGAAACTAAAGTATATATGACATTTTTGGACAAAGGAGAAAGGGAGGGGGTACAGGATATTAGATTTCAGAAGTGAGATTAGGCGATTTACGTGTAGTTAAGGAAGAGCTGAACATACATGGCAGGAAAATTGTTGCTAGGCAACTCAAACAAGGGAAGTCAGGGTATCTAGCTAACAGGCTAATTAATACCCATTAGTCTTCCTGACTAATGCTAGGGTGAAGATTCTTCAGGCTCCCTTCCTAAAGCTGGGTTTTCTGTCTGAGTCTCTTGGGCAGGAAAAGGGGGAGGGTCAAAAGTTCTTTCTGAATCTTGTTTCTTAATAAACACTTAAAATCAGTATCCCAAAAAGGCAGCTTCAAGGTGGCAAAATTTTGGTTCCCTTCACATCACTCTGACTTCTGCAATGTGCAGATTGCATGTAGACATGTGAGGACTCTGCTGTCACCTGTGGTGGCACTGGCACACTTCTCAGGATCTCATGTACCAAGTCCCATGACCATGTCACGTGTAGACTTGAGAGGTCATCAGCTTTAATTAAATACTATTAATGCTTAATATCCTTTTCATTTTCAAAAATATAAACAGTTAGTTATAAATCAAAGTTCTAACATTCTCTCTCTGTGCCTCACTTGATTGCTGTGTACCCTGAGGTCACGGGCCCCCAGCTGAAGGCTACTCACTGCTCTCAACAACCAGTATTGAACAACTCCTTACATCTGTGCAGCAATGAACAAGGTACAGATTGTTGTCATAGTGTTTCATTTTATAGAATTGTTAATTCCATACAAACAACACTGCAAGGTAGATACAGTTTCCATTTTGTAGGTGAGATATCTCAAGCCAAAGAAGTTCAGGAACTTGAGGAAGGCCAAAGCTGAAAAACTGCCAACTAAAGACCTGCAATCTTACAGCCGCCTCCCAGTTCCTCTACAGCAGTGAGGGGGCTTCTGGGTAAAGAAGGACCAAGGATCCAGGAGAGAGCATCCTCAGTCTTTGGGAGACAGCAGCACTCATGGCAGTGAAAGCAGACAGCTTGGTTCAAAATGCAGAGTAATGTCACAGTAATTCCTGAAACAGAAACTGAGTTCCTCATAATCAGAGCCTCTGCATGACCAGCGCCACGTCCAGTAATAAAAATCACTAGGGCTCGAAGAAGAATTTGGTACTATACAATAAAGAACAGCTGTATTGTTCTGAGCACATTTTCTTTCCTTGAGGTCACAGATAGTTCTAGGGCTTTTTCCTATGGCTTTTTTTTTTTTTTTTGGAGAGGACATTGCAAATGATTGTGATTCCCTGACAGACATTCTTCCCAAATGGTTCAGAGAACTCCCAGGGACACAGATGATTTGTATTCATTGGGGAGTCCTCATAGAGAAAAAGCCTTGGTGCTAGTGTCCTTCTGATAAAGGGAACAAATGCATTCATGACACAAGCTTGTGGAAAATCAGGGAAAAGCAGATGTAATTATATGGAGAATCATAAGACATAAACTCGAGATAATTTGGAACAGCATGACTGAGCAACAGAGCAATATGGAAATTGGTAACTGATAAACAGTGGTAGCTGGGTCAACTTTTGAGAGGTGATTTGAAAAGTCTAATGGACACATTATCTTAAAGGCGTGTAGTGATGTTTAGCTCCAACACTGACTTACCTTAATATTTAATTGAATGCTAATTTTGGCTTCATGCTTCATTTTATATATTCAATCCATGGGGTTGGACACAGTGACCTTTAGATTGCTAAGGAATAAATTAATTAGACCTGTAAATGGCTTTAAACTGCCAGTAGTAAGAATCAAATATTTGAAAGAGTCTCACTAAGATTATGGCTTGCAAAAAGTATAAAGGTTTCTGTTTGCTGCAATAATTAACCATTTACAAGAGTTGCATATGCAAACCAAATCTCCTTACCGATTTACTTAGAAAATAACATTGAGGTCACATTACATTAGCAAGGGCAAGTGGAAAACAGAGTTAATTACCTCGATACTATTTGCTAAACAAATGTTGCTTCAATTATCTGATTCTTCCCAATGGGACTTTTGGGGTGTGAATGATCTGAATTGCATTGTTACTGAATTTTCCTTTGTTAGACCAGACAAAGTCTAAGAGTCAGAAACCCAAATTTTTCTAGAGGACTTTCTGTGAGTCACTATACAGCTAAATTTGCCAGAATGTGTGTGACTTATAAACTGACATGTTATCCAGATATTTGACTAGCTTCTTAACTTACCAGTTTTATAAATAAAAAAAAAAGCTGAAATGGTCAAAATACAATTTGCATAATGGTCAACAATTCATAGTTATAATTATAGGAAGATAAAATAGCATGTAGGAAGCAGGCTGAACACACACACTATTGTTAGATTTTTTTTTTCTCACCGCAATAATATTATAATAGTTCTGGGCCTCCCAATTTCATGGATTTGAAAAATTTAGAAAACATTTGGTTTTAGATCTATACACAACAAACAACTGGGAATACAGTTCAAGAGGAAATCCCTTTGAACCTGGGATAATTTACTTTTATTTTTCAAGGGCTTTTGTGTTGAGGATGCCTGAAAGTTTTAAAGCGAGTTAGGATTCAATATTTATTTAATCAGGTGCTGCCTACTCACCAGTCATTAGGCCCATGCTATGAATTTATAGCTAATTTCCCTATCCTCAGATAGGAAAAAAGTTTTCCAATTTGTGTTTTTGTGTATGTGTGTGTGTGGGGGGGGGTTGGTTGTTTGTTTTGTTTTTTGTTTTTGCTTTTGTGTAGGTTCTAGGCCCTGCTCTGAATTTTCTGATTGAGCAATTTCGTGAGTGTAACCCTGGAATCTGTATTTTTTAAAAAAACTTTCCGGGTGGTTCTGAGATTCAACTGTGGAAACCACTGATCCTAGTTCAGCCTCTTCACTTTGGACGTGTGGAACCTACACTTGCCTTGTCCATGAGAGAGGAGAGGCCATGCTCTCTGACTGCTCTTTCTTTTATGCTTTTCACTAGGCCAACTGCTGAGGAAATCCTTTCTATTCGCCCTGAATGTGAATTCAGAGGGAGAGGAGGGGAGAATGAACTGACACTAGGGATTGTTAATTCTCCTTCCCTGGGAAACATTAAAACCAAGAGAAAAGTTTAATTGGCAGATAGTGTAATAAATGAAATCCTGTCTGGAAATAGGGAAATGCATTAGATAACGTGGTAATAATATCTCTTCTAACGCTCTTACTCCAAGTTTCGGTAATTTAGTAACAAAAGGAACTCATTTACACTCGTTCACTTTGTTTTAACATGCTTTCCCCCAGAAGTTTCTACAAATGGAAGAAACTTACTTTCCTCCTCCTCCTTCCTACTTAGCTTTTCTTATCTGGAAGGATAACTACACTGTAAACTCTTACATTTGCAAAAACCTACCCTTCCCTGCCTTTGGTGCTTAACACTTTTAGATCAAATTTACCCTGAAGAGCAGGGCTTGCAGCTAGTTTAGCACAAATGCAACAGCGCCACCTTGTGTCGCATTCCTGGGAGAATTTACCTCTTGCAGGACAAAAGCTTGAGTGAGGAGGGGCCAGGACTGAGCAGCTAGGCCTCTTCTCACTACTGAAGGGAATACTGGCTCCTGGCTCCTTGAAAAACTCCGTTCACTACTAGCCTACAATTCTCTCTCATATATATATATATATATATATATATATATATATATATATATATATATATATATATGTATACATATGTATACATATATATACATATATATATTCTAAGAGGTAGTTGAGAAATGGAAAAACCTAAGTAACTATATATTAATAAAAGCCTAGGCAAACTCGATGCTTTGATAAGTATTTTAAAACGAAAAGGTACAGTCAATTTTAATTTCAAGATACTTGAAGGTAAATGTGCATTTAACATTACTGAGGATTTAACACTTTCAAGATTCTCCCTTATTTGGAGAGGTAGCTTTTACATAATATATTTGCTTATGAAAGGGAGAAAAGGATTTTTCACAAAACTTCTCTCATAATAGTTCTGCTATGGAAAATATGGGTAAAAGTTCTAGTATGGGCAAAATCTTTATTTCCCAACAGAGTTATAGAGTTTTATTTATATTTAATTTTTCTATGGGACAAGCTGAGAAAATAACATATGAATATCAACGGGGGCCTAAATAACTATTCTTAAAAGACATCAACATAGAAATATTGCTCAACCAAACGAGTACATGTCTGATCTCTTCACCAGAAACAACATAGTTAATTAAGGAAAATTTTTTTCAGTTGCAATACAAAATGTCAAGATTAGTATAACAAATTAGCAAATCTTTGTTCATGAACTCATCTGGAAAATTGAATTTGAGGCATTATAGTGTACATGATTATTGGATGAAAAGTTACAGGATTAGGAAGTAGCAAATCAGGCCCTTCTGGGTCTGGTCATGCAGAAAATCTTACCCAGAAAGCCCCATAGAAGTCTCAGTAATGTCACTTTTATTTGTGAAAGGAGGGTTTTCTAAGGTTATTTTTCATTTTTGACCCAGTCTTTAAACACTTATTGTGCTGAGATTATAACTGAATAACGACTCTATAAATAAGAAAAAAGTATTGTTTAATTACCCATGTTCTTTCTGGTGAAAAGATCACACAAGTGGCATATTTGGTTGGGCAGTATTTCTATTTTTTGGATGAAAGTTTTTCTATTGTATATGCGAATGAAATTATGGATTTGTAGTTATGAAGTGCACAGTACAATTTTAAAGACACTCGTAATGTTCAAGTGTTAATCATGAACTTGGTGGACATTCAACAAGTATCAATGGATAAATATGAGGAAAATGCTTTTCTTTGCTTCGAGCAAAGACACCCTCAACCCTCCCGACTAGTCATTGGTCTACTAATCACAATCCCTTGACTTCTTTTTCTACCCACTGCTAGTGCTCTGAATATAGAATGGTTCAGTCCGTCCCCCCAGCCCTTCATTCAGGGCGACTCCCCACCAAAGGACACCCATCAGGAACAGAAGTTGCCTCAAACCCTCTCCCTTTCATTAGACTGAAATTTTATCTTATTCCAATGCCTTCCCTACTTAGCTGAGAATTCCTTTGTAAGCCCCTCAAATTCAAATACAGTCAGCCCTCATTCACCAGTAAAGTCTCCATTACCCAGGTGGTGTGGCTCAGTGAGTTCAAGTGCAATTTAAATTAATTCAAGTAAAACACAAATAGGAAAGGAAATCTTAAATAACTGGATGGACGGATGGATTAATGAATGTTTGATTCAACCAGTGGCTAGAACTCTGACAAAACATCCATGCAAATCAAGGAGATGGTGGCAGAGCCTAAAATGCCCTGTCATTTGACTAGTGAATTAATATGTAGAAATTCCTTTGGAATACTCATGTAGTAACTGAGTCCCTCAAGCTTATCGGCAAGTTTGCTAGAGAAAATCCAACTTCTGTTTCAACGCAGAAGATTTGACCTACTTTTCTTCATACCTAAAGGCAATTTTCAGAAAAATTGAAAACATTTCTCAAAGGTCAAACATTTCAGATTTAAATATTTTGACCAAGTTGTAAAGTTTGAGCCTGTGGCGGGGGGAAGGACGATAAATGTGGTCAATGTATATATCACTCACAGCACATACCGGAAATCACAACAGTTGTTGGATATAGAAAGCGGTGTGGAAAAATATTAATAACTACACAAATAACAAAATGATTGCAAATATGGTAAGAACAATGAAGAAAAACTCAGTTGAAGGCACAGCAATACACTTCGCTCCTGTATAGGTCTAGAGCAGGGGTGTCCAAACTGCGGCCCATGGGCCAACTGCGGCCCACAATCCATTGTTAATTGGCCTGCAGCAAATTCCCAAAATATATTTAGTTTATTTAAATAAACCAGGTGAGGCAATAGGTACTTCACCTCGAGTGAGTGGCCCGGCTGTTTGTGTATTTTACGCATATGGCCTTTGGTGAAAAACGTTGAAAAAAGTTTGGACACCCCTCATCTAGTGCAACAAAACACATCTTCTTTGTGTGGGTTTGACTACTTCAAACACACTTCTGGGGTGCCCTGAGGTAGATATCAATGCTATGGGACATGGTGAAGTGGACATTAGGAGAAAAATATTGACAAAGAGTCCTAATTCTCAATGTAAATTGTGGGGCAAAAAAAAAAAAAAAAATCCCCATAACTTAAACTCCACTTTTGGAGAAGGCCACAGATCCGTGGCAAGCTTCCATGGAGTAAAGAATAGCTTGCTTGTTTTCAGAAGAAAGGCGGGAAAAGTGCCTAGAACCACACCCATTAATGATATCAACAATTTCCAGGAGGCTTGCCCATAAAATGGTGCCTGTGAGGCTGGACAGAGAAAGCGTGATTACAGCCTCACCCAAGGTCAGCCCTGTGCCATGAACAGACAGAACCTTAACATCATTTTATAGAAGATTTCAATCCTCTCATTTCCCTCCGCACAGGCCGAACTCAAATGCTAACTTTGACTTTCCTTTGGGCTCCTGCTGTGGCCACACCCAGGGCTCCAGTAAAAAGAAAGCTGGATCTTTTCCAGGAATCACCAGTCTTGCTCAGACGAAATGCGTGATGCCAGGGTGAGGCAATCTTGTTATGAAGCAACCTTGATTTGCAGGAGAAGACAGAGTTGGAGGGGCTGTGCTTTTCAGTATCCTCTCAGCAGTGAGGAAAGTCAAGCATTACTCAGCGAGGCTCTAAGTGGACACTTCAAATCACGCTAAAGTCTGCGCCATTGCAGTGCTACACAGGAACTGAAAACAAATAAGGTGTCACTGCGAAACTGCAGTGAACTCTGTAATTTTGAACCCTGAGCACCTATTCATGCTTATCCAGCTGAGAGCTTATGTCAGGGAAGCTGGAGCTATTGGAATGGAGCAGGGCTGGTTCCATCCAATTTGACTTCACGGGCATCTAAGTGAAAATTTGCTCTACATCGTCAAGGCTCAAGTGACAAAAGACCCTGCAAATCTACATTTCTAATCCCTTGGTGAATATTTCTAGCTTAACAAAGTGTAAGGTGCATTGTTTGTCGTAGATGATCGCTTCCATAAAATACCCTGCCAGGCCGTTCAGGTCCCACCTCTTCGTGCGGCGTGCACCTTGCCCTTGGTTTGCAGAGGGTGCCCTCACTGAGTGCTGAGTGCCCCTAGCACAGCCGCTCAGCAAGTGCACACTTGGATGTCTACTGAGTGTCCCGTTTATTTTGACACAGAGAGTCAATTTTACCCTTTTAGAAACTGACTTTGTTTTGTTTCCTACTTAAAAGTTTTAAACCATTGTGGGGACAAAGCCCCAAAAAGCAGTTTCCAGGCTCTCGGCCTCACATAGAAAGGTGCTGGCTTGGGTAGTAAATGGCCATCAACTGTGATCAGATGGCCAGCAGCTGTGGCTAGTTGGCCGTGAGCTGTAACCCGTAAGCCATTGGCCACTAATATAACTGCCGTGGCTATGCTAGCAGAGAGAGAATGGGGGCTAGCAAGAAGATGGTGGCTGGCAAGCGCGGACTGCTGTTAGGACGGCGGATTGCAAATTATGTAGATCCTGCTTCCTTTGTCTCCAGCCCAGCCACCAGTGAGAATATATTGGTTTGACTCCTCTATCTATGGCTCCATGGGTGTTCCTTTTTGGCCTTACCGTGTCCTGCGTTCTTATGTGGGGAGCAGGACCAGAGACCCGGCCTGACTCCCGGCACGACAACCATGCATACAAGTAGCACATTATTTTAATTATGAAATGCTGATATGATATTTCATTCCTTTTGTTAGTGTTCCGCTGAGAAATGGCAAGATCGCGGGCTGCGGTCTCCACTGGATCAGGATTCAGACCCTACTTCGCACACTTATGAGCTGTGTAATTCTTAGCAGTTTGCTTGACCTCTTTGAACTTCAGTTTTGCTCATTTCTAAAATTGAACAATTATAATAATACTTTGCACAAAGTAAATATTTAATGTGGTAAGAGATGCCAGCTGCCTAGCACAGTATGTCTAAGGTGCTTAATAAGTGACAGTCACCAGCAGAAGCGGCAGGAGTAGTAGCAACAGGGATATTAGGCATGACATGTTTCTCCCTGCAAAAGACTGGTAATGATAAGACGGATCGTCACATCATGTCCTCGTACGGTATCTCAGCATTTCTGGCATGGGAAACAAACAGTACTCAATAAGTACCAGTTGACATGTACTGACGTGAATGCGATGGGTATCAATACATTTGCCCAGTTAGAAGAACGGGACAGAAACCTAGGTCACTGACTGTTCTCAGGAGTGAAACACGTTACACAGACAGAGCACTTCATTAGAAATATAGAAGTCGAACTTCCTCTTGGACAAAGTGTTTGAGTTGCTTTAGGGTGAGGAGGGGAGGGGAAGGAAGAGAACAGAGAGAGAAGGAAATGAAGCAGAACCATTACAACAGGATAAAAGAACAGGTCAAAGGACTAACGAGAAGGGAACTTAGATTTGCTGAGTGTGCTATGTTAGCATCGTAGCCAATACCCTCACTCTTCCCTGAACTGGAATTCCTGGTAGCCTTGGAGAGCTGAAACTTGCCCGAGGTCCCACAACCAATAAACGGGAGAACTGAAAATTATCCTCTGGGCTGTCTGCCTTCTAGTGTGGGTCCATTCAGGTCTGGGCTGCCACCCTCTTGTATCAGAGAGCTCAGGATTGTTATTCTATGCCAATTCATCCTCCAGCTGTCACCCTGCCCTTCACATAAAGGGATGTATAATTTATCATTCAAAACAGGGCTCGTTGGAAAGTGAAGGAAAGAGCTATTGATAATTTCTCTAGGATTATAGGCCAAACTGGAACGCTCTTGGGTAAAACTGGAAATTTGATCATACCAACTGGAAAGAGTTGTCCACACTCAAATTCCTCAGCTCTCAGGGACTAATAGCTCATGAGAATGGCTGCTCATTCTCTAAGTGGCTCTTGATAAAATCACCAGAGACTCCCCTGTTCTAAATCACAAAGGCATTTTTAGTCCTCATTTCACTTGACTTTTCATTACATTTTATTCTAGTGGTGATTTCCTCTCTGAGACTCTATCCTCTTGGCTTCTGGCATACAACACCTAGGTATCTTCCTGTATCTTCAGTTTTTCCAACATGTTATCTTCTATCCAGCTTTTAAATACTGGAGTTCCTTTAGGCTTGGTCAGAGAGCCCTTTTCTTTCTTTCTTTCTCTCTTTCTTCCTTTCTCTTTCTCTCTTTCTCTCTCTCTGTCTCTGTCTCTCTCTTCCTTTCCTTTTTAATCTAATTTGTTTTTATATGCTCTTTTTTTTGGGAACTTCATCTATTCTGATAGCCTTCATAAAGCACCTGTAATTACCAACACATTTATATTCCTAGTTCAGATCTTTCTTCTGAGCCCTAGGCCAATGGTTTACTCAGCATTGCTACTTGGATATTTAACAGGTACTTTAACCCCAGTAAGGCCAAAAGTCATCTCTTCCTTCTACCCCAGCAACTCAATTTTCTCTCTGATAACCATCCATCCAAGTGTATAAGTATTAAACTTCCTCCTCTTCCTCACCCACCATATAGCATTGATCATCCAGCAGTGTTAAGAGTACCTTCTAAATTGTTGCCACGCAGCAGCCTACCCGTCTGTCCTTTCGTACCTGCCCCTAAAGAAAGGAGAGTCTGTGAGACGGGTCCTTTCAGGGACTTTGCTTCACTTTTGTGCTTACACCTTATGTCTCCCTATTAGGCCCCAAAGGATGGCTGTTTAGTCAATGACGGGTAAGATTCCTCAAGGAAGGAACAACCTAAGCCAGTCACAGTCACATGGGGGCCATCTGGAGAACTCATGGGGTTGATAAAGATGGGCACAGCCCCTCATCTTCCCTGGCTAAGGAGAGCCTCTGCCTCTGTGGCTGCATTCCTTCCCACAACCTGCAGGGGAAGAAATTCGATGATGTGATAATATCAGTTCTCCATCTATTCATATGCATAAAGGTTTTGTCCCTTGGGGAGGTATATATATCCTGAGACTTAGGGTCTGCAGTCAAGGGTGATTGGTTTGAATCAGTTTCCTATTATAATGTATGAAACTCACAGATCTTGAGATTAACAAGCTTTACTTCTTCATTTGTTAATCAATAAAAGCTATGCGTTGGCCCTATTCAGGGCTCAGTCCTTGAGGTTGGAGTCCCTTGGCCTCGACTGCACTCTATTCTTGGCTACTGTCTTTCTTAACCCTGCGCCACCCTCCTTGCTTCCCACAGCTCTTGTTGCACTGGACGCGACACTAAATGGCCACCTCTTTTCATCTCTTCTGCTACCATCCCAGTCCAAACCAACATCATTTCTGTCCCCAGTTATTATAATGTCTTCTAGACATTTTATCCACATCCACTTTTGCCTCTCTGTAATTATCACCCTGCAACATCTGAGCCTCTCTTGCTATAACTTACCCCTCTTCCCGCCTCTTTCTTCAGCTCAACTAATCAATCAGATCCTCAAACATTCTACCACGTTCCTTCTTGCTTTAGAAGTTTAGAATGTTCTTCATACTGGATAACTTATTCATCCCCCAGGTGTCAGATTAGATGTCCTTTCTTCAGGGAAGCTTTTTGGAACCCCTAGACTAGGTTGAATCCCCTGTCAAACATTTTCATGGCTCCCTGTAATCTTCTTTTGAAGCCCTTAGGAAAATTGTACCAATCATGCCTGTAGCTCAACATACTTCTATTAGATATTGACATTATTCACATGGTCTTGAGCAGGTCCCACAGCATCATCAAAAGCCGTCATTAGCATCCAACAGGCAGGATGGAACAGATACCCATGATTTAGTCATTTCACTGGTTCACTCATTTTGAACTTGACGTATGAGACAATGACTTGCGGTGGGAAACTGGTGACCTGACATAGGGCAAGAGCAGATAAAAATGCTGTGAAGGCCTCCTAAATGTTCATCCCAAGCTCCTTCTCTGGTCAGATGAAACAGAAGCAGGTAGATACAGGGTGCTGGTAAGACAATGGAGAAATCAGACAAAGCATGGTTCACGCCAGAACTGAACTTGGTATCAGTTCTCCTGATACCAAGTAAGATCAGGAGAACTATCAATGGAAGTGCCTTGTACAATAATGGGCAATGAAGTGTATGAAGAAATGACAAAAGTGGCTGCAGAGCCCAAATCTTCTCTGTCACACACAGCTGCATGATTCTGTATCACGCATAATGATACCATTAAATATAAAAGGTGGCAATGTGCCTACACAAGATATAACTTTAAAGTAATAAAGCAGGCATCATGCACAGTTTGTGGAATTCTGTCTTATTACTCCTTATATAGCTATCGCCATGTGAATTATTAGTTTTAGTAGCATAATTCACCTCATCACTTGTATTTTATATTCCTGATACTCCTAAGTACTTTAAAAACTCATCTGTGAGCAATTAAAATGCACTTTTATATTTGTAAATCACATATTCTATTAAAAAGCACTTTAAATGTAGTGATATGCCATAAAATATTCAATTTACATGTCAGGTTTATAGCTCTCAAAGATTGCGATGGTGTATAACTTGTGCTTTGATTTGATGCCAGTGTTCTTTTCCCCAGAGTTTATTCTTCTGGGCTATCCAGTAATGTTAGAGCATTTCTATCAAAACTTCACTGAGCCTCTCTTAAAGGGGCTTCCGGCATTGGGAATGGAGTTCGGTGGATGCTGATGGGTTCCCGAATGAAAGCTGCACTTAGCAGATCTGAGAAAAGTAGGTCTGGAGCATGGTAAAAAGTGAAGTGAAGATGGGTCCCAGGAGGAGGTTACCCCACAAGACCGTGAGCAATGAAGCGCAAGATTACTCCCTGAGTTGTCTCTGCAAAACCAAGTACTCTGTGAAGGGTAGAGAGCTGTTCGTGGGTTTTTGAGTTCACACCTAACTGGACAGCTAACCTGTTAACTAAGGCAAAGAGACCTTGGAGAAAACTACAATTTATTTTATGACTATTGAGCTGAAAATAACTGTAGAGGTCATTGTTCAGCCTCCTTTAGAGTATAGATTTTAAAATTAGAGCTTAGATACATGGAATTATCCTGGCTCTTGATGGAAGCCATAGAGCAATGATTTTTCGGGAGATGCGCAAAGATTAGTCATCTTAGTCATCATTTTCTTCAACACTCAGTTGAAGAAACTGATATTATTTGAACAGGTTAAGAGAAAACTGAGAGATGATCTCATCACAATTAAAATATGCTTCTGATATATGTGATGTCAGTAATTAATGAACATATAACATGCAACATTTTATTGAACAAGGATGATTTAAGAGAATACAAGCCAGCTTTATCCTTTATCACTATTCTCTTTTAAACTTCTTGTTTGAATAGTTCTCTACTTTCTCCTAGATGAAATCTTAGGAAATTACCATAGTTCTTCCAGTCAGGTGTAATAATGATAAAATTACAAACTCTCTTTCAATGTAAAATATCCCCTGTCCTCCAGCTCATGTTGGCCCAGGCCATTTATTTCTCTACCTCTCCAGAGTTCGTGGAGGCAGAGATTGGGCTACACGAGGCCTAGAATGGTCTGCCTTGGCTGATACGGTTGTGATCTGATATTAATACTCTCTGAATATGGCAGATTCCAAACGCTTATTCTTTCTTTGTGGGCTGCGTGCTGGGTTTTTTGTAGACCCTCTCTCCCGTTACTGGGGCTCTGTCCCCTACAGCCCCCTCCTCTGGCTGCCTGCGGATACCTTTCCCTTCAGTCCCCTGCTTCCTCTGCTGGTCACCTCAGCCCTTTTAAAAGATGTGCTTGGATAAAATCCCTTTAAAAAGGACCCAAGACTGGCTCTATCCCATAATTCACTCCTGAAAATTCAAGGTGTCTTTCCTTGCCCCATCAAACTCTGGAAGTGCAAACTATCTCTTATGTATTTGTGGCTCTTCCCTTGACGCTCAGGCAGGGAAGCCTGCCATCTTAACTCGTCAGGTTTGAGTCCTGTACTATTTCTGCGTTCCTCAACTTGTAGGGAATGAGTGCCATGCTCTGAGTGGTTGTGCTGAAATGGCATTTCATCAGCCGGAATGGAAGCAAACAGCCTTTCCCTGTCATTAGGGTGAGCTCAAGATGCACAGCACACGGACGACACTCGGAAATGGTCCTTAACATAGCGAGTCTTTCTCTCATAGGACAGCACTATGCGGTGGGCTAGTGTTGGCTGGACCTATTTGGTAATTGCTTAGCATGTGTCCAACAGCTCAGGATGTGGCAGCACCTGGCACCTACCTGTTTGCTCTCCATCTTCAGGGTCTCTATTGAAACTAAGACAGCAGGAGGCGGTTTAACATCCTGTTATGCACAGGTGACCTGAAGCCATGTCACCGCCATACTCCTTGTGGGAGCAGAGTTCTAAAGATGTCCCTACAAGATCCCTATCTGTGGTTATTCAATCAAATACCCATCTAGGTGCTGCTGTGAAGACACATTGCAGAAGTAAGTAAGGTTACTAATCAGCTGACCCTCAAATAGGGGAATGTTCCGGTATAGGCAGTGTAACCACTTAGAACCAGAAGAGGAAGGTGGAACAGTTAATGGAAGAGATACAACAGAAGAGGAGAGCAGGAGACACGAAGTAGAAAGGGAAGTCAGGGTGATTCAAAGCAGAAGAAGGACATGACCCACCACTGCTGATTTTGAAGCTGGAGGAAGTGGGCCATGAACCAGGGAATGAGGGCAGCCTCAGAGTTTGAGAATGACCCCAGACAACAGGCAGCGAGGAAAAAGGGACCTCAGTTCTACAGCCACAAGGAACTGCCACTAGCAGCTCTGCCAACGGCCTGAACAAGTGTGGAAGCAGATTTCCCCCCAGAGCCTCCCAATAGAAGCCCAGATGACGGACACTTGGATTTCAGCCTTGTGAGACTCTCAGCAGAGAAACCAGCCAAGCCAACCTGGGTTTCTGACCCACAGATATCCATAGACATCTCCACATGATGATTGTGTATTGTGTTAAGCCCCTAAGTGTGTGATAATTTGTTGTAAAAGCAATAGGAAACGAACGCACACCTTCACCCTGTTGTCACTGGCCACAGGCATGAAGTATCTCGGGCTCCCCTCGTCCCCATAGCTGGTGCGAGTCCAGAGACAAATGTTCGAGGCCTTTTACTGGATGTGATTGGGGCAGAGAGGTGATGAAGGGAATGAAAGGTTTGACATACCTGAAAACCCACAACAGTGAGCAGCAACAAAATACTTTATATTTCTCCAATTTAAAAATGATTTGCTGCTGCAGCCTCCTGAGTTCTTAAAACAAAACAAACAAAACTTGTGTGTTCAATGCTTTCTCTTTGCTTGTTCAATGTACTTGGTAAGGACCGCGCTTCCTGTGGCCCCACTTCACACCCTGATCTGATGAAGCTCAGGATTAAGGGGCAGAGAAAGGATGGAAAGTGGTTGTGGACATTGGATTGAGAGGCTAGAATTTTAAAGAAGAAAAATCTTAGGAATGGACAAAAGAATCATAGAAAGGACAGTGGATCATGCAAAGGCTTTCCAGAAAAAGTAGGTTACCTGAGACATGATTTCTTGCCTAAACCGTTCTTCCCACTGTGCTACCCAATCTGAAATCCTTAAACCATTCTAGGCAGAAATGACCATTTAATCTGAAACCCACAAGATGTGGCCATTTTGGAGGTGTCACACGAGACGCATGTGTCAGTGAGCACCGAGCTTTTTTTATGGATGAGGGAAAACAAAGCCATCCCCACCGTCTATATGCATCTGGTTCCCTCTGATGGGGACCCGTCTCCTCACCGCTGGAAGAGCAGGTTGGTTGGGCATCAGGGAGGATTTGGTGATTAGCCAATTCCCAGGGAAGCGGTCAACTTTTCAAAGCTTTCTTACACTTTACTTTGGGCTAATTAGTAACCAGGACAATTGCCTTCCTCTCCCTCTCATGTTAGACATCTGAAAATGCAGGAATAAATTAGGAAGCAATTTAAAAGTAGCCAGGAAACTAAAACTCAGTTTTTTCAACACAAAATGTAAGCATTTCAAAAGAAAACATTTTGAGGATCATCGTGTTGCTAATTTCCTGTTAACAATATGATAGTTACTGAAACATCATTAAAGGACTGGGGATGGGCAAACTCTCTTTCTTGGCAGTGTGCTTGCACCTGAAATAGCTGTATCAAAAGACGTGTGAACTCAGACTGTCTGTAGCTTCCATATCTTAATTATACCTCCAAACTTGAAGTAGGAAGACAATAATAGAAAATATTTTAAAATAGAGGGTGTTTATGGAGCATGTTAAGGAGAAAGAGTCCAGAGGAGAAGGCTTACAAATAAAAGTCAGAAATAGGAGTGAACAGAACAAGCATGACATTTTGATTCATCTTTCACTGTATCACTCCGTGATTACGATTTGGCCACCCATTTCGTGAAAGTCTCCACAAGGAGCTTTTATAGAAAATAAAGATGGAAACAACAAAGTAACCCTGCCTACTGGCCTTTGTAATTTAAGATTGTTCCCCAAAGTATGTTATTGAAGGTCCTGCCCAGCAAAATTTCCTATGACTCAAACTCCGGGATTATTACCACTTCCTTTGGGAAGCTCTTGGCAGAATAATAGCCTTTATTATTAGGAATGTTGTTTTGAAGGTCAGCCAGATTTTCTCATTGTTCAACTGAATCCAAGATTTTGGCTATAATTTTCCTGACCACTCCCAAACAAGTGCTTTCTTTCAGTATGTGTGGATAATGCTTCACGTGTCATCTAGCCCTTGCCGCAGTGCAGCATCCAAAGACGTACTCGTTGAATGAGTATTTCTAAATGATTGGATGGATGAATAGATGAGTTCTTCTCTAGCAGATGCTTTGGATTCCTCAGTGCGCCCTTTGAAGGTCTTTGGTATGGAGTGGTATTTGATGGGGAAGGAGGTGGTGAGGCATCTCCATGCCTGCCCACAGTTCAGCGAGGATCCATTGGGGACATGATTTGGAACAATGACAACATATTAGTTTGCCAGGGCTATTGTAGCAACGTACCACAAACTGGTGGCTTAAACAATAGAAAGTTACTGTCTCGTGGTCAGGAGGCTCAAAGCCCAAGATCAAGGTGTCAGCAGGGTTGCTTCCTGCTGGAGGCGGTGAGACTCTGTTGTTCCTGCTTCTTTCCTAGCATGGCTGAAACCTTTTGACATTCTTTGGCTGGTAGATGTGTTACTCCGATCTCTGCCTTCATCTTCACGTGGCGTTCTCCTGTGTTCATGTCTGTCTCCAGATTTCCCTTTTGTAAGGACACCGGCCATGTTGGACTAGGTGCCTACCTCAGTATAATCTAACTTAATTTAACTAATTACATTTGTAACCTATTTCTAAATAAGATCACATTCTGAGGTACTGTGGGTTAGAACTTCAACATATGAATTTTGGGGGCACATAATTCAACTCATAAAAGATAGGAATCATTCTTGATGCCTCCTTCTTCCCTATTCTCCCATATCCGGTCACCAGAACAGTCTACTTTGCCTCCTAATTAATTTTAGGATCCATCGACTGTTCTCCCTCTGTGCTCTCGCTTCTCTAGCCCACGTTTTCATGATCTCTTGTCTTGATTACTTCGATAGACCCCTAATTCATCTCCCTGCTTCCAATTTTGCCATGTTCTAATCTACTCTCCACGCTCTGTACAACATAATAGTTTTAAAAGGCAAATTTGATCATATCACTCATCCCTTAAATCTCTCAGTGGATTTGTGCTGGTTCTACAAGCCATCTCCTATCAGCTTCATATCCTGCTTTCCTGTCCTGCACCTGTTCATTCTCTGCTTCCCAATAATACTGCATCTTCTTTCCGTTTCTCCAGTCTACTACACTCCAGCCTATCTCAGGGACCCTGCACGTGCTGCTTCCTGCCTGAGATGCTCATTGCTTCTTCCTGACTTGGGGAACGCTCTACCCTTCCAGTTTCAGCTTAGATTTCATTCCTTAGGGAAGCCTTTTCTATACCCCACAACAGGTTGAGTTTCCATTATTTTACTTTCATGGCACATTGTAAGTCACCATTTTAGTACTTACCAAACTTGGTTGATTTTTTAATAAGTATTTGTTTAATTAAACTCTCTGCCATAGATTGACTATTTCTGTACCCCAAAATTCATATGTTGAAACCTAACCCCTACTATGATGATTTTGGAAGTGGGGCCTTTGAGAGGTGACAAGGTCATGGGATTAGTGCCCTTAAAAAAGATACCCCCACAAAGCTCCCTTGCCCCTTCCACCATGTGAGGACATGGAGAAGATAGCTGTCCATGAGACAGGAATTGAGTTCTCACCAGACACCAAATCAGCAGGTGCCTTGGTCTCGGACTTCTTAGCCTCCAGAGCTGTGAACAATTTCTGTTGTTTGTATAAGCCAGCCAGTCTCTGGTAGTTTATTATAGCAGCATGAATGGACTAAGACACTCTCCCATTAACCCCTAAGCTTCCTGAGGACAAGTGCCAAGTCTGTTTTTCACCATTGCACGGTCACCACTTACCATGTCACTTGGTGTGGAGAGAGAACAAATAAATAATTGTTGAATAAGTGAATGAATGAATGAATGAATGGATGAAGTCGTTTTCTTTCCAATTACATATCTTAAATGGCTCATTACTGTTCTACCTTTCGCCTCAGTGAACGACTATTTTACATTAAATACCTGATATGTTTCCTTCCAGTCACAGAATCTAAATTATCTGGTTTGTCAGATATAATGTGAAATCCGCATCAGGATTAGCACAGCATGTGTACTGAGGGAATTGTTCTGTAATGGATGACACACAGAAATCCAAATCTCTCCATAGACTAATGTTTTAATATAACCTGATAGCATTTCCTCATTAATGAATTTAATCATTCATGATATATTTATCGATCCCCTGTTGTGTGTAGATATTGAAGGTAGAACAGTGATCAAGGTAGACTGCTGCCCTCATGGAGCTTACATTCTAGTGAATATGACAAACAACAGATGGAAAAAGAATAGAATGACGGGTAGTGATAAGTGCTATGCAATATACGATGAAGCAGGGAAGAGGCTAAATCGGGAGAGTGACATTATCTCAGACAGTAGGAGTCAGAGTGCCTGCCGGGGAGGTGAGATCTGAATAGAGTCCTACATTTAAACAAGGAATATCTAATGGGGAGGAGAAACAGACAAAGAAAACACCAGTTCTGGGACTGCTTGAAGCACAAGGATCCAGGGTAGCTGGGGTGGAGGGAGGAAGGGGATTAGCAGGAGATGAGATGCAAACTGAAGACCACTAACTCAGGACCTTGTAGTCCAGGTTAAAACTTAGACTTTATTTGAAATGTGAAAGAAGCCAGGGGAAGTATTGAGAATGGAATTGGCACATTTTTAGGTTACTTTGGCTGCCATGTGGTAGACTATTAGGGAGCAAGAGTGGAGGCGGGCCAACTGGTTAAAAATCTCTTGCAGGTAAACATGTTGAGAGGTGATTGTGGATGTCAAGCTTGATGCAGGCACCAAATCAGAACCCCCAGGTCTAATCCTTCTCACCAGACTCTGCTCTCCCGCAGCACCCAAGCTTCACTTCACCAATGCTACAGGCACCCCATTGCATGATTCCTGACCGAGGCTGCTGGAAACCGCTCCTGGCACAGCCTCTGACCCTCCCAAATGGCTTAGTTCAGTAACTCTCTCATCACATCCCTGCCTCTTCTCCCCCACATGCCCCACAGATCCAGGGAGAGCAGTCCCACACCCACAGCAAACTTGGTGTCCATCATCTCCTCCGTCTGTGTGCCGACCACACCTCCCTAGGGAAGGCCTGGAATGCCTGGGGCTCCGATGCACCCCTTGACCAAGAAGAAGAAAGCCTGAGAACCTGCTGTGTTATGAGATCCTGGGGGTGGAAGTGGGAGGGAAAGAGGAAAGGGATTGATAAGGATGTTGCTTCATTTACCTCATTGTAAACTCAGTGGCCAGGAGAGTAGCAGCTCCATAAATGTTTGTTGAGTGGGGAAATTAAGAAATGATGAACTTATTTAGAAATGATGAACTTATACAGAAAATTCAGGAGTTCATTGCAATATAGCACATGGTTAGAGAGGGGAGACGTTTCGTAGACTGCTCCCCACATCTCTACCAACATGTGTGTTTCAAATGACAGAGGACTTGATCTTTCCTAATCAACAGACTTCCCTTCACACCTCAAACTTCTTAAGAAATAAAAAACTAATATGTAACTAGAAGATCTTTGAATGAATTGAAAACTGGAGCTGTGGTGACAAAGTTGGGGGCAGCTCAGTAGAGGGCACACACTCAGCCTCCCTCCCGGCCCCCCCACAAGGTGGAAATTTCCATCCCACTGCAGAGTTGATTGATGAGAGTCCTACCACCCATTCTTGACTGATCCCTAGAAAACAGTTTCCCACACAAAAAGGGAGCAGAATGGCCTGTAGCCTCTCAGAAAAGATGGGGACCTTGGACAAGTCACTGATTCTTGCGGATACAGCTTCTACTTCAAAAGAGAATTGTATCAGTTTCTGATACAAAGGAGAATTGTATCAGAATTTGTATCTACTTCAAAGGAGAATTGGGTCAGTCAATAGAAACGATGTGAACTGGTCCCCAAGCTGCATCGGGAGAGCCAGAGGAAGCACCCCCAGGAGGACTGTGGGCAGGAAGTGGGTGGGGACCAGCGCAGCTGCAGAGCAGGCACATCCTCTGGGGGAGGGGCGACGCTATGACTCCCAGTTGGAAAGACCTACTAGAAGTGGATTCTTTCCAGATTTTGCTAATCATAAACTAAAAATGCCAAACAAACAATGAGGGCAAAGTATTGCAATCCTGCAAAGCTCCAGTTTTCTTTAAAGAGGCAATAAATACCTCTTCTGTTCCAAATACTGCTGGTTGGTTCCAAGAGGATGCCTTCACTGGCTGGTGTGTGCCCAGCCACTGCCCCTGTTGGCAAGGCTGCTGAATTAAAAACCTTTATTTATTTATTTATTTATTTATTTATTTATTTATTTATTTATTTATTTAAAATCAGACTCTGTACTACTTAGTGATTTACAAAAAGCTGTATTCAGAACTTTTGTGTCCTTCCCAAGAGGATATCTCAGGAGTCAGCAGCTGCGTAAACACACAAAGTTCAGTTCAGTGACATTGGAGATTGACGATACGTGCTACACATGCGTTTTTAATCTTGCAAAATAAGAAGCCATAAGCATAAGAATCAAGGGTTACAGTGAGCCACACACCTGCAGGAACACGATGACCCACCATGAAAAAACGAAGTACCCTGGCATAACTGCAGGTCAGCGGCCTCCCTGGGAGGAGAGAGTTTCAAAATGTGGGTGGGAGAAAGCCCATTGGTACGGTTTCTGGTAACAGTGGTAACCCACCATTCGAAAAGAGAAATGACTGTCCTGTTGTTCCTTTGTGCAGACGGAACCACTTACTACAGACGTAACCACGCTCACTGGCTGCCTGCTCCCCTGGGGAAGGAAGAACAAGCTGTAGTAGCCCCGGGCATTCATTTGAATAAACTGGGTTGGTCCTGTCGCTGGTCATCGAGGCAGACTCGCTCACCACATGGTTTGCATTATGCCCAACCTGCTGCATTATGCCCGCCCTCTTTCACACAGCTTCTCTTGAACCCCACGTCTTCATGCTTTGGAGGCTTAAGGCTGTTTAGCTGTCCTCTCATGACTTGAGCTTCCCAAGGTCAGGGACCATTTCATACCTGCCTTCACATCCAAGCATGGGGCGCTTTGGTTCCACAGTGCGTGCTCATTCCAAAAACCTACTTCTCACTCATTGCACCCATTTCATAAGAAGACCCGGGAAACAACAGCCCTCTGCTGAGTTCTTGCTGTCAAATTGTCAAAGATTAAACAAAACAATGACACCCAGCATTGGCAGTATTACTGGGATTTTACGTTAGTATCTCCTGTCCACAAAGCAGTTTAGAAATAATATCAAAAACTTTAAAAATTAGCATATTCTTCTTCTTTTTTATTTTTTAAAGATTTTATTGGGGAAGGAGAACAGAACTTTATTGGGGAACAGTGTGTACTTCCATGATTTTTTCCAAGTCAAGTTGGTGTGCTTTCAATCTTAGTTGTGGAGGGCACAGCTCAGCTCCAGGTCCAGTTGCTGTTGTTAGTTGCAGGGGGCGCAGCCCACCATCCTTGTGGGAGTTGAGGAACTGAACTGGCAACCTTGTGGTCGAGAGAACTGAGCCATCCGGGAGGCAGCTCAGCTCAAGGTGCCGTGTTCAATCTTAGTTGCAGGGGGCAGGGCCCACCATCCCTTGCCGCAGTCGAACCGGCAACCTTGTGGTTGAGAGCCCACTGGCCCATGTGGGAATCAAACTAGCAGCCTTCCGTGTTAGGAGCATGGAGCTCTAACCGCCTGAGCCATCGAAATTAGCATATTCTTAAACTAGGAATTATAAAATTTATTCGAAGGAATAGGATACATCATAGATTTGTTCTAAGACTTCCCTACAAAGAAATTGAATCCAACATGCTTATCTTATTATAAAAGTGAAATTAAACTAAATGTTCAACATTAGGAGATTTGTAAAATAAAAGCGTATATCATTGCAAAGGAATTTTATACAGACATTTAAAATGATGTAAAGAGAATATTTCTGTACTGTGAATGAAATAAGAAAAGCAAGTTATAAAATATCTGTGTCCCACATTTTCTTTTTAGAAAAAAAAATACGGACTTGGGAGCGGTACTTACCAGTGGGTGACAGGATTAGGTTGTTTTTTTAAATTCTCTTTCTGCTTATCGTTATCTTGCATTCCCTAATGATTACTCTAAAACCAACACACATTACTTATACAACAAGTTTTCATTTATTTGTTCCTTTAGTTTAAGAGAACCTGCCTCAATACTTCACTACTAGGAGACTTTCAGACACTAGCATTGATCCAGACACTTGGGTCTCAGAAGTCAGTCTAGATGGGCGCTGCCTTCTCTGTGTGCTCAGGAGAGCACTGTTTTGATTCTATAAGACACAACACCTTGCAGAGGCACCTTATCTCCTAGCTTCATATAACTCTAAGCATCAGAGGCAGACTACTTGGAAAAACTGGACTTGCAGCTGAAAGGTGTGAAGAACTTACATAGAAGTGGGTCTGACTCAAGGCTTATTTTGTGATCTGTTCTACAGCAATACCATGAAATTATGCATTTTCACTCACAATTGGCTGGGAAGCTGTGCCATCTAAGATTGTCTAAGTTTCTAAATAGCCTTAATGGGTTAAGAGTCCCAAATCAAAGAAAAGTTTACTCTTTGGTACCTTGGTTACTTTGTGCTCCAGGAACAAAGCCAAGGTCAAGGGATGTGCCATATATATAAAGAGGGTGCCCAAAACACATACACACATTTTAAGAAAGGAAAAAACGATTAAAATACTCAATAGCGACCGATAACAAAGATGAGTACAAGTCATGTGTATACATTTTGGCACCTCTGGTATATATAATGTGCTTGTCCCTTCTGCCTTCTGGAGGCCATGAGACAGAACTCGGGCAGCTCCCTTAAGCAGCCTCCACAGAAAATGTGGCTAAATGCATAAACTCATAAAATAAAACACACTGGCTTAAAATGAATACTTTCTGAGAGAGAGAGATAGAGAGAGAGCAGAAAGTCAATACTCTGTTAATAAGCATCTTGTATTTGACATATAAATCTAATCTTTGGTGGGCATTATAAAGTTGGTTGTTTTTTTTTTTTTTTTTCTTTCTAAAATTAGCTAATTTTGCTTTGCAAATCCAAACATTTTTAAGTATTCTTTTGGTTATCACTGAGAATAAGATTAAAGGGTGCAAAGTAGTGATGAAAGAAATACTAGGGGTTCACTGATCATATGTTTCTGGTTGAATCATAAGGAAGTCAGTGACGTAAAATGAGATTTTGAAATCAATTGTAAAATATTTTAGGTGAGGCCAAACGAGGTTGAAACCTTCACAAATTGTTTTGTTTTGTTTTGTGTTTTACCAATCCCCCTGCTCACTCTCTTTGGCTCTATGTTACCTGGTTGAGAACAAACATTTTTTGTCAAACCATTTAATCATAGTATCCACTGTACATCTGTGAGCAGCCTGCCATTTTCCACTTTTTGATCATGTCTGTATTTTGAGCAACAATGCCCGCACATCACTGCTTTGTTGCATTACCGTCTTCCTAAAGTCCTAAATTGTTTTCAGGTAATAAATTAAGTTCTCCAGCAAGTGACGTAATATAAAGCACAATGCAACCTGATTGAAGAAGACATTAGCTCGAGCGGGTCTGTGTCTGAGGCACTGGCACCCAGTCCTGTCCTTACCAGGGCCTGGCTGTGGACTCTTGGCCAAGGCACCTAGCTTTTCTGAGTCTCCATTTCCTTATCTATCAAACCAGAAAGTTGTCCCTAGAAGATCTCTGAAGCTCCTTTCAGTTTTAAAAGCCTCTGCAGTGACATTATGTGGAAACTGTCATTTGGAATAATTGGTCATTGGTTTTCAAAGATTTGGGGTGTAGATCAAGGCCTAGAGTGACAACAGTCTTCTGATGGAGGAAAAGTCACTGGCTATAAAATGTGCTTGTCCCTTCTGCCTCCTGGAGGCCAAGGGACAGAACCCGGCAGCTCCCTTCAGTGTCCTCAGCACAAAAAGTGGCTGAATGCACAAACTTGTAAAACACCCTGGCTCAAAACGAGCACTTCCCACAAATCACAGTTGATCAAACCACCTCAGTGGAATGGTAGGTTTCGTCCCAGCAGCTTTTTGTCCCTTCTTCTTTTCAGCGAGTTGTCAATCCAAGACCAACTGTGCTGCTTGTGATCAGCCTGGGAAGGTCCCCGCCCGTAGTTCAGTCTCTGTGATGTATCTCCTAGGCGTTGCTTTTGTAGAAAGTACTTAATCAATCAATGCTTGACATACAATTTTATCCCCCACGGTTGTGCACTAAGCATCTCCCACAACCTCTGTGTTTATCTTGCTTCGAAACATTAATCTTAGAGAAGGAATCACTCTCCATTCAAATAGGTGTCAATTTGACGCTTTTACATAGCTAAAGAAACAGGCTTCTTCTGTTTGGAGTTGCTCAGGATGTGACATGACAATGTTACTTTCCTTCTAAGGCACTGTGACAATCCTGTTCTTTGCACCACAGTCCCCAGATAAGGGCCCCATCTGTCTTCACTATATGTGTGTGAGCAGATGCCAGATTCAAGCAAGAGATCTTTATCTTATTACACAATTAGCACCTGTCATGCTTCCAATCGGCTAATTTGAACAAAGACTATAATGTTCAGCTCTTTGAGGATTCCTTCAAAAGCAGCCTTCACTCTCCTTCTGGGAAACACTGGATAAAAACTAGGAAATTTAAAAATAGTATTTTATACTTGTAAAGCATGGTCTTCAAATGTTTCAGTGAAAAATATTATAGAATGAATTTCCATGTCAGTTTGAAGATAAGAAAACATTACATCATTATTTTATAAAGGTCAAATATATATGGTGATGGAAGGAGAACTGCCTCTGGGTGGTGAGCACACAATGTGATATACAGATGATGTATTATGGAATTGTACACCTGAATCCTATGTAACTTTACTAACCATTGTTACCCCAATCAATTAATTAAAAAATAAAGGTCATAGAGAGGTTATAGAAGTAGTCTAGTAATTTACTGTAGGTTTGAATTAATGAAAAAGTCCAAGTCCTGTTGGTTACAGTAAATACTGTTATTCTTTGATCAGATGCTTTATTCCTGTCATTTCTCCATCCACCAATCATTTCATCCAATATCTCGTGAACACCTACTAGTACACAACACTATAGTAACAACCAGCATCTATTGAGTGTGTCCTGTATTCAAGGTACTGTTACAAACACTTTGCAAATATTAACTGATTGAGATATCTTCACCACAATCTTTTGAGGTAGATACTGTCCTGCGGGGGACCCTGCTCACTGCGCCATTTGTTGTGCGAGGTGGCCTGCGGGGTCTCTGTTCCAGCTCCCCACATAAGAACACAGGACATGGTGAGGCCATAAAGGAACACCCATGAGCCATAGGTAGGGGAGTGATACCGCTACAGTCTCACTGGAGGCTGGAGTCACATGACCTGCAAGTTGCCGTCGGCTTCTCTGCCTGCCAACCAATCGAATGACCAACCAGCGCAGCCGCGGCAGTTATATCAGAGGCTAATTGGCTCACTGGTTACAGCTGAGGGTCAGTTAGCCACAGCCGATGACCATCTACTACCCAAGCCAGCACCCCTCCACATGAGGCTGAGACCCTGGAAACTGCTCTCTGGGACTCTGTCCCCACAATACTATTATTTTATTCTAATTTTAGAGATGAAGACACTGAAACACACAGGTGTTGAGTAACTTGCTCAAGATCATCTTGCTGGTAAATGACAGAGCTAGGATTTGCACTCAGGTAGTCTGAAGCCAGAGTCCGTGCTCTTAGCCACTCACTATGCCCCCTTCCAAACACAGTGGTGTTCCTGGGAGTGTACAGTACTGTCGTTTGGATACCTAAACCTCAAACCTAAATGTGGACGATGACATGGGAGAGATGAAACCCAAGTTCTATGGAGGCGTGCAGGCAGGAGGGATGAAGAGTGATGGTTATGGGATTGTGGAAAAGTGGTGTCTTCTTATTCTCAAAATGAACTATGGAGTATTAACTACGTTTCTATTTTATGACATTTTCATGTCGATACAGTGAACATTACCATGATGCCAGTTAAAAACAGATTATCAACTCTGAAAAAACCCTTTGAAAGTATATTCTTCATAGCTGCATGAGCTTATTAATAAGTCATTTCGCTTCACTGTAAATTGTACTTTTTTTTCTTCAATTGACCTAATCTTTTCAGGGGTAAAATTATTGCATCTGCATTTTGATTTATAGCTAAAAATTGTGCAAGGGCTGTAAACGCCTGCTGAATTTACTAGATCTTGCCTAGTAAAAGCAATACTAAATGACTTATGTGAATACCGGTCAGAATTAATTAGATTGTTACTGAAAGACCATGAAATGCCATCCATTGCCTTTTAAAACACTCATAATTTTAAGTTTACATCTTGATGTTTGTCGTCTCCTCTTTAGCGACCTTTTCCAGAGTTAACTGACTTCTCTGAGATTCCTAAAGATCTTTCAGTGTTTCTGCCATTAATTATATCTTGTACGATATGTCCTTGGCCTTATATTTGGAAGTCTTATGTCTTCCTAATTAGTTTGTCAGCATCTTGAGTGTCCGTACTGCAGGAAGTACAAGTGTCTTCTCTTTCTTAGTGTGGTCAGTTTCTGCTAGCACTGGGCATGCAGGAGTATGAGCACTGTGGACCTGACCCGGCAGTGCTGGTCTGTGATCTGCTGACTTCCTAGGTGGTATTCCACCTGGTGGTCAGGCCCCTGGGCTGCAAACTGGGAGGCTTCGGTTATATTTCCCAATGCATCGCTGAAGCTCTCGTTTTCTTCACTAGTAACATCAGGGAAGAGTCTCTGTCTAGACCAGTGGTTCCTGGCCTTGACTGCACTTTGGAATCACACGGACATGGGCTTCCAGCTCCAGAGATTCTGAGTTCCTAGGTCTGGGCATTGGGTTTTAAACAGCTCCTCAGATGGTTCTAGAGAAGCCGGGTGCAGACAAACTTGTCTAGAGGATTTCAGAAACATCAACGAGAGCATGTTGCCTGCTCTGATGCTTACCATCACCCCACACACACCTTCTCCAAGTCCTGCTGATCTGTCTGTTAACCTCAGAGCCGTCCTCTCTCGGCATTCCCTCTGGCACTGCCCAGCTTTTGTTCTTTTTTTGACTTCCTTCCCTGTCTTCTTTGATCCTCCTCCTGCCACAAATGTGGACTTCCTAAACCCTGCTAGGAGTGTATCCATTTCATGCTGTAACTCCTGGCTGTAGAATTGAGTGCCAGCTCCCAAGAATGTCATACACGCTCTGCATAATCTGCACTCTGCCTGCCTCTCTACCCACACTATCCAACACATTCTCCCTTGCACATGCATCTTTGTCGATGATGTTCCGTAGTCTCTGTGATGTACACACGTTGTTCTATCTTTCCAGGATGAGTTCTTCCTCCTCCTTCCCCGCTATTCACTCAGGAACCCACTGCTCATCCTTGAAACCACAGCTAAGTGTCACCTTGGTCAGGAAGTTAGACTCAGCTGAGCAGACTCCATCCTTCCTACTCCACGCTAAGTATGTTATACATCTCTCATTACTCTTCTCAGACTATTATTTATTTGCAGATCTAATATTTGAGGGTAGAGATTGTGTCTAATTCATCGTGTTTCCTTAGCACATAGCATAAAACCTTGCACAGACGAGGGACTCAACAAAGTTGGTTGAATTAAACTGAATTAATGTTAATAAAGAATTTGGGGATTCCTTTAGAAGAAGTACACATCTACTTGGGAAAAGAGCCATGCAACAGGAAGCCTTCTCAAATCACAATTGCGTAATATGATTTGGAGTACGTCTGATGCACATAGGCATACTATTAATATCAAGGATTTGTAAAGTTGTTTGAATCCCTATTTGCTGCTGTACGAATAGGAGTACCCAAGGTACCAACTGAACACATACTTACTGTGTGTGTTCTATGTGGTACCACACTGTTGCCATCCTCAGGTTGCTCAGTGAGAAACTCAGAGGGGTCCAACAGCAGCTACAATTGTAGCATGATCAAATACTGTGAGAGAGCTAAGCACAAACTTATGTCCAGGGTCCTTAAACCCTTTCTTGGGAACATTCCCAGTAGAATGGCTGAAATTTTGCCCCTTTCTGTCCCATTCAAGAAAGCATAGTTAAATGCAAATTCATAGAAGTGATAATATTACAAGGACAATCTCGCAAACACAAGAGACTTTTTAAAAAGTAAATGATTTACAAAACTTGATACTTTAGCTATTACAATAACAAAGTCCTTGTGACATATTTTAGAACTAATTGCAACATGCAAGTATATCATCCTACCTATTTTGGGGGGAGGGAAACCCCTTCCTTAGTATATTTATGATACATTTAATCCTGTACAAATTTATGTTATATACAGTCTTTTAGGACGACATCCATGCACATTGTAACCAACAGAAAGCTTGGTCCTTTAGAGAATTAGCAAGAATTCAAATTTAACTGGTATCACCAACATGCAGGGGTGAGAGAATAGTTATAATTGTACTTCTTTGACGCCAATTCTATCTCCTCTCTTCAGTTCTTTTAGTCAGTCTGACTTTCTAAAACAGGAAATCTGTCTACCATTAAATTTATAAGACCCCTAATTTCAGACTAATCTCCTTTATCAGCACTGAACCGTAATACATTTCCTTTTATTTCCCTAAAACAGCAGTAGTGATTGATGGGCCAAGACGTGGTGAAAATGTAATACAAATAATAAAATATAAATGGAAATAACTGCATACATTACTCAGCACATGCCAGATATGAATGAGCTAAGGTCATTACATTGAGGTGATTTTACTTAATCTGTAAATCACATCAATTGTAATTTTTTAATCTCAAAAGGAAAATTGGATACACGTGTGGCTTAGCAAACTTTTTTTTTTTAAGAGTCCTAGATCCTAGCTCTATCTAAAAAGTTATCATATCATAAAGGTAAAATATATGGTAAAAAAAAAAATGAAAGACAAAAAGAACATGTATACTGCTGAAATGGTACAATAATCTGAGAATTCAGATGGGGGTGTGAGGCTCATAGAATGCTAGAACTTTGGCCAACACGCTGTGATTTATTGAACTCTCGTTTCTGTATTCACAGGAAAACGTGCTGAAGAAGGGTATGGGTGAGTACATGGATCTAATCAGCAACCAACGTATAATGGGGCTCAGTGTAGTGTAAATTCCTGCCTGTGTTACGTACTGAACTAGGTTTCTTTTCTGAAATGCCTTGGCCTCTGTAGCTCATAATTTTGGGAGCGCATTTGGATATAGCGCATTAAATGTGGCTGCCAGGGAGTTTAAAGCTAATTTCTAACCACTAGATGATGACTGCCAGACTATCACTGTACTTCTTAAATCAAACAAAAACTATAAAACTACGGCTGTCCAATGTTTCATTGCCCCCTTAAATCTATCTGACCCCATTGTAAGTTTTGCATAAGTCTGGAGTCAGTAGAGTGCTTCATAGACTGTAACCCTCTGTAGCCCTAAAAAAATACTGCAATACACCACTAAGTCTAATCTTCAACATTGAATGTTAAAAACAAACAAACAAACAAAAACAACAACAACAAAACGTACTATTTATCACCCCGATGGCTCTCTTGACCCACCTGTAAAAGCACAATAAATTATTTCTCTTAACCAAAAATTTTCTGAAAATGAAATATTTTATTTTTATAGGGTAAGAAGTCTGTTTTCTATTTTACAATAACAAATGTAACATGTTCCTCATGGAAATAAATGTAATCTCCTTGAGAATAAGGATTATTTCTTTTGCTCCTCTTTCCCATGATATTTTATTAAAACTATTTGGTGAACTTTTGGCAACAGAGATAAGAATAGCATAGGCCCAATGTTGCTGTAAATCTGAATGATGAGGCTCTGACTGGAATTTGGTAGCATATAGTCTCGAAACAGACATTTGTTGACTTCAGGTTTAATTTTTTATATTCTCCATGTTTTTGTGCCTCATTTTCATTCTCCTATTTCTCTCTATCGGTGGAGTGAACCCTGACTTGCATGTATGTTGGGTGCTGACCAGAAAGCAGTGTTCTATACAAACCATTATCTTGCTATCAGACTCACAAAGTTGTGTTTAATTATCTTTTAGAGGCAAACTTGCTATATCAACTAATTTTATACCAATATAAAATTGAATTTTAGTCATTTAAAGCCAATTCAAAATTTACTTTTGGAGAAGAAGTAAGCTCTTGCCTGCTGACATAAAACCTAAATGGGGTCCTGGTTTTAGAGAGAAAGAAGAGTGAGGTGTTACTCTTAGGACGGTATTACTATACCTCAGTAAGCTAGCTTAGTGAGGTAGCTCACTAAGGGGGTTCTGGCTTCAGGGAAAGAAGAGTGAGCTATAGAGTTCCCACTTCTGAAACAATGAATGTTGTCCCTCTTCTGGTACCCTAGTCTCAAGTTTTTCTCCCTGAGGACCCCTGACCTCCCTGTGACAGTCATTTATAACGAGCATGCAGGATGGACAGTGATTAGGTCCAAAGGTTTTTTCCCACAGGCCATATCCATTTCTTTCAGTGACAGATTTAGCTCTGGGGAACATTCTTTGTCAGCAATGAATGCTCTCCCCCTTTGCTCATTTATTCAGCGCCTGTGCTGTGCCAGCCCTGCACTACGTGGGAGCACGTGATATAAGGCAAATGCAGACAGGACCCCTGCTCTTATGGAGCTTACAGTCAAGTGGAAAAAAGACACATTAATCAAATAACTAGACTTATGAACGTAATGCAGCTTGATAAGTGCTAAGACAGTGGGTACTTGGTTCAATGAGAACACTGATGGAAAATTGGACCTCATGTAGGAGGCCAGCTCAGGCTTCTGAAAGATGAGAAAATGGTGCCGAGATTTAAATGCCAGGGTCCTGAACCAAAAGGTCAAGCAGAAAGCAGAAACAGGTATCGAGGCCACTCAGGTCTGACCTTCTTTATCTCTGCTCTCGAAAATTTTACTTTTATTATGTGTGTAATTGAAGCAAAAGATGCTGACGAGTCATTATGAAATTAGGGACTTTCCTCAATATTTAGAGCTAAAGCAATTGTTACCCTAAATGTGCTTGCCTGCAAAAAGCAGCGAGAGTATGTGTGGGGACAAAGCCCCCAAAAGCAGTTTCCAGGCTCTCGGCCTCACATAGAAAGGTGCTGGCTCGGGTAGTAAATGGCCATCAACTGTGATCAGATGGCCAGCAGCTGTGGCTAGTTGGCCGTCAGCTGTAACCCGTAAGCCATTGGCCACTAATATAACTGCTGTGGCTACGCTAGCAGAAAAAGAAAAAAATGAGGGCTAGCAAGAAGATGGTGGCTGGCAAGCGCGGACTGTTGTTAGGACGGTGGGTTGCAGATTATGTAGATCCTGCTTCCTGTGTCTCCAGCCCAGCCGCCAGCGAGAATATAGTGATATGACTCCCCTACTTATGGCTCCGTGGGTGTTCCTTTTTGGCCTCACGATGTCCTGCGTTCTTATGTGGGGAGCGGGAGCTGAGACCCCACAGGACACCCTGCATGACAGTATGAAAATGTAACAGATCCTATTCAAGCATATGACACAAAGGTCACTGTAGGGATAAGACCCAGAGAGCAGTTTCCAGGCCCTCGGCCTCACGTGGAAAGGTGCTGGTTCAGGTAGATGGCCGTCAGCTGTGACTAGTTGGTCATCAGCTATTACCTCTTAGGCATTAGCTACTGATATAACTACCGTGGCTGAGCTAGCAAGCGTGCATTGCAGTTAGCAAGGGGTTGGTTGGCAGGCAGAGAAGCAGAGGGCGGATTGCGGATCGTGTGGATCCTGCTTCGTGTGTCTCGCCCGGCCGCCAGAGAGACTGGGGTGCAGGAAGACCCCTTGTTGGGGTACTGGCAGATGTTTGCTTTTGTGTCTCCAGCCCAGCCGCCCGCGAGAATATAGTGGTATGTCTCCCCCATCTATGGCTCCGTGGGTGTTCCTTTTTGGCCTCACCGTGTCCTGCGTTCTTATATGGAGAGCGGGACAGGAGACCCCGCATGCTACCCCGCGTGACAGTCCCCCTTAGTTGTTACATTTCTGTGTTTGCTCTTAAGCTGAGGTCCAACCTGCCCCGTTTGTTATAGGGCAGCCTCTGTTCTACTCTAGGGAGCCAGTAGTTTCTGTAGCGCCCAAGTGTGCTCCTGCTTAGCTGAGAGATAATCCTTCCTGCCCTGGCCCTGAGTCGCACACGACCTGCCAGGGCTTTGTAATTGCCCGGGCTCTGCCATAGCCTTTTCCACCCCCACCCCCACCCCAAAGTGATCTGACAGTATGCTGGCATTGTGGAGTAATGCCCTAGCTCTTTGTTTGTACTTTGCCATTTTGTTGATTTTTCATTATTACCTATTAAAGAAACACTGTGTCCACGGTTAAGTCAACACGAACAGTTAGGAGAGAAGCAAGTGGATTATTAGAACCTGAGTACACACAGAGCTAAGGGTGCGAACATGTTTTCCTTTCTTTTGTACCCAGCTGCCCGATGCCCGGGGCAGGCGGCAGTGGCCAGCAGTAATCAATCTTTTCAAAACACCCCTCTAACGGATTGAGCAGAGCCTGTTTCATCAAGCTAGAAATAACAAAAGCCTTAGACCCAGAGCTTCTAAAACAGAGGGAGCATTGGAGGTTTAGATGTGTCACTAGATGGCAGTGTTTCAGAGGTTCACTCTGAAGAGGCTATATTTGGTATCATAATTGCTGTTTTGTTGAAAAGCCAGAGTACTGAATAATAGCTAATGTTTATCAAGGTCTTATTACATATGGAGCAATGCAGCGAAAGTTATTTTCATATCAACATGGTAAAAACAGGCAAAATGATTATCGTCTTGTTATGGATGAGAGAATGGTGGTTTAAAATAGTTACATAATTAACGGTAGGAATCAGGCACCTCGCTAAGTATTTTCCAGGTATTATATAGTTTTACTCCCCATGGCTCTATCCTGTAAATGTTAGTGTGGTCCTCCGTGTGAGGAAGAGGAAGTTGAGGGAAACAAAAGATGCTAGTTTACTTGTTCAAGGTACACAGCTAGTTAGCTGAGGAACCAGGATCGGAACCAAGTCCATCTACACGCTTAAACCCTCCTTCCTCCCCTTTAGCTGGAAAAGAAAAGCGTTAACTATACACTTTTTTTTTTCTGCTTCACCTGGGCATTAGAAACTCGTGGAGTGTGAATCTAAATTCTCTATGCAAGTTATTTTTGGTGGAAGTCGGGGGAGGAGAATACATCTCAAAAGGAGAGTGCTGTTGTCCTACATGTTGACCCATAATACTTCTTGAGGATACAAAGTCAATTTCCCCAGAATTTATAAAACCCTCCGTTCTTTATGAGAAGGCTTTTAAACACTCATCGCCTCCATGAAAGATGAAAGTGCTGATCTCCCTTTCATTTCAAACATGAAATTGATAAGAAGTGCATGTCCACTGTTCTCGTCCAAGTTTGTAGCCCAAATCGAATGCCCCAGAACTGGACACTGACGTGCTAGCACTGTGATCTCGGTAACGCCTCTGATTGTCCTTAATCTTCTTGTGGTACCTTTTGGAGCCAGTATTCTTTAAAATGATTCATCATGATGGAAGCCACACGGCCCACGAATTTGGGAATTTTGTTTCTGGTTTTTTGAGTCTAATGACGCAGGGAAGTTTGCTGACATTTTGTTCAGTCAGGGTGAAAACTTACAGAGAAATTCATTCCCAGTAACACACAGTGTCCCTAGAATACAGTGGTAAACGTGTTATTTATTGTTTGAGATCTTAGAGAAAGGATTGGGAGGGGTGGGGAGGCAACAAAAGAAATTCACCCACTTTGATCCAGTAGGTGTCAATTTTGATAGAAACACTCATATTCCAAATTTCACCCTTCTCAGGTATCCCTTACTTAATTTAAATATTTCTAGAAGTTTGGTTCTTAGTACTGCCTAGCTATAGGCGTACTTCGTCCAGATACCAATTAAAGAAGCAAAGAAGCTGAAGTCCAGAAATCACTTTAAAGGCTAACATCTGCCTGTATGTAATCCAAGATATCTAGAATCTTCCAGATTACACAGAGGGTGCCCCCCAAAAATGCATACACATTTTAAGAAAGGAAAACTGTATTAAAATTGTAATACTCAATATGTACCGATAACAAAAGATAAATACAAGTCACGTTTGACTTCTGCAATTACAAGAGGTGCTCAGAGTGGTTACCATCAGCGTCTAGATACTTCTGTTGTTTATGGCGAACTACTGCTTGAGCAACGTTGACCAAAGTGTCCACTTGTATACATTTTTTTGGCACCCCCATATAATAAATTAGGTCTCATAGGCTTCCAGGTAAACATCATAGCCAACACATCTAGTCAACCAGATGACAAAGGCTTCAGAAGAGTAACACGAAGCTCCCTGTCTCCTTTAAAATGGCACTCCTAATTGAGCCTTCTCCCAGGTTTTGAACCAAAGAAGAATGGCTTAGTGAAAATTCAAGTTGATTAAAATGTGTTTTTTATATTCCTGACGTGGGACACTGTTTCTTTAAAATAATTCTATAAGTCTAGTTCATTTCTTTCTGATCCACCGTAAGAACAAACTCAGAAGGGATGCTGTATTTGACAGCGTTTGTATTTCTTAGCAGCTGCAGTGAAAGGTAAGTCATTAGAAATTCTGAAATGAGAGAGAACACATTCCTTTCACTGACAGCAGTTTTTAGGAAGAACTTACATGTTGCCTCTGAAGACCTGTCTAAAAGAGCAGAGGGGATGATTACTCTGCTGCCAGGATAGGTCCTGTATTTCTTTGTGTTAGCAGACAACAGCTGTTCTTAAGCTTACCCATTTCACTTAATCAATACGCGTAAGATGGTCAAATCAAGATGGGAGCTCTGGTCAAGGGGCAAGACTATCCCCTCCCAAATTACACCTGATATACGAGTGTGTGTCCTGTCGAGTACAGTGGCAGGCCCGTGTTGTTCCTCCTGAATCACTTTGGACGTTGAGGTTCTGGGTCATTACTTCTAATATGGATAACCGTAAGGAATACATGACAGAAAGTGTTCCTATGTGTGCGATCCCCGTAAATTGAACTACGGGTAGAATAGCTGTGTGTGGGCAGGCAACAGATGTTTGTTGCAGGCAAAGATCTTTCTTCCTGCAAAGGAGTAATTCACAGGGAATAGATGCGTATCTCAGCATCACAGGGATTGGGTAATTTTATGGGCCATCATAATTTAGGAAAGTAATGATTTTGTTTCTAATCGTCAGAGGCCATGACACATAAATAAAGTGTTGGGAGAAAGAGAAAGCCAAAACACTTTTTTTATAAAGCATTTCATCTGTTGAATTTGGCTTCCAGTTCTCTTTAATAATTTTTGACAAGTGAGCCTGCAGCTAAACTCTTCACCTTCTTGCCGTCTTCAAGATACTTCACCAGACAGTTCTGGCTGCACCTGCTGCTCTGTTATCTGCTCTTCCTTCCTGTCGTCCCTCCATCTAACTTCCCTAAATGCAAATAGACTCTCTGTCCCCTTCTCGGAACATATGCTCCCCACTGCAAGCCCTCCCTGTGTTCTCCCCTGGAATACACCATGGCATAACCGCCCACTCGGAACCTCCGGATGCCCTCCCAAGCTCCCCAATGGGGTCTGTTGTACACAATTAGACAGGAAAAGTTCCCAAGGCTAGTTCCCAACTTTTTTTCCATTTATGCCTCCTAAACTACCCCAATCCATTGCTTGTATACAGTGTCACGTATATGTTTGAATGTTTGGTGACAAAGCTTGGTGAGTCATATTGTCTTGGCAAAATGTAATTTTTATTCTTATAAAATAGTTATATGCACCCAGTGAAAACATTCCAACAATATCGAAGACTGTACCATGGGAAGGCACAAATGAACAAGTAATTCAAAGTTAGCAATTTTATATTGCAGTATTTCTGGCGGTTACCTCTGTAACACCAAATACTATACAAACACCTTTAATTCTTGATTCAAAACTTATCACAGCTTCTCGTCTCACTGCTAGGAAAGGACGCATGCCTTTCATCGCTTCATCTCCCCTGCTCACCCAAGTTTAATGGTTACCAGTGGTTTTAATTCTTGTGATGGTTACCTCTCTGACTTTGAGTAAGGCATGTAAACCCCGTTCCTTTGATTTACAGATTTTCTTGACTCACTGATTAAACATGTGGATGCTTTTGTTCCTTGTACTTCTCTCTGCTTTCCCGTTACTGCTCCCTCACTCTAGTTTCTTTGTAAAGACAGGCCAGACCAGACAGCTAGTCGCTCAGATTTTCTACCTTTTTTTCCTTGCTCTATATTTTAGGAGATTTCCACAAGGGCATCTCTCAGCACTTGTACTGAATTTTTCATTTTGGAAATCATATTTTTTTAATTTCTCAGAAACATCTTTTTTCTGTGATTGCTCTTTTTTCACAGCTTCCTATGGTTTGTTTTATGATCTCAATATCTTATATTTCTCTGAGGTTATGAACATAAAAATTTGAAATTCCTTTCTATCCCCTGAATTATATATGTTTTCTCCAGAGTTATTTGTTCTACTTATTCATCTTGATGCTTCTCGTTTGTGCAAATTTATTCTCTCAAATATCTGCTGATTTTTTTTTAAATCTTATTTGTGAACGAAGGTCAGAATGATTACCATATATCATATGCTGATTGAAAATACTCAATGCTGGGAAGAATGAGGCAGCGTTTGCATACATCGGCGTGGGCTTTCTGAGGGAAATTTAGCAATATGTGTTAAGACTTTTCAAGTTGTTCATATCCATTCACACACAGTCCTACTTCCAGAAGCCCACCACTGGGAAGTGCCAGATTATGTGCAACGATTTCCACATAAATGTGAGTGACTAGAGGGCTGCTTAAACACGGTTAGTGTTTGATGGAACAGTGTGCAGGGTGGAAGCGCATGCTTAGGATGACTTTTTAATAATGTAGGGATGTTATATGTGCACATACACATACCTATATATGCACATTGTTTATTTTTTCAAAATTATCTACACGCCAATATAATACAATTGAAACAATAAAAGTCACACACACAAAACAAACAAACAAGTAAAACCAAATGTACAAGGGCAGTGGAGCAAATCAACTAGCCAACCATTGCCCCCTCTCTGAGTCCTGCTGCTGACTTCTACGTGAGCTGCTCTGGTTTCTGCCTTTGGTTTTGTTCTGGAAGGATTGATTGACTGACTAAGATGGAAGTGTCTTCATTCTCAATGCCCAGTCCAGTGACTGTCAGCTTTGTTATTTGTGTGTGTGTGTATGTGTGTGTGTGTAGGATGTGTCCATGACAGGGAAAATTCACTGAAGGTTTTGCATATGGGAGTATGTGGCAGTTTTAGGAAAGCTGATTGGGCGGCACTCTATAAAATGACTAAGCGAAGAGATCGGAGAAGGGAAGAAAAGTTAAAGCACTGTTCCAGTAATCCAAGTGTGAAGCAATAAATGCCTGAACGAAACTGAAAGAAATGTCACTTAGGAAGGAAGACAAGGATAGAAGAAAAATTGAGAAAGGCTATGAGAACTTGGTAACACATGAGTCAAAGACAATCCCAAGGTTTTTAAAAACTGTATTCTGGCATGTGCCTGTTCATGGTTCATACATACAATACAATATTATTCAGCCTTAGGAAAAGGACATACTGTCATGCAGCAGTGTGGAAGTACCTTGAGGACATTATGCTACGTGAAATAAGTCAGTCACAAAACACATGCTGCATTGTTCTACTTAGATGAGGTATCTAAAGTAATCAAATGCTTAGAAACAGAAAGTAGAATTATGATTTCCAGGAGCTGGGAGGAGTGGGAAGAAGAGGTGTTCAATGGATATAGAGTTTCAGTTTGTCAAGATAAATAGTTTTAGAGGTCTGTGGAACAACAAGATTCATGTAGTAAATCCCACTGTACACTTAAAAATGTGTAGGATAAAATCAAATAAATCTTTTGCCTTTTACTGAAAAAATGGGTAAGATGGAAAATTTATTTTATGTTATTTTTTTAACCACAAGTAAAACAACAACAACACTGTATTCTGGAATATTTCAGATTCACCAAAATGAATTAGAATAACATTACAAACATCAGGTATTCGTTATCCATAAAATAAACATTACCAATACAGTTGAAGCTTTTCAGTAATCCCACAAAGGTTTTAAATTTTCCTTCATTCAACAACGAATGTTTGAGTGCCTACAATTTGCAGAGCCCTGTGCCAGGCGTTGAAAATGTAGCAATACATCTGCCCTCCCGTTAAGGGGACTCGGGTAGCATGGAGAAGCATTGCTATCCTGACAGATACAGAGCATTGAATGGTAAACTTGTTTGGGGAGGTGATGTTGCCTTTTGTACTTCACAGCGTTGCACTTGAGGTGACCACTGAAGTGTCCATATCTAAGGGCCTTTCCCGAACTAATTCCAGGAAATCTACAAAACACAGAACTGCTATTACTAATCCCATGTAAAATTTATTGAGTAATTACTGTGTGGAAGTATATTTAACTAGCTTCTTCTGGGTGCCATGCACTGGAGTGGCTGTCATTCTCTACTGGGTGGGCTGAGCAAGAGGTGAGACAATTACATAGTATGACAAGGGTTTTGATAAGTACGGTGATCCTGCAAAGTGACACCCAGAGTGTACCACAACATACCTATCCTGCAGGAAGACACCCGGGAGCAGGTGACATATAACCTGCGATGAGATACAAAAGAGAAAAAATAATAAAATTCAGTTCTTGCCCAGAAGGCCTTCTGGTATACCGGGGAAACACATCTGAACAAAACCCACAGGAAGTGTGATGATGTTTTCATGTATAAAGTACAAATGAGATGAGTATGGAAAAGCAGTTAATTATACCTGATAGGGTGGAAATCGTTGAGATGAGCCTTTCATACGTTTATAAATAGATAAAGGTCATTTTAGCCAGAAAGAACAGTAAGAACAAAGGTACACAACTTAAGATGTGTGGTACTTAAGGAATCTCATGACCTTCACTCACTTAACTCCATTGTATCCTGTTATTTCTTATTAGAAAAAAAGTTCTCATAGGACTTCAAAGAGAATAATTATCAAATAACATATGTAATTATTATAATAATATGTAGTTGTAATAATATATGAAATAATGTTTATAAAATTTGTTTTAAATGACACAATGTCAAAGTAGTTTTGCTTTTATTATCACTGTAAAAATAACAGGGACACGTTTATTTAAATGGCTTTGGCATGGAGTTTGATCAGACATTTTCTGAAATCCTAAGTAACATCTTTTAGATCTTTTTGGTTGCTCCAAGTCCTTCAAGATATGAGTTCCTTTTACAAACGTTTCTTGTCTCTGCCCTCCATGTTGTTCTTGCCTAAACATCCAGTGATCTGACGTTGGACTTGTTTGTATATTCTGGAAGCAGTACTGGTACCCACACTGGTACTATAGGTATAAGTTCTAGGGAAGTCAATTTTGGTTCAAGATATGGAAGAACTTCCTAACTTATCCACAACAGACTGAGAAAAAAAAATGTTTATATAAACTTTTCATTTTTTCTCTTTTGGTAGTAAAATGTCCTTTTATGAATTATGGTGTTAGTGAATTATAGTAGTTTTTAAAATGCCCTTATTTGGCAAAATAAAGGCTGGAAACACATTATTTAAAATTTTATAGGCTCAAACTTCCATAAAGTCTGAGAACTCATTTCTCTAACTTCTAAACTCCGTTCCAACTGTCAAATTATGTCAGATTTTCAAGTTGTCTATCTTGTTAGCAGGAGGAAAAGTTCATTTGAATTACATCAGATTATTGTTTGCATATATTGATTTTAACTTTCCATAGTGTTTGGATATTCTGTCTTTCCTAAGAGGACACTGAGGGAATGAACTGGTGCGATAGAACGGATCAGGAGGCCTAGAATCAAATTCCCAGCTGTGCAACTAACTAGAGGTGTTTGCTTATTCTGGTTCTTACTTTTTATAGCCAGGAGAAAACAGGGAATGAGCAAGTAGTAAGATCCATTTCAGTAATAAAATTCAACTTAAAAATACACAGAGTGTATATATATGTATGTGTGTATATATGTGTGTGCACATATATACACGTACGTACACACATATATCTATATGCACATACACGCATATGTATACAACAGTGGATTTTGTGGGAAATTTATCATTTTTGATTGATAATCTTTCAATCATTTAAAACTGAAAAGTGTATGGAGGATTAACACTTCAGGGAATGCGTTGATGAGGGGAAAAAAAAAAACCTTGAAAATTTAAGGAAAGTATAAAAATATTGCCAATATTGGAAAGGTGCAAAGAAATTGAACTATAAGCTACAATTGGAAAATTTTATGAGCAGCGATTTGCTAGTGGGCTAATAAGCATTTACATTTGCTGATCTTGTAGTTAGCTGTCTAATTACTCTATTTGTGCATGCGAGTACAATCGTTTGTGTGGAAATGCATGCAGGTGCAAATCAAATCTGCATGAATAGTAATTGGGCCTCATTTGAAACTCGTTCATGATCCTTCATTTCTCTATGTTAGAGAAACCAACACCCCACTTTTCAAAAATAGTTCCTGAAACAAAACTTAAAATCCTATGGGCAAGATTATGTTTTTAATTTGATTGCTGTCCCTAGATGTCTCTTTCTAGATCTTCTAAAGCCCTCGTCTTGCAATGAGGTTCACAACTAATTGATTTGAAAAAAAATAGTGTATTATATTTATTTGTCAACATGCATTCTGACAAATTTTGGGGGCCTCAGAGACCCAAAATCAAAAACATAAGAATATGATTAAATGCAGCGAGGAATCCAATTTGATAATGCAATTAGATGCACTTTCTAGAGTTTTTTAGATTTTTGCTGCTCTTGTGCTATGCTATATTGTTAAATTAGATATTACAAATTACTCCGTGGTTACTAAATTAGGAAAACTTGAAGGGGAATGTGAAGTATATACTATAAGATTTGATACTTAATACCTAACTCTTGTATGGTACTTTCATACTTACAAAACACTTCTCCACATATGTATATTTTCTTGCCTGATCCTACAACACTCCCATGATCCCAGTCCCCATTTTACAATTGAGAAAACTGAGACTTAGCAAAATAAAATTAATGCCATGATTTTACAAGTACTAGTCACACAGCAAGATTTTAAACTTAAGATACTCTGCTGTAAATTCTAGGCTATTTCAATGACTTGACCTCTCTTTGATTCTGTTATTTGCTCTTGCTTTTGTGTGTTAATTTCTGTGACCCTCTTTCTTCCATAACATTACAAAATTCTTAATCCTTTAGAGCATATTTTATCCTTTGGCATTCTGCACCGTACTTAATACTGTTCTTTGCATAAAACTAGACACATCCCCCAAATACTTGTTGCTTATTTATGACTAGGGAGGTAGACAGCTGGCAACTAAGCAATGAAGTTTAATTTATAAATTGACTTTAATGAACTTTGGTGTTGTATCTTAGCTTTTACCAGTGACGTCATCCTCCAAACCCACGTGTGTGAGGACAGTGTGAAAAACCGTCCCTCAGAATGTGATGAGGAAGGGCTGGCAGGGATGACATTAGATATGTATTTTGACAATGCAGAATATACTCAAGAAATGATAAAGGCATTTTATTTTCTTAATAATTTTTTTCAATTACAGTTGGCATACAATATTGTATTAGTTTTAGGTGTACAATAGAGTGATTAGACGTTTATATAACTTACGAAGTGATCAACCCAATAAATCTAGTACCCATCTGACACCATACATAGTTATTACAATATTATTGACTGTATCCCCTATGCTGTACTTTATATCCTGACTGTTTTGTAACTACCAATTTGTACTTCTTAATCTTTTCTCTTTTTTCACCCATCTCCCCTGCACTTTTCCCATCTGGCAACCATCAGAATGTTCTCTGTATAAATGAGTTTGTTTCTGTTTTGTTTGTTTCTTTATTTTGTTTTTTAGATTCCACATATAAGTAAAATTATATGGCCTTTGATTTTCTCTTCTGACATATTTCACTTAGCATAATACCCTCTAGGTCCATCCATGTTGTTGCAGATGGCAAGATTTCATTCTTTTTTTATGGCAGAGTAATATTCCATTGTATATGTGTACCATTTTCTCTTTATCCATACATCTATTGATGGACACTTAGATTGCTTCCATATCTTGACTATTGTAAATAATGCTGCAATGAACATATGGGTGCATATGCCTTTTCAAATTAGTGTTTTGGGTTTCTTAAGATAAATACTTAGAAGTGGGATTACTGGGTTCTTCTTTGACCTGTGTTTTAGATTTTGTGTTAAAGTCTGTTTTGTCTGGTATAAGTATTGGTACCTCAGTTTTTTGTTGGTTTGTTTGTTTATTTCCATTTTCATGAAACATCTTTTTCCATCACTTCACTTTCAGTCTGTGTGTGTCTTTCCATCTGAAGTGAGTCTCTCGTAGGCAGTATATGTAAGAGTCTTGTTTCTTTATCCATTCAGCCACCCTATGTCCTTTGATTGGAGCATTTAATCCGTTTACACTTAAGAAATTGTTGATGTGTAGTTAATTGCCATTTATTATTCATATTTTTATCTTTCTTTTTCTCCTTAAAGAAGTCCCTTTAACATTTCTTGTAATATTGGTTTGGTGGTGTGAAACTTCCTTAGATTTTTCTTGTCTGGGAAGCTCCTTATCTGCCCTGCAATTTTAAATGATAGCTTTGCTGGGTAGAGTTAGCTTGGTTGTAGGTGCTTGATTTTCATTACTTTTAATATTTCCTGCCAATCCCTCTGGCCTGCAAACTTTCTCTTGAGAAATCTGCTGACAATCTTATGGGAGCTCCCTTGTAGGTAACTAACTGCTCTTCTCTTGCTGCTTTTAAGATTCCCTCTTTGTCTTTAACTTTTGGCATTTTAATTATAATGTGTCTTGGTGTAGGCCTCTTTGGGTTTATCTTGTTTGGGATTCTGCACTTCCTGGACTTCAATGTCTGTTTCCTTTGCCAGGTTAAGGAAGTTTTCCATCATTATTTCTTCAAATAGTTTTTCAATTCCTTGCTTTTTCTCTTCTCCTTCTGGTACTCCTATGATGCAAATGTTGGTGCATTTGATGTTGTCCCAGAAGTCCCTTAAACTACCCTCATTTTTTTCTTTAGGTTCTTTTTTTTTTCTTTCTGCTGTTCTGATTGAGTGTTTTCTGCTACCTTATCTTCTAAATTGCTGATTTGATCCTCTGCTTTATCTAATGTATTGTTGATTCCCTGTAATGTATTTTTCATTTCAGTTATTGTATTATTCTTAATTTTTGACTGGTTCTTTTTTGTATTTTCTATCTCCATTTTTATTGTCCTGTCTCTTTGTTGAAGTTCTCCCTGAGATCACTGAGCATCCTTATAAACCAGTGTTTTTCACTCTGCATCTGGTAGATTGCTTGTCTCCATTTTATTTAATTCTTTTTCTAGAGCTTTGTTCTAATCTTTCATTTGGGACATGTTTCTTTGTCTCCTCATTTTTGCTGCTTTTCTATGTTTGTCCCTACGTATTAGGTAAAGCTGCTATGTCTCTTGGTCGTGGTGTAGTGGCCTGATGTAGTAGGTGTCCTGTGGGGTCCTGTGTCACAGTCTCCCTGGTCTCCTGAACTGGATGTTCCAAGTGTGTTCCTTGTATAGGTTGTGTGTGCCCTCCTGTTACAGTTGACCCTTGCTTGCTATTGGCACATCAGTGGGAGCATTTGGTGTGGTTGGTTGTGAAAACTGGCTTTTGCTCAGTGAAGGAGCTATGCTGTAGGGGCTGACCCTGTGGAGCAGGATTCACTTTAGCAGGGCCCCGGTGCCTGTCCAGTCTCCTCTTTGGATATGTCTTTTGTGGAGGTGGTTAGGTGGTGCTCTGGTGTCATCTGAAGCTGGACACTGGGTCTGTTTGTTCTGGGGCATCTTGGGAAGGTCTCTGGTATAGGCCAAGGCTAGCCTCTGCCTGCATTCTGCCCAGGACCAATTGATATGAGTTACAAAGTGATCTGAAGATGGCTACCACTTGTGCTGGGCTTGGGGGTACCCGGGAGAGGCTAAGCTGCAAACTGAGGCCAGCAGCCACTAGTTCTGGGCTTGTGGCTACGTAGCAAGAGGTGTGGGGCATGCTGAGGCCAGATGATGTTTGTTTGGGGTTTGTGAACCTTTAAGAGATTTTTAGGAATGTCTAAAGCATGAACCAAAACAGGCCATTTGTTTGCAAAAGCCACTGGAAGTGACTTGGGTGGGCCTGAAAGTTGAGTGGGGTGTCACGGAGAAACTAGGGTGGGGTGAACAGGGTTAGCTAGGTTGATGGACACTCAGATATGGAGCTTGCCTGTGTCTGCACACTGGGTTGAGGGAGGGCTCAATAAAAGAATAATGGTTTCTGCCAGCACTTCTGTCTGGAAGGAACCTGCCTCTCCAGCCCTTGCTCTAAATCCAGGAAATCCAGTTCCTCCTCTATGTCCCTGGTGCCTTTCGAGCTGCTGCCCCAGCAGTGGATCTTAGAGCAAGTGAGTCTGTCAGGCAGTAAGTCCATGTACAGGCCCTTGAAGAGGGTCACCTGGGACTCCAGCCGCCCTCCATCCTACTCAGCCACAATCTCTGCTGGTTTTCACAGCCAGATGTTATGAGGACTTCCCTTCTCAGCACTGGAAACCTGGGCTGGAAGCCTGGTGTGGGGCCTCTGCTGCTGAGGTATCCCTCCTGATTTTTAACCACCACATGCAAGTGTGAGACCAGACCATTCTGTGTCTCCGCCCGTCTCAACTTGGCTTCTTCTGATGTCCTTAGTGATAGGACTTCTGCTCAGCTAGACTCAGGTGGTTCTCAATGGTGGTTGTTTTGATAAAGGCATTTTCATTTCTGTGACAGATATCCAGGTATCCTCTAGGTAATAAGACTTGCAAGTTTTTCAAAATAGAAATTATGGAAGTTACCACTGTAAAGACTCCAAAGTAATCTCATGGGTAGCAGATCCTCATCGACAAACAGAGAAACAATTCTCCTGTTGGAACAGGGGCCTGAGGCATTTCCATCTCTCGAATCTGAGGAAATTCTTAATTCTTTAGAGATCAGCTCTGATATTCCCATTAGGATACTTTCACCTCAACTTCCAAATTTCTTCTAAGATGCAAGATTGAATAAATAGCTCAGGTTGTTTAAGAAAATATTTCTTGAGGGAATAAATATTCTCAGATCTTGCTTATAAAGCTATTTTCATTGTACTCTGTGGATTTAAGACTCAAGGTTATCAAATCTGTCTGCAGAGGGCAGTATGGGGAAATTCTGGCTCCCGATTCCCAATGCAAGCATGCCTCTGGGATGGGAGAGGCCACGATTTCCATATGCACACATCAGGATTTTATGAGACTATCTGTCAAACCTGCTGGGCTGTTTTGCTTAATCGTTCAGGTGCCTAAGAGAGTTCCCACTGGAAGTAGGTGATAGAGTAAGTTGGGAGTAGGGTCCTATCTTTCGGACCATTGTTGTTTCTCTCCTTAGTCCATCTCAATGCTCCCAGGGGCACTGCTTGCCCCCTCACCACTGCCCAGTATCCAATCTACTTCTCATTGGACTTAGTTGAAGGGATTTATAATGAGAAAGTTTATTTAGCCAATTGACACTTAAGCAATATTATGCAAGGAGACAGCCAATAAAAACAACAATAATAATAACAGCAGCAGCTTTTGTGTTCTGATACTTACTACGCTCCAGACAGAATAATAAGTGCATGTTATTTAATTCTTATACTAGTGGGGAAATGGAAACTTAAAGGTTTAATTTGCAAGGATATATGAGGTGGCAGAGACAGGCTTTAAACTCAGATCTGTCTGACTCTAAAGGCAAAACCATAATTGCTTGGCCACATTGATGTTGAGCTTGGTAGAAAGCCTTCTTTGAGCGAAAGAAATATATTTATTTTGAAAAAAATAGTTCTGCCTTTAACATTTGGTAGCCTTTCCTATCTGGTAGGTACAATCCACATGGATAAAGGTCAGAGAAATTTCAAAAGGGAGAGCAGAATAGTCTGGCTTCTTTTTGGAAGATCTGTAAACAAATGTCCCTGGGTCCTCATGTCATAAGTGCTCCATCTTGTGTCACCTCCCACTACATCATGACAGATCTCTGTACCCCTTCCTTTATATTTCATCAGCCTGCTATTACTTCTGCCTGGGCTGTACATGTGTTTCCCCCTCTCCCCTGAGTGCTGCACCCAAGTTCTCTACCATGAAAATTACTACTGATTCTTCAAAGTCCAGTTCCAGCATCATCTCCTCTGGGCAGTCAGTCTCTGACCACACCAATAGGTGAGAACCCCCATCCCTCGGGAACTCTTTTCTGTCTTGTGCACATATCCTTGCGTTTACCACACTGTATCATCATTTCTTCCTTGCCTATCTCTCATCTCTCCCCACCTGTAAAATAAAATGCACACGAGCTGTACTAAGTTATATTCATCTCTGTATCTTTGCTGCACAGCCTGAAAATGCCATACTTAATGAATGTGTATGGAATTGACTTGAAAATTCTTCTATACCAAAGCCAAGAGCTACCTCAGCAGCATTCCAAGATGAATGAGGTTAGTATCTTGATAACGTGAATTGCACTTTTTCATCTTCAGTTGTAAGTGTCTTAAGGATGAAAGATGTGTTTGTCCTATTGCAAATGTTTCTGGAAGTAACCCAGGAAGGAGGAATGAGACATCTAACTCACAGCTCACTGTTACAAGGCCTTTGGGCTGGGAATTGTTTCTTAAAAAAAACTCAGCAGTGTTTGATTGATGCAAAATTCACCAATTTCCCTCTGTCCTGTCATAAAAAATTGTGGGTATATGGCTTTTTATTTATTCTATTTATTTATTTATTTTGCAACAGGGAAAAGATTTAATGTTACAAAATGATGTATGATTTGTAGTTGGTTCAACTGGGTAACGTTGTTTGCCTCAACCAATATGAACTTATTTGTTCATCAATCATTTTAACACTGTGCTACAAAACAAGAAAATAGGTAGTTTAAAAAGAATAATACCTTGACAGAATCTGCTCAGAGCCCTCTGATGTTTGTAAACCCTCACTGCCCACTTTGTAGACTTTCTTAAAGAAAAAGTTCTAGAATTTGAAATTCCAGAATTTGATCATGAAACTCAAGACAAGAGCTAGATATTTCTAAATTTGAGGAAATTCTCACCTATAATTGGAAAATTCTCATCTATAATCTTTCTCTATTTGCCCTTATCCTTATGACTCCTTCTCCTAGGAGAAACAAGCGGAACCAAGGAAACAAATCTGAGTTAAGAAATAGAGAGAGAACCGCTAATGCCTCAGTGACATTGGGAATCTCTTGGCATCTTTGTCGACAGTTGTAATTTTGGGATAATGTGTATTCTGATTATATCTCAAAGAAAAAATGAGTTTCTAAAGAGAGCCTCCAGGAGGTCGTAGGCAGGTTGCAAATTTAACTTTTGACACTTCAAATCTAAGATGTTTGCTCCCAGGCTGTTTGGAATGACCCAGAAGCACCTGGGAAGAGCATTGGTCTCCTGCTTAATGGAAGTGAAGAGATGTGTGGAAACCCATTTACAAGTCACACATATTTAAAAAGCATGGGCTGAACCATGTGGCATAAAAACTATCCCCAAGTTAAGTGTTTTTCATTGGTTCAATATTTCTGACTTAGCAAGGCCTTGATTACTTACCCCTGTTACTGGACATCTCCAAATCAAAGGCTGATTAAGGTTACACAGATTTTGAGTCATTCAATGCAGAGGTGCATAGTTATCAATTTACAATTGCCCAGTAACAGCCCCTGATTTTAGGGTGGAGCATTCATTAGTGCACAACCGCTCTTAGCTTGAGCCGACTCTGCTCCTTACATTGTTGGGACCTCTCCCCCTTCTGACCCACAGGCTATGCAGGCGGCTGGCCCAGTTCTCTGCATATCTGGGTTGTGTTCAGTGCAATAGAAACTTATTGCAAAAACTGCCTTTCAAGGTAGCTTTGGGATATCTCTTTCATGGACAGCTTCTCTGTTTACTTCCTTCCCAAACTTCAGAGCATGAACAAGGAAGGAAGAAAATCCAAAGTATGAGAATAGGCTAGGTCTGAAAGTAACACTAGAATAGTACACAGAGATCACAGTTCCTGAAACAAAACTTGTAATTTGTGATCTGATAGAATGTTTAAAATTCAAACTAGCTTAGAAGACTAGGACACATGGTTTTCTTATGGCCCACAGTTACAGTAAGATGTCAGTATATTTTCCAAAGGTAATGAAGAAAAACTAGGATGGTTTAAAAGAGTTGGATGACTCATTGTCAGAGAATCAATGCAATAGGTAGGAAGTTGGACTTGCTGACCTTTGGTTTTGTTCTAACAAATTCATTTATTCATTCATTTTTTTCCTTCATTTATACACTTATTCAACAGTCATTGAGTACCTACCATATGTTACGGACTCATAGAATACGGTTAAAGTTAAAGTGAACTTTAGAAGGTAAAAGTTTACATCTTTTGCACCCTGAATTTATGGACTGGGTATTATCTACCATGGTGGAGAAGAACTACTTACTATTTTCTGCTTCTAGAGAATCTTATGTCCAGTTTGGTTTCCAAAATCTCAATCAGATGTTCTGGAAATGATGACAAACTTTTCTAAAGTAGGACAAGCATGATAATTGAAGAAAAGTAGGATGCATGTGAATACCTTTAACATTAGTGGAAATGCTTCACCAAGGCGTGAATGATAGAAGCAATGGTGGAAGAAGCTGCCACTCACCAAGCCTATCACAGGCAAGGTGGTATGTGTAGTCCTGGGCCTGTAGTGTGTCACACACACACACACACACACACACACACACACACACACACACTAATGATTAGAGTAGACACTACAGATGAAACTCATTTGTCTCCTAGTTCTATCAACAAACTGCTTTTCCAGCCTTGACTTTCCACTGTTCCTGATCACTGACCCTAAGCTTTTTTTACCCCCTTCTTATGGCTTTTTATTGTCCATAAAGGGCTGTTAAAGTATGGATCCATGTTTATGAAATCATTCATTTTTCTTTTGAAGTCCTCTCCCTTTCTTTACCATGACTATTTCCAAATAACTGAGTTTCAAACTCTAAAGAAAGCTCAGAGCTCTGTGGGAAAGAGCGAGTGCTGAGCCATGAAATTGCTCTGACCTAATTCGTTATTACTTGGTTCTTCCTCATGCTTCTTCCATGTCTGCAATGTTAGGTCAGTGAATTCACTGACTTGTTCCTGTATCCATTAATCCATATGTTCACCAAGCAGGCTTTTCAGAGTGCCTGCAATAGGTCCAGCTTTGCTGTAGACACTTGGGCTCCAGAGGAGGGAGGGTAACTCAGAGGGTCTCAGAGAGACATGAGGGGCTGACTGAGGATTGTGGCTTCATAGTGAGGCTGCAGGACAGGTGCCATTTTCCCTGTGTGGGGTTCTTCTCCCGTCAGCTTTAACAAAGCTAAATTATTAGCTGTGCAATGTTCATACTTTCATGCCTCTGTGACATGCTTGCTCCTCTTACTCCCCAGTTACATATTCCTTTGGCCATCTAGCTCAATGTTGTCTGCTTGGAGGCATCTCCATGACTTCTTCAAGTATACACAGTCCCTCACCTTGGAGTTCATAGCACTTTACCTGTCCCTGTCTTATGACAGTGAGCTCATTGCCAGTTGAATTTTACTTACGTTGCACCTGCCTTCGCCTACATTTCCAGGACTATCATTAGCCGTCATTAAGTAGCTAAATCCTTGTTTCTTCCCTAACAGGTCCAAGGGATAAGCATTTCTGTCACAAAGCAATGTCCACAATTTGGGATGTCTGCCCTAGTGACGTAGACTTTGGGAGTCATATGTGAAATCCCTGTGTATAAGTGATTTGGGTATTTCACTTCCCGTTAGCTGCTGTGTGGGCCTCTAGCTGCCTTTCGGAGATGGCTGGGATCAGTTAGTGTTCTTTGGTTGAAAGCAGCAGTAAGTGGTGTTGGATGGATTTTTTTAAGGTGATTTATTATTTAAGGTAAGGAAGCTTTCAGAAAGCCAGGAAAGGCAGAAGAACCAGGCATGAAACAGAGACCAGGAACCTACCACAGCTCTCATTGCTGGGACAGGCAGGGCATTGTCACTCACATCGGCCACCGAAATGACATGAGTTCAGTAAGGTCCTCCTCTTCAGGGTGCTCTACTTAAGACTCGAAGTCCTGGGAGAGAGGGGATGATTAACTCAGTTTGGTTCATTTGCCTGCCTCTGGCTGTTCTCAGAGGTGTGGGAACACTCATGGGAGGCCCTTCCTTCGTGACAGGGCTGGAACCTTGATTTACCATCTTGCTCAGACTGCATGGAGAGGTTAATGCCCCTCCAGCATTTCCAGAGTGTAACATTTCTTTTCTTCATAACACCAAGCAATTGACTCGATTCTGACACTATTTACCTGGAGATGGCATCAGATCCTACAGGTTAAGGGTTCAGTCCACAGTACTGCCCCTTTCACCCCCCTTCAGATGCCAACCCCAAGTCAAGGTTGTTACCTGTGCTTCTGACTTACCGGCTATAAATTGGAGGTTCCAGTGCCTTGATTTGCTGTAAGGGCTCACAGAACTCAGAAACATGTTACTTATTAGAGTGCTGGTTTATTATAAACGGATCTAACTCAGGAACAGCCACATGGAAGAGATAGGTAGGGCAAGCTGCGGAGAAAGGGGCACGTAACTCCCTTGCCCTCTCCAGGTGTGCCACTCTCCTAAGAAGTTCTGAGCCCTGCATTTCTGGGTTTATATGGAAACTTTGTTACATAGACATGATTGATTAAATTATTGGCCATTGGTGATCCATTTCACCTCCATATTCTCTCCCTACTCCAGAGTTCAGGGAGAATGGGAGTGAAAATTCCAACTCTCTAATCTCATGGTTTATTCTCCTGGCAACCAGCCCCCATCCTTAGGTGCTTTTCAAAAGTCACCTCATTGACATAAACCCAAGTGACGTAGAGAGGGTTTGTTATGACCATCAAGACACTTTTGTTGGTCTTATTACTCAGGAAATTCCAAGGTTTTAGGAGCTCTGTGCCAGAAACAATATGAAGACCAAATATGTATTTCTTATTATAAATCACAATATCACAGCTCTCTCTAAAAAATATCAAAGTACTGTTAAATGCTGGGTGGCCCCAAATAGTTAATATCTGGGAAGACAGCTTATCTGATTGAAGAATCTCCCAAGGTTGCCCTAAGTGAATTTTCATGGTGCCATATAACCTGTATTTTAAGTCAGTATGTACCTAATATGCCTTGCAAATTTGGTGAAAACTGTCCAAAAAAGTTAATTATTTATGTGTAAAGGCTTATCTCCCTTTTTTGTATTCAAAGCTTTTTTAAAGACGGCTTTGTGGCTAATTCATCTTTATATCTGTTGGTGTCCAACAGAACTTTGCACAGAATTGAGGCTCAACAAATATTTATCGAGTAAGTGAAATATAGATATTAATATCCTTACATTTCAGAATTGAACATCTCTATATGTATGATTACTATGCATATATGAATGAATGGAATGTACTCACATATGTTTATTGTCTGTGTGTATAATCGTGAAAATAGGGTTTGGTTTATAGTCACCTGGACCCTGCCAATGATAATAGGGAGAAGGTTATATCATTAGCTGTTAACTATTTCCAGGCTTGTATTAGTTGATGAAAGAAATAAATGGAATGATTTTGTGCACGTCTCATGCTTATTCTCTAAGCACTGTCTTTAGCTCTCAGAGACTGTTTTGTTGATGTTTTCATTTCCCCTCCTGAGTTCTTTAGTAAAGGGGCCAGGTCTTACTCATCTAGAATTCCCAGGTCCGACTAGGCACTCAATAATGTCTAGGATAAATTATAGCAATTTCATATTTGTCCTGGTAATGAGGCTGAAACGTCTTGTAAAGTTGTTGGTTAGGCTAGAGCCAATTATATGCTAATGAGAACCTGGTTTTGGTGAGAGGAGACTGGATTGTGGGGAGAGGGGCGGCCTGGGATTGTTTTGTGGTGGGTCCCCAAACCAGACCTTAGCCTGGATTGTTCTACCAACACCCGTTAGCTGATGTGAAAGGAGCAGGGAGGATGGACCAGGAAGATGGGCGTGACCCATGACAGGCAGAGAAGAACCTGGCCTCCATAAAAGCTAAGCCTTCCTCCCAGCCTGCTGAGTGGTAAGTCTGCCTGGGAGGTAGGTGGTTAAAACAGGGGGCAAGTTCTGCTCTCACAGACTGATGTTTCAGTGGACAGAATAATAATTACGCAAGCATTTTCCCTAAAAAGTCTGTCACCAACTGAACTTTCACTGTCCTTTCCTCACTGAATATCTTAGCAGTGTTACACGTGACAGCAGCAAGCAGCAGAAATACGAATTATGTGGGAAACAGCGCCGAGGGATATTTCTCAACTTTTATTAAAATCTTTACTGATCAGCCGCTTGATAGCTGACTAGCTCTGACTTATTCCAGGTTGCGAGCGCTCGTTTGCATGACTGTCACATTGCATTTTTCCTGACAGATAGAACTATGCTGGAATCACTGTGCTTCGAGCATCTGGAGGACAGCGGGTGTGTTTTATTTATCTCTGCATCCTCAACCTCCAGGACAGCTACACCTGGAACTGTAAACTCTCAGTAACTATTTATTGTTTAATGAAGAGGGAAAGAAGAACAAGGAACATTGAAATTGTGATCACCCTTTACAAACAGCCCTCCCAAGGAGGCCACCCATCTACTGAGGGCTGCCGCTGAATTTAATGTTTGTGGGGCATCCTGATAGCAAGTTATTCCAGTTGTCAGTCACTGAGCTACACATCCCTCGAAACACCCTCAACCAAGCAAAATTACTAACTCCTTCCACAGAGGCCTGCGCCTGCCTTAGACTGGGCCTGCTTCTGGGACAAGTGGTTTTGACAGCCTGGAGGCTGTAGACTCCCACCCTGCCGCACATTCCCATCCACAACATCAACAGCCCCTTGGAGCACCCATCCTTCCTTGTAATCTCACGCCACGCCACGGCTGCTGTGTGAATACTGTCACTGGGGCAGAATTACTTTGCTCATTTTCTCCCCTCCCCTCCTTTTCCTTTCCCATCCCTCCCCTCCCCTTCCTTCTCCTCCCCTCCCCTCCCCTCCCAGCCTTCCCATTGTGCTTTGGAACACTTAAGGTGGTAAACCAAATCTTTGACCTCCTTACCTTCTTATGGGAAACGACTTGCACCTCTCACCTTAGCTCAACCCTGACATCCCCTAGAAGGCACTGGATCTGAATTTTGTGTGCACTTGGCCTATTCACATAGATTTGGGCTAACATTTACGTTAGGAAAATTTGCCCATTCCATGCCGTTTGGGACCATTAGTCCTTCATCCTCATGTAAAAACTATGGCTTGTTAAAGCCTGGACCTCTCTGGCCGCTGTGAACGCCGGGTATCTATGTACACTTGCTGGTCCTTATTTGACTTGCTTTTTTAAAATAGCACTTAACACAGTTGACCATACTCCCTCCTTCTTCCTCTGACTTCCAACACTTCCAACACAGCACAACTATTTATTGTCCTACTTCTCTACCTGCTTTCTGTAACTTCTCTGCTCAGCTCTTACATGTCTGCACTTCTCCGTGTGGTGATCGTGAACACGTGTTTCCCGGATCCCCCGCGGGAGGGATTTCCTACCAAAGCTGCTGGGAGTACAGACAAGGGACAGCTTTCAGCTCAGCCTGGTGTGGCCTCAGCTGCACGGAGGGCTCTCACGTGAGGGCCACCCCTTCCGAGGACACTCACATCCAATGACTGACTGACTAAGGCAGGGTATAAAGGTCTGGTCATTTTGGCCAAATACAGGACAGGTCTGAATGGTCATCCCATCTGGAGAGACCCTCTGGGGGGCGCATTGCAGCTCAGCTTCTTCCTTAATCCTGCTTCCTCAACACCACTTGGGCAGGTGTGGAGCCTGAGTGCCATCCCCCATCAACTTGCTGAGCACAAACTCTCGGAGGCCGCTCCCGGGAAAACCCAAACTCCAGCACGAAGGCTCCATTCTCCACTTCTCTTCACACTGCACGGTTCCCCCTTGATCTTATCCACTGTGGCAACATCAGCTGCCCTCAGTACACCCAGCTCTGTCCCGGCTACCGTGCCATCGTGAAGTCTCCGTGTGCACACGCAAGCTCCTCCTTTACCTTTTCACTTGGAGGGCCCAGAAACATCTTAGACCCCAGGCAACCAAGGTTAAACTCTGCTGAATTCTGCTTACACTGCTGTTACTAGCGCCTGGAAGGGCAGTGGCCACATTTCAATCTCTTCCTGAAAGCCAACAGGACATTACCCCTCAGCAGGGCCCTACATCCCTGCGTGGTACTCGCAACATGAGTGGGGAACAAAGTCCTGACACACACGTTCAGATGGAGTACAACAGCTTTATTTGGGAGCCAATGTCCCTCCAGAGGCCAATGCTCTGGTAAGCACAGAAGGCTATACAGAACAGAATAGAATTTAATAACGAGCCAAGTCCTAGAGTTAATCGAGGTGGAGAAGGTCCCTGGTCCGGGAGAGACGACTGGGCCCACGACGGGGCTGAGACAAGCTGGTCTTGTAAGGAAGAGCTTCAGAGAGTCGCGGAATATCTCGGCTTCCACCTCACAGAGGACAGTCGGATGGCCCAGATGAACGAACGTCCCAGAGGATCGTTCCGGAGTGTCTCGCTCAGAGCCTTGCAGAGTGTCTTAGCCATTGTGCCCAGTCGGACTACTCACGGCATTGCTCTGGAGTTCTGCTTTTATCCTCTTCGCCTTGGACTTGTTTACTTCTTAGGTGATAACCAGAAGTGGTTCTCCAGGAGATTTTTTTTATCTCATAGGTGATAACCAGAAGTTGTTTTGATGAAGGTGTTTATCACTCAATTTTATTATGCTCAGTTTCACACAAAAACATGTTTTTCACTTCACTCTTGTCAGTTTCACACATGTGCGGCCATAGTCCAGTCCCTACTAGTAAACAACTTGTTTTGCAAACCTCAATCCAACGTACATGATACATTTTATATGCTCTACACAATTGCCCCCCACCCCAGCCCAAGTCTGCTATTGTCTGAGCTAACCTGCACTGTTACTGAGAGATGCGATGTGATAAGCACATTGTCATTCGGGCTGTGGGGACTGAGTACAGGGAGCGGGGAGCAATGTTTATTACCCAGGAATCCTACTTTCTAACTGGGCCTTTCTGGTCTCACTTACAGCTACCACACCGTACTCAACTTCGGAGTACCGTTTATGCTACCCTGGTGCTAAAGTAAAAAGATTTTTCAGCTTACTATTATCATGGAACTGGGGAGTTATTAATTACTATTCTTATGTTCATGAAATGTATCATAGTTTTTGACCCTATACAGACAGATTCCCAGTAGCAAAAAAAAAAAAAAAAAAAGACTTTGTATGAAATAATTTCTAATAGGAAATAATTGAGTCTTTCTCGAATCTTCAGGATACTTTTCTCTGATCCTTTGTGTATCCGTCTCTCTCTGTGGAGGACAGGTGTGATTTCCTTCCCATCTGATCACTCGGGCAGTGGTATAATTCTTCCTAAGTAGATTCGAGCGCATGCGTGTCGGTGATGTTATGGTCTCTACATTGGCTATGCCCAAGGAATTGCGCTCTCGTCCACCAAATAAGAACGGTAGCAATTTATGCCACATCTTCTGTGCCTTGACTCCATACAGACAGGCTCAAATCCATTACAACATTTTTGGGGAAATGTACAGCCATCATATTGTGGTAAAATGTTTAATTGCCATAACATTTAAACCTGTGTCACTGTCATCACTGGCCAAACATGCATGTTCTGGGAAGGGTCTGTCTTCTTCACACAGATTCACCCAAATTTGCAACTATTCTCCCTATGACATTTGTAACCGGTGGCACTTGTGTCACGAGAGAGAATATGAATAAACACACAGAGAACAAGCTACAACTTACTGCAATGACCTAAACAAGCATGGGTAGTTGTACTTTGTCAGAAGTACAGCAGCTGCCCTCTACACTGCTGGTAAAAGACTTGCTTCAGAACCTGGTCATATTGAAAGCAATTCCTGGACAACTGTGAAGAGAAGTTGGAGTTTATTAGTTAGCTGAGGGAACTGCCAAATCTGCAGCAATATGGGGGTTCTTTCTCCTTGGAATTTTGCTGTCCTCTCACGTCCTTCAAACGATCATAAGCGTCCTCTCCCAGCTCAACTTTTGAAGAGTGCTCATCTATCTCACGGCTTCCTGTGTCAGCCCTAGTATACATGCAGTCAAATTTTCTCCTTTGGCAAGTGTCCATTTCTGAAAAGTTTTACATTTTAGTGCCCTTTAAAGCTGTTTTATGGGCTTAAATGTCTATAATTTGTAACTTTTAGTAACTAGAGAAATATAGATAGACAAAATGCCCTTTCTTTTAATCTCATCACTCTCAGACACTTGCTATCTTGAAGTACTCTAATTAAACATTCATCATCTTTATGCGTAAAGGAAATGTCCTGTTCCTTATGTATGTGCTTTGCGTTTATAAGTTCTGACAAGCTGCTTGGTACCAGGCAGCCAAAAGTGATGAACAGTCTTGGCAGATTAAAATGTAAATTTGATTGAAGAAAACAACCCACAGAAATTTATGCTTCTGTATAATCTGTGATTAAATGTTACTTGTTTCTGACACTTTCAATTACAGCTTTTGGAGGTTTTATTCCACATCACATTTAATCGATTTTAAATAACTCTCCCTTTTGGGCTTCACACCCAGCGGGGTATATTTTGCATCAATTCCCAGTGCAAATTTGGAAATAATCTGTCCAGTCTACAATAAGATTCACTTTATATAGTGATAGCAAGATTTAAAGGCTAAACCTACAATCTTCCTTCTTATATCTAAGAAAATTCTGAGTCTCAGTATAACTACCATTGTTCTTTCTAAAAAATTGTGGTAAAAAAACCACATAACATAAAATTTACTACTTTCATGCATAAGTGTATGGCTCATTAGTGCTAACTACAGAGGGTTTCAAAAAAACGTATACACCTTTTAAGAAAGGAAAACACTGTATTAAAATTGTAATACTCAATATATACCAATAATAAATGATGAATACAAGTCATGTGTATACATTTTTTTGTTGTGGTTTTTTTTTGGAACCCCCAGTTTGTTCACATTGTTGTACAATAGACCTCCAGAACTTTCTCGTCTTGCAAAACTGAATATCCAATGGACACACCACCCCATTTTCTCTCCCCCAGCCCCTAACAACCACCATTCTAGTTTTTGTTTCTGTGAGTCTGACTATTTTAGATACTCATACAAGTGGAATTATACAGTATTTGCCTTATTATGAGTGACTTATTTCACTTAGCATAATATGCTCAAGATACATGAGATAGACTTAAGCATAAGACAGGATTTCTTTCTTTATTAAGACTGAATAATATTCTATTATATATAACATTTTCCTTATCTGTTCCTCTGTCAGTGGACATCTGGGTTGCTTCCATCTTTTTTTGCTCTTTTAGAATTTTTATTAAATTTATTGCATGGCACTGTTTAGTAAAATTATATAAGTTTCAAGTGTACAATTCTATAATACATCATCTATATATTGCATTGTGTATTCACCACCCAGAGTCATTTCTCCTTCCATCACCATATATTTGATCGCCTTTTCCCTTTTCTACCAGCACCCTGCTTCTCCCTTACCCTCTGGTAATCACTAAACTGTAGTTGTATCTATGAGTTTTTGTTCTTTTTTTTGTCTTATTAATTTGTTGCTTTCAGTTTTATACCCCACATATGAGTGAAGTCATATAGTTTTCAACTTTTTCTGTCTGATTTATTTCGCTTAGCATAATAATCTCAGAATCCACCCATGTTGTCGTGAATGGCAGTATTTCATCTTTTTATGGCTGAATAGTATTCCATTGTAGAGGGTGCCAAAAAAATGTATACACATTTCATGAAAGGAAAAAACTGTATTAAAATTGTAATACTCAATATATACTGATAACAAAACATGAATACAAGTCATATGTGTACATTTTTTTGACACCCCCAGTATGTACCACATCTTCTTTATCCAATCATCTATAAAAGGACACTTTGGTTGTTTCCACATCTTGGCCACTGTAAGTAATATTGCAATGAACATAGAGGTACATATATCTTTACTGATAAATGTTTTCGGATTTTTTGGGTAGATAGATACCCAGAAGAGGGATTGCTGGTTCATATGGTAATTCTACTCTTAAATTTTGAGGAACCTCCATACTGTTTTCCATAGTGGCTGCACTAATTTACATTCTCACCAGCAGCTTATGAGGGTTCCTTTTTCTCCACAGCCTCTCCAACGCTTGTTACTATTTGTTTTGTTGATGAAAGCCATTCTGACTGGGGTGAGGTGATACCTCATTGTGGTTTTCATTTGCATTTCTCTGATGATTAGTGATGTTGAGCATCTTTTCATATATCTGTTGTCCATTTGTATGTCTTCTTGGGAGAAGTGTCTGTTCAAGTCCTCTATCCATTTTGTAATTGGATTGTTTAGGTTTTTGTTGTTGAGTTGTATGAGTTCTTCAAATATTTTGGATATTAACCCCTTAACAAAGGTATTGTTTGCAAATATCTTCTCCCAGTTGGTTAGGTGACTTTTTGTTTTGTTGATGGTTTCTTTTGCTGTGCTTAAGCATTTTAGTTTGATATAGTCCTATTCATTTATTTTTGCTTTTACTTTCCTTGCCTTTGAGGTCAAATTTATAAAGTCCTCTGTGAACGTAAGGTACATAAGTTTAGTACCTTTGCTTTCTTCTACGGAATTTACTGTTTCAGGTCTGATGTTTAGGTCTTTGATCCATTTTGAGTTAATTTTGGCATGTGGTGACAGAGAGCAGTCTAAGTTTTATTCTTTTTCATGTGGCTTTCCAATTTTCCCAGCACCATTGATTGAAGAGGCTTTCTTTTGTATGTTTTTGGCTTCTTTGTCAAAAATTATCTGCCTGTGTATATGTGGGTTTATTTCTGGTTTCTCAATTCTAGTCCATTGGCCTGTGTGTCTGTTTTTCTCCCAATACCATGCTATTTTGATTATTGTTACTTTGTGGTATAAATTGAAGTCAGGGAGTATGATACTTCTGGCTTTGTTCTTTTTTCTCAGGATTGCTTTGGCTATTCAGGGTCATTTGTGATTCTATACAAATCTGATATTTTTTGTTCTATTTCTTTAAAAAATGTCATTGGGATTTTGATAGAGATTGCATTAAATCTGTATATTGCTTTGGGTAATATGGCCATTTTAACTATGTTGATTCTTCTAATCCATGAACACATTGTCTTTCCATTTCTTTGTTTCATCTTCAATTTCTTTTAAGCATGTCTTACAGTTTTAATGTATAGGACCTTTACCTTTGTTAAGTTTATTCCTAGGTATTTTATTCTTTCTGTTGCAATTGCAAAAGAACCTGGTTGTGTGTATGTATGTGTGTGTGTGTGTGTGTGTGTGTATGTGTTTCCATTTCTTTTTCTGAAATTTCATTGCTAGTATATAAGAATGCAATGGATTTTTGTACATTGATTTTGCATCTTGCAATTTTACTGTATTTTTTTACTGTTTCTAATAGTTTTTTTCTTTGTTTTTCTTTTTTTTTTTTTGTGGAGTCTTTAGGGTTTTCTATATAAAAAAATCATGTCATCTGCAAAAAATGACAGTTTTACTTCTTCATTCCCAATTTGGATGTCTTTTATTTCTTTCTCTTGTCTGATTGCTCCGGCTAATATTTTATGTTGAATGAAAGTGATGACAGGGGACATCCCTGTCTTGTTCCTGATCTTAGAGGAAAAACTTTCAGTTTTTCACCATTAATTATGACATTAGCTGAGAGTTGTCATATATGGCCTTCATTATGTTGAGATACTTTCCTTCTATACCCATTTTATTAAGTGTGTTAATCATAAACGGATGCTGGATTTTGTCAAATGCTTTTTCTGAATCTATTGATATGATCATATGATTTTTATCCTTTATTTTGTTTATGTGGTGTGCCACATTGATCGATTTGCATATGTTGACCTATCCTTCTGTCCCTGGAATGAACCCCACTTGACTATGATGTATAATCTTTTTAATGTATTGTTATATTAGATTTGCTAGTATTTTGTTTAGGATTTTTGCATGTGTATTCATCAGAGATATTGGTCTGTAGTTTTCTCTTCTTGTATTATTCTTACCAGGTTTTGGTATAAGGGTAATGTTGGTCTCATAAAATGAGTTAGGAAATATTGCCTCTTCTTCAATTTTTTGAAGAGTTTGAGGATGACATGTATTAAATCATCTTTGAATGTTTGATATAATTCACTACTGACACTCTGTTGTACTGGACTTTTGCTTTGGAGACATTGTTTCAATTTCCTTACAGTTGATCAGCCTATTTAGATTTTCCAGTTCTTCGTGATTCAGTCTAAGAAAGTTATATATTTCTAAGAACTTGTCCATTTCTTCTAGGTTATTGAATTTGGTGGAATATAGTCCTTCATAGTATTTTTGTATGATCCTTTGTATTTCTGTGGTATCCGCGGTAACTTCTCCTCTTTCACTTCTGATTTTGTTTATTTGTGTCTTTTCTTTTTTCCCCCATAGTGAATCTAGCCAGGGGGCTGTAATTTTATATACCTTTTCAAAGAACCAACTCTTTCTTGCATTAATTTTTTCTGTTGTCTATTTCATTGAATTTTGCTCTAATTTTTATTATTTCCTTCCTTCTGCTGACTTTGGGTTTCATTTGTTCTTCTTTTTCTAGTTCTATCAGAAGTAATATTACATATTTGGGATTTTTTGTTTGTTTGTTTCTTGAGATCAGCCTGTAATGATATGTTTCCCTCTTACTACTGTTTTCGCAGTATCCCAATAGTTTTGATAGGATGTATTTTCATTCTCATTTGTTTCTATGTATCTTTTGATCTCTCTTTTTTGTTTCTTCTTTGACCCTCTTGTTCTTCAGTAGCATGTTGTTTTATCTTCACATGTTTGTGAGTTTTCCCTCCTTCTGTTTACAGTGGATCTCCAATTTCGAAGCATTGTGATCAGAAAATATGCTTAGTGTGGTTTCAATCTTCTTAAATGTGCTGCGGCTAGTTTTGTGTCCCAGCATATGGTCTATCCTTGAGTGTGTTCCATGTGCACTAGAAAAGAATGTATAGTCTATTGTTCTAAGATGAATTGCTCTGTAAATGTCAATTATGGCCATTTGGTCTAATGTGTCATTTAAGGCTGATATTTCCTTATTGATTTTTTGTTTGGATGATCTATTGATAACTGTCAATGGGGTATTTAGGTCCTGTACTATAACTGTGTTTTTGTCAGTTTCTCCCTTCAGTTCTGTTAGTAGTTGCTTTTTATATTTTAGCACTCCATGATTGGGAACATATATATTGATAAGTGTTATGTCTTCTTGTTGTATTGTCCCCTTTAACATTATGAAATGTCCATCTCTGTATCTTGTTGCCTTTTTTTATCCTGAAATCTGTTTCATCAGATATAAATATGGATATAGCCATTTTTCTCTGGCTGTCATTTGCTTGGAGTATCGTTTTTCACCCTTTCACTTTGAGTCTATATTTGTCCTTGTAGCTGAGATGTGTCTCTGGGAGGCAGCATATAGTTGGGTTTTGTTTTTTGATCCAGTCTGTTACTCTGTGTCTTTTTATTGGTGAGTTCAGTCTATTTACGTTTAGGGTAATTATTGATATATGAAGATTTTCTGTAGCCATTTTATCTCTTATTTTCTGGTAGCTCAGTGTCTCCATTGTTTCTTTGCCTTTGTGCTTCTGTCTGTTATTTTAGTTTGGTGGCATTCTATGATTCCCCCCCGCCCATTTTGTCTTTTTTAATGTTATGTGTCTCAGTTCTGGATTTTTTGTTTTTTGAGTGATTATCATTAAATTTATGTAAAATAAAGTTTCATATATACAATAGTCTTTTTTCTTCAGCATGCATCTTATCTCCATTCCACTTTGCAATTTCAGACTTTTATTCCCTCACCTTTTATGTTTTTGTTGTCACAGATTATCCCTATTTATGATGTAAGATAATTTCTGAGTTGCAGTATCAAATTGTCTTCTCTTTTTCAGTTTTAAATGTTTTTATCTTCTTTACCCTTTATATTATGCTTAAGTGTATAGTGCCCTATTGTGTGAAGGGGTTGCTATCCTGCTTCTTTCTGTCTGTTAATAATCTTACTCATAATTTTGTATCCTTTTGTTTCAGGTAGAATAATCTCCTTTAGTAGTTCCTGTAATGCAGGCCTTGTGGTGGAAAATTTCCTCAGCTTCTGTATATCTGGAAAGGTTTTTATTCCTCCTTCATAGCTAAAGGATAAGTTTGCTGGATATATTATTCTTGGCTGGTAATTTCTCTCTTTCAATTGTTTGAGTATTTGATTCCACCCCCTCCTGGCTTGTGGACTTTCTGCTGAAAAATCTGGTGATAGTCTAATGGCCTTTCCTTTGTAGGTTACTGTCTTTTTCCCCTGGCTGCCTTGAGAATTCTTTCTTTGTCATAGTTTCATTATAATTAATTTTTTATGGTTTCAATATAATGTGCTTTGAAGAAGGCCTCTTGGGGTTGAGGTAATTAAGTGTTCGATTTGCTTCTTGGATTTGAGGATCCAGTTCTTTTCATAGTTTTGGGAAGTTCTCATCAGCTATTTGTTTGACTAGATTCTCTGTTCCCTTCTCCCTGTCTTCTCTTTCTGGTACAGCCATTATTCTTATATTGCTCTTTCTGATGGAGTCAGATAGTTTCTTTCTTTCTTGCTTTCTTTCTTTCTTTCTTTCTTTCTTTCTTTCTTTCTTTCTTTCTTTCTTTCTTTCTTTCTTTCTTTCTTTCTTTCTTTCTTCCTTCCTTCCTTCCTTCCTTCCTTCCTTCCTTCCTTCCTTCCTTCTTTTCTTTCTTAAGTACTAATATATTTATTATGGCATGAAATAGTATTTTATACATTAACTCAATTTTATAGTAAAAACATTTTATGTACTATTGTAAAAAAACCACTGCACAAATGACTCCAATGTAAAATCGTGTTATTTTCAACAGTTCGTTGACTTATTTGATATATAAATTAGAAAATATTTTCTCAGTTGAAAATAGTAAAAATGGTAACATTTCCCAGACTAGCCAAATAATCCCATTTAAACTAAGCAATAGCTGAGTTATACATTTATAAATATGGTCTGAATTCTGGGATCCAGGAGAAACTTTAACTTCACTTATTAAAACAGCCTTTCCTTAAAATTAAGTTGCATAAAGTGAAACACCCAATAATCTTCCCCTTTAATCTTGATATATGCCTGATTATTTTTCTTTAGTCTAATCCACATCAAGGTTTTATCTGTTCCTTCTGAAACAACAGGTACCGTGTCCTTTTTATCTGCTTGTTAAAGTACTCATGCCTATCCAAACTGTGAAATGTTTTGCTTGTTATTAAAGTATGTTCAGTATTTGAGCAAAACTAGAATCTAATATGTTGTAATACACAAGGCACATGAGTTGTCTGTCATCTAACAACTTCCCGTAAATCCCTGTGGCTTGATGGGAAGCCAAGAGGAATAGGAGGAAAAGCATTACAATTGACGAGTTGATCAAGGAATAAAGGCAAGAGGATTTCTGAGAACAGAGAAGCAAACATCCAATCAGGATTCAGATAGAACAGAAGTCCAAACAGAAAAAGACCATTGCCTCAAGAATCAGAGTTAAGTTGGCTCTCCGATCCCCTAATACTGCCAGACGATCAAGAAGGCAGGTAGGTATAGACTCAAGTAAGTGAGAGACATCAGGACCTAGAAAGATTTGTTATGCAAAATAATTACATGAAAATAAGATAGGCCTTGTAGTTTAACTTCTCCCATCAGGGCTTATTCCTGAGATTCCCGGTACAGAATTTCCAGGAACTAAGGTGAGAAGACAGTGCCACTCTTAAGCTGCTGCACCATGCAGAAAGTTTCTGAGGGAATATTTGAGTAGTCAGAGTTATCTGGCCAGCGGCTATCAGTTTCCTCAAAGCAACAACTTAAAATAACCATAGTTTGTCTTAAAAAAGAAAAGTCTCTAAGCAGCCAAAACCTTTTAATGGAGTAGCAGTCTAATGAAAATAGATTACTATATTGTAGCTACAGGAACTAGGCCTTTGAGAAACTAAATTGGACCATTCTACCTAAAAACCCCAGTTTGCCCATTAGAAATTAACCTGCAGAAACATTGACTCATTAAGTTTCCACCATTTAAAGAATACTTTATCATGTATCTTCCCTTATTCTCGTTGCTCTCAGCAGACATCAGTGTTTCCTGCTCACATGTGAAAAATATTTTCAGTGAGTTTTTTTAACTCAGCAGTGGAAAAAAATCTCTGCACCCAGACTCCTTCTTTTAATTCCTTCTTGGTAAATAATGTTAAACTTCTAATAGGAAGTGGAGTACATTATCAATCCCCATTTATCCAGCCTCCTTTTTTATGAAGAAAGTTATAGGGCTATCTTATACATTTTGGAATTCCTTAAAGACACTTGCTTTCTATTAAAATACTTCATTATGTGTGTATATATAGATATATAAAATCCATGAAGAATTCACTGAGGCATGAATCACGTTCTATTGAGAAGCTAAAAATGCATCAAAATGCACATAAGGATGGCTAATTTACCTGTTTACTATCAAATGTACCACCACCCTCCAGATCTAGAGTATATGCTGGCCTAAACTTACTACATCCCAGCTATGTTTGAAATCTTGCTGCAAAACATCACCTGGTATTAATTCTCAGAAGACATATTATAGGATAGGACCACGGGAGTAATTATTAGGCAGGTGGCCAAGGAATGCCAATTACAGAACTAAGCCTGACTTCTCAAAGTACTTCTCCAGAGATTGCTGTATTCCTCAGAGGTATTTAAGAACATTATTAAAAGAACACTTAATTATAAAGACAACTTAAAGTGTATAGACAGATACATGCTTGATTTTTCCTTATAATCTATAGACAATGCATTAGAATGCAATAAATTCATACACCTTTTCTAAAGGAAGACCTGACACAGAAGTAGCTGTCAGGTTATAAATGACAATCATCAGATGAAATCATTTAGATGAAGCTTCTCTCTGGAAGAGATGGGGCCTGGGCAAGTGGTCAGGAAGGAAACACAATGTGCTTTTAACTTTGTATGAAAAAAATGCTCAGTTCTATGTTGCCAAGCACAGTTGTTTTGCCATGTAAATCTTCTACTTCAAATTACTGACCAAATGCTTTACTGAAACTCCACTTCTGGCCTTTGTTTTGGAATCTGTTACTTCTGTTGCCACCTCCTGATCTCTGTCCTCTGAAGTTTCTCTTTCCTTCCAGCTATCCCTTGAAGCTTCCGTTTCCTCCCCGCTGGCTCCTGAAACCTTGATTGCTGTCCCGCTGTCCTCTGAAGCTTCAGTAGCTTTGCTGTGGTCCTTCCAGCTCTGGTTGCTCCGTGGCCACAGAGAGCTGCCAACGCCGTGAATCGTGTCATTTTCCCTGTATTTCTGTTATTGCTGCAGTAGGGACGTCAAAGCAGACACCCTGCTTTCCTTTGAGAAAAACCGTTTCCTTCACTTTGGAATCGATATCCTCACCCAGTTGCTCCATATGTTCTTTCCAAGCATAACTAATGTTGGGCATTTCAGTTGAACACCCCAACATCATGGTCCCAAAGCCCGCATCTGAGTTGATTGAGGAGCGCTGGTCTACTGATGTGGCCCCTGAAATATGGGCCAGTGCTGCCACCAGGGCTGCCATGGCCCCTTCTCTATCAGTTTCTCAGCTGACTGTTGAACGTGACTAATGACAGTGGGAGGCACAGAATGCAAAAGCCTGGTCGCATCTTTGCTGGAAGCTGTTATTGTCTCTGTTGCAGAAGGAACACCTATTCGTTTAAATTTGATTCCCGCCTTTTGCTCCACTCGTGCTAACTGATAACTCTTCCTTGTGCTGATAAAAGCAGATGCAAATCCCTGTCCTTCCAGCTCTACCCGTGTACCCAGAACGATGAATGTAGGACTCCACGTCCTTTGGAGGAGTACTTGGTATCACCAGGTCCACCTCAGGCGTGTCTAACCCACGCCCAGCAACGTTGGTTACCACCGAAACTCCCAAATCACCATTTGTGAAGCCTTTCGGGGTGATTTCCCATTGCTTCTGTGGAATGTCTCCAAGTAATGACTGGGCTTCCTGTTGTACAGACACGTTCTGAGACACGCCCTGGGCTTCTTTCTTGGTTTCACAGATGATAGTGCACAGGGTGCCCTTGAACACCACTGCACACTCGGACCACGTCCCAGTAACTGCTGCTCTTGGAGTCCGGCTGCGCTTGATAGCCAGAGCTCCACAGCGATTGCTGTTTTCTGAGTCTTTTTCCCAATTAGGTCCACCTGTGCATAGGTAGATTTCATGTATTCCTTAGCAACATTATAAACCCAATGAGGGCAAGTTGCACCAAAAAGCAATGTTTGGGGATTGTCTTCTGAATCTTTCTTGTATGCATGGACTGTGTAGAGCCACCAATTTCATCCACCATGTGGCGAGGAAGAGACCAGCGTAATCCTTTGGCCTCTTTCATTTCTTTTAACCCTCAAGTCTCTCTCTTCTTCCATCTGCATCATTTCCAGATTCCTATCTTTGATATCACTTATTCTTTCCTCCATCTGGTGAGCTCTATTTTCCAAGCTTGCTAGTTCATTCTTCATCTCTTTTATTGAGTTCTTCAACTCCAGAATTTCTATTTGGTTCCTTTTTAAAATTTCAATCTCTTTGGTAAAATAGTCATTTTGTTCACTGATTTTATTTCTGAGATCAGTAAACTGCCTATCTGAGTTTTCTCGCATATCACTGAGTTTTTTCAAAGCCGTATTCTTGAATTCTCTGTCATTTAAGTCACATATTTGCATGTCTTTAAGTTTATTTTCTGAAGACTTTTCATTTTATTTCTGAGCTTCCTTATTCCTTAGCTATTCAGAGTAATTAATGGATTATTTTTCTTCTTGGGCATCTATGGGAGTGAATTCTGCAGCAGGTTAATATGAAGAAATCTTTCTTTTGTTTTCCCGATGTAGCACTGGAGCATTTTATTTTCTCTTGCCCTGTTCCAGCTTCTCGCATGGTGGCAGATTTCCTGGGAAGGAGGGCATCTCCTCTGTGACCAGGTTGCTTGGTCCCCGGGAACCACCCCTATGGAGGATGTGATGGGCAGTGGGGTTCTGAGCCCCTGAAATCCCAGTGTTGCCCCTGCAGCCAGATGCAGAGCTGTGCACCTCAGCAGCCCTGGGTGCCCTGCTGGGATCAGCTCCGAAAGGGGTAGGAGCTGGGACGTTTGTGGCTTTGTTCTCCTCTGAATAATGGGGACTACCAGACTACAGCTGCTTTGCCCCTATAGCTCCTCCCTTGTCACTGGAATTAGCTGCAGTGTAAGCCTGCCACTCAGGAACTGTCTCTTCAGTTCTCAGGGTTGTGCATATTCTGTTCTTTAATCTGACACTGCTACCGTTTGTTTTTCTGGGGTCTGCTGCTAACACTGTGAGGGTGGAGGAGGCGGCCAGGATCCATGGCGTTGTTTTCTGCCTGGCAGTGAGAGCTGGTAGGCCGCAGTTGTAGCACTCTGTATCCGGTCTTTGCCCTGAGGTCTCTGCCCTATCGCTAGGTTCGGGCATGTCATATGCTGATCACGCAGGCAGGATTGCTGGGGCCACAGAGAGTGCACCTGCAGTCTCACTCCTCCCCTCTCCCGGGACTGCAGGGAGCTCTGGCTGCATTGGCGGCCTCCATCGCTGCACTTCTCTCTTTCCTCCTCCCCTGTCCACCCCAGTTCATCCACTCTCAGATATTTTGATGCACAGATCTCTCAGACGTGTTTGTGTGTTGCGTAGGGAATCCTTTGTTGAATTATAGCTGTTTAACTTGTAACTTCGAGGGGAAAGATTAAGGGACACCTCTCAAGCCACCATGTTTCTGACCTTCTATATCTTGTCTATTATGAAATATACTGCAATAAACATGGGCGTGCAAATATCTCTTTGATACCCTGCTTTCAATTCCTTTGGATATATACCAAGAAGTGAGATTGAATTGTACAGTAATTCTATTTTTAACCTTTGGAGCAACCTCCATACTTTTTTCCAAAGAGGCTCCACCATTTAACAGTTCCATCAAACTATTGTCGTTTTGCATAATAGATTATATTAATTAAGTATTGGATGATGTTAGTAATTATTCAATAGTAATAAACTACAAATAATACAAGGTTATTAGACTAATATTACTTTCCGTAATATTAGAGCTTTCAGTACTTTGTATTAGTTTGAAACAGGAAATTTAGTAATGTGCTGTTTTGCCACTGCCTAAGTTTTATTTTATTTTATTGATTATTTATTTATTTATTTGATTCATGGATTTGGAGTATGAGAGCACTGCTTTGCCCATATACTGATCTGAATGAGATTTCCATGTAATCCAAGAGAAATTATAGGCCACGGAAAATAAAGGCAATTGCTGTTTTCAGGTGGTTCCTTCAGTCTAAAAAAAATTTAATGTGAGCTTCTCGGGTTGAAGCTGACTGATGATGGCCCATGAAGCGACCTGGTTTACCTTCTGGCCATCGCTATGCTGACATCCTACCTGGGATCCTGGGAGGTAGCATTGAATCCCAGTATAGTGCTTTCCTTCTTACTCAGTTTCCTTTTTGAACCAGTGTTCTGAGTCACTCTATAGTCTGTCCTGTTTCAGCTGGTGGAGAAACCCGACCATCTCTCGTTGGAATTTATGTGTGTGTGTGTGCATATGTTGTCAATATGGAAACTTTACCCTGGGTTCCCAGAAGATAAAATGATTTCATATGTATGAAAGCATTTTAACTTCAAATTGGTCTGTAGATTTAATGCAGTTATTATCAAAATCCAGCAAGGGTTTGTTTACACACAGACTGCTTACTCTAAAATTTATGCAGAAAGGCACAAAACCTAGAATAGATGAAACGGTTTTGGAAAAGAACAAAGTTGGAGGAATCACTCTACCTGATTTTAAGTCTCACTACACAGCTATGGTATCAAGATAATTGACAGAGGGATAAACACAGATCGATGGAACAGAACAGAGAACCCAGAAATAAATCCACACAATATTTTGAACTAATTACTATAAGCATTTTAATAAACAAAAGCCCCATGTTATCACAAAATTCTATTTCTTATTGATTTCAGCCTCTCTGCCACTTGAATTTTTATTTGTCTGATCTGCCCCGACTTGCAATGCCATCTCCCCTAATCGCAGGCTTCTCCTCTTTTCAGAGAAAATGGTGCTGACCGTTACAACCTGAAATAGCATCTTCTACTTCTAAGCTTAAGAAGCAGCATTTAGTATTTTTGCTTCCCATATCACGTTAGGGGTCTAAAAGGGGAAATAAAAAGATTTTAGCATTCAAGATTAAAACAAAAGGCTAATCTAGAGGAAAATGAGAACTACAGAGATGCCGCAAGCGCCTGGAAGGGCAGTCGCCACGTTTCAGTCTCTTTCTGAAAGTCAGGGGGACATTAACCCCTCGGCAGTGCCTTATGTCCTTGCGTGGTACTCGTGACACGAGTGGGGAACAAAGTCCTGACACGCAGGTTCAGATAGAGTGAGTAACTCCGAAAATAGATAGAGTTTTATTCAGATAGAATTTTAGTTCAGATAGTTTTATTTGGGAACTATTGTACCTCCAGAGGCCAATGCTCTGGTAAGCACAGTAGGTTATACAGAAGAGAATAGAATTTAATAACAAACCAAGTCCCAGGGTCAATCGAGGTGGAGAAGGTCCCTGGTCTGGGAGAGACGACTGGGCCCACGATGGGGCTGTGGCAAGCTGGTCTTGTAAGGAAGAGCTTCGGAGTGTCCCGTATCGTGGCTTACTCTGTTGGATAGTGACTCGCTCAGAGCCTCGCAGAGGGTCTTAGCCAAGCTCCCAGTGAGACTACTCACGGCATTGCTCTGGAGTTCTGCTTTTATCCTCTTTTCCTTGGACTTATTTACTTCTTAGGTGATAACCAGAAATAGTTTGCCAGGAGTTGTTTACCTCTTAGGTGATAACCAGAAGTTGTTTTGGTGAAGGTGTTTATCACTCAATTTTGTTATGCTCAGTTTCATACAAAAACATGTTTTGCACTTCACTCTTATCAGTCTCACACATGTGCGGCCTTAGTCCTGTCCCTACTAGTAAACAGCGTGTTTTGCAAACCTCAATCCAACATATATAATTCATTTAATATGCTCTATACAAAAGATTGTTGTGGCCTGCTGAGCTTCAAAACTTTTCTGAAAAAAGGTCAGTAAAATAGGCTGTACACTTGCTGAGGGCAGGAACCATTTCTGTCTTATTTGCTGCTGAATGTATTCATTTATTTGGCGTATGGATTTGAGTGTTGACCCTATAGGCCCTGGGACCAAAAAGGCAAACAAAAATCAGACATGATGCTTCAACTTCTGTGTCCCCACCACACCATCTTGTTTTCAGATCAATACCTTTGGGAAGTATTTGTTGACAAATTAATTGAATGGCCACATTGAGGTTATAGAATGAGGGAAACAAACAGGAATCACACCATAGACACTGAAAGAGATCACTTAATACAGTATTTTGCACATAACATTTGTCTAGCTTTGTCTTCCTAGATGCCTAACATTCATGTGTCAGCCAAAGCTTCTTTTTTATATAAAAGTAGGTCTGTGGCTACTGAACAGTCCCAGCCTGAAGGCGCAGGTCCCCATTATAACAACAATATGAATAAAGCAGAACAATTTCTCCTCCTTGTGGTTCCCAAGTGGTTTTACACTTACTACTTCCTGAACAATTTCCTCACGGGTAAGGGCCACATCTTCACTGTATGTGCGCTGTAACTAACTCTAAAATGCACAAGTGCACTGAAGAATGCCAATGGTGGAAGTGCAATGCCTCAGGACACACCAAGATAGAATTATAAACATTTAAATATATCAGAGCAGCACCAGCCTGAACGTCTCTGGTGAGTGCACTCATATCTGATAAGGATGTGGAGATTAGCTTCCTTAGAAATACTTGTTCTTAGAATTCCTTGGTTGTCCTAATGGCAGCTTACATAGGAAGACGTGTAAAAATATATATCTTTGGTCAGCCATCTTATAAAAGCATATTTTGGATTACCGATGAAGAGATTATGAATAAGTATGTATAAACTCATAAACAATACTAAAAAAAAATAGTTTTAAAAGTCCACGTTTTGGTAGGGTGACCAGCTAAAATACAGGATCCCTTGTTAAATATGACTTTCAAATAAATAGTGAAAAATGTTTTGGTATTAGTATGTCCCATGCAATATATGGGACATACTTATATTAAAACATTAATTGTCATTTTTCTGTTTGGGGGCTAGAGGTGGAAATGAGGTGTGGCTGCAAATGGGCACAGATAATCTTTTTGGGGCAATGAGAACGTTCTAAAATTGGATTGTGGAGGTTCTGTAAGTTTAACTGCAAAAACTAAACATCATTAAATTTTACACTTCAAATACGTGAATTGTATGGTATGCAAAGTATACTTTACAGAAGCTATTAGAAAATGCCCATGTTTTATTTTAGATGACCCCATGTTAACAGATTTGTACTTGATGGATGAGTTCTATCTTTCTTGTAATATGGTTTTGGTCAGCAAATGGGGTGATAAAAAAAATGGCAGGATTTTGTAATTGCTAGAGCCCTGCACAAGCACAAAGCAGCATAAGAATATTTCTCTTATTAATTGCAGTGTTTCATTTCATTATTGTATTTTGCTATTAAAATTAGCTCCTTTGTAATAAACTTTTGCTAGACATTATTCTCTGTATTTTTGCCAATGGGAGAACTGGACTTCAGATATTGAATAGTTCAAAGTCACATCTTGACAAAGACAGGGTCATCCTATCTTGACAAAGATAGGTCATAAGAACCCCAGCACAGTGTTGTTTCAAAACATCATGTGTAATTAATAAACAAAATAGTTATACTTATGCTTTTCCACCTGTTTTTTAAGTTTGGACTATAATTAAAATGTCTGGATGGAGATAAAAGCACCAAGGTAAGGTTGTGTCAAAAAGACTGTGGAAAGATCTTTTATGATGGCCACCATGCCTTTCCTTTAATCATTCGACAGTGATGAATTGCCTGCTGACTGCGTATCAAGCACTGTGCTAAACATGTAGTGGTAATGAACAGGGAAAACACTGCCCCTGTGCTCGTAGAACCCCAATAAGAGGGGAATTCTAGACATTTCCTTTTTTCCATTTTGATCTGTATTATTTGTTTTTGCCTCTATACAGCCATTCATTAGCTTAAAGGGTAAGTTAGAGAGTTTTTTTAAATTCTCAATTACATAAGAATTACCAATTGTTCTCTAATAGGAAATGAATAACTATAGACTCCTCCAGTCTCTTACATTTACATATGCAGTTTCCCAATGCATTGTTGGTGTAAAAGTTAATATTTTTCAATGTGTCTGATTAAATATAACTCCAAAGCATTGTGGGATTGGAGCAGTGCTCCAAAGGGAATACTGGATTTTATTCTGTACGGCTCAGTGGAAGAAATCAGGAAGCAATAACTTCCTGCAGGGCCCCACAGAGTGATTTAACATAATCTGAGTGGCAGTTAGACTTGGGATCTCTGAACTGATGTGATAGGAAGTAAAAGATCTCCAGTAGCAACTGACAAAACAATTATTATAATTTACCTTCATGAGACAAAGGAGAAATCAAACTCCCGAAAGAGTGGAAAATTTCTCCCAAGTAGGCATTTATTATAATTATTATTTTTATTGCTACTCTTGGTATTTCTAATAGTTAATGTTGTTGCCATGGAGTTTAAAACCAACTGGTGGCATTGATTGACATGAAGATGAATGTTCTTAATATAAGAACACACACTGAATGAATGCTTTTTCGTGGAGAAATCTGACTGGGGCAGAAGTTATTGCTTTTCTGTTCTAATGTACTTTCAAGTGTTGTGTTTTCCAATTGCTCTATAAATTTAAAAACTTCCTAAGTAATCAATATATTCTTCTACAATAGTCTTACATTTTCTAGTTTTGTTTTTTTCTTTTTAATTTGAAACTAATATTAATACATGCTATTTAGTGTTGGCATCATCCGAATATTGTTCAGGGTGGTATTTCTCCTGTAGGAATCCAGCATTATTCGATGGAAGTTATTTAGAAAATGAGCTCACAAATTCTCATGATATTCCTTTCTTGGTATGATGTAGACAGACTCCAATCATCAGTGTTTACTGGCATTCAGAGCTTAGCTTTAATTATAGTAACCCCTGGGCATTTATGGATTAACAATTTACCTTTATTGTTTTAACCTCAAAGATAGCTGATGTGAAAATTTGCCTAAACTTACACCACACAGATTCAGGCTGGTGTTTAGCAATGTGTCAGGTTTCTGAGTGCACTTTGCCATTGGCCTGGAATCCACATCTCTAGTTTTTTTTTGTGTTTTTTTTTTTATCTCCACTACTGTGAAATGACACAACTTTCTTCCTTTTTGAAAAAAGGGACCCCAAAAGAAAGTCAAATGCTAGTCCTGGAAATGCAAGTAAAAAGAAAGTGAGGAAGTTTTGTGTAGAATTTGTTCTGCGTGAAGTAAAAAGTTCAACATTGGCTCAATTCTATCATAAAAACTAATGTCCACTAGTCATGAGTAAAAGAAAACAAGAAATCAATATATTTATTTGAAGGTTAGAAAAAATTTCAATGCTTATATAACTTCAGTGATATCTGATTGGTCACTTAAATATTTCAGTTATCTTGCACTCTATTTTATGCTACAGTGGTATTCATACATTTGAGTCTTTAAATATATTTTGCTTGAAGGCCATGACACTATTATACATATAATTTTGTAATGTATTTAATTACTGTTTTATTTTTCTTGCATGCATGTTTATTTAAGTAAAACAAATCAGAAGAAAAGACAAAAAATTCCTTAGAGGGTAGGCATTATGATGTATATCACCAAGGCAATGAGGTAAGTTAGTGATATTTATTGAGGATGTGAGAAAGTAATAAGCAAGTGTCTACTGCAATATATTTGGCTTCTGATATAACACTCTCAAGTTAAAGTTTGGATAGCTCAACAAATTTCACAAAAGAAGCATCCATTATAGCTTAATAACCCCTCATGTATTTTTGCATTCCCTTCTCCCAAGCTCCCAGTTTTTCCTGTACAGAGAATAAGAACCACTCAGAAATGATTGTGCTTCTGCATACCCCTTGGTATGCAGGAGGGAATTCTCAATGAAACTAAGTTATTAAAGGAGCTCTTGTATTAGTTTCCTGGGGCTACTGTAACAGAGTACCAAAAATTGGGTGGCTTAAAATATCACACATTTATTGTCTCACAATTCTGAAAGCTAGAAGTCTGAAACCAAACTTCTAGCAAGCAAATGATACTCTTTGATGACCAGGGGAAAATCCTTCCTGGCCTCTTCTAGCTTCTGGTGTTTGCCTGTAAACCGTGGAGTTCCTTGGCAGTGCTCTTGTCACATTGCCATCTTCCCCTTGTGTATCTTCACATTGTCTTCCCGTGGTTTATTGAGTATTACAATGAATAGTTTTTTCCTTCCTTAAAATGTGTATACATTTTTTGGCACCCTCTGTATAGAGACAAATACAGAACCCTGTAATGCTGTAATGGTGCATAAATCACTTTAGAAGTTAAAAGACAAAAGTCTCAAAAAAACTATATGTTAATGGATACACAATATGAAAAGCAGTAATAGACAAATGAGACTACATCAAACTAAAACGCTTCTGCAAAGGAAACAGTCAACAGAGTGAAAAGGCAATCTATGGAACAGGAGAAAATATTTACAAACCATATATCTGATAAGGGGTCAATATCCAAAATATGTAAGGAACTCATACACATCAATAGCAGAATCATAATTACCTGATAAAAACAGTGGACAATGAACTTCAATAGACAGTTTTTCAAAGAAGACATACAATTGGCCGATAGATATATGAAAAGATGCTTGGCATCATTAATTATCAGCAAAATGCAGATCAAAACCACGAGATATCATCTTACACCTGTAGCATAAATATCATTTAAAAAAAATAAAAGAAAATAACAAGTGTTGACAAGGATGTGGAGAAGTCAGAACCCTTTTGTACCATTGGTAGGAATCTAAAGTAGTACAACCACTGTGAAAACGGTATGAGGTTTTCACAAAATAAAAAAATAAAAATACCATATGATCTAGCAATCTCACTTCTGGGTGTTTACCCAAACGAATTAAGATCAGGATCTTGAACAGACATTAGCACTCTCGTGTTTAATAGAGCATTATTTATAATAGCCAAGATGTGGAAATAACCTAAACATCCACTGATGGAAGAATTGTGCTATATACATGCAATGAAACATTATTCAGCCATAAAAAAGAAGGAAAGCCTGTTGTAATTTTCAGAGTCCTCCAGAGAAACAGGACCAAAGAGACATTATAAGAAATTGGCTCATGCAATTATGGAGGCTAAGAAGTCCCAAGATTTGCATTCAACAAGATAGAAAACCAGGAGCACCATGTATCTACTTCCAGTAGGAATTTGAAGGCCTAAGAACTAGGGGAGCCAATGGTGTAAATTCCAGTCTGAAAGCAGGCAGGCTCAAGATACAAGAAGACCCAATTTTTTAGTTTGAATCTGAGGGCAGTTTAAGCAGCTAGGCAGGAGATGTTCACTCTTACTCAGCCTTTTTGTTTTGTTCAGGTCTTTGGGTGATTAAATGAGGCCCATCCAAATTAGGGAAGACTCTCTGCTTTACTCAGTCTAACAATTCAAATGTTGATGTATTCCAGAAACATCCTCACAGACACATCCAATCAAGTTAACCCCAAAAAATTAACCCTCATCCCTGTCATATGTTACAACATTGATGAATCTTGAGCACGTTATGCTGAGTGGAATAAGCCAGTCACAGAAGGACAAATACTTCATGGTTCCACTTATCTGAGGTATCTAAAGTAGTCGGTCATTGAATAAGAAAGTAGACTGGTGGTTGCCAGGGGTTGAGGGAAGAGGAATAAGAAGTTGCTGTTCAATGGGTATAAAGTTTTAGTCATGCAGGACGCAAAGGTTCTAGAGATCTGCTGTTCAACGTTGTGTCTACAGTTAACAATACTGTACAATACACTTAAAAATGTGTGAAGAGGGTAGATCTCATGTTATATGTTTTTTACCATATTTTTTTAAAAAAAAGAAGTCATACGAATCACTGACAAAAATTAAAGGCCATGAACCACCTTTAAAAAATCTGCAAAGAACCTATTTCCAAATAAGGTCACATTCTGAGGCAGTAAGGGTTAGGATTCCATTGTGGTTTTTTGTTTGTTTGTTTGTTTTTTGTTTTGTTTTTTGTTTTTTTGGATGGGGGAGGACACACAATTCAATCTATAACAAGTACAATTTGTCACTTTTTATTCCAAAAAAAACCCCACACACGTTATTAAGGCAACTGATACAGATTGAATTATGTCCCCCCCAAATTCATATATTGAAACTCTAACCGCCAAAGTTACTGTATTTGGAGATGGGCCCTTTAAGGAGGTACTGAAGGTTACCTGAGGTCATACGATTAGGGCCTTAATCCTATAGGTCTGGTGTCCCTTTAAGAAAATGGAAAGACGTGGTTGTTTTGTAGTTTAGTTGTAATTTTGATGTGATCCTGAGAGGAGTCAAGCACAGTGTTTACCTACTCAGCTATCTTGACCGGAAATCCCAATTTGGAGCCTTTTAATTGTTTTTTTTTTGTTATCATTTCTTTTTTAAATTCTGCTAATGTTAGCAACTTCTCAAAAAATATCCTACATTTATTAAGGCTCTAGGTTTGCAGACACAAACTATTAATTGTTTAGGATATCGAGCAAATCAACTGCAAAGCAAAAAGGAAAAAAGTAAAATATGATAAAAGAGTTTTCCTTTTTTTCACACTCAAAGTGATAGAGATCAAAGAGAGACGATTTAAATGAAATGCCAGAATATCTGTAACTTTTACCTTACTCATGATCTCTAATTTATAGCCCAATATTTGAACATTAGTATAATGATTTCCAATTATTCTCTTAGCATTCTTAGTTTCAACCTCTTGCTGAAACTAATTTTAAGTATTTTCCCCACATATAATATGGGTATTAGTTTTGCAGTGTGTTAGGTAGAATTTTAAAGATGTTCTTTCAAGATTCCCATTCCCTAGTTGTCCAATCAAACATTAATCTAGACACTGCTGTAAAGAAACTTTTGCAGATACAATTAAGTTTACTAATCAGATGAGCTAAAATGGAGTAGATTATTCTGGATTAGCTCACTGTGCCCCATCTAATCATGTGAACCCTTAATAAGTAGAAGAGGAAGGAACGAGAGTCAGTCAGAGAGAGGATGAGGCCAGAGTGATGAGGCAGAAGGACACAGAAACCTTGACAAGAACTCAACCACCATTGCTGGCTTTGAAGGGGGTCATGTGCCAGGGAAGGTGGGCAGCCTTAGAAGCAATTCCTAGCTGACCATCAGCAAGAAATCAGGGGCCTACAACTTCAAGGAACTGGATTCTGCCAACAACCTGAATGAACCTCAAAGCAGATTCAACTCCAGAACTGTCAAAAAGGAAGGCAGGCCTGCTAACACCTTGATTTTTGGCCTTACCGAACCGGGAGCAGAGAACTATCTGACTGCTGTGACCAGCCTGTGATGTACAGAACTTTGAGATAATACACAGGTGTTGTCTTAAGCTGCTCCATTTGTGGTATTTGTTATAGCAGCTATAGAAAACTAATACAGGCAGTCGTAATTATAGAACATCTTTTTCAATGCCATAGTATAATTTTTGATACATTTAATATTTTGTAATATACATTATTGCAAATTACAATCTTAATTTCACAACATTCATGAATTCAGGATATGACAAGAAGAGAAAATAAGCCAAAAAAAATCACAACATAATAAAAATAAAGAAAACTATTCTGCTTTGTGAAAATTACCATTAATAAAATGAAAAAGCAAGCCTACATGTTGGGAGACAATATTCACAATACATGTGTCAACAAAAGACTGAATTCACAATGTATAAAAAACCCTATCAACTCAATAAAATGAATCAACACAATAAAAAAATGGGCAAAAGATTTGAATAGACCACAAATGAAGATATATGAGTGGTCAGGAAGCACAGTGAAAAATGTTTAATATTATTAGTCACCAGGGAAAGGAAAATTGAAACCACAATGAAATACCACTTATTCAAATATACACTCAACCAAATCACTAAAAACAAACAAGACGCCAAATGCTGGCAAAGATGGGAGCACCCATACACTGCTGGTAAGAATGTAAAATGGTACAATCACTTTGAAAAACAATTTAGCTGTTTCTTATGAAGTTGAATACACCCTTAACTTCATAACCCAGCAATTCCACTCAACTGTTTACTCAAGAAAAATGAAAACATAGGTCCACAAAAGACCTATTCTTGAATGTCAACATCTTTCTTCATATTAGCAAAAAATTGGAAACAACGCAAATGTCCATCAAGAAGTGAATGGATAAATTGTGGTATAGCCATAAAATGAAATATTATTTCTCAGCTATTTAAAGTAATAAACTACTGAAACACAGGTGAATCTCCAAGTATTATGCTAAATGGAAAAAGCCAGACCCTAAAGACCACATACTCTACGCTTCCATTTATATGAACCTCTAGGAAAGACAACTTTATAGTGATAGAAAGTACACCATTGTTCCTGGGGCTCAGGGTGGGGGATAGGAATTGGATGGAATGGGTCACAAGAGAACGCTTGGGGTTGTGCAATATTTTTCTGTCTCTATCGTGTGGCGTTTGCACAGATGTCTACATTTGTCAATACTGATTGACCTGTAAACATTTTATGGTATGTAAATTATACCTCAACATAGTTGATTTTTTAAAAAGAAAAATGGAAACTCAAAAATAATAGTAATAGTGATCATTGGTTTGGTCTGAACAGAATCCAAAACTTGACTTCCAATGCAAAATAAAAACCTGACTATGACATCAAGGTAGGTATTGTTGCTGGATTGTTTTTTTCAGATGCAGCCCTGAGAGACTGAGATAAAAAACTGAAAAGCCTATCTTTGCTTCTCTATCAAAAATCAATCTCTGTTTTAGGTCCACCTATTACCTCCAAGCTTTTCTAAATCAACGCTTCCAAACTCTAGAGGCAACAAAGATTTGATAAGGTGAAACTATGTGCTGTTGTTGGTCAGGAAAAGGGAACAATGGCATGTCAGAAACAGGGTTCCCAGGAGTTCAGTTTCAGCCCTTACTTACCGCTATTTGCTGCCGAGATCCTGCTGCTGTCATACCCAGAACTGATAGAATAAAATGGCGTCTCGGCACAAGACCCCAGGGCTGGGTCTGGAATGCTCCCAGTTGGTTTCTGGGCATACATATAAGGGGGTTTCTGGCCACACATATCAGATCTAGGATGAATCTAGCTCGGAAGTATATTTTCTGGTCTCAAGTCCTATCCTAAAGCATTTGACATCATTCTTCCTTTAGACTGCTTGTGTTCAGTGTGAGTGAATGAAGTTGGCCTTGGCTCATAACAATGTTAGCCATTTTACCGGTATTAAAAGTACCTTCTCATCATTCAGTCTCAGTTCTAACATCATCTCCGTAGGGGGAGCTTCTCTGATTACTTTAGCTATAGCAGACATCTGTTACCCCATACCCTTATGTCACACTTAGTCACTTTATTGTCTTTACTGTACTCATTAATATCTGAAATGATCTTAGTGCTTATTTATTATTGTCTGTCTCCTCCTGCAAAAATGACATCCCTGTGAAAAAAAGGGACCTAGTTTGCCTGTTCACAGTATCCTGGAAACAGTGCTCAGCTCAGAGCAGGTAGGTACTTGATAAATGTTTTGGAAAGAATTTTAACTATACAATATAGAGAGAACATTTTTTAAAAACTAGTTATGTAGAATCTATATTTAAATTATTTCAAATATCTCTATTCATACTCTTGATCCTTAAATATCGTTTAAAATATAAAATCGTGTTCTGTGTTGTCACCTACTGATGAGAGATCTGTAAATAAAAGTTGCCAAGATGCAAACTGTTGTTTTTTTTTCACTTTAATTCCTTTCAAAAAAATCTTTTAAATTCTTAAAGTAAAACTAAAGTTTCATCTAAGTGGGTGTATTTACCATTATTTCACTCTCAAGTAGATATACAAATTTGCTTTATGTAGGCATCAAAGAATTTCAGTTGATTTTTTTGCCCTTTTCATGGTTCAGAGGTTCCTATTCCAAAACTGTAAATAAAAGTTAACTGAAAATATGGAAATGTTCAGGGTAAAGTTACCTAGTGAATAAAATTGCAATGAACAGAAGAAAAGGTATACAAGCAAGGTAGGCAATATTCTGTCTTCTTTGATTTATTGCTGTAAGGGAAAGAAAAAAGTAATGATGATTCAACAATTTCAAAGGCCTTTATCATGTTAACCTATTAAATGAAAAAGTTTACAGTAGAAAAATGCGGCATGTAGAAAAATAGACAAACAGGACTCTCCATCAGCTTTAAAAAGAAGTCTAAATTGAATAGCCTGAGAGTATTTACTCTGAATAGAGGTTGGTTTATTCTCTTAGGTCCACGTGTTCAATCAATCAACTCAAGTTGGGCGCTCCTCGTCTCTGACTCCTGTGAGCACAAAAGCTTGGTTTTCTACTTGAGTTGGTTGCTGTGGTGCATTGAACTGTGTCCTCCCCAAATTATGTCCATGTCCTAACCTCCGGTACCTGAGCATGTGACCTTATTTGATTATAGGGTGTTTGCAGATAAAATTAAGTTGAAGATCTCCTAATGAGATGATCCTGAATTTCGAGTGAGCCCTCAATTCAGTGATTATAAGAAAAAGGAGAAGGAGATTTGAGACAAACATAGAGGAGAAAAAACAGAGGGGAACTCCATATGAAGACAGAGTCAGAGAGTGGAATGATGTCTACAATCATTGGTCTACAATTCCTTGGTCTACAAACCAAGGAATGCTAAGGATGACCAGCAACCTAGGAGAAGAGAAGTTGGGAGGAAGGCATAGGGTGAATTCTCCCTGAGCCTCCAGAAGGAACCAACCCTGCTCCCACCTGAGTAGGACTTCCGGCCTCCAGAGCTATGACAGCATACATGTCTGTTCTTTTAAGCCACCAAGTTTGTGGCTTACATTTCTTATGGCAGCCCTAGGGAACAAACACAGTTGCATCATGTTTTCAATAGGCTTTCTTTTGTTGTGTTTTAAAGCTTACAGAACAAGGTATCTTATTACTTTGCAGACCACTGTGAGGCACTATAATCTAAATCTTTGGGAAGTAGCCTTCTGATGCTTTTTTTTAAAAAAATTTATTTTAGGTGTACAAAACAAGTAATAAATGTAATAGACATTTATACCCCTCACAAAATGATAACCCCCCTCCCCCAATCTATTGCCCCTCTGACATTGTATATAGCTGTTACAGTTCCACTGACTCTATTCCTTATGCTGTACTCCATAGCCTGTGGGAAAAAACATATATATAAAATTATAGTTGGCATTCATTGTTATTCAGCTTCAGCTTCAGGTGTACACTGAGTGGTCAGGCACCTACACCGTCCGTGAAGTGGTCTCCCTAATAAGACAAGTGTCCATCGGATACCCTACAAAATCTTTACAACATTATGGATTATATTCCCAAAACTGTCTTTCGTATCCCTGTGGCAATCTTGTGGTTACCAATTGTGCTTTCTAATCCCCTCACCTTCTCCCTCATCCCCATCCTCTTCTAGCAACCCTCAGTTTTTTCTCTATATCTCTGAGACTGTTTCTGATTAGCTTGTTCATTTATTCTATTCTTTAGATTCCACATATAAGTGAGATCATATTGTATTTGTCTTTCTCCATCTGACTTATTTCACTTAGCATAATGTTCTCTAAGTCCATCTATATCGTTGCAAATGGTAAGATTTCATTCTTCTTTATGGCTGAGTAATACTCTACTGTATAAATGTACTGATGCTCTTTTAAAAACGTTTCTGTGGGCTTTGCTGCAATAGACTTTATTTGGGGAACAACAGTGACAACTTCAAGACCACCCCAGGGCCAATTAGAAACGCTGCTTTTCCATTTAGTAATGCTTAACATTCTTGGAAGGAAATAATCATTTAGTAACTACTTTCCTTGGAAGTCAAAAGTAATTTTGTTTGAAATGATTGCTTGGTGTAGCTGTTCTTTACTCATATATAGTGGTTCTATATTTTGATTGTAATGTGTCATACAAAAATTGTATTTCAAATTAATAAAATAAGGAATAGTAGAAGAGGGGCGAGGGTGAAAGTCAACATTTTATTAGTGTTTACAACATCTGCTAAGGGCTTGGGTTATACTATTAAATTTTGAGATACAAGGTAAAAATAGGAGCAATTCTACTATTTAAAATGCATGTGCACTTTCACAGCTTGGTAAATTTTACTATTACTCAGTCATGTAGAGGAGAAATTTTAGAAACATTCTTGACAACTATTTTTCTACCTTTTCTCGAATTCCCTCCTAAATATCTTATAAATACCTGTCTGTCTTTAGTTGCACTGTCTTAGAAAAGGCTCACGCCATCCCATGGCTAGACTTTCATAGTGTTTCTAGCTGGTCTCTCTGCTTCCTTGTCTATTTGTTCCAATCCACCGCCCACACGGATTCTAGGGTTATAATTTTTTTTTTTTCTAAAACCAGTTCCAGGATGTGAATACAAATTCCTTAGCACAACACAAAAGATCTGTTCTTATCTGGCACTTCTCTAGTTATCAGTCATTTCTCACCACTCTCCCTACCCTCACACTAGGCCTGTTTTTGGCACATGCTGGTAGTTGTCTACTGAATATCTAATCTCTCTTATTTTCTTTTTCTTAGAACACCAATTTATTTTGGAACACCAATATGCCCTGGTTAACAAATACCGTATGATGTCACTTACATGTGGAATCTAAAGAACAAAATAAATGAACAAACAAAACAGAAACAGACTCATAGATACAGAGAACAAACTGATGGTTGCCAGAGGGGAGGGTGTTTGGGGAGCTAGGTGAAAAAGATGAAGGGATTAAGAAATACAAATTGGCAGTTACAAAATAATAATAGTAATAATAATAATAATAATAATAATAATAATAATAAAAAAACAACAGTGTGGGGACAGAGCCAGAAGTGCAGTTTCCAGGTTCTTGGCCTCACGTGGAAAGGTGCTGGCTCAGGTAGTAAATGGCCATGAACTGTGATTGCATGGCCAGCAGCTGTGGCTAGTTGGCCGTCAGCTGTAACCAGTGAACCATTGGCCACTAATGTAACTGCTGTGGCTACGCTAGCAAAAATGGGAGCTAGCAAGAAGATGGTGGCTGAGCCTGCAAGTGGAGCAGTGAGGGTTGCGAACAGTGTGGCTCCTGCTTCCTGTGTCTCCAACCCAGCTGCCAGCGAGAATATAGTGGTGTGACTCCCCTACCTATGGCTCCGTGGGTGTGCCTTTTCGGCCTCACCATGTCCTGTGTTCTTATGCGGGGAGTAGGAGCTGAGACCCCGCATGACACCCTACATGACAAATAGTAATACATTTCTCAGCTTCCTTTCAGCCAGGAGTTGTCATCTGACAGTTCTGGCAAGTGAGATGTAAGCAAATAATTGCCTGTCAGAGGCTCTGGGAAGAGTTTGGTTTCTTGAAGCAGTGCCTCCATTTTGTCTTTGCTGGTTCTTTCTTCTTTTCACCTGGCAAAGTGGACCGAATCCTGGAGGTAGAGCAGGCTTTTCTCACCATGAGACAAGGATGACAGCTAGTAGCTGCAGAGGGCGTGCCTGGGACACGGGTCACTCACGGTGCTGTTGCACCAGCCCCGGCGTGCCAGCCTCTGGGCTTCCTTTTCTGTGAGAAAAGGCAATCCCTGTTTGTTTATGCCGCTAATTCAGGCCACGTTTACATGTAACCAAGTTCAAAGGTAGCCAATACTACCATCGACAACATACCATTTACCTTTCCTTGAATAAGACTTTGCTATCAAGGCTCTGTGTCTTAGTAGATCCCTTCGTGGCCTGGAAAATTCCTATTTATCAACTCAAATGAGACCACCTCATAGGTGCATTTCACAACTTCCACCCCAGTTACTCTTCTCCCTCAGTCTTCCTACCTGTAGGGGGCACACCCTAAAATGAATAGGCACTCTTCAGGTATCATTCTGTGAGAATGCTGCTTTCCTCATAGGACTGTCTGGAATCTAAACCTTAGCTGAAATCGTCAGTGGGTCTGGTCTACCTGATTGAAGTGCTCTTCCTTCAGAAAAGTCTGAAAAGAATCAACTCATAAAGCCAAAGAAAGAAAATGGCCTTTGAAAAACTGCTTTCCCACCAACGGAAGAATGACATAGAGTTAGCATAAGCATATATATTCATGCACATTAATAGACACACATATCTGCAATGCGTGTGTAGTCTCAGGTACCACTCTTAGAGGAGCAAGGATAGAGTGAAGCCTTAAGTTAATTGTACTGAAAATAAATGTCTCTATCTTGATCTAGGTGCTGGTCCTCTTCTATTGCCTTCTTGGTTCTCTGCCATCTGCTCTGAGGACTCCCCCAAGAGAGCAAACTCCGTGGAGTCAGGGACCATGTCTCCTTCATCCTCGAATCCATCCTCCAGGATCCGTGCACTCTCTCCTTTAGCAGTCACTCCGCCAGCTGTGTACAACTATGATGGAGAACGGTGAGTTCAGAGACGTCGTGCTAAGGCGCCGCAGGGGGAAAGGCGCTTGCCAAAGGGGGACAGTTTTATGAACCGGAAAGTCTGTCTTCTTCCTTAAGGAATAGATTGGATTTTGAGCAGCAGCAGAAACTGGGAAGACGTCATTATAGCCAGAAGGATTGTATGGGCAGAAAATTGAGAATACGTTCAGAGAGCAGTACCCATCGAGGCAGGAAGAATAATTAAAAGCTTTACGATATTTAGGTGGTTAATAAGAAAGGCCTGAACTAGAGCGGAAAAGGAAAGGAGGTAGTAGATGTAAGCAGATCAAACCCTGGGTGTACATGAGGCCAGAACTGGTCAGTAGAAAAGGTGAGGCGTCCTGTGAGGGAGGAGAAGGGGTTGTCCAGCACGCGTGATGTGTGGGGGTGCGTGACCTGCGAAGCTGTCTCTCTCGCTAGTTTGAACATCCAGCAGCATTTAAAACAGAGCAACTTTTTATAAAACGGTTCAGGCTCTTAAATACATTAGACTTTAAAAGTGTTTCGTTATTCCACTTTGCCTCCCCCCAAATGGGATTATTTATCTAGAAGAAAAGACTGGAGGACTAAAATCTGCCTTCAGACGCAGGAAGGTGAGGCAGGAAGGGAAAAGGAGTAGCAAGCAGTGCAGAGGGTGACGCTCACTCTGTCTAGGCCTGACCTTGGAGAGTGTGTCAACCACCGCTTTGATGTGACACTCATCCAGTGTCCTGTGGCCAGAGAGGGATACCTCAGGGAGCCTCTCAGAAAAAAAGTACGCCTTCTGATTTGGTAAGCATTGTGGGCTTCCCATACATAGACAACTTTGCCTTTTTCCAACTACATTTTCCGCTAGTATTTTTTGATCATTCTTGAGTAACGAGCTTCCCAGTTCCACTTGACCTTGGGTTCCTTCTATCCTTCTGTTACCTCAACAGAGAATGCTCTGAACTTACTGGCTTACTCTGAACCTCAAGGCCAAAGTGGCACAAAATCAGGTTTACACATATGAAGATATGAATTATCAACAAAATAAAGCAATAGGGTGTCTCTAGAGCCCCTAAAAATAGAATATTAATGCCTGTGAGTGACTACCCTTGTGAATTAAATTTACAAGAAAATATAGCACAGTGGTTAAGTGCCTGAGCGCTATAGGCAGATGAACCTTAATTTGAAACCAAGCTCTGGCCCTTGTTAGTTATGTGACCTTAATTGACAGCTAACAACGTCAGTTTTTTCATCTATGAAATGGTAAAGATGGTACCTACCCAGAATGGAAGTAAAACATGTAGCACAGTGCCTGGCACAGTAACAACCCAGCTCATGGTGAAAGCTTTTTTCTCCCCAATTCTCGGTGTCTTTCATTCATTGCTGTGTGTTGTTCATTTGTGGATTGCAAGTGTCCTAAAGAAAACCTGTGTCTGACCTAAAATAAAAGCTATTCTTTCAGAAAGAGATCTGTAGTGATATAGATGTTTTTTAATTAATTTCTTTTTAAAAAAATATTTATTTTTTTTCAGTTAGAATTGACATTCCACATTATTTTATATTAATTTCAGGTGTACAAGCAGTGGTTAGGTGTTTATATAATATATGCAGTGCTCTCCAGATTAGTCTAGTACCCACCTGGCACTATACATAGTTATTACCATATCATTGACTATATTCCCTATGCTGTACTTTACATCTCCATGACTATTTTGTAACTACCAATTTGTATTTCATCATCCCTTCAGCTTTTTCACCCAGCTCCCCACTAATGATCTATTAAGATCATTCTAATGTTGACTAAATTTGCTGTTTATCTATTAAAATCAGCACATTCCTGAATTTTCTGATGACAAATCCAATATTCTACTAATTTTATTTCTCATGGAACATTCAACATCTTTGCAAAGACCATGCAGTCTGTGCACAGTTACAAACATGTGGTGTGGCCATTTGTTCTTTAAGCCCTTTTCTCTCTTATACTGGGACATATAGCTAGGTTATTTGTTTGCAGCTTCTGCTTGAGTTAGGTATGGCTATGTGACTAAGTGTAGCCGATGGGCTATGCTGTGTGCCACCCCCAGTCCTGGCCCATGAACTTTCCATATGTGATTCTCACATTCCCTTTCCATTGGCTTGATACAGATAAGTATGGTGACTGTGGAAGCCAGCTGGTCAAGATGGCAGAGACAAAAGATGGAAAGAGCTCGTGGCCCTGTATTACTGCTTGGAAGAGAGCAGTAAGAGTGACCTGCTATTCAGGATCACTGATTTCTGATGTTACATAAGTGAGAAATAAAATTCTATCTTTTTGAGTCTTCATACATGTTGGGGTCTGTTTTATGGTAGATTTCCCTACCCTACTTAAAACAGTTGGATTTTTGTAATTTGGTGGAAAGATACCACAATGTTAGTGTAAGATCAGTGTTGTTTTGAATTGACTATATTTGGGAGGGTAGTTACAAATACAAATTACTTTTAAATTAGCTTTTTAGTTAAATACCCACCTTCAAAGGTGGATGAACCAGGTTAATTGTATACCATAGCAACCATGTTCTCATTTGAGTAGTTCCTTTTTTATTTAAAATTTAAAAAAAAATTTAGAATATATCTACTTTTACCAATGAAATGCAACATAGAAATTGCAAGAACAATTTTTTGTTACAATAATTAATAGCAACATTATAAGTAAATTAAAAATACTAATGGCTTGTAGGGAAATATGGAAAGTAGAGATGCCCTCAAACTCAGGAATAAACCGACTGCTTTTTGAAACCATATTTCTAACGACTAAAGTACCTTCAAGAGTACCATAGGAAATAACATGATAATTCAAAATTTCCTCTGTGGATAAATGGTTCCTGAAAGTGTCGGAGACAAAAAAAGTATAAGGAATACACGGAAAATCAATAGGGTTCTGTTAGAAGTCATAACAAATCTCACACTTTTACTTGTATAATCACATGGTTTACAATAAAAGTCTTTTATTTTTCACAGGATTATAATTATTGGCTGTAAAATATATTGTCCAACTCAAAATAGATGAAACCAAAGAGGTTTCTGAGCCTTTCATTTCAGAAGTGGAATAGACAATTGATTTCTGTTTAACGGATTATTGTGGAAATAAATTACAAATTGGTCAGATGTACTTTGCTTTCCATCTCTGAGTACCTTCTGTGGACAAGCTATTATTTACAGAAAAACATGACTAGTCTTCAGATGTGGAAAATACAGATAAGAAAATACAGATAAATGTATTTTCTTATATTACATACACATTTTTGTGAAGTAAAACAAGCAAAACTCCATTAATCAGGTAAACTAGAGTGATAGCCTTTCAGAAAATGGTTTGTCCGCTGCTGGGAACACACAATACTAGGAGGCAGGGACCATTTGCATCAGTGACAATCAGAATGGACTCCTGACTTCTCCTTTGAATCAACTGTTTCAGCTTTAGCCTGACCCGTTTTCCCTCCAGTATCAAGCAAAGAGAAATAATAAAATCAAGGGGAAAGAAATCAAATGTTGCCTGATTTGAGTTTTGATTTTGTTTCTTCTCTTTCTGAGGTTTCAATGAAATGTTCTAAGGTCTAAGCAAAGTTTGCAAGCCACAGAGAGAGTGCAGGCTGAACCTGGGTTGCAGATGTGTTCTGCTGGCTGCACAGAGTCATTGTTTTTCTTAGGAGATTGTGCAAGAAAATCTGAGTTGGGGCTTCTATTAAAATGTTACCATAGGCAGAAAGAAAAGGGCTGTGGGGAGAGGGTGGGGAGAAGGGAAAAAGGATGTGAGGGGAGACAAAGAAAAGAGGAAAATGTGCAGTTATGAGACCAGCCGGAAATGGATCCTGGTGGCCGAGAGCAGACCCAGGACACTTTCTTGTCCCTCTAGGTGAACTTCAGCAAATTATAATGGATTCTAATATTAGCGTGGCAGCCGAGAAAAATCTCTACCCCTTGTGCCACCATGACTGGTCCAACAAGGGACAAATAAGGACAAAAATCCCTCCTCCTGATGGGAAGAAGTGGTCAGCAAGGAACCCCCTGGGAACACCTGCCACACCACTCGTAAATCTTGAATATTTCATGCCCTCATTTTAAAAATGATACAGTCCTAAGCTTCTTTGTTCTTCACTGCAATTGCCCTTCTCCTGGCCTGGCCCCTTTCTTAAATAAATCCGCTGGTTGCCTGGCTTTGTGAGTGTTGCCTGTTTGGGACAACAGGAATCCCTGAATTCCTTCCTGTGACATTTACCAAAAACCCTTGTTCTTCAGTAACAAAAACACATACAATTCTATCACCAGGGGGCCGGCCTCCTTTGTGGGGGTGACTAAGTGAAGCTGAAGGGCTGCCACTCCCTTTGGGTGAGGAGAAACTTCTTGCATTCTCTTCCTGGTTTACTCTCCTGAGGCTTAGCTCCAGTAGGTGCCCTGTTGGCATCTCGATGTGTAACTCCTGTGTAGAGGACTGGGGGTGATAATGATAAGAAGAAACAGAAAAAAAATGTAAAAACTACAACTTAGATCTTCACTCAAGAGAAAAAGTGAGACTTGATGGTGCTAGCAGTACCATTTCAAAACACATGCATTTATTTTAATGGATTTGATCATTCACATCTGCTCAACTGAAAGACAAAAAACCCCTAGCTTTTTAGTTCACCGACATTCCTCATCTTTGTGGGGTTTTCTTTAATGAGCTGGATAAGGAGTACTGAAACCAAGACAAGACAATTGTTAGTTTACTATAAATCTGTTTCTCTTCTACATACACTACGTAGCAGGGTCTTTCTGTCAGTCATGTAGAAATTGGAAAGAGTCCACCTCCATCTTGAAATAAATGCCTTTGAAATTTTCATGATGAACCTCTAAATTCTGAATTAAAATGCAGAAATCTTAAGTGGAAAATAAATAAGTCAACAGATTTATAATCGCTCTAAATAAACTCTAATTTTCAATGTCAAAATACATTTCATATCTTTTCATATCTTGCATTTACATTTCATATCTTTTGAACCATTTACACTGTCTTCTTCTTAGCTCTCTGTTTTCATTAATTACCCTTAATGCTTCTTAAAATGATGGTATGGCAGCCCTAACTAGAATTTTAAAAAATAAAGTATTTCAAATGAAAGCTAAGATGACGATCTAGGACACATAGGTATTGAATATTTCATACTATTTTCTTAACTATGACTATATAAGAACAATTGGGGACCATAATGCATTAACAAAATAATAACAGTATTTTGATATCAGAGGACAAATGTGATGAGCTCCTTAAGTCACACTGTTAAATATAAAAAAATAGGATAAGACCATCGTTTATAAATTTCTTTGCTTTTCCTACTTAACTTTCCCTTCTCCTTGCTCTCACCATTAGTGTATTTCAAAAGTAAAACAAAACAAACAATACAAAGCAATAGCATCAACAGTGACTGCTTCCAGTGTGGCCTTTCCAGCCATACATGTTTGGAGCTCCAGTCAGGGCCTCTCTTCACTGGGTTTTGGAGGTTTGGTTTGATTTGGGGAAATTTCAGACTATTGTGGCCTTAAAAACTCCATGTCAGAAGAACAGCCCCTTCTGTCAGAAGTAGTGATTCCCTCCCATTTTTGAAAGAGATTTACAAGGATGGTAAAGGCCACGCTTCTGGCTCCTCCCTGTTTTTCTTCCAGTTCTTTGCAGTTTTGTCTCTGCAATGCCAATGTATTGATTATTTTTGTATTTGTTTATGTATACTCCACCATGCTCAAAAAGAGTTAAGGTGGTTGGACACACAACATTTACAAAATAAATGTTACAATAGGTGAAAAATGAGGTAGCAAAGGCAGGATGTTAAGAATGAACAGCATATACAGTCGTTCCCCTCAGCTGTGGTTTCGCTTTGTGAGGTTTCAGTTACCCATGGTCAAGTGCATTCCAAAAATATGAAGTGGGAAATTTTAGAAATAATTCATAAGTTTTAAGTCACACACCATTCTGTGTATCAAGATGAAACCTCACGTTATCCAGCTCAGTCCCGCCCAGGACGTGAACCATCCTTTTGTCCAGCATATCCAGCTGCATACGCTCCCGCCCATTCGTCATTTAGTAGCAGACTTGGCTACTAGATCCACTGTCCTTGTATTACAATGCTTGTGTTCAAGTAACCCTTACAAGTAGTCTAATGCTACGTCACGATGCCTATGTCATTCACCTTACTTTGTCTCAGCACCTAGGCATTGTATCATCCCACATCATCACAAGAAGGGTGAGTACAGTACAGGAAGTTATTTTGAGAGTGAGACATTCACATCACATATTATGGTATATTATTGTTCTATTTTATTATTAATTATTTTTATTAATCTCTTACTGTGCCTAATTTATAAATTAAACTTTATCATAAATATGTATGCACAGAAACAAAAACATAGGATATACAGGGTTTGGTACTAACCATACTTTCAGGCATCCACTGGGGTTCTTGGAAGCTTACCTCCCATTGATGGGGGGGGTGACTATACTACAAGCCAAACACTTTGATGAGCTGCCCAGAGGTTGGCTACTCATTGCTCTCTACCAACCACATGAAGAGAGGACACAAAGGGCTGTAGAACATACTCTCCACTGTTTATTGCTACAACCAGATGTATGACAGGAAGTGAGAAAGGGGACAAAACCCTAATGATTTAATTGTTGCTACTTATAAGTTGGAGGCTGAAACTAAATATTAAAAACAGGCTCTTGGATTAATTCTACGTCTACTTTTCAGGCCAGCTCTACCCTGCCAAAGCCATGGGGCACTGAAAGCAAGTTGCACCTTAACTAGCCTGGAGTGGACGAACGATGCCAGGCTGGGGTAGTTAGCCCTGGATGCTGAAACGAAATGGCAAACCCATTTTGCTCAACCCAGCAGCCTGAGAGTCCTGGCCAGGGTCGTTTTCAGCAAGAATGAGGCGATTGCTTTGTGTCTTAAGCATAGAGACTCTGGAGGACCTGGACATGAGGTCTTTTCCCTCTTCATGACCTCAGCTGCATTGTCCTGGAGGGTCTTCCAGCTCAGCGTGACAGTAGGGACATAACGTGTCACCCTGTTAACATTAATACATTAATCACATTATACTCGCAATCCTCAAATGCCACTGGTTAGGCTCCCAGAACTGCATTGTTGTACAGAGCACCTTTTCTATACCCTGTAAGCTAGAAATCTGTTCTCCTAGTCACTTCCCAGGAGTTTGGGAGCATCAAATGTGTTCTCTCTCCCGTTGATGGTAACTATTGTCAAGAGGAAACTGAGCTGCCAGGTGTTAAAGTAGTCTGTGAAGACAATACGCTCATGGGAAAGTAACAGTCAAGCCTTCAGTCACTGTGACAGCATAAGTGAGGAACTAAATAGGAGGAAACTCTGCCCTTCCTCTCTGTGGCCCCAAAGTTCCATATTCATGCCCCCATTCCCCAGTGCTGCAGAGTGAGTCAGAGGGGTCAGCACAGTTGAGGGGCTTATCTCACTGCCAGGATACTTGAACAAAAGACTCCTGTTGTTTCATGACCCTGGGAGCCAGGGCTAGGGACAGAGGTTCCTGAGTCAGAGTGGACAAAAGGGTCTCCAGGGTTCTCCCTTTTAAGCTCACCCACGTGTTGCTGCTCTTTGGTTCTGGCTCAGTTCTGGCTCTGGCTTGTAATGCTGGGCTCTGCCGTTGCTTGAGGTGGGTTATCTCTGAGCTCTTGCTGCCCCTTCCTGCAGTCTACCCCATACATCATTCCTCTGCACCCCTTTGGTAGAAAGAGTTCAAGTCTATTCCTTGGAATGCCCCCTTTGCCTATGGAAAACACACGTCGTGTTGCTGATTAACATATGGGGTAGGGGTGCCACCGAATTCCAGAGCCTGCTCATCCAATGACACATTGACACACAATGACACATTGTCACACAATGACACATTGTGACATAGTTCCTCCTTATCCATGGGGGATACCTTCCAAGACCCCCAGTGGATGCCTGAAACCACAATAGTAATGAACCCTATATGTTCTGGTTTCTCCCTATACATTCAAATTTATAAGGTTTAATTTATAAATTAGGCACAGTAAGAGATTAATAAAAATAACTAACAATAAAATAGAACAATAACAATATGCCATAATAAAAGTTATGTGAATGTGGTCTCTCTTAAAATACCTTACTGTACTGTACTCATCCTTCTTCTTGTGATGATGTGACATTTTACATTGCCTACGTGATGAGATGAATTGAGGTGAATGACGCAGGCACTGTGACGTAGCGTTGGCTATTACTGACCTGACATATTGTCAGAAGGTGGATCATCTGCTTCGGGTAGCCTGGATCACTGAACCATGACTTTGGCATCACTGCTCTTGCATTTTGAGACCATTATTAAGTAAAATAAGGGTTAAGCAGTGCAATACTCTTGAGATCTGATCTGATAACTCAGAGGGCAGGGAGTGTATACAGTGGGAACACACTGGACAAAGGGATGGTTCATGTCCTGAGAGGGACGGAGCAGGATGGTACAAGATTTCATTACACAACTCAGAATGGCATGAAATTTAAGACTTATGAGTTATTTATTTCTGGAATTCTCTGTTTAATAATTCCAGAACATGGTTGGCCACAGGCCATGGAAACAGCAGAAAGTGAAACTGTGGACACGGGGAAACTACTGTACTTGGTTTCTGCTCAATCACATTTCTGAAACTATTCCTTCAAAGTTCATCAGATCTAGTGTCTTCTTAGTCTTTCCACCATTTGCAAGCTGTGTGGCTCTGGGCATGTTCATTAACTTCTCTGAAGTTCATTTTTCTTATCTGCAAAGTGGGGATAAAAATAATCTACTTTGCAGGTTTGTTATGAAGATTCAGTATGCATATATTATTAGCGCCTGACAAAAAGACTGGCGTGGAGTGGGTGCTCAACAAAAGTAGTGATTATTATTTTACTATGACTAATATGATTGTTTTTATTAGTTGTTGTGGTAGTATTGCTGCTATATTATTTTCTTCGGTCCTCTCACACTCAGTGTAGGAATTCCCCAGGTTCCCCTATTAATCTGATTCTGTTTTCTCTCTACACTTAACTTCCCAGGTGTCTGAGAATAGAGCCCAGGTCTTACTCATCTTATACACCCTTTATTGCACAAACTGATTGATTTATTGACAGCTTTCAGGGATACTCTTCTGTATTAAGAACATCATAATCAAATTCTGAAGTTTTCTGCAGCTGACTTGGAAATTCTATCTGTATTTCACTCTTTTCTCAGCTCACATAATGTCTTTTCGTACCCATTATTGCCATCTATTTAAAACTAAGTCTTTATAGTTTTCAGAGGAAAGGTGCTATTTAGATATCTCCTAATTCAATGTGTACTGTTAGCTTTTAGAGGAGACTGGTGATTGGGAGGGTTTTGATGCTGTTGCATACTTAATAGGAAATTGTTAAAAACAGTAACAACGATAAAACATTCAAAAAGAATTATGAAAACATCTCCTGTGAATGAGAGGTAATTAAAGCAACAAATGGCTTAGAAACACCAGGCATTGACCCTTTGCAGGGAATTTGGTACAGAGAGCGCACAACAGCTCACAGTGAACAAAGTGCAAGTCTGAAAGAATATAAAAATTTAGGCCATCTAGAAATAGAATTTTCTTTCAAATTAATAGATAGCAATATAGTTATTCAAATTAAACCAAGAATGAATAAGTAACACATACTGTCAACCATTTAAGCAGATAAAAGGTTGTTTTGGTATAGTGTCTACACACCTGAACAAAAAGATTGTTGAAAATGATTCATTACAGATTTAGTCATTTGTTACTGTACCAATAGAAACGGTACTGGAATCAGCTTACTCTACCATACACATGAACAAATATGGCAGTCAAGTTCACTTGACTCCATTAGAGAGTCTTCAGGTTAAAATACTATAGATACAGATAGAAATATACATTATCTATCTATCTATCTATCTATCTATCTATCTATCTATCTATCTATCATCTATCATCTATCTTCTGCATTTTCTACATTAAACATCAGTTACATTATAACCCGAAAAATGGAGAACAATTTCCACTCTAGTTTTGTAGAAAACAAAAAAGCAAATGTAACCTTGGAGGTGGTTACTCTGTTCTGGATTTGTTCTCAATGACAGGTAGGTGTTAATTATTCAGGGCCCCAGAGAGGCACAGTGGTAAGACAGTAAATTGAAAGGGCAGCTCCCTGTCTATCTTCTTCACCTTGCTGTGATTCTGACAAATGACTCCATTTCTGTATCCTTTGCTTTAATCCTACTGTTAGTTTGGTTTGACTGTCTCGAGAACAAATTTATATCCCTAAAATATTAATAAAGATATCAGCAAAGGTTCTTTTATTATGGGTTAATGAAAGTTACACTGAACTCTTTTCAGTTTAGCTAGCTAGCATATCGCCAGGCATCAGGTATTCAGTAATTGATAGGTGAATGAATGGTTTTCTCTCACCCAACTGACTGACTGAATGTACAAAGATACATCTATATCAAGCCATGTTTTTCCATAATATTGAAATTTGTGGCATTTCAGAATACAGATGGGTGATAAAGACTATTTTTATAAAATTGATTAAAACCAGCTGCAGAGGATATACGTGGTCTGACAATAAAGTTTGCGAGCTCATCCTAGAAAAAGGGCTACATAACTCATTGCTGAATATCACTATGGTCACCTTCGAAGTACTCCCCTTGGGAAGCTCTGCACCAATACCAGTGCCTGGTTCACCCTTCAAAGCAATGTTGGAACTCTTTTTCTGGAATGGCCATCAGAGCTGTCGTTGTATTACCCTTGATGTTCTGAATGTCATCAAAATGTCTTCCTTTTGATATTTCCTTCATCTTCAGGTAAAGAAAGAAGTCATTGGGGGCCAGATCAGGTGAGTAGGGAGGGTGTTCCAATACAGTTATTTATTCACTGGCTAAAAACGACCTCACACTGTGAGCAGGTACATTGTTGTGACACAAGAACCATGAATTATTGGCAAAAATGTTCAGGTCGTCTAACTCTTTCATGCAGCCTTTTCAGCACTTCCAAACAGTAAACTTACTTAACTGTTTGTCCAGTTGGTACAAATTCATAATGAATAATCCCTCTGATATCAAAAACGGTTTGCAACATCATTGCAACAAGTTCACAAACTTAATTTTCAGATTTGTATGGAAACCAGAAAACAATATCAAATAATTGATGGGTTAATGAGTTGCTCTGACTTCAGGAAAAGCGTAATAATTTGCTAAACTTACTGTCAAGTTACTTAAAAAAATGTATACAATAATTATTAATTTATAAGAGAAAAATCAAGCTGTATTTTTGAAAACAGTGATGCAATGAACTGATACAAAGGAATAGTAGTTTGCCACCAATTTGGCTATCGCCTCGACATCCCATTGCCAAAACCAACGTTTGTTGGTATCACTATTTCAGTTTGTAGAAACATCCCCAAAATTGGGAAGTTGAAAAACTGCTGAAGACAAAGGCAAAAGGAGGAGTTTCACACAAAAGAGTGAATGAACGCTTTGAGGAACTTGGTATTCTTCATTGTTGGCCAAAGCACAAAGAGTAGTACAAAGTGATAAAATGTTAGGGCCTGGGGACACCTCGAGGTCATCCACTGCGGACTTTCATTTTGTAGATGAGGCCACTTAGGCCTGGAGAAGGTGACTTGCCGGAAGTCTAACAAGGACCCAGGGACAAAGCAGACGGAGGCCACAGTGAAGCTGTGCCCTCACTCCCGGCAGAGAGCTTTCCATCCATTACCAAGCAAAATCCTTGGGAAAACTGGTCAGGGTTTTAGAATTGCTGATGTGGGAGCTAGGAAGAACCAGATTAATCCTGTTGTGTTACCTGTGAGGTAAGTAGAGGAAACTCGGATATAGACCAAAATATCCTTATTACAACCTGGGAGACTACCCAGTGCAGTCTCTTCATTGGCCTGCCCAGCTTCATCTCACGCCCAGTCCTTTCTCCTCTGTGTTTATTCCACTCAGGCCCAACAAGTCAGTCAGGAGGAGCCCAGCAAGTTCCCCATTCAGGGCCTCTGCATGTTTTGGTCCTTTATCCTAAAATACACTCTCCTTGACCCTTTCTGACAGATTCCATTGCTCTGACTTCGTTCAAAGTATGACTCCCTCAAAGAAACCTTTCCTGACATGCCTGATTGTAGGGAAGTGTTCTCCCTACAAATCCCACTTAAAACTATTACTGAAATAAATAACTTTGGTGGTAGAGGCCAGTATTATATTCTTTGGGTTCACTTTGTATTAATCATTTTATTGTTTACTTAATTTTTATTTTTAATCAAAGGACATAGTGAAAAATGTCAAAAGATTCCACAAGACTTGTTATGAAAAACAGCATCCAGTGCCCCACCATTTCATTTCTGCTTCCCAGAGAAAACACTTTCAAGTCTTGTGTGTGCGTGTGTGTGTTGGTGTTATCTCCATACTTCTTAATAACATACTAGTCCTGCTTTTTCTTGACTTTGAAAATTTAGCTACTGATTTCCTACTATGGAAAGTCAGGTCTTCTCTCTCTCATACCACTCCGCTCTCACCCCAGACCTGCTTCCCCTTCCCTAATCATCCCAGTGCATTTATATCAGAATTTCTGATTCAGTAAATACATGGTATTTTCCATATTTTGATTATGTAAATATAATTTGCAGTTAAGCTACATGTAATAACGTTGTAACATTTCTTAGATCCTATATATTCCTTTCACATAATTTTTATGTTCCTCAATGTTAGTCATTGTCCTGTTTTCTCTCTGGCTTCCTTTTTGGGGTACTTATTGCTAAGTTATCCCCAATCTCTCTTGCATATGTGTCAATCTCATCTGGTATGTAAGAGCACCTCAGATATTAAATTTCACCTTCTGGGGACATTCGTTCTCCTACTGCAGCCTGAGTCGGTCCTTTTCCAGGCTTGCTCTGTCACTGTTGCTGGGGTCTTGCCAGCACCAGCTCCCTGGAGTCTCCTCTTGCTCTGCCCCATTGTGGCGGCTCCTGTTTTCAAGTTCCCTCTCCTAGAGGCCACAGATTAATCACTTCTACAACCTCCAGATAAAGTAATATCAGTGACAAGAGCCACAGAGCCTCAAAGGAATAAAGGCCTTTTTTTTATTATGTCGAACATTTAATCACATTTTGTGTTTTTAAAGTTGTAATTGGTTTTTGATGCCATTTCATGTAAAATAAATTCTCCCTTTTAACATCTATCAGTGACAATTTTCAATTTTAATACTTTACCTTTCAAGATTGTAGCAAGGGCAATTGAAGATGTGTTAAATATATATCACAGTTAAATTATGCAGAAAAAAAGTGCTTTTTCGCTTTTAAAATTTCAGCTGCACATATAAAGACTTGAGTGAAGTGAGAGACAGGTTTGTAATGTGCTCAAGTGGAATAATTTTATGATTTCCAAAATCAGCAAGATAAAATCCAAATGTTCAAATATGGACTTAAATGCCTGTAACTAACAATCCCAGTCAGAATCTTAGCCAAGATTTTTGTGAAATTGATAAACTGATTCTAACATTTGTATGCAAATACAGAGGGCAAAAACTGGCAAAGGCAACACTGAGTAAGAGGAACAAAAAGAACCAAACTGGGGTGGCCGGTTCGCTCAGTGGTTAGGGAGCAGCGCTCATAACAGCAAGGTCTCGAGTTCGATTCCCACATGGGCCAGTGAGCTGCGCCCTCTACAGCTAAATTGAAAAAACAACAACTTGACTTAAAGCTGAGCTGCGCGTCCCACAACTAGATTGAAAACCACTTGACGTGGAGCTGGTGGGGCCTGGAAAAACACACTGTTCCCCAATATTCCCCAATAAAAGGATTAGAAAAAGAAAAAAAGAATCAAACTATCGGAGCCAAGACCTGTTATAAAGCTATAGTAATCGAGACAGTGTGTTATCTGTGCCTCGATAGCCAGACCAATGGCAGAATAGGGAGTTTAGAATAGATATATATGTATATATAATATAACACACACACACACACACACACACACACACACACACACTCACCTGGTTTATGACAACCCTGCAGAGAAAGGTCTTTTCAATACCTAGTGCTGGCATAACTGGATATCCACATGGAAAAAAGTCTCTTGACCCTTAGGTCATACACCACACACACACAAAAAAAAATCAATTCAATTGAATTTAAAATCTAAATGTGAGAATGAAATAACAAAGCTTTGTATATATGTCTCACAGGAGGACATCTTCATGACTGTGCAGCAGGCAAAGATATTTTAAAACAGTATCCACCAGACTACATTGAAAAGAAAGGCTTCTGTTCATCAAGAAAAAACTTTTAAGAGAGTTCAAAGCCAAACTACACATAGGAAAGAGTTATTTACAATACATATGTTTTAAAAGAAACAAACCAATAAGAAAGAGACAATCAAATAGAAATTGGCAAAAAGACTTGAGTAGGCCCCTTACCCAAAGTATATTATGATCACCATTGCGCATGAGATAAGATGCTCAATATTATTAATCATTAGGTTAATAAAAGCCTTAATGAGATTCCTGTACAGACCCACTAAAATGGCTAAAATTAAAATGGTTTGCTCGTTGGTGAAGATGTGGAGAAATGGAAGCACTTAGGCATTGCTGGTGGGAATGCAAAATGGTGCAGCTACTATGTAAATTAATATGGTGGTTACTCAAAAAAAATTAAACATAGAAACTCCATATGATACAACCACTCCACTTCTGGGTATATACCTTAAAGAATTGAAAGTAGGGGCTTGAACAGATTATTTGTACATCAATGTTCCCAGCATCATTATTCACAAAAGCCAAAAGGTGGAAACAAGCAAAATGTTTATTGATGAATAAATGGATAAACGAATTATGGTATATACCTACAATGCAACATTATTCAGCCTTAAAAAGAAATGGAATTCTGCTACGTGTTACAACATGGATGAACCTTGGAGACATATGATAAGTGAAATAAACCAAACACAAAAAGACAAATATATTATTCCACTTAAATAAGGTACCTAGAATAGTCAAATTCATAGGAAACAGAAAGTAGCATGGTGGTTGTCAGGGCTTGGGGGTTACCAGCATGGAGAGAAACCTTTTAAATAAATGTAGAATTCCAGTTTGGATGATGAAGAAGTTCTGGAGATGGATGGTGGTGATGGTTGCATGAATGTACTTCATGCTACTGAGCTGTACACTTTACAATAGCTCAAGTGGTAAATTTCATGTTATATACATTTTACCACAATGAAAAAAGAAAAGAGGCTGGTTGGGGAGAATATTAAATATGTAACTTTAATTCTTTGCTGGTGGGTATTTAAATTGGTACAAATATTTCAGAAAACTCTTCTTAGTATCTACTGCAACTGAACACATGCCTATCCTATCACCCAGGAATTTCATTCTTAGATTAATATAGCCAACAGAAATTAGTACATATCTCAAAAATATACACAAGAATATTCAGCAATAGAATTCTTACTAGTAAACATGGAATTACCCACATGTCGATCGATAGTACAATGCATAAACAAATTGAAATCTGTGGATCATGACTGGCATCATACTTTACAGGGTCCAGTGCAAAATGAAAATGCAGGTGCCTTGTTAAGAAATTATTAAGAATTTTGAGATGGCACTAGCAGAACACTAAACCAAGAAAGAGGCTATATGGCATGGCATTGGTGACATTTTCATGAAGCCTGCCCGCCCTGATACTGATACAATGAAATACTACAGAAGGATAAAAAGGAACAACCCACTGCAACATACAACAAATGGATGAAGTTCACAGATATCTGATGAGCAAAATGTGTGAGACACAAAAGAGAATGTTATATGATTTCATGTATACAAAGATTAAGAATAGAGAAAATAATATGCAATGCTATCATTTAGAACTGTAGCTACTCCTAGGACGTATTGAATGCGAAGGGGTATGAGAGAGCCTCTAATTCTAAGATGGTGGAAATGCTGTATATCTTGATCTGGGTTGTGGGTACATAGATACGTCCATGTGTAAAAACATACATAGCAATACTTGTCAGACGAGGTATAAAAGCACCAGCTGGCAGCTGCTCCTACCCTGCAGTCCCTGCCATGCAGGCCCGCTCTGAATCCCATTAGGATGGGTGCCGTGCGTGGTCCAATGGCTCAGAGCAGTGCAGGAAGACCCTCGGGGCTCTCCGATTTGTGGGACCCACATTTCCATTGTTCAGTACCCACGCCTGCCATCCTGAGACACTCCTCAGAGCTGGGCTCCCAGCAGTGCCAGTTTACACACAACAGATGCAGACGTCTATCTGGGATACTCAGGTCATGAGCAAAAGTGCGCACTGCAACATAAGAAACCCTACGTTGTAGTGCGCCATAGCTGTGCTTTGCCTTCCTTTTTTGTAATACATTATTGCAGAGACCGTGTGAGTGTGTGTGTGTGTGTGTGTGTGTGTGTGTGTGTGTTTACAAAACGATAATGTTCTATTGCTCCCCGCAGGAGCGGCCTGCTGGGCCTGGTCTGTGAGGAGATGATGAGGATCCCAGGCTGGAAGGAAAGGGGAGGTCTGGAGGCCAGCTCCAAGGGCTCCTCAGGTACACTTCTGGGAACAGGTAAAGGAGTCCTGGCAAGCTGCCGCCATGCCACCAAAAAGGTTAAGACATTCTTGGAAATCTATCTGCCCATCCCAGTTGATGTCCAATTTCCTCGTCCTGCGGTCAAGGACACCGGGGCCTTCAGGTTCTTTGTGAAGGCAGCCAGTTCTGTACTCAGGAAGCGCAGGAACTCGGTCTTGGAGACATCACACGTGTTACCGTCCTTTCCGGCATGATTGTGGAAAACAGCCGTCAGAGACTCCGTGCACCACTCAGGTCTCTGTAGGGCTGGACATTTTTGTCACATAGGAGTGGAGTCAGAGGCTGTGAGGCCAGAGGAGCGCGGAGGGCTTTGGGCAGCAGCGGGCGTTCAGGGGCTCCCCGGGAGCCCCTCTTTTTCAATGCAGTGTAACCAATAGATTTACCACAAGAAAAACAAAATACACATTTAAAAGGGAAAGATTTTTTGTTTTAAAAACAAAATAAAATTAGAACAAAATTTACTCTGGTAATAGAGGCCATTCAGTAAGCAACTATTTTTGACTGGTGACAAAATATGGGCCGAAGCAGCCCTGGACATACAATGGCACCATAGGGTTGAATTCCTAGATTTCCTTTTTGAAGCAATGGACATGTCTATTCAAAGGGGCAAAAGGTCACTAGCCAAACAACTGCCTGCGTCCCCATTCAACTTGAGATTTTCTGGCATTTTAATGAGGTGTCATTTTGTTTTTTATGTGAAAGATACTTCTGTGCTACGTATCAACTTCTCTGATAAACCATAGCTATTATTTCTGTTATAATTATATTGATAAAAGTTATCTTTATTATCCTGGGATATTTTAATATGTGTTGAAATTTAATATGAAAAGTACAAGCCCATTGCTACCTGTTTTCTAAGAGAATGGATGAATATATGGATAAGGAAAAGGATACTGGATAATAAAAAATGGTAGAATTGTTGGGCTTTGGTCTCATGAGTATCCGTAGGATCCTGCTCAGCATTCAGGCCCAGTAGAGAACTGTGTGTGTGTGTGTGTGTGTGTGTGTGTGTAAGTGTGTGTGTGTGTGTATTGAGGATTGCCATCCTCAGGGGAAGCCCTTCGCCAATAGAGTTTGGGAGCTGGTGGATGAATGTTTCTCCCCATCCGTCTTTGGTAGACAATTCAAAGAAATCTGTACACTCCACAGAGGGACCAAGCCCTTGTGACCTCGATGACACATCCTTGTTTTGACTTGCCGGTTCCCATTTTACTTTTCTCAGTCCATCTCTGCTGATCTGTATGATCATCCCCCAAATAAATTACCTTATTTGCTTTTGAGAGGGTAGGTGGGGAGCAACTGGGGTGAAGATGTAGGAACCCAGATTGCTTCCATGTGGACTTAAATTCCACGTAGTCTTCTTACTCCTACGTAGTGCTTCAACTGTCCCCTAGGACCTCGGTGCCCTCCACTGGATTCTCTACATTAACCTGGCCAATGAGCGAAGCAAGTACAGAGGAGCACCCAGGAGTTTTAATGGAACAGGAGTGGAAATGGTGCCCATTATTGGGCATTACTTTCTGCATGATTCCACTAACTATAGAGGGAGCTGGAAGAAGCAGCCTTGTACCCAGGAGAAACAGGAAGGAGAATTGATGAACACAGCATTATTTCTGCCACAATTTACCATGAATTTTACATTTTTTCCCTCTTTGGGAGTTTTAAGCTGTTGTTCTCAAGTGATTTGACTATGATCTATGTTTACTTATTTCAGAAAGATAAATTTCATATTATTGCTACAAAAGAAATGTGACATATAAAGCTCCTGTGAGAACTCTCCGTTCAATTTTTTTTCCAGCTTATTATTTAATGTTATTTCTAAAGTGCAGAGAGGGATCTCCCCATTGGTCCTGCCTCAAATAAAAGAATGGAATTATAACTGGACACTATCACTGCCAATCAGAGAGTAAATTATAAGCACAAAGGGACAGAATGCTCCTCACTTTTAAATAGAAGCAAGGAGGATGCCAGCAAAATGTGCTGGGTTTACTCTCTGAAAAGGAAAGTTCAAATCTGCTCAGACAAATGAAAAAGAAAACTCAAGCATGGGGTGAAGCCAAAGTGATCATTTTTTTAGAGAAAGTAAAATTACATATGCTCCCTTGACTAGTCTCTAAGCCTCTTACATCATGATATATCTGCCTCATTTCTTGACTTGAAAGAACCAAAATTAGATTTAGCCTATAGCAGGTCCTTACTCCTGATTCTGGCAGGAAACATTACAAGTTTTCCCCAAAGTGCATTGGGCTAAACTTTCAAGGGTTAGGAGCAGAAAAGTCCAGTGACACAATCTTCTATCTTGAGGGAGGTTGGAGGGTTTTGTTGGTTCTGCCTAGCCCTTGGTTACAGGTACAAGATGACAACTTTATCACTTTTGTCCAGATAAGCTCAGTACAGATTTAACCTTGGTGTGTTCTTACTACCCTGTACATTATTCATGCCCCCTTATCCTGTATCACTGTGAGTATGTCTGTTCTCAATAAAATATAACCACTAAGAGTAACTGCTTTGTGAATGATATTTACGTTACCTCACTTAGTCCTTTGACGAGCTATGTAAAGCAGGTTTCATCAGCTCCATTTTAGAGCTGAGAAAACTGAGCCATTGTGATTGGAGCTGTAGTTTGCCAGCCACTGCTTTATATTCATAACCTCTTGTCTGAAGACTTCTTTCATGTTCTGGCTCTTCCCTGAGGATGCGAATTCCTCTGCAGACATTTCTTGCATCCCATATACATAAGGGATCTGGAGTAGGATTGCCAGATAAAATACAGGAACCCCAGTTAGATTTTAATTTCAGATAAACAATAAATGTGGTTTTATTTGTATGAGTATACCCATGTGATATTTGCAGTAATATTTAGTAATACTAAAAAGTTTTCTGAATTTCAAATTAAATTGGGACTTTTATGTTTTTATTTGTGAAATCTGACAATCCTAGGTGAGCTAAGTTTCTTTCTTGAGTGTTATTGTCTCCTCCACACCTTTCTCCTTCCTTAGAACCTCTGGCAACTTTGAAAACACTTGTCTTCAGACTCCACTCTCTACTACCCTTCCTTGGTGAGGTTATCTGTCATGCTCATGGTTTCTCTTGTCAGTTCATTGATCATTTCAGCACATGGTTCATTTTCTTCCTAATTATTTCCATTATTACTTCTCATGCTTCCAATATCCATATAGAAGACATGTCAATACCCTTGCTTCTGATTTCCTTTATCTCTAATTTCAAATACATTTTCCTCCATCCCAATCAACAGGGGAGGAGAATAGGGAGCATGGAGAGTTTTGCAGTGTTAAATAAGGTGGTCAAGGAGGCCTCACTAAAGAGATAAGTTTGAGCAAACACCCCGAAGGAAGTGAGGGACCCAGCTCTGTTGACCTTTGACCAAATAAAAGTGGTCCAGGAAGAGGAAATAGTAAGTGCAAAGGCCCCAAGATAGAAGCTTCCCAAGCTTGTTTTGGAAAGTTGCATGAGAACAAGTGTCATGCGGGGAGTCATCAGGCGGGGTCGCAGCTCTCACTCCCCACAGAAGAACACAGGACATGGTGAGGCCAGAAAGGCACACCCACGGAGCCATAGGTAGGGGAGTCACACCACTATATTCTCGCTGGCAGCTGGGTTGGAGACACAGGAAGCAGGAGCCACACTGTTCGCAACCCTCACTGCACCGCTTGCAGGCTCAGCCACCATCTTCTTGCTAGCCCCCATTTTCTGCTAGCGTAGCCACGGTAGTTATATTAGTGGCCAATGGCTCACTGGTTACAGCCGACGGCCAACTAGCCACAGCGGACGGCCCTGCAATCACAGTTCATGGCCATCTACTACCTGAGCCAGCACCTTTCCACGTGAGGCCAAGAGCCTGGAAACTGCTTTCTGGGGCTCTGTCCCCACAACAGGGATCACATCTTACACTGGTGGTGTTATTAGTTGTGCCCAATAATATCTTACAGGAATGATTCAGTCAATATGATGATTCATAAAAGAGTAAAATAAGTTCTTGTTTAATAAGTGAGAGGGGGCACCTTGATAGACATTTATTAAACATATTTGAAAATTAATTCCTGTCCTAGGAGGCCTTGCAATCAAATGACAGTCTTCAGGATTCTGAACAATAATTTGTAAACTAGAAGTACACGTTAAAGAAGGAATTAATATTACGTACAAATAGAAAAGTGAATTTGAAGGGTGCAGTTTGAGGGGCACAATGAAAGTTTAATATAAGCTTGATATGCAAAATATTTGCCCAAAGGTTACACATTTCCCCCCCCCCCTCATTTTAATCAGAAGGGCTTCCACACATTCTGGACTTAAATAGTTTGTAAACTTTATGTCTTTTCTCCTACAGGCCCCATTTCTGTCGTTTTTCATGACCTTTAGATTCCTTTGCTTTCAATCCAGTAAGAATCTTGAGGAATGGAGGTAAGGAAAGATAGGGAAGACTGGATCTCATTTATTCAACAAAACTTTATGGGGAGCCTGTCTAGTGAGCAAAGACCCAAACAGGATATATTCGAGTGTCAAGAACAAAGCTCCACACAGTAAATATTTTGTATTAGGTTGGTGCAAAAGTAATTGCGGTTTTTGCAATTATTTTTAATGCTTTAAACCGCAATTACTTATGCAGTAACCGAATATAATAGGTTTCTGTAGGACACATGAGTGAATGAATGAATGACCAAAATTAACTGAGGCGAGTGGCTTCTCGGAGGTACCCGGAGGGTGACGCTTAGACTATCAGAGCCAAACTTCCAATTTCGCTCAATAGTTCCTGGACTCTCACACCGGGTGAGAACAAAGGGAAAATGATTCAATGAAACCCCGTTAAGAACTACGTGGCACCAACGCCGCGGCTAATTCTGGCTGCCTTGGGCTTCCGTAGCCTTTCCGCCTGAGTCGCCGACGTGCCCGCGGCCGGTAGTGACGTCACGGGATTTGGAGCTCGCGGGAAAACGTGTTCCTGTGCCGGGCGTGCGGCGCGCGCGGGCGCGCGGGACTTTCAAGCGCCGGAGCCCGGGAACCCGAGCTGACATGAGCCTCTGGGTGGACAAGTACCGGCCCTGCTCCTTGGGGCGGCTGGACTATCACAAGGAGCAGGCGGCCCAGCTGCGCAATCTGGTGCGTCGGCCGGACGGGTCGGGGAGAGCGCGGGGCGAGCGCGGGGAGGAGGGTGCGCGCCCCGGAGGGCGGTGCGTCCCCCGCCGCTACCGCAGGTGACGAACGCAGCGGAGAAAAACGAAACGGGGACGGGGAAAGAGTGTGGGACGGGGTTTGTGCGTGTGAAGAAGGAAAGGCTCGCCGCGAGCTGTTGTCTGAGCCAAGACGGGACGGAGAGAGAAAGCCCCGGGGATGGACTTACCAACCTCTAAGGTCATTTCTGTCCCTCGAGTAGGTTGCCGTAGGTTTTCCTTGAGTTTAATTCCTGTGGAAAACAACGTCCCCCCTCCTGATGCCGATTTTTATGTGGCAGTTGAGAAGTGGAGAACAGCCGTGTTTGGTGAAAAGCAAACGAGGCTGTAGGGAACGAGGGAAGAAAGGCGTGAGCGGGGAAATACGTCGTGTCTGTGGAAGCCCTGTGCCCACTGCTTTTAAGGACCTGAAGGCACCAGAGGTGGATGGAAGTGCTTTTGTTCAGCACTCTGGCCTCTTGTGACCCGCGCTTTTCAGAATGACTGGTACTATTCGTTCAGTACTTTAAAAAAATTTAATGACAGCTGACAGAAAAGGAACCCCATCCTTGGATACGGAGTCATTGGAAAAGTTGATGGTGTTGTGAGATAGGTTTCTTCCTCGTTCATCACTGTTCCGCCATCTGCTCTAATCTAGACAGCTGTACACTTCACTTATAGACAGATTGCATTCTCTCCCAGTAGCGTTCACTTTGATTTTCGGAGAAATAGGACACATGTTTCTTGATTGTCGATGGCCGTTTTATTTTAACAGAACTTGGAATAAATAGTTTGGACAGACACTTAATGTGTTGGCCTTACTTTGCTTTTAAGACGGTTTCCCTGTTTACTGTTGAATCTATAACTTCCTAAAACTATAAACCGTTTCATTATGGTTAGCTCAAAGTTTTAAGAACAAAGGCAACGAGTATTCGTGCAGCGTCCTATTTTCCACGCACTATGTTAGGTGAGGAGCTCCTTTCCCTTGAGCCTTTTTGTCAGTGCCAGAGATAGATGAGTTTGCAAGGCGTTAAAATACACCATAATAAGCACTTCTGTTAAGGTACTTCGTTTTTTTCTGTAACGGTGACTCACAAAACTGCTGCTCCACAAGAATTCATAGCCTGAAGCCCAAACGTGTTCTTGTCATCTTTCTAGCCTTCGTATTACTGATTTCTAAACCTGACTGCTCATCACAATCACACAGCCCTGTACTGTCGTGCAGCACTGTCCGTGCCCTCCCTCACCCCTGCTCCTCACTCGGAGGTGCACACACTCTGACTTCCTGCCCCCTCGTTCCACTCCCTAAAGGCTTTCTCTTGCTGACACCCCCAAGCTGACTTGAAGGCTTGGGAATGAATGCCCTCCCTCCCCCCCATCCACTTTCCCAGTCAAGCTTCAATAAAGGATTGATGAGAGCCTATCAGACTGCAGCTCCCGCACCCCTCGAGTGGGTTAACCCTGCAATGTTTTAACACTGGCTTCAAGAGTGTCCCCCGGGAGATCGAGCCCCTGGTGCTCAGAGGGGTATTGAAGTGGGTAACACGCTTTGCCTTCCTTTCTTTGCTTCCCTGCAAAGTTTTCCTTTACCTCCCAAGTTAACCAGATGCACTCAGTTCTTTATCAGAAGGACTGTTTGTAGAAGCCCAAACTAAGACAGGCATTATTCTCAATTATTGAATCATAAGCTCATGGATGGGGTCCAGTAATCAGTCAGTCGTTTATTTGAAAAGGTTGTTCAGGAGATTCTGACAGTGAGCCAGGTTTGGGAGTTCTTGCTTTCTAGCACATGGTGCTGTGTCTTGCATGTACTATGCTGGGCATGTAATTATATATAATCAATGCCAAGGAATAATCAACATTCCAGAGTTAATTTTAAAATCTATATGTATACTCAAAACACATATTGGAAGTTTCGTAGTAGAGGTGCAAAATATTGATACTTAAAAAGTAGTTTAATGCTACCTACAACAGTTGTGTGATGAGGGGAAAAATGCCTCTTCCTTTATTTTCCAGGTGCAGTGTGGTGACTTTCCTCATCTGTTAGTGTATGGACCATCAGGTGCTGGTAAAAAGACAAGAATTATGTGTATTCTACGTGAACTTTATGGTGTTGGAGTGGAAAAATTGAGAATTGAACATCAGACCATCACAGTAAGCGTTTCACTTTGAGGCCTACTCCATATCCTTATAGGGACTTTCAGTCATCATCTATGCGTACACCCCTCTCCCCCCCCAAGTCGCTGCCCACTGTGTGATTTTAAGTAGGAATTTCACAGATAATCCTGTACAGGATTGACAGCTACTGATTTAGAGACCTAACTATTATAACCAGACCAAATTCAGTTATGGTAGGAAATATTAGCAACAGACGATTTGGGGTAAAATGTAGGTGGTGAGATTCATTTCAGATTATCTAGGAAATCAGTAGCTCAGTTGAAACTAGAACTCAAGTTTTTAAAGTTCTTTGTTCTGAGTGTCATAGTGGGTATGGAAAGCAAGGGAATGATTCTGAGGAAAATTTTAAATGTGGAATCAGGCAACTTGGTACAGATTAGGCAGCTGACTGAGTAGGAAATGTGGCAGGAGGCTGTGGGCCACTCAGAGACTTCCTGTGACTCGCCCTGGCCGAGCTTCCAGCCTCAGACCATGTGGGGCCTCTTCCTTCTCTTCCCTTGTGGGTCATGTTTCAGATCGAGCTGGAATGTTTCCTCTCACACTGCCCCCAACTCCATTAGAATTCATTTTTCCTTTTATAACCCAGTTTATACTTTTTGAGTACTTACTTTGTTTTGCCTTATTATAGTTGTTTATACATCTTTTACTTTGATAAGATTGTATTTGTTTTGAAATTATGTAGGAGACGTGGCATCTTTATTTACACGGCCTTCATAGCCCCTGGTATGAAGCTGTTATGATGTACATATCAGACATTGAAAATATGTGTGCTTAGTGACGGGATGGTAGGTAGTGCTATTAATTGAATGTTTAGAAGGATAAATAGATTTTAGGCTAATGTTGATTAGCTTGTGTTAAGACACATTGAGTTTGAGGTATATATTGGTGGTATATTCTTATAAAATATGCAGGGACAAATTTAACAAGAAAGGTGTGGGATCTGTAGGAAGTAAACTATAAAATAAATGGACAAAAAACAAGACCTGATCAAATGGAAAGATGCAGCATGTTCTCAGATGGGTGGCTGGATATTTAAGTGGTTGTTCTTCCCAAGTTACAGTATAAATTTCAATGAAATTCAGTTATAATCCAACTTGTTTTTTGATTGTGTGAAATTATCTTAAAGTACATATGAAAGAATACATTTCTGAGACTAGCTAAAGTAATTATAAAAAAGAAGATTTGTGACGTGGGACTTGAGTTAACAGGTATTAAATCATATTGTGAAGGTACGGTAGTCATTATTGTATAGGATGGGAACAGAGAATTAGATCAGTGAAATTTAACAGAGCCCAGAAATAAGACAGAGGATCTATATCAAATCAGTAGGGAAAGGATGGGTCAACACAATGTGCTAACATAACTAGTTATCTACCCAGAAGAAAACGAAGTTCAATCTATATGGTACCTAGTTGATAAAGATAAATTCCAGATGAAGTAAAGATTTAAATGTTAAATACTAAATTTCTTACCATAAAATTCCTTAGACTATACAAACAGCCAGTAGGTCGAGAACACCATTTCATAGAAAACATGGAATCTATAGAAGAAAAGAAATATATACTTGGATATATATAAATTTTAGAAGTTTGATAGATGATAACATACACAAAATGATTATAAAAATGAATGGCTGTCAAAAAATGTTTGAAAGGAATGTGTTAGGGAAGAGATTTTACAAATTGGCAGTGGAAAGACTAAAAACCTGTTAGAAAATGGAATAAAAAATAGTCACAGAAGAGCAATATAAAAGGCCAATAAACATTTGAAGATGACCTTTATGATAGTCGAAGAGAAGCAGTGTATTACATAGTATATATATTATGCTATCGTGTATCTAATATACTATCCTATGTATCTTGTACTACTACTTATATATATTATAAACTCATCAACTTGGCAAAAATTGAAGGTGTGGAAAACCTATTGATGGGGGATGCTGGGAAGACTATTAATTGCTCTTGGGAAAATGACTTACTAGATTTTTGTGGAAAGCAGGCTGTACACACACACACACACACACACACATACACACACTCACACTTACACTAACACACTCCCTAAAGTTCAGAAAACATCTTCAATCTAGCAAATTCTCTATTGGGAATCTATTACATAGAAATGAGGACAGTGCATGAGACACCTGTACAAGGATGTTAATTGTGGAATTGAGACAGCAAAAAAACGACGCAAAATGCCTGTCAGGTATGACTAGCTTTGGGACATACGTGTTGGAGGTTGATATGCAACTATCACCCCCTATACCAGTCTGAGAGGGACTGCCTAGATACATTGTTAAGCAGGGAAAGCAAAACACAGAGAAATATGTGATTGCCTCATTTTTTACAAGAAACACTAACATTCTATATAAATATATTGAAATATGTTTGTGTTTATTTTTGTGTGTTATGGAAAAGGTTTTGTAATGACATATGCAGATTATGCAGATTGTGTACAAAGATGATCTGCTGATAACGGGAGGAACTGGAGATTTCTGGAGGTAGAGGAAAACTGTAACCTCAGTAAAAACAATGTGTATGACCCAATTTATATAAGTGCATATATGTTTACCCGCACACTAAGAAAAGAATGGGGTTAATGAAGTTAAAACATTAGTGGTGGTTCTCTAAAGTTTTATTTTAGTAAGCATAAATTTTTTATATAATAAAAAAGCAGTGAAATACAGAAAAGGGGAGAAATAGCCAATAAGTAAACGTTAAAAACATCTGTTTTCTTTGTCCACAGACTCCATCTAAAAAGAAAATTGAAATTAGCACTATTGCAAGCAATTACCACCTTGAAGTTAATCCCAGGTAAGTTGCTACTGTATAGAAATAAGCGTTTTTAGAATAGTCATGTTCAGACATTTTTTTATAGAACCCTTTCTTGAAATAATATCTATGTGGAAACACAGTATATAAAACAGATAAAAGTGAAACTGCCCTGTGTGAAACAGAGAGCCTAGAACCTTTCCACTTTGCTTTGTCTCTCAGACCCCTTGGTCAAATAATTTTAATAGTTTTCTTGCTCTGCAGAGTTCAGTGTTTTACATGACGTACATTACATAGTAAGGTGTGTTGTTTTTTTTGCTTTGTTTTGTTTTGTTTTAATTGACTCACTCAGAACTGATGAAGCAAGATGTGTCTAAAAAGTTTGTGCTGTCTGGAGTGAATATTTCACAAGGTGAATTTGGGCAACTACATCTTTCCCATTCCTTTGTTTCAAGTATTATTAGAGCCCACCAACTAACGTCTATCTTATCTATCATGAGATACTAAGATTAGGATCTTGTTGGTCGGCACGTTGACAACTCGGGCCACAGCAGGTAAGTACTACTTAAGTCAGATGGTGTAGAAATGATTGTACTGGGAGCAAAGTTCCGTAAGGCCTCCGGTATTTATGGGGTCTGATAGGTTTTTGAAGGAGAACAGAATTATACTGATCTAATAGTAGTGAATTGAGAAAGACTTGATGACTGGGAGAATAAAGGAAAGCTGATTGCTTCGCCCTCTTTTTCTCATTGTGAGTTCCTCTGTAGCAAGAATAGTCAATTAGAGAGGAAACTGATTGTTTCAGGTGTTTGAAATTGACATTCAGCCTAAATTAACCAGGTGACTTATGTTGGTTTGTGAGGTGCGTGACTTAAATGCTAAAGTAATAATGTGGGTATAAATGATAGACAATGGCTATAATTAATCAACAGCTTACAGAGTTCTGACTTTGTATCTTAAACTCCCTTTGTTTATCCCATTCCCTTGCTGAGGGCATCAGCTCCATGCTAGTGCTGGCAGCAGACTTGTCTAGGCTTGTTCTTTCTCAGACCTTTGAATTTTGATGATGGGGAAGAGGAATGGAGATTAAATTTGTGTTTCAAAGAGTTATTTTTATATTTTGAGTAATTATAATTAAGAAATTAGCTGTAACTAGGTGTTACCCTATAGTGTGTACAGAAGTGGTAAAGGATTGGACAAAACTGTTAATTACTATATAGTAAAAAGAAATAACAGTAAACTTAAAAGAACATATTTAGTGTTTTCAGTGATGTTAATTAAATTGTAATTGAGTATTGGAATATTGTTAGTATTTTTAATGACCCTAAAATACTATCTCACTATTAAAGTTTTGTGATTGTAATTAGGTGTTACTAATTTTGATTAAAATTTTAACTACTTAAAATCTCCAACATTTTTCTTGTAATAGATTAAGAATAAGGGCATAATGCATTCAAGTTATTTACGTGTGTGTGTGTGTGTGTGTGTGTGTGTGTGTGTATATTTACCGTTATTTTTGTTTTGTATAGTGATGCTGGAAATAGTGACCGGGTAGTAATTCAGGAGATGTTGAAAACAGTGGCACAATCACAGCAACTTGAAACAAACTCTCAAAGAGACTTTAAAGGTATGTAATAAAAAGATTTCTTTTTATTAGGTGGACTCTCAAATTGTAAGCCGTGAGTATGGGAGAAAAATGTAGTGGAAAGTTGTGGATTTCATCCATTTAGCAACTATTTAACAGCCACCTGTTTATGCCAAGCATTATGGTACTTTGGGGTGGGGAGATGGATCTAAAAGTGAATGAGAGGCATGATCTCTGCTCATGGGAGTTTATAGTCCAGTGGGATTGAATTTTGTGCCACCCATTTGTTATTTTTGAACTAGATGAATAATGAAAAACAACTTCATTTAAATGAGAAATTATATGATTTAAAAATAACTGTTCTTAGGGCCAAAGTTATGTCTTCATTATCAAATATTTAAACAAAAAGGAGACAAAACCAGTTATAATTTTCACCATCCAGTGATAATTATTGGAACATTTTTGTCATTACCTTCCAGTATTCCTTAGTGCATATATATGCACACATTCTTAGAGAAGATTTTGTTATGGTAAATATGGCAACTCTTAATGCTTTTGATATATTTTGCCTAATTCTTCATCTGAAATAGAGTATAGTTTATGTTATACTACCACCAGCAGTAATGGGCATGCCTACGTCTGCTCAACGTTTGTCAGTACTGTGGATAGTTATTTTTAATCCTTGTCAGTTTTAGCAGAGAAATTAAATTGTTTTTCTTTAGTAAGTGTGATAATTTTTTGTTTTGTTCATTGCTCGTTACACTGTTTTGTGAATTGCTGGTGCATGTTTATCTTTCTTCCTCAGTCTCTGTATTTCAAAATAAATTTACATTTACTTATTTGTTTTTGCTACTATAAAAGGAGTCTTCTTTTATATTTGCTTTGTTTACATATGTGACAGCTATTTATGTTTATGTCTTAATTTTATATCATACTGTGTTATTAAATTTTCTTATTGTTTGTGATACTCTTTCCATTGTTTCTTTTGGGTTTTTCAGGTACACATTCATATCTATAATATAAATAGAAATAGTTTTCCTTCTTTCTAATTTGTATGGCTTTAAATACTTCCTCTTGTCTAATTGTGTTTGCTGGCACCTCCCATGCAGTGTTTAATAATAGTAGAGATAATGGATCTCCTTGTAATGACTCTGAAAGGAGAGCCTTAAGGTTTCCCAGATAGTCAGTGGTTGCGTTTCGGCCTGAGGTATATCAATTTGATCATAGAAAGAAAGAAATGTATCAATTTCTATTTTATTGAATGTTTCTGACATGAAAGTGTGAAATTTTTTCAAATGCTCCTTCATCCATGAATGTGGTTTTATGATTTTTTTTCTTAGTTCTATTAGTATAATATATTACTGGATCTTCTAATGAAACTACTTTTCATTTCTGGAGTAAACCTCACTTGGTCATTATGTGTTGATTTTGTTAAATATGCTGCTGTTTTTTGTCTACCAGATTTATTTTTGCATTAGCTGTTCTGTAGTACTTTTTGTTTGGTGCGATTTTTGTAAGATTTCCGGATCAATGTCCTTGTGTCTATTTTTCCTGTTACGTTCTATTTGGATTGTGTTTCCAGAATTTCTCCTCATTGTGAAGCATTATCTTGGAAGGGCACTTCATTTTGTTATTTTCAGTCTACCTCTGTGTCAAAACTTATTGCAAGGTTCCATTGTGCTCAACCATGATTTGATCCCTATAGGTGCTGTTTTCACGTTGGCCCTTGATGCTTTCCAGGGTGTTCTTGTGGGTAGTTTGGGGTTCTCCTGTCCTAGCTGCTGTCAGAAACCTAGTAGATCCCAGCCACTTGCTCCCACACAGTTGTTTGTTGTCATGTGCTCATATTTGGGATTCTTAGGTAAAGTTTGTCACCTGATTTTGATATAAATATTGTCCATGGTTCTTTGGTCGTGGAGTCTTTAGTTTTATCTGTTTATATGCAAGAGATTCAAATGCTACAATGCTACCACCACCATCTTCTAGAAATAATTTAATATGGACAATACAAAGGTTGGATTCATTCTCTTCCTACATACCATGTTTCCTCGAAAATAAAACCTAGCCGGACCATCAGCTCTAATGCATCTTTTGGAGCAAAAATTAATATAAGACTCGGTATTATATTATATTATATTATATTATATTATATTATATTATATTATATTATATTATATTACATATACCGGGTCTTGTATTATATTAAAATAAGACCGGGTCTTATATTAATTTTTGCTACAAAAGACACATTAGAGCTGATGGTCCGGCTAGGTCTTATTTTCGGGGAAGCATGGTATTACTCCCGAAACACTTTAAGGCCAATCCGTGGTTATGGCCAGGTGGAAACTTACTGTACAAGGGACTAGATGTCTTTATGCCTCGTTGGCTACATCTCCTGTGCCAAGTTTTTCTCCAGAGCATAGTCCTTAGAATGCTAAGATGTAAGATGCTCCCTAGACATGTGCTGCTGGGATACAATATTTTGGGGAAATGTAGCACAGTACTTGTCTTGATGATTTTTAGTACATATAAATATAATGAAGGCTGAAATGAACTCTATGGCAAGGTAACCTCTTTAATTTTATGTACCCTAGAGTTCCTTAGGCTTGATTACAGAATTTTTAAAACACAAATAAAATATTCTCACTATACCTATAACTTTTGTATGTCCTTGCCAAAGGGAAGAGTAATATGTGAGGCTTCTTATTTAGGATTTCAGTCTGAAAAATGAGGAGGGAGAAGGAGATATTCAAGTTAAAGTTTGTTTTATTTCTCCTTGTGTCAGTGGTTTTGTTGACGGAGGTTGACAAACTCACCAAAGATGCTCAGCATGCCCTGCGCAGAACCATGGAGAAGTATATGTCCACCTGCAGACTCATCTTGTGCTGCAATTCCACGTCTAAAGTGATCCCACCTATTCGTAGTAGGTGCCTGGCGGTTCGTGTGCCCGCTCCCAGCATTGAAGATGTGAGTCAGGCTATGTGTTTGTTTTTGTAAAAACACAGTGAGGTGTGTCAGTGATTCAGGAACAGCTGTGGTCTGGATGCCAATCGTTAATAGATGCGCGCACCCATGCGTAGAGTAGTAAACACCAGGTACCAACATATGGGAAGTGTTCTCTTTAAATCGTCTTTTACCTTAAACACATAGGTATTAAGAATTCTACTAAATTAGGGAAAGGCTAATTATTTAGTGTGTTCTACCTCAACCTGATTTAATTGTCTTTGGAGGAGGCTTGAGTATAGAAGAAAGATTTTGCAAGGGGGTGATGTGGGAATACCTACTCCCTAGGTAGGGGACCAACATTACTGTGAAACAACCTAACGTGTGTAATTGTGTGTGTGTGTGTATATATGTGTGTGTGTGTGTGTATCATTCTTAACAGCTACCGGTAAAAATACTAATTCTCACAATTAAGCAACTTTCCTGTTCTAAATAGGTTTGGGGCAATTTTCTGCAAAGTAGAAATAATACATGACATTGTATTAGTTGCAAAGTGGTAAAATACCTTTAAGTTTTACTGGTACAAAAATTATAGGAATCATACAGTTAAAACGGTCTGTAAAGCAGGCAGGACTACCAGGTTACACCACTCCTATGGGCACTATTCATGTCTTTGTCCATGCAAATAATGCCCCGAGTTGTGCAGAATTCAGGCCATGTGGCTCTACTAGTAGGCAGCCCTGCCCTTGCCACCGATATGGACCCTTTGTCTCCTCCCAGCTGCCCTGAGGAGGTTGGCAGGCTTGGATCTGGGACTAGGTCTTCCTCCAGGTGCTGGGCCAGCTGCTGGCTCTTCCTGACAGCTAGGCTAGACCCCTGCTTCCTGCTAAAGCAGCATGTGGGTAGGGTAGGATAACGGGGGGAAACGGGAGGTCTATGAAGATGTTATCAACAGAAATGATCTCAGTGTACTGTTGGACAGATTGCCCACTTTGTTCATCATTTTATTTGTAGATTTGCCATGTGTTATCCACTGTGTGCAAGAAGGAAGGTCTGACGCTTCCTTCACAACTGGCTCATAGACTTGCAGAGAAGTCCTGCAGAAATCTCAGAAAAGCCTTACTTATGTGTGAAACCTGCAGAGTGCAACAGTGAGTGGAAGGGGGCAGTTATTACAGGACACAGTTTGGGAAATAAGCACACTTCCTTTTTAATTTATCGCGTCCTCTGTTTGTCACGTAGATACCCTTTCACTGCAGATCAAGAAGTCCCTGAAACAGATTGGGAGGTGTATCTGAGGGAGACTGCCAATGCAATTGTCAGTCAGCAGACTCCACAAAGGTAACCGGTGTACAAGAGGACCGTAAAAGTTTGATCGTCGAGGTCGTGCAGATATTCTGAGTTTTGCTTAGCAGTTTTATACTAACACCTTGCAATTTAGAATTATAATTAAATCTTGACTCTAAATACTAAACTTTTAAAGAAAAGGTAGGATTTATTTTAGCAATTTACTGGTTCAGAGTAGTTTGTGTGTGGTATCATAGCTTTTATTAAAGTGTTGACATGTAAATGTGGAACTTAACACATAAATTAAAACAGATTTTGGAAATTTTAGTTTTCTTTTTAGGTTCTCAGATGACTTAAAATTATAGCACAACAGTTTTTTTTTTAATATTGAGAAGAACAATGTATAACTTTGTAATTGATGTGTCGTATGCTAGAAAGACACCAGCCTATGAGTCAGACTTCTAGTTCTACTGATTTTTAGGTATGATGATAGGTTCTGTTAAGGAACAATATTTTGTATATACTGGTATTTAGGACGTGTTTTGTGGCACATTTGCTGCACCGTTGTTTCTATTTACTTCTGTGGGTCTCTCACACAATAGTGGCCACACTGAAAGTATTTCAACCACTAATAGATTTATGACAACTTTGAGAAGAGCAGTCTGCTTTTCTCCAAATCAAGATTGACAGCTTAAGGCCCACTGGCTTTGAGAAGCCTGGAGAAGGTTCCTTACTGTCAGAACTAGAAACCATCTTTAGACTTTAGAGAGGGTAGTTGATTGTTTTAGGAAACAGAATAAACTGAGTGCAACCACTAAAATGTAAGCTTTATTTGAACATAATCGTGAGAGGACTGTACCATGTTTCTCCTCTTGGGTGCCATATCTGATGACTTCTAATTTTTATAAGCGACTCTTCGAAAGGATTACAATATGTACTCTGGCTGTCATATACATTACTGGAGGTGGATAGTCAGATGTAATTGGGTACTTTGTATTTCATCAAGGTTTGCTTTCAATTCCAGTAATTTATTCCTTTTAGTTGAAGTAATTAATAGTTTTCAGAAAGTGCCAAACATGATAAGTTGTCTTTTCAGAAAAGAAAGCTTGACTTTGGGGAAAAGTGTGCATTCAGTTTTGTGAAATGTTGGTAATCAGTGAAGAAATTTCAGCCTTTAAAGAGATAAAATTCAAACAAAACATGTCTTACGAGTCTTTTACTTTCATAAAATATTTCCATGCTGAAGAGAACTTTCTTGGTTTTTTCTGAAGTTTCCTACTTTTAAGAGATTTAGGTACAGACCTTGCAATATTTAACAATTATTAGATGTCTTTTTAAGATTTTCATTAATTAGTGCCTTCCTTAATTCTCCTAGCTGTTGCTACCCTGTCCTCCAACTTTTCACACAGGTTTTGACAGCTTGTAAATGAACTTATTCATGCAGAAGTGCTGCTATTCACTGTTTAGACTAACAGTTGTGGGAATTGATTCACTTTTACTGTATAACAAGGTATTTCCATTCCAGAAAGCCTTGGGGCTAGCCAGACATACGGAAGGCTGGTGTCATTCTGATCATTGCCACGCAGTACCAAATGACTACTTCTGATTTTTGGCCTCTTAGTCTCGCTGTAATATTTACAGTCTTGATTTTTGTTTAATTTATCTTTAAAAAGTCATTTTATAATTTGAATGGCAGTTAATATATAATGGATGATTATTATCCACTCTTGTACTATTTATCTCATATCTCAATTCGTGTAACAGATCTATGAGGAAAGTATTATTACTACCTTTGTAGGTAAGAAAACTGATATTTTGGGAAACCCCCAAACCCCCAAGAAATATGACACAAATATAGTATATGTAGAACATATTCATTTTTTAGAAACTAAATCATATTAGAAATGAACTTGGACTAAGATGAGATACATGCAATTATGCATGAGATACATGTGATATAGTTAGAGCACAGTGTATAGGTAAATATATCCTGAATCAACTTTTCAGAAATAAGCTATATGCATAATTATTAAAGTACCTTCATACTATTTGTCATTTATGTCTCTTTCTTATGCTTTAATAATCAGGTTTTATTTTTGAGGCATACTACCATGTCCCAGAGGGATCAAGGGCTTTGGAGTCAGACTTGAATTAAAGTGCTGCCTTAACTACATGAGTTTTGTGATGGAAGCTTAACCTCTCTGAACTCCAAGTTCTTTTCAGTAAAAGAGAGTGGTGGTATTAGGAATAGTGGACTGCAGTGAACCTGATACAGAATAAGGCGTTAGAGAAATGCCTTGTCAGACGTTTGAAGGGTGTGGACTTTGGAGTAAGACAGATCTGAGCTTAACTCATGGCTCTGCTGTGGTCAGCTTTGTCAGGTAACAAACTACCCGCACTTCAGTTTTTTCATCTAAAACAATGTAGATAATGCCCACTTAGACCTGGTGTGAGGACTAGGTTTTAAATTCTTTCTTACAGTGCCTTTCACACAGTAGGTATTCAAAAGAATGCAAGTTGTGCTTTTCTTTTCTTTTTAACTTTAGTTAAGCTTTATTGTGGCATAGCTTCATACTCCTGAATTCCCAGGAAAAGGGTTTGAGCTGCTTTTAAGAAATCTTTCATAAATCATGCCCCTGATTAATCTAAAGTATGGAACATCTGTGACATTGTTTTAGTAAAGATTCAGAACAGTTTTTTTTCCCCGTTAGGGTAGGTAAGAGAGAGTGTGTGTGTGTGTGTAGAGAGAGAGGTGTACTTAGAATTTTAATTGTCACTTTTTTCTTACTGTTTTAAAATGTCTTGTGTATTTCTCTCTTTGACCCTTTTTCTTCCCAAAAATGTATGAGAAGTGTCTAGAGCAGGGGTGTCAAAACTGCGGCCCGCGGGCCAACTGTGGCCCGCAATCCATTGTGAATTGGCCCGCAGCAAATTCCAGACATATATTTAGTTTACTTAAATAAACCAGGTGAGGCAACACGTACTTCATCTCGAGTGAGTGGCCTGGCTGTTTGTGTATTTCGCCACATAGGGCGCTTGGTGAAAACCGTTGAAAAAAGTTTGGACACCCCTGGTCTAGAGTTAAGGGCTCAGAGGTGGGAATGTTCATACTCACTTAGATAGCCTGGTTCCGTGCTTACCTAGAACCTCGTGTGCTTTCCCTTTATGATGGGAAAGCTTTGTTTCCTTGCCGTTCTGCTTTTTCACTTTGCACTCTGGGCAGTAACATTATATTACATATAATCCTTATATTCTTTTGTCACTTGCACAATTGAGCAGTGATCTTTTCATGACTCTTTCTAGATGTCCTAGCAGTGATCTTTAATCTTTTCATGACTCTTTTCCTAGGTATCATCTATTTGGGAAAAAAATAAACATACCGTATTTTGCCGTGTGTAATGTGCTCCCTTGTCTAATGCGTACCCATGATTTTTGGCCCAAACTTGCAGGGAAACTAAATAAGTACCACCTATGTATAATGTGAATCCTTATTTTTTCGTCACAAATTTGGGCAAAAAAAGTGCACATTATACACAGCAAAATACGGTATTACTTGATGTGTCATTCAAGTATGTTAAAATTCATGATGTGAAATAAACTCAACCTCTACTGTTTGTGAAGTCTTAAATTTTATCTAGTACTTTCATGGTATTTTGATATAATAATTAATTGCCCTGAATACAAATGTTGTCTAACTTTAAAAGAATTCTAAAAATTTTCTTTCAGAAAAATAAATTGAAATTAGGAAAAGAGTCTATATGTGTAACCTAAGTGTGATAGGCCATTTGCGAAAATGTCAGTATTGTTAATTTATAAAGTGAAACAGCACAGTAGGTACTTGGAAAAATTACCTCTTATTTTTGTCACAAAATATTATTTTGTTTCATATAGGCTTCTTGAAGTTCGTGGAAGACTCTATGAGCTTTTAACTCACTGTATTCCTCCTGAAATAATAATGAAGGTAACCTGATTTCAGATCTTAACTGTTTATAAAGCATAAAATTTGGACTTTGGGTGATCATAGATAGGGCTTTTGTAGTGCTAATATAACCTGTCACCTCTTTTATCCAGTTCGCTAATTCAGGGATATTCATTGAGCCTCTGCTGTGTGATAGGCACCCTTTGGGGAATGTTGAAGACAGGAGAGGGCCTGCCTTCAGAGAAGTTACATTTTAGTGCGATAAAATCAGAAACAAGTAAAAAGCAAGAGGATTTCAGAATGCAATGTGTTACAAAGGAAGTAACAAAGTGAAATGATAATAAAGGAGGGCAGGGCTACAGAAGGTCAGCAGGAAGGTATGTTTAAGCTGAGACTTGGAAGAGTAAAAGGAGGGAGCCATGTAAATGGCAAGGAACCAAGTGTATCAGTCAGCAAGGTTCAGGGCATGTGGGAATGAGGTTGAAGAAGTAGGCAGACTGTGGACTGTGTGGGATATTAGAAACACAGCTTTAGAGTTGGACTGGCAGCTGCCTAGCTGGATTGATTGACTGTTAGATGTTAGGAAATGCAGAGGTTTTTTGTTTGTATTTATTAAAATTACATGAAAATACATGAAAAAATTCAAATGATCCCAAATATCCAAAAGAGAAAAAAAAATGAAGGTCTGCCCTTCCGTTTCCATAAGGGTAACCAGTTTTAACAAACCTCTATGCTGTTCACATAGAAATAAGCATGTCTGTGTGTGCAATGTGTGTGTTCTTCACCGTGTTTTCATTCAACTTTGTAGCATGATGTTACATGACAGTACAGATTAACCTTACTCATTTTATGGTTAAATGGGATTCCATTGTATAACTACATTACAGTTTTTCAAATGTGACCCCTATCGGTGGAACTTTAGGTTGTCTGTGGATTATTATGAATGTTGTAATAAGCATCTTTGTACTTGTATCTTTGCAACCGTGAACGTTTAAATGTTTGGAACTTGGAATATGGTAGATAATTACCACATTTTACATTAAAGAAAAGGTACATAATTTTTTGCTTTTGGATAAAGACTACCAGACCATATAAAAAAATTAAAAGATTTCACAAATTAAAATACCATTTAACTTAAGATTTCTTCTTTGAATGAGAGAAATAAAGTTCATTCAGCTAATATCTTTTTCATTAATTAATTTTTTAATTACTAGTTATCTTTCTTCAGGGTCTTCTCTCAGAACTTTTACATAATTGTGATGGACAACTGAAAGGAGAAGTAGCCCAGATGGCAGCTTACTATGAACATCGTCTACAGCTGGGTAGCAAAGCCATTTATCACTTGGAAGCATTTGTGGCCAAATTTATGGCCCTTTATAAGAAGTTTATGGAAGATGGATTGGAAGGCATGATGTTCTGACATGTATTCTTAATTCTTCCTAATATTTCTCAGTATCAGCATTTATGTTCAGTTTATATTGGAAGAGCTGTAGGTCAAATAAACTAACTACTTAATCATGTCCTAGTTGTGTTTTTGTAGCAGTTTCTCTGTGTACTGTTCATCATTATCCTCTAAGTTAAATAATTGCTCCTATATTACCGAAATATATTTAAAGAACACCACTAGAAACTAGGGTTCAGGAACATATTTTAATTTATTTTAAAACTTTGTTATCTATGCAATGCTGAGCTTCCCATTTTCCAATTAATCTCTCACCTGTTGATGGAAATTTACACATTAAAAAAAAAATAAAGATTATTTTCTACCCTCCAGATGGCCATTTTTGGCCACAGGTACATAACTTGTTTGGCAATTTATTACCTTGAGTCATATTTTCCCTCAATCAAGAATTACGTTTTTGTAAGAAATATAAGAATTACTTTTGAAACATAATATGGGTATGGAAAGAGTTGCAGGTACCATTTCTATTGAGACTGCAAAAATCCAGCTTTCATTTCAGTGATTCAGATGTGGTATTAGGTTGGCTAGCAAAAATAAGCGTGTTTTCATTAAGCGTTTGAGACTCCTGAAGAATGTGCATCATATAGTTCTGAAACAAAGGTATGTTACTGTAGAAATTGCTTTTTAAACAAGTGTACTATTGTTTCATTGATCTTGTCCTTTGGAACTTATTCCGAAATTTGGTTCTTGGAACAAAGGGTTTGCTTGATAAGTATGTATGACAGACAGGCTCTCGACAGTTTCTTTAATTTTGGGCAACAAAACCAGGATTCAAAAACTACACCAATAAGGTGAAATAAAAGAAGGTTTTAAGTTTAAATAAGTTAAATATTGGGGAAAACTCTTGTAGCAGTTTGTGATAAACAATCAGGAAATGTTTAATTGACAGACACAGCTACACACACAAACACACACACAAGCCTAACACAGTATTAGCCTTATGGGAAACTTCAGGTTGAGAGATGATGATTGCTCTTTTTTTTTTCTTGGTATTAAGCCACAACTGGCGGGCTGGCTAAGTACTGGGAGCGCCCCCATGTTAGGAGGGATATTAATATTGATAATACATCAGTGAACATGGGAGTGTTGGTATCTCTGATATCCTGTTTTCCTTTCCTTTGTTTTTATACCCAGAAGTAGTATCACTGGATCTTATGGTAGTTCTATTTTTAATTATTTGAGGAATGACCATATTGTTTTCCGTAGTGACTGTACCAATTTATATTCCGAGCAGCAATGACAAGGTTTTCTCTTCATGTCTTTGCCAGCATTTGTCTTTTTTTTTTTTTTTATTGGGGAAGGGGAACAGGACTTAATTGGGGAATAGTGTGTACTTCCAGGCCTTTTTTCCAAGTCAAATTGCTGTCCTTTCAATCTTAGTTGTGGAGGGTGCCATTCAGCTTCAAGTTGTTGTCCTTTCAGTCTTAGTTGTGGAGGGCTCAGCTAGAGGTCCAGTTGCCATTTTCTAGTTGCAGGGGGCACAGCCCACCATCCCTTGCAAACTGGCAACCTTGTGGTTGAGAGGACGCATTCCAACCAACTGAGCCATCCGGGAGCTCAGCGGCAGCTCTGCCCAAGGTGCCGTGTTCAATCTTAGTTGCAGGGGGCGGGGGCGGAGCCCACCATCCCCTACGGGACTCAAGGAGTTGAACCAGCAACCTTGTAGTTGAGAGCCCACTGGTCCATGTGGGAATCTAACCAGCAGCCTTCGGAGCTAGGAGCATGGAGCTCTAACCGCCTGAGCCACCGGGCTGGCCCTCTTGTCTTTTTTAATAATAGCCATTCTAATGGTTGTAAGGTGATATCTCAGTGTGGTTTTGAGTTGCATTTCCCTAGTGATGAGTGTTATTGAGGTTTTTTTATGTAACTGTTGGCCATTTGTGTCTTTTGGAAAAGTGTCTATTCAGTTTCTCTGCCCATTTTTGAATCAGATTGTTTTCTTGCTGTTGAGTTGTGTGCATTCTTTATTTTGGATATTAACCCCTTAGACATGATGTGCAAATATTTTCTCATTTAGTAGGATGCCTTTTCATTCTGTTGATAGTTTCCTTTGCAGAGCTTTGTAATTTGTTGTCATTCCACTTTTTTTTTTTATGATGTCTGATTTTATTTGTTACTCTTTAGAAAATCTCATTTTTGACTGGACTCAGACTTAGAGGTAGAAGCTCTCAGAAAAGACAGCCTGCGTCTCTTGGCAATCTGTTCCTGGCGTTTTTCTTTGGCCTCCTTCATTCTCTTGGCCAAAAGTTTAGCATATTCTTCAGCCTCTTCCTTATTTTTCTTAGTACGCTGTTTCTTCAGAGCAATACGCCAACGTTTGTGTTGCAGGACTCGTGGAGTAACAAGACGCTGAATCTTAGGTGCTTTGGTTCTAGGTTTCTTACCTTCTTTGTTTAGGGGCTTTCTCACAACATACTGGCGGACATCATCCTCTTTAGAGAGATTGAAAAGTTTGCGAATTCTGCTAGCTCTCTTGGGCCCCAGGCGACGAGTCATAGTAGTATCAGTGAGACCAGGAATATCTTTCTCCCCTTTTTTTACAATGACCAAGTTGAGAACACTCAGATTGGCATCCACAATGCAACCCCGAACCAATTTATGCTTTCTTTCTCCAGTCCTTGGTCTATAACAGGAATGCCCCTTACTCAGCAGGTGGACACGGCCATGGGTCAAGACACCCTGCTTCATGGGGAAACCTTGTTTGTCGTTCCCACCACTGATTCGGACCACATAACCCTTCCATTCTTCACCCAGAGCATCAGCAGCAACTTCTGTGGCCATACGCTTCTCATAAAACGTACGAAGTTTGCGTTCATCGTCTACTTCAATGAGTTTCTGGCAGCCAGTGGCTGGGAAAGAGATGTTCAGCTTCATCCTGAAGCAGCCGACGGCCTCTGAGGCGCCACGAAAAAGAGAACATTCCACTTTTTTATTTTTGCTTTTGTTGCCTTTGCTTTTGGTATCAAATCCAAAAAAAAATCATCACCAAGACTGATGTCAAGTATTATACCTTATATCCTCCTATATTATTTCTAGGATTTTTATGGCTTCTTATATTTAAGTCTTTAGTTCATTTTGTATTAATATTTGTGCATGGTGTGAGATAGTGGTCCAGTTTTATTCTTTTGCGTTAGCTGTCCAGTTTTCCCAACACCATTTATTGGGGAGATTGCCCATTCCCAATTGTGTGTTCTTGGCTCCTTTGTCATAAATTAATTGACCATACATGTGTGGGTGTGTTTCTGAGCTCTCTATTCTGTCCCATTGATCTATGTCTCTGTTTTTATGCCAATACCGTATTGTTTCCATTACTGTAGCTTTGTAATATAGCTTGAAATCAGGGCGCATGATGCCTTCAGCTTTGTTCTTTAGTAAGATTCTTTGGCTATTGTGGTTCCATACACATTTTGTGGTTCCATACAAATTTTAGGATTGGTTTTTTTTCTATTGAAAATATTGTTTGAAATTTGATAGGGATTGCATTGAATCTATAGATGGCTTTGACTAGTATGGTCATTTTTAACAGTATTCTTCCGGTCTGTAAATATGGGATATCTTTCCATTTATTTGTGTCCTTTTTAGTTTAATTCATCAGTCTTAAAGTTTTCAGTGTGCAGATCTTTCACCTACTTAGTTACATTTCTTCCTAAGTATTTTATTGTTTTTGATGTTACTATGAACAAGACTGTTTTCTTTCTCTTTCCGATATTTCATTGTAAATATAGGAATGCAACTGATTTCTGCATAATTAGTTTGTATTCTGCAACTTAACTGAATTTGTTGATCTATGTTATTTGGTGGAGACTTTAGGATTTTATATATGTAACATCATGTCATCATCAAGCAAAGACAGTTTCTTTTCCAATTTGGATGCTTTTTTTTCCTTTTTTTTTTCTTGCCTGATTGTTATGGCTAGGATTTCCAGTACTGTGTTGAATAGGAGTGGTGAGAGTGGGCACCCTAAACTTAGGCTAAAGCTTTCCTAAACTTGCAATAAAGCTTTCAGCATTTCACTGTTGAGTATGACGTTATCTGTGGGCTTGTCATATATGGCTTGTCATTTATTATGTTGAGGTACATGCCCTCTATACCAAGTCTCTTGAGCATTTTTATCATGAATGGATGTTGAATTTTGTCACTTGCTTTCTCTGCATCTGTTGAGATGATCTGATCTTATGATTTATATCGTTCGTTTTGTTAATGTGTGTACATTGATTTGCATATGTTGAGCCATCCTTACAACCAGGGAGAAATCTCACTGATTATGGTGTGTGATCCCTTTAGTGTTCTGTTGAATTCTGTTCGTTAATATTTTGTTGAGAATTGTATCTTAATTCATCAGGGTTGTTGGTCTGTAGTTTCTTATATTGTCCTTGTCTGGTTTTGGTATCAGAGTAATGCTGGCCTCATAAAATGAGTTTGGAAGTGTTCCCTCCTTTTCAATTTTGTGGAAGAGTTTTAACAGGATCGGTGTTAATTTTTTTAAATGTTTGGTAGATTTCACCAGTGAAACCATCTGGTCTTGGGATTTGCTTTGTTGGGATTTTTTTGATTACCAATTCAATTTCCTTTCTCATTGGCCTGTTTAGATTTTCTGTTTCTCATGATTCAGTCTTGGTAACTTATATGTTTCTAGGATATCTTCTAATTTATCCAATTTGTTGGTGTGTAATTGTACGTAATAGTCTTGTGTTCCCTTGTATTTCTTTGGTATCAGTTGTAATGTCTCCTTTCATTTATGATTTTGAGTGTTCTGTTTACTTTGTTAATCTCACTAAAGGTTTGTCAATTTTTAAAAAAAACATCTCTTAATTTCAGTGACCTTTTCTATTGTGTTTCAGGTCTTTATTTCATTTATTTCTGCTCAGATCTTTGTTATAACCTTCCTTCTGCTATCTTTGGGTTTAGTTTGTTACTGCTCTAGTTTCTTGAGGTGTAAAGTTAGGTTGTTAATTTGAGATCTTTCTTTTATCTTAATGTGTTTATTGCTATAAACTTCCTTCTTAGAACTGCTTTTGCAGCATCCCATTGGTTTTGGTATGGCGTGTTTCCATTTTTGTTGCAAGATATTTTTAAATTTCTTCTTTGACTCGTTGGTTGTTCAGGAATATGTTTGCTTTTCACATATTTCTGAGTTTTCTAGCTTTCCTCCTGTTGCTGATTTCTAGTTTTGTAATATTGTGGTCGGGAAGGATACTTGGTATGATTTCCATTTTCATAAATTGGCTAAGAGTTTGTGACCGATATCATAGGATCTATTCTAGAGAATGTTTCATGTGCCAATGAAAAGAATGTGTATTCTGCTGTTGGATGGAATGTTCTTCTATGTTTGTCAGTTGCATTTGGTGTGAAGTATGATTTAAGTCCAACATTTCCTTGGTGATTTTCTACCTGGATGATCTATCCATTGTTGAAAATGTGGTATTGAAGTCCCCTGCAATTATTGTATTGTCTATTTCTTTAGATCTGTTAGCATTTGCTTAATGTATTTAATTGTCTCGATGTTGGGTGTGTGTGTGTGTGTGTGTGTGTGTGTGTGTGTGTGTGTGTGTGTGTATGTATATATGCATATATATATTTACAATTGTTGTGTCTTCTTGATGAATTGACCCCTTTGTTATTATATAATGATCTTCTCTATCTCGTCTTACAACTTTGGAATTAAAAACTACTGCTAGTCTTTCCTGGATTCCACTTACATGGATATATTTTTCTGTCCATCCACTTTCAGTCTGTGTGTCTTTAAAGTTGAAATGGTCTCTTGTTGGTAGTATATAGTTGGGTCTCGTTTTTTTATTCATCTGGCCACTCTGCCTTTTGATTAGAGAATTCAGTCCATTTACATTTACAATAATTACTGACAGGTAAGGACTTACTAATATCTTCTTACTGTTTTGTGGCTGTTTTAAAAGTTCCTCTCCTGCCCTTCCTCTGTGAATTGTGTATTTGGCCCATTAGCATATCCCACAGCTTCCTCACAGGCACTTTTGTCTATGGATGGATGCTGGATTTTGTCGCTGGAGGCCAGGGTGACAAAAACAAGAGACATCTTAAGTTGCCATTATGTTGATGTCACTCCCCTTTGATTTTTTTTTTATAATATAAATGGAAATTTGTTCTTAAGATTTGAAATTGTACAATATACATCACAAGAAAAACTCTTGCTGTGGTTTTTCTTAAGTCTGTTTTATACTCTTGAGTTATAGCAGAACTGAGTGATAGGAATTTAAATGTTACTTCCAATTATAGCACTCCAAATCACGAAACACATTTCTTACAAAATGAAAAAAAAGCGGTTGTCCTTGTATGTAGTTCTCAAGAAAAATATCGTTACATATTTTTTAAATTGATGAACTAAATTTCACTAGCTATTTATTTCTGGTTTCTTTCCTGTTTACAGTTCCTATGGAAATTTGGAACATTATCATAAGATTTTTTTTCCCATCAATTTTATCATGGTGTGCAAGAATTACAATAAATTACTTTCCTCTCGGTAGCTTTATAAAAATAATGGTGCCTACAAACCTAGCTCATATCTAAATTACAGCCTAATGCTGGTTACAAACACTATATGGTACCTTTGTGGCTTGTTACCTTCTGTGCTTGTCGCAGCTTTTTTGATTAGCTGATTGAATACTGAAGTTACCATCTCTAATGTAGCAGCATAAGAAACTTCCCTGAAGAGCAGCTGTGCAAACTAATCATGGTAGGCATGGAAAGAACTTCATACAGCCTTTGCAGAATGACATTAAGTACCTTTATGTGGCACTGTGCTTGTTTTTTTCACAGGCATTCTCTCATTTAATTCTAACAATCTTTGCGCTAGGCATTATTATGCTGTTTTGCAGATGACGAAACTGGATCCAGGTAGCTGAGTATAGGCTCCACTCTAAGAAATTCACAGCCGCCAACCAAGAAATAGACCTCAGTCCTGCCCAATAAACCCACGTTTCTCTGATCGAGTGTCCACATCCCCTTCTTCAAAGCTTCATTTAAAGCAGATAGCCTTATCGCCTTATCAGCCAGCTCCCGAAACCAAATATGTGTGCGTTCTGTGTTCCTCTCCATTCATGAGTGTACATCCTGGTCTGTGTCCATTCATATTTGCTACAATAGACATGCTGTTCACTTCTGTTTCTAAGTCTAATCTTTCAACTGCTACCTTGGATTTCACCAATATTAGCCTGTCTCTAAAAACCTTACAATGCCCTTTGTTTTTTTTCTCTCTCTTGTATTTTCAGTCCCTCTCTCAAAACTGGATCCTTGCTTTGGTTTTGATTTTCCTCATATCTTATTAAAGTTTCCACCACATAGAAAATTGAAAAAATTGACAGTATTCTTGCGAATATGACAGTGAACATTTAATTGTATTTGCTTTATCACATATCTGTGCATTCCTCTATCCTTTAGTCATCTTATGTTTTTGTTACATTTCAAAGTAAGTTATAGACATCAGAATATTTTTCTCCAAGTTTGTTAACATGTATATCATTAACTAGCCAGTTTAATAAGGCAAAAAAAATATGTAACAGGCATAAGGAAACAAGATGGAAGGAAATTCTTTTATCAGCAGATGAAATGATTGTTTACCTAGAAAATCCTAAACAACTCCTTTAACAAATATTTGCCTTAGTCTTCTCATTCTTCAATCCAGTAAGACCCGATTTTCCATATGAAATTTAGCTGCCCATCTTATTAATGCAGACTGGGGCCTGCCCCTCTGGCCAAAAGTCCTAATGCTCTACTCGCCTTCCATTTGTTTCCATCCCAGTTTCTCGTTTTTTCTTCTCTGTCCAGTATTTGCTTTTTATATTTTCTTCAGAGGTTATAGTTATTTTCTACTGGAAGATTGGCATAATGGAAGCTATCAGCCATTTCCATTGTTTATAAATATATTCAAGTCTTCTATTTAAAAACAAAACAAAATCATATACCCTATATCCCCATCTTGCAGTCTTACCTTTTGTTCTTGCGTACTTCTAAACAATATTTATGTTCTTATTGCCAATATTTTCTCACTAAATCCATTTCAATCTGGTTTTCCCTCCATAACTTCAAAACCCATCTAATCTATAAATAGGGATATGTGAGTGTCTCCATCCAATGAATTTCTTCTCTGTATCTAGTGAACTTGTTTTACTTGACCTCAGCAATATTAGTTACTCTTTCTTGAATTATTTTATCCATGGCTTCCCTGAGATAAATGTTCTCTTGTATTTTTTATTCCACTTCTGTGGATGCTTACCTTACAAGCTTATTAGTGAACTGTCAAATGTGGAATATGCCTTTATCCTTGACTTTTCTTATAAGACTCTGTGGCTGACCTTATCCATGCTTCGGTACCACCTGTTAGCTGATGGTTCCCTTTACATGTGCTCAGACTTTCTGAATTTCAGACTTCTACATCTGAACACCTAGCTGATGTTCACAGACACGACATCTTAAACTGAACATGTCCCAAACTGAGCTTTTGATCTGAGTTCCCAATGTGTTTCCGGTATTTCTTTTCTCGGTGTCATTCTTTCTGACTGTTTTCCATGTTCTGCAATGGTCGGAGCTTTCTGTTGTTCCATCTGATTTTCTTTGTTCTGTAACCAGTTTAGTATCTACATGTTGTTTTTATGTCTGTTCCCCTTTCCACTTCTTTCCCCTGAGACAACTCAGTTTTGGGTTTAAAATGATACATAATGCTGATGATTCCTATGTCCAGATAATAGGTGTGTTTCCTGAATACAACTTTTAGTCATTTTAATTGATCAAAAAACAAATTCACCAGCTTTTCTTTTAAAGCAGCTACCCCTCTCAGCTGCCTGCTTGCAGGCACGACTTTTCTCCTAGGTACGTGGTGTAAATTGGACCTCTCCCTCTGTTTTGACATAGTTGTTAAGTTCTGGTCATTTCCCCTCATGTCCGAGTGTTTTCATCTGCCCCTACTTCCTCCAAGCGGTATATGTAGTTGTACCTACCACCAAATAAGTAGTAGCAGACAGTATGTGGATTCCTGGTTAGGCTCACTCAGATGGCACAATGGATTTTTAAAAAGTGTGCCTATAATGCCAAATTTTTGTGTATTAAAAAAGTATAAGTTCATACTCAGCAGCATAAGTGATGTAGCAGCTTATTTCTATACAACAGATACAGAGAAATATATTTAGATTCAGACCACTAAGTGCAACTTCTGTCCATTCAGAGAAATGCTTATCGAGCACCTGCTGTGTGTTTTCTTCCCTAGGGATACAGAAGGACATCATCTTTCCTTGTGAAGATTTTATTTTACCACAAAAAGATGACTGATGAATGATAGAGTCATAAATACGGAGTGTCAGGTGTGCAATCGTGGAGCATCGGTTTGCTGATTTACACAGGATGCTCAGGGAGGGCCTCTAATCAGGGAGCTGATCGGAGTATTCCAGGCAGAATAAAAGCACATACAAGAGGAGGTGGGCGGAACAGGCCCGTGAAGTGGGCTGGGCAAAGTGGGAAAGTGGTAAGAGATGATGTCCAATGCATTGGGCTGGCCTGGATGGAATAGATCGCCTAGGGTGCTAGGTGCTGGTAAATAATTAACAGCTGGCTCTCGGGTGGGGTGGGGGGGGGCGGGAATGAAAGGTCCTCATTTGCAGTGTTTGCCAGTTTTTCTGCTCTAAATATTCCTAGTATGGCCAGTTTCAAACTACCAATGTGAGATCAACCAGCTATCAAAAATTCCTGAAACTTTCACACCTCTTTGAGCTGGTGTAAGTCTCCAGACCACCACTGATGCAGGGTCTTATAGGCCATAATAAACATATTTTTTAAGCGAGAAAAAAAGCCAGAGAGGGTTTTAGAGAGATGATGGATGCAATCAGGTTTACGTGTTAACAGACACAATCCTAGCTCCATTAATTACTGTTCATATAAACATTTGGCTGCAAATTCATGGCTTAAAAAGGTGTTTTTTTTATGTTATTATGTTAACATAACATATGTAATTATGTTATTAGTTGCCAATATTTAAAAATCTAGAAATAACCCATAAAAAACTGAATTTCTCGATTTTCTTAGAAAATCAGAGGATTGGTACTCCTTCTTGGTGTTAATTCGTTGGAGGTGAGGCATGCCTGTCTTTTCGGTAGAGTATGCATTCTCCTTTTTGCCACAGTTCCTATTACCATTATCCTACTACCACCATCCTTAAAGTTCAGTTTTAGCTATCAGCCTGTGCAATATTTTGTTTATTTTAAATTGTGGAGGTGAGGAAATGAGCTCTTTCTAATAACAAACTTTCTCATTAAAAGTGTTGGCAAAATGAGAGGTGAGAAAACGCTATATAATTAAAGAATTGAGCGGGCATACTTCTTTGCAAATGTGAAAAATACATCTAAATATATATCTATACAAAAATATATACAACATGGCTGAAAGGAGCATAACTTAATACGTCTTTATGAAACCAACTAGTAGGAACTATAACTAGATGTGGAAAAGATGAATATTTTTTCAAAAACCGATGTACTGACAAAACATCAAAATTTGATGAGGCTTTGATTTTAAATTGAATAAATTATGTTCCTGTAAAATTCTGTACTAAGTGAAAAATTGTCAGGATATCAAAATAATTTGCAAATGTCAATTTCATAAATGAGTGAGAAACAACAGAAATTGTCTTAAAAGAAAAACAAACATTAGCAAAAGTATGTCTAGGCAGAATTATTGTTTTGAAAATATGGTTGACTTATAGGACAATGTGGTATCATTGTTATGTTTTCTGTTAAAGATGATTAAAGCACAGATAGTTAACATTTATCACTGAATTAAGTTATATTTAATTGTATCAATGAGAATTTTAATGAAACCAAAGAATTTGAAAACATGTTGCCCATGAGAGTCACGATGTAAGAAACTTATTTTTATATTTTGAAAAGAAGTCTTGATAAGTTTAATATATAGTGATCAAAATTAGAAAGTGTGATTAGCACAATTCTGCATGACTTGGTAATTTTGAAAAATTTTCCCCACAAAATCGATCCAGTTGCAAGGACGTAGAACTGACATCTATTCATTGCCTTATTCAGCATGACTGTCTTTGTGAAAACAAGCCCAATCCCTTCAAGGAATGAGAAATTAACACCATGAACTAGACCCACTCTTATGGCTTGACCCATAGGTAATATAAGGTTTTATTGATAAGTGGAGTGCCTAAGGTGTCTGCTATCTTTTGAATTGTTGAAAGAAATCAACTTTGTTTATGTCATCTAAGGGAAAATCTTCATAATTTTTCCCCACCCCCTACCTCCCGCTTTGTGAAGATTGGATTCTTTAGTTGATAATACAACACATCTAAAAAGTGAGTAGTTTTGTAGGAGGTCGTTCTTAAAACATTACACACATGCTCCAGTGCACTTACCCTGCTGAAGTTGGCTCTGTGGGAAATTAATTCGCAGGAATAATCTCACTTCAATCTTATGGGAAATAAATTTCCAGACATTTGAGTAACAGTCCTAACTATGAATACATTCCCCAAATTGGAGAGTTGAAGACTGGATTCTAAAGTTGACTTTCTGATACCAAATTTTATGAAAATGGATTAACATTGATATTGTGAAACATTGGTATCCATGAATGGGATTTATTAAATTTCAGTGTGGTGTTATAAAAATTGAATATAAGAATATTACACACATATCTTGAGAAAAGTTACGCTAAATATAAAAACCAGTCAGCCAAGATTTCAACTATGTTTACAAGTACTGTTAGCCAGGTAAGATTCTTCCCTAATCATGGTGTTTCCTCTCTGTAAAGTGAGCTCTGTTAATGTCACTTCAGGCCTCTTCATCCTGTATTCATCCAGCTTCTATTGAGATGATGTGTCTTATCCGATTGTCAACTTTGGGAAGAATAAGTTTGACTTCGAATTTCTTTCTGTGGGTAATGAGCCTTGCGTTCAGTGGGACATCTCAACCGAGCCGGACCTCTTCCACATGGGAGGGCTCCCCACGTGTGGCTCCCCCTACCACGCAAGCCGCGTCCTGCGCCTGCGCCCTGCCTGTAACAGGTGGTCTTTTAGTTTCTGACTTCTCTAATTGGTTGTACTTACCAACTTGTTCTAAGCTGAGTGTGGAATAAGGGTGATATTTATTGGGAAGGGGCCCTTAGACGTCCCAAAATACATTTTATTTTTCACCAGGAACACAGATCTCAAAGGAAAATTTTGAGGGAGAAAATTTAGGGAGATTTTTGTGCATCCAAGATGCACAACTGTGGGTCTTGGACTTTAGTTGGGGGAAAAACATGTGTTCACCTTTTGGTTTATAGAGACTTATTCTAGGCTACACATATGTTCACACTTTTGCACCTGACTTCTGTAGCCTGGGAAAGAAGCTCCAGCTGTCATGAGGTATTTTGAGCTTGGCAGGTGACTGCCCCTTATGACTTATGCAACTTAGGTGAGGAAATAAGACACATGTAAATTCTCACAAATGGAAGTGACTGGACAAAAAAAGGTAAAGATTTTTAAGATTTTAAGAGTTTAAGAGTTTAGCTGTGTTCAAAGCTGCAGGCAGACTGCTTTAGCTTATTTCACAGGCCTAGCTTTCCCTCATTGAGACTAAGATCCCCTGTACAAAATCATTTTACATGCATTGTAGACACTGAGGATCAGAAGAGTATTTGCCACTATTAGTCTTCCAGGCAGCTTAATTCTGCATGTGAGCAGAGCACAACATGCTGTAGCTTCATATGGTGAGTACGAAGCCTAGTTAGGTTATCGAGGTCAGGGATTCCAGCTCCTACTCTAGGATGGAGAAGAGCTCTGAGGAGAGCCTGGCTAACCTGGAGCTTGTGACAATTCCGCCGTTTTAAGATTCACGGTCCATCACAGATTCTGAATCTGGCTCTATGTTAATATCCTAAGTTCTAACCTTGACTTGGTATCTGAACCCAAATTGTGGCTTCACCATACACTTGTGTTAGATTTAAGCATTGGTGATTTAATGAACAAGTAAAAGATGTGAGCCCTTATCAGAAAGAAAATGCCATCCCCTTAAGCTAGAAAATCAACTAAGTGATATTATTACAAACCCAAAGACGTAGAAGGAAACAAAAATGCTCTGGAACTATTTGCCTCTAATCCATTTGCTCAGGAATACGAGGAGAAACTAGAGTGGGTTGAAAGGAGTACTTCAGTTATACTACAAAACCCAGGAGCGGTGGAAGATTAAGAAAATAAAGGAATACAGGCTGATTAAGATATAGATAGATAGATAGATAGATAGATAGATAGATAGATAGATAGATAGATAGATAATAGGTATATGCATATATATATATATATAGATTTTTTTAAAATTTATTTTAAGGAAGAGGAACGGGGAAAAGCACATCTTGAAGATGAGGTTAGGTCCATATGCAAGGGAAAAAAGAAGTTCCCAGATTCTAACTGCTCTTAAAGAAGGAAAGATATTTTTATTGTTACTACATCAGAAATGGTGACTGGGACCCAAAGAAACCTGAGAGCAAACTAGTTAGGCCAAGTCGCTGAGGGGTGACTTCCGAAGGCCACCCGTCCTCATGCAGAGCAATTGGAGAACCAGTCCTTAGAGACTGACGGGGACAGCTCTGCAAAGGGATTGCCAAAAATCTGAGCAGAATTGAAAGAGGAAATGCATGTGACATATTCGAAGCATTTTGTAGGTGAGTTTCCACGTGACACAATCATTGCAGATGGAGAACCAACATTGCTTTTGTTCTGATGGAACTTATTTTCCACAGTAACCAGATTTATGAAATGAGGATCCTAAAGGAAAGCCGAGATGTGAAGAAATCTAGATGCAACAATCAGAGAACAAGCCCAGGTTTTGGGTAAATGCTGTCTGATGGAAGAATATCTTCTGGGAGGCGATTAGCCATCTCATTTAGAGAAAGACAAAGTTTGAACAATGAACCTAGAACTTGTTGATTTCTTCTCCATTACTGCTATGAACCCCAGAGTAGTTATAAAGAAAATAACGGTCTGGGCCAGAAAGTAAAGATCAAGTAAATGGAAAGGAGGAACTTAGTTCCAGCAGGCACCTTTTGCTCTTTACGTGGATTAGAGAAGGGAAAGGGCCACTTCAAGTAGATTAAATTGTTAAGCTTGAATAGCCTTCCTGGAAGTAATCAGTTAATAGCAGAGGGAGATTAAATACCAGTGGTATGCCCCAGTATTTCAGAGAAAGATGTAGTAGGGGAAAGAAAAAAAAAGGAAAGTCTACTTAGACCCTGGGACACTTAAAACTGGGTTCTCTAGGGGCACAAGTTTCAGAAGCATCACAATCACTCAGTATTCTGTGGAGGGTGATTCTTCAGTTTAAACAAATTGGGAATGTAGAAGAATTCTTCCTCAGAGGACTGGTTTCATGGCCCAGCAATCTCAGCGTGAGGGGCCGTGAGACAGCCACTGTGGCACAGGACCAAAGATGCCCGTTCCTGAGAGAGGGTGCAGTTGTGTCACCAGACAGAGCCTGTCCCAAGGCAGAGTAGGGGCCCAAGGCTCAGAGGGAAATTAATCTGCAAGGAAGCAGAAATGCCTCAAACAACACTCTGTGCCAGGATGCAGAGATGTGTATTTTTTCTCTCACAAAAATGTAAATGTAAAGAAATGTTAATGCTAAATATGTCATCTCAAAATAACTTTCTGTTGGGAAAATTTTCCTGGTTTGGCTTAAGTAAGCAGATTATGGAATCCAGGCAGTTGGCCTTGAATGACACACTTCTTGCTGAAATGGAATCCAGGAATCTTACTTTTCTTTCAGATATTGTTGCGTCCAGCACAAGAGCAGTGGGAAGCGAGAAGGGCAGCGCAAGGTTAAGAAAGACAGTAGACGAGAGTAGAGTGCAAGCGGGGCTAAGGCACTGAAGTCTCAAGGGCTGAGCCCCGAATCGGGCCAATGCATGGCTTTTATTAGTAATCATATAAGGAAGTAAAGTTTGATTTTTCCATGGTCCACGACTCATGTGCCTGCCTGGCTGTTCTTCCTGAAAGTCCCCATTGTGCTCCAACACCTACTGTGCCTTCACACACCCGCACAGCCCCAGGGGATGGAATGACTGAACTGAAACCAGATAAGAGAGCCTGACCCATATCATTCCATCCGTTCCCAGCTTTCCAGGACACTCCCAAAAAGGAGCTTTACCAGTAACATTCCATCGGGTCTCAGCTTTCTGAGACACTTCCTTGTGATGTCATGGGGAAGGCTCGGGGAACAGCTGTAAGGCAACAAGATACCACCAGATTTCTCTCGCGGTCATGGCAACTTTGATTATGGGAATGGAATTTTGCCTGCACCAATTGATCTAAGGGCAAAGATGACTTTTTAAATTCAGTGGATCTGGAAAAGACCTGTGATAGTTCGGTATGTCCTGTTAACTCTGAATGCTTTACAAGTGAAGCTCCTGAGAGACAAGGTCTTGAATTACTGTGACTTCTGAGGCTTTGGAAACTCCGAACACATTCTAGAGAGAGACTGCGGTGGTAGCTGAAGAGACCCCACTCTGCCTGGTCAGAAAATCCCTCTAGCTGAGCCTGAGTAGAATAAGAAAGTGGGGATTGTTTTTGTTTAGTAATTGAACTTTGCTTTTTGAACTTGAACACACAGGGCAAGGAATTTGATATCCGACTTTATTCCCCTGGATTTTAATATCTTCAACTTGTAAAGGAATTTACTCTAGGACTTTAATTTCTTTCTTGGAATTTAATAATAGGAAGGAAATTGTGTTCAAGTTTGAAACATCTCTTTTTAAGCATTTTATTATTGAAGTATCTTTAAGATAGCGTTCAATCTCTGCAGAACCTCTGTCATACTACCTCAGACAGCATACCTGGACGTAATTATGGACAGAAAATAGAATAGGGAATATATTTTCAACTTTCGGTATGGACTCAAAATTGATACATTGAATGTGTTGTTCTGACCCATTGCAGATTCTTCTAGGCTCGATGTTTAAGCTGCCTGTCTACTAGACCCACGAGGAAACTCAGCAGAGCAGAGATTGGTGCAGGGTGTGGTCTCATAAAGGTGGGAGCAAAGTATCCTGAGGCAGACAGCCACAACTCTTACTGACCATAAGCTTCATGCTTACGCCCAGTGAGTTAAGACAATGAAGGCTGGAGGTGTCCGCAGGCTTTGCCTCTCCCCCACTCCTGATGCTATGTTCTTGTGAAAGGAGTTCCATTCGCTATAACTCTGGGCTTCCCTTTGCCCCATGGATCACTCTGCCTCTGAGGAGATTCTTAGCCTCTTTCCACTTAGGAGGAATAACTGGGTGTGCTCGGCTGTTTTTTTCTTCCTCTTTTCGGAAGTAAACATGCATTCTTCTCTGTTAAGCCACGTGGGGAGGCCTGCCTGAGTCCAGAGCTGCCATGCCTCGTTGAGTAAGTCTGCCCAGTTCTGCCGTTCAGTGTCAATGGGTCCCAACATATAAGCCACGTCCTCTAACTTGGCCTCCAACAGATATAAAAAGTGATGTTTCAGCTTCATCTTTTCTCTTTTGTTTTGACCTCTGATGTAAACCTTGCCTCTTCACTCTGTTAAAACCCAGAGTGATGACTTTTTCAGTCTTTAATTTACTAATCTGAAATGCAAGTCAATTCAACAAATAATTATTCGGAACCTACTATGTGTTATTGTGCTGGACACTGAGAATACAGAAATAATATCACACTAGATGGTGACTACTTATTTATATGCTGAAACATAATATTAGACATATATATACATCATAAAGGTAGCACTGAAGAGAAGTGATCAGTCTGCCTGGTGGTTTGGAGGTGCAGTTTTCATGGAGAAAGAAATTTTTAAGCAAAATGGCTAAGCAGGGGAAGCGTATTTTTGACAGAGGGAACAGTACATAATAAACAAATGGAGAGAGGACGTGCATGTTGTATTGAGATACTAAAAATAGTTGGTAATTCCTGAGCATAATTGCTATGCTAGGAAATCATGATGGCGAGGTAGAAAGTACTGGATCTCGACCACTCAGGAAGCTTGCCTTTGACTTTATCTCAGTGGGGAGAAGCTCTTGAATCACTTAACCCCGACAGTGATATGATCAGGTTTACAAAACGAAGTCGTTGGACCAAATGACTGCTACATTCCTTTCTAGATTTACAGTTCTCTGATTTGTGTCTTAGGACTTTGTTGTAGATTTAGAACATTTCCTTCTCAGCTATCCTAAATCAGCTGTTTACCATATTGTTTTAGGTAGGATTAGCTTTGGCTGCATATAACAGAAAAATCTGTACTAAATAGCGACAGTGGATTAAACATGACAGAAGTTTACTTCAGGTAAAAACAACTTGGGGAACTAGTCTCCTTGGCTTTACAAAATTATTGGTAACTAACTTTTTTCCCCACTCTTCACTCTATAAACTCAAGAATACAAACTGTCCTTTTGTTGCAAGATGGCTGCTGGAGATCCGGACATCAAGCTCACATTCTAGGATGGCAGCAGAAGGAAGGGACGTTTTAAGATTTCTTAGAGGTACCTCCTATACGTCTATCTATTTCTTAGTGGCTGGAGTTTATTTCTGTGATCACATCTGAAGTTGCAGAATGGCTGGCTATATGACTGTACCAAATAGAAAGTAAAGTCCTGCTTTTTTATTTTTTTTAATCAGAGAAAAAGTGAAAAATGAATATAGGGTAGGCCTCTGTTCCAGTCATGGAAAAATGAAATATCTATTTACCTACTTAAATAGAAATAAAAGTAATAAGCCATCAAATATAAAAAAAGCATTTCTCACAGAATTTATTTTTCTAATTCTAGCTCTTAGTCCTGCCTTTTTCTTTAAACTTTAACCTCAGAGCCCCTGAATTTGAAATTCTACTTGTAACACAGAATATACATCCTTAAATACCGAATGCATGCTCGGCAGTGTGTGGCCATGTCATCCTTCTGTCTCTGATCCCAACACTTTGGATAAGTGTTTTCTTTCCCTGGGATGCTCTTTCCTTTCTTCTGTCTACTAATTCTCTGGCATTCCCTGTCGCTGTCACTTTGCAAAGAAGCATAGGTTAGGACCCCTCCTTTGTCATCATGGCCAATTTTGTGTAATAGCTTCTCCATCGTCAGTCTTCCTAGTTGGAAGTCAGTGAAGACAGGGAGCAGCCGCGTGTGTTTTGATCCTGGATCTAACCTTAATGTCTAGGACAGTGCCTAGAAAATAATAGGTGCTCAATAAATTTGTTGAAGGAATAAATGGGCATAAAGGTAAGGAAGTGAACCCAGCTGAAAGGGTATTCAAGTTCTCATTGCTACGAAACTGTTAAGTGCGGTGTTGGTTATGCAGAGGTGACAAATTTGGGTGTGCCAAGCTGTAATCATTGTTCTCTAACTGAAATTAATGTTGACACTGAGACCCTTGGTCTACTTGGAGATTTAATCTTAGTCATCTCAGAGTAAACTCAGTCAGTTCAGGATTTCCCCCTCTGAGATTGCATCTCAATTGTGGGCAAGTGACGTTCCCTCAAAGCATGAAGAAGAGAGCGCACTTGGGCGCCGTCTGCCAAGGCCAGCATCTGGCATGATGCCTTATCCTCCCTTGTCCCTCGTCTCGGTGACTTTCAGTGTGGCATCCGCTGAGGGCCCTGGCCTCCCATTGGTCTCTAGTTGCTGTTCTTCTTTGACACCCCCTTTCTCCATTGGTACCTTCCAACCAGGTGATGAGATGAGTGTGCAAGCTCTCTTGTAGTGATCCCCTTGCCTTTCACAGAGGCACAGGCAAGATTAAGCTGTTTTCCTATTCCGCTGGGGCCACGGGCCACTTGGAGCCTTCTCAGGTGCCTCCATATCGACCTCCTCAGTGTCTGTTGTCACCTTGCTCTGATGATGTAGGGAGCTCTTCAAGGCTTGCCTCTTGCCTAGTCTCTAGTCAGGAAGTGGGGCACTGGTCTCCTCTATGCCCAGATCCCCAAACCCACCTGGGATTCTTTGTCCTAACCCCCTCCAAGAATTTGGGTGCTGGTGATGATGGTCAGGGGAGAGGATGTCTTTTAGAGACCCACACCATCTAACTCCATCACTTTCCTCTCGTATCTCACATCTCAACTGTCAGATTGCTTCCTTGTAAGTTTTTAATCCCTTCTAAACTGCTTTGGCTAATTTCACATGCTTCCAGTTTTATTGTTTATGGTATAAATGAAATGCCACAGATACATAATAATTTTCTTTAATACTCAAAAGTCAGTCTTTTGAGACTCAAAAATAACTTTTGCTTATTCTTTGCTGTGAGTTTCAAAAGTCCACTTTAAAACTCTTTTTTTACCTACCATTTCATCATTTCCCTGAGACTAAGGCTAAATGCCTAAAAGAAAAATAAGAATTTTGAGGAAAAAAAAAGTAGATGGGTTAATAATAAATGTACCTGATATATTTATAATAGGGACAGTTAATAATCACTCTATATGCTCCCAAATGATAGGATAGTTAAATAATATAATGGAAAAGTATAAAATCATTGGCTATCTTGAAGTGTTTTTAATATCACCAAAATAGTTATGTTTTAAAAAGTGAAGAGAACGGCATATAAAAGTGACTGTATACAAAGACCACAACTTTATAAAAATACTCAGAGAGAAAAGTCATGAGGAAAAGGATCATAATTTTAGCAGTGATTGGGTATCAGCATAATTTCTGGTTTCTACATTTTTCTGATTTTTCCCTCTAAGAAACATGAATTATGTTTATAATCAAAACATCATACATATACGGTATATATATATATATATATATATATATATATAACTGTTTTAAATAAATAATACAGTTTCCTGTAGGTGGGCCAGGCAAATAGCACAACATCACTTTTGTAACTATGGCTGAATAAGACGTGTATCTGGGTGTGTCACACCTGTTTCTGGAAGAGGGAGAAGAGCCAGGGGGGAAACCTGAAGTAACTGAGTCACTCACAAGGAAATCAAGGGAACCATAATACAGAAGAGGAGAACAGCAGTCCATGGCTTGTCGTTGGGCTGGGGGGCTGCCGTAAGTACCTGCTCAGATGTGGCTAGATTTTGCTCTCTGCCACCGTGCAAACACATTTTAGGACATGTACATTACAGAGCTCCGCATATGTCATTTAGTTATTGCATTTCTCCTTAATCGTCCCCTCTTCAGACTAGACATGCCCAGTTGCTGCCGACACGCATCTTGCGACCTGGTCTCCGGACTCTGTGTCCTTCCTGTTGACTGTCTCTGGGTTTGCTTCTGCTTAAATCCCAGCTTTTTCAAGTGCCATTCACTGACTCCATCTGTGTTCCAGGCAACTCTGAGGATAGAGAAACTCCTTGTTCCTTCCCTCTAGGCTAAGTCAAGGAGAGAAGAAAGAAAAATGAGATGTGTTAATGTTTCTGCCTGTGGCATGATTCCCTTGTCATGATTTTCCTCCAATCGGGGGAGGTTACTTTGGCAACAAACATTTTGTGTCCCTTTAAATAACCTCCTCCTGGGTAGCAATATTTCATCTTCACAAAATAAACAAGTCCTGCAGGGACTCCTTAAAGTAGCTCAATCCTTTTTTTCTCTCTGTCATTATTTAAGAAACATATTTTAACAGATCGTATATTTAAAAATGCCATTGCCATACAAACAAAACATACCAGTTAAAGACTACATGTTAATTTTAAGATTTGTTAGAGCAGTGATAATAGACTTGATTTTAATGTGACCTTGATTTAATAATATCAGTAAAGGGATCTCTTTTCTAACAAGCATATTAATTGTCGCTGATTGAAGGATGGCTTTGCAAAGGGAAGAATGATGACATTCTCATGTTTGGAATCACATGTGGAGTCATTGCAATTCATTGCTATGGAGACAGTTCATTTTGTAAGGACAAATGCAATTTCACTTAGAAGCTCCAAAACTGATTTTTCACTTTACAGTCTTTTGCCAACTCCAGCTGTACTTACGATACAGAAGTACTGCAGCCAATTGCGGTTGGTGAACTTTGCAGTGAAACTAACCCTGAAGATGTAAGAAACTGTTTTTATGAGTAATAGAAATGCCGATTATGAGGGCTCTTAAAAACATTGCGCCTGCAAAAATACAATTCTTGCTATTTCCCGTTATAATATGAAAAGGCAGTCCACGGGGTTATTGCAAAAGTGCTATCAAACAGCGTTACAGATTTATTTAGTTCTACATGTCTCATCTTTAGATATTTTAAGATGAAGTGTTTGTACTTTCAATTAATCAAAGATGTTCCCTTCCAGTTAGTTAGGTCACTCAGGTCTCTATTCAGTCAGCGTTTTCACTCAGTTGTTTGGCTGATTTCCATTGCTGAAGAATGCGGTCTGGTAATTAAATCCAATCTCAGCAAAGTTTTTATAGGCAGTTTACTTAGGTTCTATGCAAAATGGAATCCCTGAGGGACAGAGAATTAACTTATTGTGAAGCAAAATTGCAGTGAAATAGATTTAACAGTTGTTTTTGAAAGAAGAGCTTAGAGACTTCCCTTGACTTCACTCAGCGTCAATGTCTTTATGCGTCTTTTTCCATTTATAACTCCCATCCTTTGTAATTAGATGTATTCTTATATTTTCTGCTGGCTTTCTACATCAATAAGCTGCTTTTGTCAATGATTTTATATAAGTCAGTATGGCTCCCACTGATTCATACACACACATCAAAATACTTAAAAGAGATGTAAATATAAAAGGTTACAAAAATGTACATATAAATTATATAATACATGATACTGTATGTATTATATATTTATGTATTTTTAACATTCTGGTTTTTGATATACATATACATATATATACCTTGATGTACATATTTTGATACATATCTACATAGTTGTGTCTTTAATTTCTGGTTATTTGGATCTGATCTCTCGCAACTGACAATTTAAATGTCCTGTTATTATATAGAGAGTAGGAAAATCAGGATCCAAAAATATAAAGAGTGTTGCTGTTTTGAATTCACCTTTCAGGTCATCTTATTTTAGTCTATTCCTCAAGTTTCCAGCTGTACAATTTCATCATACAATGGAATTTACAAATTGCCTCCCAATGCTGTCAGATTCTATTATTTATAATAAATTCTTACATGACTTTTCAAGAAAGTTGTGAAAATGACTTCCTAGAGGTCCTTAAGGGTAGTGTTCCCCCCAGAAACCCTTGGGTCGGTTTGTCAGTTAGTTGGTTTTGATTTTGTATCTAGGAGTATTTAGAATGATGTTCCTTCCAGTCACAAACTCCTTTTACTGACAGATTATGTTTTGTCACACTTTAATAACCACATTGCTGTGGAATGAATGTTTGTGTGCCCCCAAAATTCATATGTTGAAACCTAATTCTCAGAATGATAATATTTGGAGATGGGGCTTTTGGGAGGTGAGTAGGTCATGAGGGTGGAGCCCTCAGGAAGGGGATTAGTGCCCTTATGAAAGAGATCTCAGAGAACTCCCTGGTCCCTTCTTGCATGTGAAGATGCAGCAAGAAGACTGGTGAAAACAGGCTTGACTTGAGCTTTTAAGATAGAGAGTTGTAGCCCCTCACCCAGTTCCCAGTCCTGGGCCGTAACACAGACTTGGAACCCCTTGAATGAAGGTAGGTCTGGGACCCCTGACGAAGGACATGCTAGGAAGCCACAAAGAGGATGTGCTCTTTACATGCTTTAGGCACATGTTTTTCTTTTAAGGGCTTTTAGCTGTTCACTACTGTAAATGGGCCCTGGGGAAAGGGACATACACAGATATTCTAGGGAAGATTTCACAGTGATTCTCAGGCTAATTTCTGGCGACTCCTAATTTCACTGAGGTCTACTAGGAAGAGCGGTGATTTAAAACAGCTAGTTAATATACTTTTGACCCAGGTCTACCTCACCATAGGTCCACTGGGTTTCTGAACATGGTTCCTGTAAGTTTAGATGTATATATGTGTATATATAAATATAAGTAAATATAAATATACCTATTATATACAGTCAGGACAGGTATCCTGATTAATTGGCAGACATCTTCATTAGTTTTCTGGTTCATGAAAGGAAAGGCTGTAGGAAAGGCTGACTGGAAGTTAAGCTACAGTAAAATAAGTGAGGCAATGGTTGATGCCCATGGAATTTACTGAATTTATATCTTCATCACTAGAAGTAGTTAGCTTTATAGAATGGTGCAATGAACTATGCAATAGTCAATTTTAGTGCCAATACCTTGTGAAGTCGGATACTGTCTTACCAAATTCAGAGTGCTCTCTGAACCGATAATGGAAATATGATGTTCTTTCTCCCATAGCCAGAATGTGCGTGTCCAGGAATGATGAACTGGAAAGGGGTGGATCCGTTACCTAGTACAGTGAATGAACCACTTATAAAACTTGCTTTCTGTCCTTGTGACTCTGGATTCTGTTAGTTTAGTAATTTCAGTACCCCAGAGAGAAATGCTTTTTCTAGAGGACATAATAATCCATTTCAGTTGAACTGGAAGCCAAGCTTGACTGTTTTAGACCACTCATGCTTCTGGGAGAACAGGGTAAAGAACATCCTTGTAACTGGAATGATGGATTCTGCCTATCGAGAAGAAATAGCGTTTCATTTATCCAAAAGAAGCAGAGATGAGTGTAGGATTCCCTGGGCAGTATCCTATTATCATGTTATCGAGCCACAAAAGTTAATGAAAAACTACAGCAGCCCCTCTAGGCTAACCCATGGGAACTGAAAGAAGTTTTGTGTCATCCAAGTGGCTAAAGACCCCACGCCAGGTACAACAGTGCTGGCTGGTGACAAAGGGAAGATGAAGTGTGCAATGGAGGGGTGAAATTATAACTATCAACTATGTCCCATGACTAGTGTTTCCATCCTTGCCACGTCGTGTATAGATTTGTATATTTTAACTCATGTTCTTTTTCTTTCCTACCTCTTTCCCAGGCCATTTTAAAATAAGTTGTATTGGTCAACTTGATATTGCATGGCACAGGCTGCAGAATATGAAGCAGGTATTCAACAGAAATGGAGGAAAGAAGAGCATTACTCTGAGATCTTAGACTTTGAGAAGGGGCAGTAACTGGCAAGTCTGAGGGGTGCCTCCCTTTGTTGGGAGGAGCTAAATGCCTTGATTGTTTGAGGGACATTACATTATACCAGGAAGGGGGATTTGCAAGTGGAGAGTACATGCAGATGTCAGGTAGGAAGGGTACTATGCTAGATGTCTGCTGTGGGGCTGGCTGCCCAGCATCCAGACACCCTTCCTCTGTGGAAAGTCCTCCAAAGTGTGAATGAATCTTGGTGAGAGGAAAGCCTCACCTCCCATTATAGAAGCTGAAATGGCCTGACACTTCTCCCTGGCCCCCAGTGCGGGGGGATGCCTGCCCCTATGACTTAGGCTTGAACGTTCCAACTTCCAACTTCCTTGCGAAATGGACACAAAGCCCCAGAGCCAGTGAAAAATGCTTCCTGGTGCTCCTTTGGTGATTCCGCTGAGCTCAGCAATGGCAGTGGTTAGTGTCAAAATTCCAGAGGAAAAACATGAAGTGTCTGGTGGTGGCAATGCTGAGCTGGTGGTGGTGATAGCAACCGGGGTGGTGTCCTGACAGAATGTTCCTGGTCCCCTGCTGTTCATTCTACTCTGGTCCTGCCCATTTCCTCAGCCTGAGCTCCCTACCCTTACTGTTGATTGAGTTAGCAGCACGGTATTCTCTCAGTAAAGGCCTTTCTGAGTCATTAAGTTAGTGATATTTGGTCCCGATTGCTTGCAACCAAGGGTCTTGACCTTTACAAGACTGATTCATGGATAACATTTGATTTCTATCTCAGGACAGTGAGGCCCTCCCCTTCCCCCCACCCCACACACACACACAGGGCTACATGAAAAACTCTGCAGATTTTTTATTTGTATGATTGTTGTTTTCTTTACTCATCTACTATTTCACATAAAGTAAAAAATAGGGGGGAAAAAGTAGAATAACTTCCACTAATAGAAAGCTGAACATTTCTCAGGGAGATAAATGTTTATCTATAAAGGATATAATTGAGTTTCTCTTGTGCCTGTGCCTGCAAAGTTTTGCCTTTGTGCCTCCAATTTGGATTACTCGCCCTTCTCATCTTCTCATTGCACTGCTGAGTGGAGCTGGCCTGCAGGCGCAGGAGAAGGTAAAGTGAGTGTTTCAGATCCTGCAGGTAAAGCGGGGAGAGGGAAAAGGATTTCATTATCCTCTGGCCTTCAGGGAGAGTATCACAAAGATTAGACCTCTCAGCATTGTGAAGAATCTTCTAGCATATCTTTTGTATCGTAATATGTTAAGTAATTTCTGTAACCTTAATGTCACATTGTAGAAGCCCCCCACTTTATTATTCAAGCTTTCAGAGGCTCCACATTCTTTAAGATAATCTGTATGGAAAACCTGCCCCTCTACAAGACTGAGAGAAAGAAGTATAAAAATCCAACTCTTATTTTTATACTTGCTAGTTGCACAAAGGAAAGGAGCAATTCTTTGTCAAGCTGACAAAATGCGGCAAGCGCTCTCCTGTCAGAATTGCTAAGTATGTGGAATCTGCTTCTTAAATGAGTACTTGGAGTATTTTGGTTTCTATTTTGATTTTGGTGAAAATGTCCTCACAGAATCTGGCAGGTTGAACACAATTTACAGCTCAGTTCGGGATTGAAAAAAATCCTTTGCACAGTGCTAGTGAAGGGCAAAGCATTGCCTGGCTGTCCTTAGCTCTCTCCAGATGGGCAGATGCCTGGGTGGGCTTATTTATTCCGAAGAAGATGAAACCCAGATAAAACAGTGGGGTTCTCTTAATCCATTTAATCTTCTTTTGTGTGTCTAGAATGGGGGGTGGCATGAAGAGGGACCTATTTTGTTGGAAAATCCAAGTCACAAAGATGGCAAAATAAGAAATAGCTGACATCCTGTTTCTTTCTAAATATACAACATTGTGGGACAGCTACCTGGAGCACAAACAGAAAGGTTGCAAAGGAGAAATAATTTCTTTTAGTTGCTGGAAGGCATCCATGTTCAACAGTCTGTCGGTAAGAGACAGGTGGGGCTGGCTCACCACCTGGGGTGACGGCTGGTACAGGGCTTTTATTAAAATTACTGCACAGGAATGGAGAAAATAAACACTCAGTGGGTGTAGTGGAACTACCAGGCCGTATGTTTGGCCAGAACTGAGATGCTCCTTCTCCAAAATAAACATACCTGAGGCAGGCACCATGTTTCTTTGTTTGTTTGTGTTTTTAAATATTGTGTACTAGACAAATGCATTCCTGGTTTTAGAAACACATTTGACACGCCGCTGTGTCTTCAGTGCCGGTATTTGGGATTTATGATCTGACAGTAGCATCGCTGAGGGATGGTGTGGCAGGTAGGATTACACAGAATGTTAGGGGGTCATCGGGAGGACACGAAGGGTGTGAATTCAAGCGGCTCTGTCCACTTAGCATCGTGACTATCGTGGACGCTCAGAGTTAGAAGGATCTAAAGAGTTAAACCTTCTGGTATCTGGTGGGTAAATGATGGTGCTCAGAGGTAATGGGACTGGTTTAAAGTCCCACAGCTTACTATGTCTAGTAGTAGTAGCAAACTTAAAACCCTGTCTTCCGACCCTTACTCTTTTGCTTTTTTTACCAGAGAACATAGCTTCCCACTTGTATTAGTTTCACATGGGTTCTGTAACAATTTATCACAAACTTAGTGGCTTAAAACAATACATATTTATGAGCTTGCTGCTCTGGACGTCAGAAGTCCAAAACCAGTCTCACTGGGTGGAAGTCAAGCTGTCGGCAGGGCTGGGTCTTTCTGGAGATTCTGAGGGAGAATCTCCTTCTGTGCCTTTTCCAGCTTCTAGAGGTTGCCTGTGTTCCTGGATTCGGGGCCTCTTTGCATCCTTCCAGTTTCTTACTTTCATTATCCCGCCTTCTGTTACTGAATCTGAACCTCCTGCCTCCCTCTCCTAAGGACTTGTGATAACATTAGCCCAGCCAGATCACCCAGGGCCATCGCCCATCTCCAGGTGCTTAACTTAATCACATCTGCGAAGTCCCTTTTACCACATAAGGGACCATATTCACAGGTTCTAGGGATTAGGACGGGGACATCTTGGGGACAGAGGGGCATGACTCACCTACCACCCCATTCTACCTTTCCTTAGCTCCTCTCCAGGTCTCTGAAAACCTAACGACATAGAAGGCAGAGGAGATTTCTGGGGACAAAGCTATGAAGTAAAACTGAGAACATTGGGGTGGTTTCCTTTACCTGACACAGGTGTTTTTGCCTCTGTCAGTTTCCCTGACCTCCACTTGAGTGGAAGGGCCAATCTCACTCCTATTTTACAGGTTAGTAGAAGAGGGAAAAGTTAAGAGCTATGTTCAATTACAGATGGGTTCTTAAGGCATACCTGCTTGTACCAAGTAATATTTAACTGCACTCAGTAATTGCCATAGTAATCAAAGTCCTTAGGCTTCTAATTTTGTTGTTAACATCCGGAGCAGGTGGCTTAATTTGTTCCTTCAATTTTTCCTTTTATGTGTATGGTAAGAGATAAGAGCACATTTGCCTAATACCCGTTTGTTTGTTTGACCTCCTGTCCTTGAGGTGTGCCAGTGGGAAGAAAATGTGGTTAAGAAAACATTCATAATCCTAAATGTATTATATAAGTAGCTGAATCAAAACAGGGAGGCTCCCCTCACCAAAGGCAGTGTAGTGCAGAAGCTGGGGGAGAGGAGGAGGCCGCATTAGGGAGGGAAGGTCCCCACCTTGGAGAGTTCAGTTATTTCTGTGCTCTTCACAGACAGAGGACGCTTGTCACTCTCTGAATTCCTTTCTTGGAGAAGGATTGGAGGGGGAAGAAAAATATTTACAGTTTACATGAACTTGACCCATCTCCCAATATTCTGAACACCTGGCATTATGTTTTATTAAAAATAAATATAGTGGGCACTCAATAAATGTTTACGAAGCTTTGAATGAATGAATGAATCTCATCATTAGATGATTGATTCCTCCTGAAAAATCAATGAAGAATGTTTTCATTTGGGCTTGTTTTCTTCCTCTACATTCAATGATGAGTTAAAGAATCATTTAACTTTTAAAGTTGGGCTAAACAAACATAGGCCCATGATCAGAAAAGTGCCATATTTGGTTTGCTGAGAACACAAAATTGAGGGAAAATATTTTGTTGAACTTGGTAGGCCCTTCAAGAGTGTTCAAAACTAGTCACAAAGAAGTTCCTTCTCTCATTCCAGTGTTTCAGTGACCATCCATGCTTCTTACATGGGAGGGGCTGTTGCCAACTGTAGAAGGTATTGTGGACCCCAAGAACAATTGTGGAGTCGGAGCCAATACATGTTTGAGCCCCAACCATGTCCCAAGCCTTTTTCAAAATATTATTTCATTCCATTCTCTCAAGAACTTTGTGAAATAGGTGTTGCTCCCATTTTACAGATTAGGAAAATTTGAAGGAGGTCAAGTGACCTGGTAAAGTGAAAGATCCAAGTATCCCAAAGCCTTTGTTTTTCAACTCCAAATCCAGTGCTATTTTGACTTCACTGTACCTTATTCTTATGTCAGAAATTTCTATTAGGTGAAAAGACTGAGAAAACATCCGCGGAGTATCTGAAAAGAAGTAAGGTCATAAATTTAACACAAATTCCAGAGAAGAATTTAGGGTGACACACTGACAGAAAGTAAAGGTTTAACTTCTGGCTTTGCAAAGGGACATGAAAGCAAGAGCTGTAGAGTTGGCCGTGTCGAATCTCAGTTCCACCATTTACTCACTGTGAGACTTTGAACAAGACCCTTAATTTTCCTTGGCTCTGCCAACTGGACTTTAAAATGGAATTAATGGTAACACCTACTTACAGGGTGCTTGTGGTTGTGAGAGTAAGTAGGATAATCTAAGTAAATCCAGTTTATGGCACACAGGAAGTGCTTTAGTAAGTGCTGCTGACAATTATTTGGGGGAAGTCAAAGTCTGTTTCAATTTTTTATTCTTTTAAATCAGAACTAGTCTTCTTTTAAGCCTCATTCCTCTTTAAATGACCCAAGATTCTGAAATTTTAGATCGTTATTTTTGGAATGAATAGACTTGTCTGTCAAAACTTAATACTTTTGTATATAAAAGTTTTCACTTTAATTCTAATTTCTCTATGGAACTTGAATGTCATTCCCTTTTTTTGCAACATTTTCAAAGCATCCCATTTTGGGCATTGCTTTAATTTGTGTGCCACCACCCTTTTTTGGGACTACTCATAGGCAGAGAAATTACATGCTATGAACCCTGAGAAGAAATACATCTGCCAAAAAGGATTTCTTATGGTTAACTAGGCCCAAATTCATAACCGGAGTCCAGTTGCCATTGCTGCCAGAGGCCTGTCACATGCTCTGCAATTCAGGGAAAGCCACAGACCGAGATTTCAACCTCCTGTACAATGGTCCAGTCCTCTGAATCAATCATTAGATGGGAATTCCTGGTTTTGTCTTTCATTCAGTGCACAGAGACCTGCCCCAACCAATCAAAACTTCACCATTATATCCTCATTTGCATCTGTACCAGCCAATCAGAACTACTCCATAACAACCAACCAGAATGCAGGATACCAACCACTCAGGACTGTGTGATTCAGGCCAATGGATATCTCATTTGAATAAAACTGGACCAACTGAGAACCTAGGTGAGATTTTTATAAAAGGCGGTGTCCCCTTTGTCTCAAAGGAACACACTTTCAGTTTCCACCAGAGGCTGCATTCCCCTGGCTTACAAACTGTTCACCTGAATAAAGCTTCTCCTTTTCCGTACCTCAGATTGGGAATTTTTGTTGATAATACTAATTACGATGAATCCATAATTTTTAAAAAGGCCATCAATTCATTCCACAAGCACACTAACTAAATATTACTTAATTATCAACAAACCCAACTTAGGTGTAGCAGAGGCAGCATGACACCAGGCGGCCTCAGGTGGTTTCAGTTCTGGCCTGGTACTGCCACTTGCTAGCTAGGTGCTTTCTGAAATATTTACTCTCTCCTTCCATCTAAGGTGCTATGGTTCTAAAAAGGTTGTGAATCTGACTGAGGCCGACTCAGTCCAGGAGGAAATATGTGCTTGGAAAATGTCTCTCCAGGTGGGAGACCTAGTAAAATCTTTTGTTTCAAAAATGGAACTAAACCAGGTAACTGGTTTGTCTGGCTGGGTGTTCTTTCACTTTTGTTTACAACTCTACTCTCCAGTTTATTCCCTTTCAAATATTTCTGCTCTGCATTAACTAAAGTAGGAAATATTGATGTCGCCAGTGGGATCTGACTTTTACTTTCATTTCTTCCTGTGCATGGAGCCAGAATTGTAAGCGGCCACCTGTGCTTTTGGTATTGGAAACACAGCTGGGTATTAGGACTTCCCAGCGTCTTTGAAAAGGCCACAAGATGGGGATGTTACTCCACAATCTCAGATCTTTTCCTTCATTCTACAAATAATTGAGTGCCTACTATGTGTCTGGTATCGTGCCAGGCTCTGGGATTGCTATGATGAATAAAACAGACCTTGCTCAATGGAGTTTGCAGTTTCGTGTAGGAGGTAGATATTTAAATGTGGATTTAGTAGTCCACTTACTATTGTAGTGACAGAAACGCAGGGGGCTGTAGTTACGCATGGTAGAGACCTTAAATGCAATTCGAGAAGGTCTGGATGGCCTTAAATGCAATTTGGAAGGCTCCCTGGAGAAAACAATGTGTATGCTGACACCTGCAGAATGACCAAGCATTACCTAAGAGCAGAGTTCTAATCTAGACAGAAGGATGGCATGCTCAGAGGCCCAGCAGGGAAGGTGAACTTGGTCCTTTGAAGCACTTGAAAAATGTCTAATTATAGTTGAAGCGTAGGAGTAGGCAGGGTGAGAGACAAGGCTGGGCCATGTTGTGAAGAGATTTGATGGCCACATACAAGTTTTAGGGCAATGGGGAGGGAGGCAGTTCCTCTTATAGTAGTTTGTCCACCAGAAATGTCTTTTTTACCCTTTTCTAACTGGCACGGTCCCTGTTGGGTCTCCATGTATATGTTGTGTTCTCTAGAAAATGGTCCCTGATCTGCCAAGACTAGGTTAGAAGCCTCACCTGTGGGCTCCACTGCAGGTTATGTTCTCCAGGCATCACTCACGCCGTGTCTGTCATTGTTAACATTAGGGCTTGGACTTAGCGGACCGAGAGTTGAGTCCTGCCTCCCCTGCTTTCTAGTAAGCTCCTGGCCTCAGATTCCTGACTTGGAAAATGAGGCCAATAATAGAAACCATCTCGTAGGGTTTTGTGAAACAACCTGAAGGTGCTTAGCATATCACTAGGTACATATTATATATTAAATAAATATGAGCTATGGATATCAGTTATTCTAAATGTTGTTTATGGTCATTATCACGGGTTGTGGTTTCTTAATCACTTGTCCACTTCGCCTAAGATCCTTGAGGACAGGGACCATATCTCATTTCACTGTGCAAGCTCCAGCTCTTCCCAACATTCCTGGAACAAAGGAAGCGCTCAATTAATAGTGGTCCAATGAGTGAGGATAATCCTTGTATCGCTCAGGATGACCCTGGGTCCCATTTCCGGCTATTAACTCCGAGGTGAGACTACCATTGAAGACTGCAGTGAGGTTCCTCAGCACTGGTATCTCCCGAAGGGCAGGAAACCTGTGATCCGGCAGTTTTCAGTCCTTACTTTACTCTTTGAAGTCTTTGTTAACCATCTTTAGTTTAATGGATTGCCCATTGCTTTCTGAATTTAATAAGTGGTTTTATAAAATTCATTTAACCTTAAAAAATTTAATACAATATTCTTGTTTTTATATTAGTCCTTTTAAAGCAATATGGACATACATTCAGTAACATATATTTGCTTTTATTTGAATTTTAAACTTAGCTATAGTTTATTTAAATTAATATAATCACTTAAACTCCTGCGAACAATGACTAGTGATTCATATCAGAATTTCTAACATATGAGATTGTTAGGTGTACATTTCTTGGTAGTTGAAAGCGCATTCGGATCCTAAGCCTAGAGATCTAGATTCTACTCTTGGATCTGCCTTAAGCAAGCTCTGCAAATTTTATGAACTTGTTTAATAACTAAACATGACCAGATAGAACTGGATTTCAGCTAAGGTTCTCTCTGAGTTTCCAAATCCCATGATTTGATATCTTTCTGTTCAGGTGGTGAAACCATGAGCTTCGGGCAAAATAGACTAGTGGATTAAAATCAGGCATTGGTTTCTTGTTTCACTGTAACACTTTTATTGCTACTGTGCTTTTCTGGGAGGGGGCAAGATAGCTGAAAGCTAGTGTTTATTGAATGCTTAATAAATTAGGCTAAGTGTTTTACATGTATTATCAAATTGGATTCCATTATAAATCAATGAAATTGGTATTACTGTTAGCTGTATTTTATTTATAAGGAGGCAAGGTTCAGCGAGGTTGAGTGTTTTAGCCAAAGTCACACAGCTAGTACTTACCAGAGTGCTTAGCAGGCTCATTCTAGAGTCCACTCTCTTAGCCTTCATGCTATATTGAGGGCTTCTTATAGAGGGTCTGCCAGTTTACAGGCACTAGTGTGAGGCATTACTTCGTTAAATGCTCACAACACTCCTGTGGAGTGATTCTCATTAAGTTCATGTATTTTCTTTATAAGAGGAACTAGAAATTAAAGGACCAAGTCGTATCAGGGAGAAAGAATGTACACAAACATAAATAGGAAGAACCTGAGGCTTTGATATGGAAGTAGTTTAAGGGATGTAAATACCACTTTAAAGGATATAACTTTCCTCTGACTTAGACTGTTTTCTATTATCTACAAAGTAGCTGCCATTTGTCTGAAATTCTTTTATCCTGGCATTAAGAGAAAATAAAAAGTTAAATTACAGCTTCTGCCTTCAAGGATCTCCGATTTATACTCCACTCAGGACTTTAAAATCTTGGTTACATCTCTGAGACTCAGTTTTCTCATCTATATTTGAGCATAATTCTTACCTTGTAGGAACCTTGTAGGGCTATTATGATTATTAGAGACCATGTGCACAAAGCTACTGGAAGAAGGTGTATTATATAGAAGATGCTAAATAAATGTTAAGTGCAGTTATTTTTATATTACTATTAATATATATTATTATTGTTTCCTTTCTCACTCAATTTTAAGCTCCTTGATATCAAGAGGTATATCTTTCCAGTGATTTTCAGATAACAAGTATGAAAAATATTTTATTTATTTTCAGTTTTTAAAATTAGTTTCAGCTGTACAAAACAACATAGTGATTAGACATTTATATACCTCACAAAGCAGCAATCCCAATAAGTCTATTACCCATCTGACACTGTATATACTTATCACAGTACTATTGACTGTATTCCCTATGCTGTACTTTATACCCCATGACTATTTTAAAAATTATAGTTGACATTCAAAATTATTTTATATTAGTTTCGGTGTACAGTACAGTGGTTAGACATTTATATAATTTATGAAGTGATTCCCCCAATAAGTCTCGTATCCATCTGACACTATCCATAGTTTTTATAATATTATTGACTGTATTCCCCATATGGTACATCCTTGTGACTATTTTGTAACTACCAATTTGTACTTCTTAATCCCTTCACCTTTCTGAACCAGACCCCTAACCCTTCCCATCTAGTAATCATCAGTTTGTTCTCTGTATCTATGAGGCTATTTCTGTTTTGTTTGTTCATTTATTCTGTTGTTTAGATTCCACATATAAGTGAGATCATATTGTATTTGTCTTTCTCAGTCTGACTTATTTCACTTAGCATAATAGCCTCTAGGTTCATCCATGTTGTTGCAAATGGTAAGTTTTCATTCTTTTTTATAGCAGATTAATACTCCATTGTATATATGTACCACAATTTCTTTGTCCAATTGTCTATTGATGGACACTTTGGTTGTTTCCATATCTTGGCTATTGTAAATAGTACTGCAGTAAACATAGGAGGGCATATATTTCTTCGAATTAGTGTTTTGGATTTCTTTGGGTAAATACCCAAGAGTGGAATTGCTGAGAGATAAGTAGTTCTATTTTTAATTTTTTGATGAACTTCCATACTGTTTTTCATAGTGGCTGCACTAATTTACAATTGCACCAACAGTGCACAGGGGTTCCCTTTTCTCTACATCCTCGCTAACACTTGTTGTTTGTTGATTTATTGATGATAGACAAGTGGGAGATGATATCGTATTGTGTTTTTTATTTGCATTTCTCTGATGATTAGTGACATTGAGCATCTTTTCATATGTCTATTGGCCTTCCGTATGTCCTCTGGAAAAATGCCTGTTCAGTTTCTTTGCCCATTTTTTATGTGGGTTGTTTGTTTTTTTGGTGTTGAGTTGTATGAATTTTTTAATAAATTTTGCATATTAACCCCTTATCAGATGTATCATTAGCAAGCATCTTCTCCCATTTAGTACAATGTCTAAATGTAAACATTTTATTCATGGTTTCCTTGCTGTGCAAAAATTTTTTTACTTTAATGTAGTCCTATTTGTTTATTTTCTCTTTTGTTTCCCTTGCCCGGGGAGATTTATTAGTAAAAATATCACTAAAGGTAATGTCTGAGAGTTTACCTCCTATATTTTCTTCTAGGAGTTTTATGGTTTGGGGTTTTACATTTAAGTCTTAAATTAATTTTGAGTTTATTCTTGTATATGGAGTAAGAAGGTGGTTCAGTTTCATTTTGTTGCATGTATCTGTGTAGTTTTCTCAGCACCATTTATTGAATAGACTGTTTTTACCCCAATATATATTCTTGCTTCCTTTTTCATAGATTAAATGCCCATGTAGGCATGGATTTATTTCTGTGCTCTCTATTCTGTTTCATTGATCTATGTGTTTGTTTTTATACCAATACCATGCTGTTTTGATTACTATGTGCTTGTAGTATAGTTTGATACTAGGTAGAGTGATATTACCAGCTTTGTTCTTTTTCAGGATTGCCATGGCTATTTGGGGTCTTTTGAGGTTCCATGTAAATTTTAGAATTATTTGTCCTAATTCTGTGAAAAATGTCATTGGTATTTTGATAGGGATTGATTGCATTGAATCTACATATTGTTTTGGGTAGTTTCGACATTTTTGCTATATTATTTTTTGCTATCCATGAGCATGGTATATGTTTCCATTTATTTGTATCTTCTTTAGTTTTCCTCTTCAACGTCTTATACTTTTCTGAGTACAGGTCTTTTACTTCCTTGGTTAAATTTATTCCTATGTATTTTTGGGGGGATGCAATTGTAAATAGGATTGTTTTCTTATTTTCTCTTTCTGATAGTTCATTATTGGTGTATAAAAATGCAACTGATTTCTGAACATTAATTTTGTATCCTACTACTTTACTAAATTCATTTATCAGTTCTAAAGTTTTTTCATGGAATCTTTGCTGTTCTCTCTATATGTCATGTCACCTGCAAATAATGAAAGTTTTACTTTTTCTTTTCCAATTTAGATGTCTTTTATTTCTTCTTCTTTTCTGATTGCTGTGTATAGGACTTCCAATACTCTGTTGAATAAAAGTGGTGAAAATGGACATTCTTGTCTTGTTTCTGATCTTGAGAATGCTATTAGCTTTTCCCCATTGAGTATGATGTTAACTGTGGGTTTGTCATATGGCCTTTATTATGTTGAGATGTGTTCCCTCTCTTCCCACTTTGCTGAGAGTTTTTGTAATAAATGGATGCTGGATTTTGTCAAATACTTTTTCTACATCTATTGATATGACCATATGATTTTTATTTTCCATTTTGTTTATCGGTGTATCACATTAATTGATTTGCAGATATTGAACCAACCTTGCATACTAGGAATCATGTTGATCATGTTGTATGATTTCTTTGATGTATTGCTGAATACGGTTTGCTAATATTTTGCTGAAGATTTTTGCACCTATGTTCAAAAGGGATATTGGCCTATAGTTTTCTTATTTTATAATGTCTTTGCCTGGTTTTGGTATCAGGGTAATAGTGGCCTCATAAAATGAGCTTGGGGGCCTTTCCTCCTTGTGAATTTTTTTTGGAATAGATTGAACAGGTACTAATTCTTTTTTGAATGTTTGTTAAAATTCATCTGTGAAGCCATCTCATCCACGGCTTTTGTTTGTTGGGAACTTGTTGATTACTGATTTGATTTCATTAGTAGAAATTGGCTGGTTTATATTTGTTGTTTCTTTTTTATTCACCCTTGGAAAAAATGTGTGCTTCTAGCAATTCGTCCATTTCTCCCAGATTGTCCAATTTGCTGTGATGTCCATTGTTACTTCTCTTTCATTTCTAATTTTATTTATTTGGGTCCTCTCTCTTTTTTTCTTGATGGGGCTGGTTAAAGATTTGTCAGTTTTGTTTATCTTTCCAAAAAAAACAGCTCTTATTTTCATTGATCTTTTGCATTATTTTCTTAACCTCTATTTCATTTATTTCCACTCTGCTCTTTATTATTTCCTTCCTTGTACTCACTTTGGGCTTATTTTGTTGTTCTTTTTCCAGTTCCCTTAGATGTAAAGTTAGATTGTGAGATTTTTCTTGTTTCTTGAAGTAGGCCTGCATTGCTATGAATTTCCCTCTTAGGACTCTTTGGTCCCATTGATTCTGGGTCATTATGTTTTCATTTTTATTTTCTCAAGGTACCTTTTGATTTCTTCCATGATCTTCTTGTTGACCCATTCATTATTTAGTGGCATGTTATTTAGCCCCCATGTATCTGTTTTCAGTTTTCGTTTTAAATTGATTTCTAGTTTCATACCACTCTGGTCAGAGAAGATGCTTGATATGATTCAGTCTTCTTAAATTTATTGAGACTTGTTTTGTGGCCTAACATGGGATCTATTTAGGAAAATGTTCCATGTGCACTTGAAAAGAATGTATGTTTTGCTGCTTTGGGGTGAAATGCTCTAAAAATATCAAGTAAATCCATCTGGTCTAGTGTATTATTTATGGCTGCTGTTTTCTTGTTGATTTTCTGTCTGGAAGTATGGTTCATTGGTGGCAGTGGGGTGTTAAAGTCCCCTACTATTACTATGATACTGTCAATTTTTACCATTATGTCTGTCAATATTTGTTTTATATATTTAAGTGCTTCTGTGTTGGGTGCATAAATGTTTACTAAGGTTATGTCCTCTTACAGCGTTGATCCCTTTATCATTATTTAATGTCCTTCCTTGTCTGTTATTAGTCTTTGTTTTAAAGTCTATTTTGCCTGATGTAAGTATTGCTACTCCAGCTTTTTTCTCATTTCCATTTTTGTAAAATATCTTTTCAGTTCCTTTACTTTCAGTCTATGTATGTCTTTCAGTCTGAGGTGGATCTCTTATAGATAACATATACATGGGTCTTATTTTCTTATCCATTCAGCTACCCTATGTTTTTAGATTGGAGCATTTAATCTATTTACATTTAAATTGATTATTGATAGGTATATAGTTATTGCCATTTTATTATTCATATTTTTTATCTCTGTTTGTTTTCCACCTTCTTCTACCTAAAATACTTCTTTTAATATTTCTTGTAATACTGGCTTTGTGGTAATGAATTCCTTTGGCCTTTTCTTGTCTCAGAAGCTCTTTATGTCTCCTTCAATTTTAAATGATAGCCTTGCTGGGTAGAGTATTCTTGGTTGTAGGCCCTTGCTTTTCATCAGTTTGAATATTTTCTGCCAATCCCTTGTGGCCTGCAAAGCTTCTGTTGAGAAATCAGCACATAGTCTTATGGGAGCTCCCTTGTAGGTAACTAATTGTCTTTTTCTTGCTGCTTTTAGGACTCTTTCTTTGTCTTTAATCTTTGGCATTTTAATTATGATGTGTCTTGGTGTGGGCCTCTTTGGGTTCATCTTGTTTGGGACTCTCTGTGCTTCCTGGGCTTGTGTGTCTATTTCCTTCACCAGGTTAAGGAAGTTTTTAGTAATTATTTATTCAGATGGGTTCTCAATCCTTTCCCTTATTCCCTTTCTTCTTCTGGTACTCCTATGATGTGAATGTTGTTATGCTTTTTAGCTCCTTAAACTATCTTTGTTTGTTTAATTCTTTTTTCTTTTTGTTGTTCCAATCTGGTGTTTTCTGCTATCTTAACTTCTAAATCACGTTATCTAATCTGATGTTGATTCCTTCTAGTGTATTCTTCATTTCAGTTATTGCATTCTTTATTTCTGACTGGTTCTTTTTTATGGTTTCTATGTGTTTCTTTATCCTTACTATTTGTTTGTTGAAGTTCTCCTTGAGATCATTGAGCATCCTTATAACCAGTGTTTTAAACTCTGTCTCTGGTAGGTTGGTTGCCTCCATTTCATCTAGTTCTTTTTCTGGAGTTTTATCCTGTGTTGTTTTTTTTTTTTCTGTTTTGGGGGAGGTGTGGGGGGTTTCTTTGTTTCCTCATTCTGGCTGCCTCTTTGTTTGCTTCTTTGTGTTAGGTAGATCTCCTGTGTCTCTCAGTCTTTGCCGTGTGGCCTTACGTAGTAGGTGTCCTGAGGGGTCCAGTGGCACAGTCTCCCTCACTACCTGTGCATATGTTTCAGGAGTGTCCCCTGTGTGGTTTTGTGTGTCCTGCTGTTGTAGTTGAGCCTTCACTGCTATTGGCAATCAGTGCATAGGATTTTCTCTCAGGTTGACTGACTGTGAGGATTGACTCTACCCACAGTGTATGAGCTGCTCTGTGGGGGCTGACCCCTCACAGGGGATTCACCCCAGTTGGCTCTTGTGCCTGCTAAGACCACCCTTTTGGGTGTGCTGATTGTGAGGCTAATTGGGTAGTGCTCTGGTGTGGTCTGAAGCTGGCCTCTGGGTGTGTTGTTTCTGGTATCTCTTGGGAGGGGCTCCTGTGCAGGCCAATATCAGCCTTGCCTGTGAATGGCCCAGGGCTACCTAGTAGGAGCTACAAAGTTATATGTGGTTGGTTGCTGCCTATGCATGACCTGGAGGTATGTGGGCATGGCCTTGTTGTGAACTGAGGCTGCCTGCCTCCAGTACTGGACCTGAGGCAGCTTAGCAAAAGGCGCATTGTCCCCCAGGCCTCTTGCCACCTCCTGCTGCCTATAAGGCTCAGCTGCTGAAAGAGCCTCCTTAGGTGTGTGGGTCAGGCTGGTTGACCGAGTATTTAGAGTACCCCCAATGATACAGTACTAGATAGGCAGGGTGGGGACCCAGGGCATCACCAAGGTGGTGCACACGTGTGGAGTTTACCAGACAAATGCGATCTCAGATTTGGCCCTCTGGGGGAAGGTTCAACACAGCAAAGATGACGCCTTCCTGTAGGCTACAGATGAGGTAGGATTCACACAGGGTCAATGGTGTCTGTCCTCCAACTCTCATCTGAAGCCACACAACTCAGTCTTTCCCTGTTTGCCTCTGGTGCCTCTCGATTTGTCACCCCTCCACTGGAGCCCAGGTGAGTTTTTGCAAGCAAACGAGTCTGTGTACATGTTCTTTAAGAGGGCACCTGAGTTTCCAGCCACCTTCTGTCTCACCAGGATTTATGGAAAGTGTTGTGGGGACTTGTCTTCTTGGCAATGGGCCCCTTGGCTGGGGAGCCTGGTGTTGGGCTGGGACCCCTCCCTCTTCAGGGGGGATCACTGCCATCAAAGATTTCCTCTCAGTGCTCAACTACTACCTGTGGGTTTGGGGTCAGCCTGTTTCACCTTTCTCCCCCTCTGCCAGCCTTGATTTGGCCTCTTCTTTAGATCCTTAATGATAGGGCTTCTGTTCAGCTAGTCTTCAGATGATTCTTGAGGTTGATTGTTCTATAACTTAATTGTAATTTTAATGTGGTCCTGGGAGGCAACAGGCATAGTGTTTACCTATTTCATCATTTTGCACCTTCCTGTAAAAATATTTTTAAATGAAAGAATAAAGTGGTGCTCTGTGGTTTTAATTCCTTTCCATTGACTGAATTGGTTAGGAGGGAATAATTAGAGCTTAGATGAGACCCAATGAGATTAATGGAGGCTTTGGAAATGGATACAGTGTGTGGACCAGAGATATACAGGGAAGGGAGAATTGCAAGTATTATTTGGTGATGAACTGGGAATGACAGGGATGGAAGAGGTAGAGGGAGTCTGTGGATACCTGAGCTTTCCAGCTTGAATAGATGGATCAGGAAAAGTATGAGAATTAGCAAATGTGTAGTGGAGAAGGATCTGAATAAGTTAAATTTGGGACATGTTGATTTTGAGGTATGTGGTAGACAGTTAGACACATGGGTATGAATAGACAGCATTCTCAGAGGCTCTGAGAATGGGCAGAGGAAGTTCAGGGCTCTTGGCAAGTACATTAAGAACAGATTTCTTGAAAATACTAAGGAACTGCCTATAATTTCCATAGCATCTTAATGAGATTATCTGCTATCTGATTTCTTCTGCCATCTATCAATTCCCTTTCCATTCTTTTTACTTTTCTCAGCTCCACATTACATTTTAACATTGACCTTTAAAGCCTCAAAACAAAATGAATGATGTGAAAATTTCATTTAGGCAGAGAAAAGAATGAGTATGTAAGTTTTGGGAAAGTTTTGGAGAGTTTCTTATCCCTCATTAAATCATAATTTGTTTGTAGATCACATAAGAACTGTAGGCTGTATTTTAACCTAAGTCCCATGTTGCTCCTGCCTTGAATGCATTAGACCCCCTTTTCTATTTTGATAGTAACATTCAGTGTTTTATTGGCCTTTTTGTCTTCAGAAACACATTGAATTTTTAAAACAATAACAAAATGGAAAATAAAATCTAATCTCATATAATCTCAGTAGTTTGAGACAACAGAACAATTACCTTATTGCTATTATAAATAGAATTGTGCATACTTTTCTAATGTTCTTAAATATATCTTTCTTTGTTCTTTTCATGAAGCAAAATAGATTAGCTAATTTTATCCTCAGTGCTAACAACTTGAGTGTCGTTTGCAGACAAACAACCACACTGCATTAGCAGCTCTGCATAGAGGCTTAGCTAATGGCCTGCTCTCTTCCTCTGCCTGACGTTCCATTCCTTCCTACAAAGTTCTGGGTCAAGTGGCCAATTATGAATCCTCAGTGTCTTAGGAAACAAATCTTCTGAGAGCTAAAATTCCACTAATTATTTCAAAATCTGCTTCCCTACAATGACCAAAAAAAGAAATAGAAATAAAATGAAATTACTAAAAAAAGTTACATCAATTATATTGAATTTTAGGAACCTTCTCTATTGGGTTTCTATTGCTTCTGTAACGAATTACCACAAACTTACTGACTTAAAACAAAACAATTTTATTATTTTATAGTTCTGGAAGTTAGAAGTTCAAAATTACTAAAAGCAGGTTAAAATCCAGGTGTTGGCAGAGCTGCATTCCTTTTTGGAGGCTCTAAGGGAGAATTTGTTTTCTTATTTTTATCAGCTTCTGGAGGCACCTGCATTCCTTGGTCTATGGCCACCTTCTATCTGCAGAGCTAGTAATAGCCAGTCAGCTCTTTCTCCCTCTGCTTCACTCTGACACTGACACTTCTCCCTTCATCTTCCATTTTAAAGGACCAATGTGATTCCAGTGGGCCTACCTTGATAATCCAGAATAATCTCATCATCTCCAGGTCAGCTGATTAGCTAATTTTAATTCTGTCTGCTACTTTAATTCTCCCTTTCCATGTAACATAATATTCACAGGTTCTGGGGATTAGGATGTGGACATTGTGTGTGTGTATGTGTGTGGGAGGGAGGTTGTTATTCTGCTTACTGTACTTCTTAACTATATTAAACAGATAACATGACACATTAATAGCATAATCATAAAAGTTGACATGTTTATATAAAAGACATCAGGATTCTAATATAGTTGGATTCCATGTAATTATGCTGAGAAGAACCTAATTGATGCTGCCATCCTCATTTTGGATGTCAGGGACCCATCAGAGACATGGAATGCTGAACCTGTTAACACAACATGATTGATTGTGTGAAAGAGGCAGGAAAGAGTCAGGGAGAGTCATTAGTGAGTCAGTGTGTGTTACTTTAGGCAACCCTGTACATTAGAGCTTTCTGAGATGGTGGAAATATTCTCTATCTGCAGTGTCCAATATGGTTCCCATTAGCCACATGTAGCTATTGAGTCTCAGAAATGTGGCTAGAGCAACTGGGTGATTGACTGTTTAATTTTATTTAAATATAAATCTTAATAGTTACATGAGGCTAGCGGCTCCCATATTAGACAGCACAACTCTAGAATCAAGACCATGACAGACCAACTCTGAGTCCCTCCTTACAGTTTTAATTCCCTGAATAGAAGAGTATAACTGTGTGGGGTTTGTGCATATAGGTGTGAGTATATGAGAAGATGTTATTGGTTAGAAATCTATGGAGCAATATTTCCTTAATAATACATGACAGTATGATGACTGGTTCAACAAAAATCAACAAGATACTTCATTTTCATGATGTCAAATGATGATGTATTTTTTAAGTGGAATTTGACTCACTTTGGTGTCATGTTGGTCAACCAAAGCCACTCTCTCATGGGAAAATAGGTGCTAAATACATAAGGGTCATTGACTCTTTCAGGTTCTCAAGGCATAAGAACATTCATTTCTTAGTTCAGCAAATATTGGTGCTCTAAGTCCAAGGCAATATGGTAAGTTCTGTGGGAGAAGCAAAGGTAGATAACATGTAGCTTTATCCCCAGGAAGCTTATACTGATAGGAGAGAGAAAGCTCTGACTTCCTCTTCATACCACCGTTCTGGCTCTTTTGAATGGGCCAATGGACCACTCATTTGACTCCCTAGTATCTAAATTCTTTGGTCAGCTTACACTCCGTGACCTTTCCTTCCAGTAGAATCTGGCTGTTCACCTCTTTTCTGGGGCCATTTCTAGAGTCTGTCATGGTCAGAAATTATCTCCTAATCAGGCATCTGGCCCACAGCCTCCTGGTCGGTCAGCCTGTTCCCTCTATCTCTGTTCTAGGCCACTTCACGGCGTGGTGATCTTACCTCTCTCCTTTTCCCTGCTCCCCAGCCCTTGGTGGTTTCTACTTCTTTCCCTTGCTCTTATTAATTTCCTGACTTTGAACATGTGTTCCAGTCACCTGGACATCCTTCACTGTCACCTGGATGCCTATCTGCCCAAGCTAAACACACAGCTAATAGAAGCACAGTGGTACAAAAGGGCCCTGAATTTGGAATCAGGAGACCTGGAGTTCAAATCTTAGTTTGGCCTTTTATTAGTTTCAGGGTTTTTTTTCATAAGGGTAAGTTATTTAGCCTGTTTGAATCTTAGTTTACTTATTTGCAAATTGGGGAAGCTAATTTTTTAAAAAAACAATTCAGACTCACAAGAAATCACAAAATTGGTACAGAGTGTGCCTGTGTGTCCTTCCTCCAGTTTCACCCAATGATAGTATCTTACATAACTGTAGGCCATTATTAAAACCAGAGAACTGACAAGGGTATAATACTATTAACTAAATTACACACCTCATTCAGATTTTATCTGTTTTTTATATGTAAATATTTTGGAGGGATGTATATAGATCAGTGAAATTTTAATCACATGTGTAGATTGGTGTAACCTCCACCCTAATCAGGATGCGTAACTGTTCCATCACCATAAAGAAACCCCATCATGTCACTCCTTTACAGTCATACCCTTTCTAGTCCTAACTTCTGGCAACACTGATCTACTTTCCATCATTATAATTTTGTTATTTTGAGAATGTTTTATAAAGGGGATTGTAAGAAATACAGTAGTTGATGTAGTTAAGAAGTACAGTAGGCAGAATAACCCCCCCCCACACACACACACACATACACACACACCAATGCCCACATCCTAATCCCCAGAACCTGTGAATATTATGTTACATGGAAAGGATGTATTTTGATTGGCTTTGTTCACTCAGCGTATTTCTCTTGACATCTATTCAAGTTGTTTGTATCAATGTTCATTTATCTTTATTGCTGAGTAGTGTTCCACTGTATGGATGTACCACAGTTTGCTTATTTGCTCACCCACCAAAAGATGTTGGGTTGTTTCTATTTTTTGGCTCTTACAAATAAAGCTGATATAAATATTCATGCAGAGGTTTTGGGGAGAACATAAATTTTTCATTTCTCTAGGTTAAATACTGAGGCATGTAATTTAATGGTTTATATGCTTTGCAATGGAAATAATTAATTAACAAATAGGTATATATCTTAAAATGACTATATCAAAATATTGGAACTATGTAAGGTCAGATTAATTATATTTTTAAATAATGCAGGGGAAAATATGGGAATCGTAGACAATGAAAGGAACTTGCAAATGTGTATTTAAAAAATGCAGCTTTGGTTAGTTTGTTTCTCCCCCTTAAATAATGAAATAGTTTTCACCTCTCCTCACAGGTCATTGAAACACTACATCAATGCAATACATAGATGATGTATTATAGAATTGTACACTTGAAACCCATATACTTTTATTAACCAATGTCACCCCAATAAACTTAATAATTAAAAAAAAATTACACCAAGGATAACATGATAGACCCTTGTGGTGATGGAACTGTTTTTTATCTTGACTGTAGTGGTAGAAACACACGAATGGGAATTCATATAAAATAAGAAAAATCTGAACAAGTTGAAGGATTGTAGCACTGTGCCTATCTTGGTTGTGATATTGTACTATAGTTATGCAAGATATTGCCATTGGAGGAAACTGGATCAACAGTACACAGATCTCTGTTATTTCCTACCATTACACAAGAAGCTACCATTATTTCAAAAATAAAAAAGTTTATTTAAAACACCACATCAATCACTTGCTCTGTTTGTGGGGTTTGCCACCAATTTCTAGACTTTGTACCATCTTTGAACTTTAAGAGTGTATGTGTCTTAGTCAAAAAGCTCAACTGCCTGTCTTGAAACACATTTTTATGGAGCAACTTTTGTGTATTTTTGAACACAATAATCTGCATGATTAAAACACACTGAACCACCTATAACTCAGGAACATGACATTTTCCTACTTTATCTGGCTCACTCTTTTTAAAAATACAAAATAGCATCTGAGGAAAACTCTGCCATTGACCTCTCCCATTCTTTAGATGCGTTCTACAGAGTTCCACTTCAATGGGTTCTGCCCTGACCAAAGTGTGCTTGCTTTGGGGAAATTCTGTTTTTACTTGTCTAATAGCTAATTCCTCATGTTGGAAAATGAGGTCAAGTAAACACTCAGCCACTCCTGAATTATAGCCATAAACCAGGGAGCTGTTTAGGACTTAGCCTGATTTAGAAGAGCAGCCTTTGAAAGCCTCAGAATGAAATGACCCAGTTACTCTGGTTTCTACTATGTCTTCAAAGACATCATCTTTTGAATTATCCCTGACTGTCAGAAAAATGCTGGAGATGAGCTTTCTGAGTGTACAAAGCCTATTTTCTTCATAAAAAAAAATTCTCTCTGCTCTCCATCCAGCTGAATTTTATAATTACAGCCACAACCTTGCTCACCATGGTGACCATGGCAGCTGCTATGAAACATTGAATTTATTGATCTTGACCCGAGAGTCCATCTCAGAGAGTTTTCAAATGGCCAGGACAGTCTCTTCTCCCAGGAATGGAGTACATTTTTTTTTCCCCCTTAAGGCTCATTGAGTGGCTTGATGTGTTCTTTTGATTTGCTGGTGATTTTGTTACTCCCCATGGTCAGATGCAACCAGAGGACAGAAGAAAGGAAAGGAGTTCAAGGAATGGAGAATGCTTGCTTTTCGATTCACCTTTCTTATGCTCTGTTGCCCTCATGCCCAGGTCATTTGCTGAACTCTACTCTCTGAGGGCCAACTGTTTTGTTTCTCTCAGGCTGTGTTGGGAAGATGGTGGGCTCTTGGAACAAAGAATGCCCTATTGAATAGAGCTGGCTTTAAGCCTATGATGAATAATCCTTACGAGGCTGATTAGTCTATCTTGGGCTACACTAGTTAGTTTGAAATATGGCAGAGATTAACTATCATACTATGTTAAAGTATTGAACTGTATTGTAGTTTATGTAATTGAAATACTATATCATTATATTGTATAGTAATATACAATATATGTATATGTATATTGTATATTGTATGCAGTATATGTTAATACTGTGATGTTATACTATACAAATATAAACATTTGAGATATCATAGGAAAAAAGTTGATTTAAGAGTCAGAAGACTGAGAATCAGTACGAGGCTTCATTATTTAATTGTTTGCTAGCTGTGTTGCTTAACTGCTCCTTGCCCCAATTTTCTTCTCTGCAGATGCAAATCAACTATAATAATGCCTATCTTATAAATATCTCTGTAGAATAAAAAGAGGATGTTTATCTGAAGCGTACTACTCTTCAAAAAGAAAAAAAAAAATATTAGAAGTATAGTTTTAGTAGACCCTGACAAGAAAAATCTTAATATTTGTCAAAATCTCTAGTTTTGGGACCGAAAGTGTAATCTTTTTTCACCTTGAAATAGTCTGGAGACACTGTGGGTTGCCTACACAAGCGCTTCCCCTCCCTTCTGTTTTTCTCCTACTAGAAAGTGCTTCACACAATAGAGGTTAAAAATACTACTTCCTTGCTCTCTGAATCTCCATTGTAGCTAGTAATGCTCGTACGAGGTTTGACTACTAAATTCCCAAACTCATCCTAGAAAAAGTGCTACACACCTCATTGCTGAATATCACTACGGTCACCTTCAAAGCACTTCCCTTGGGAAGCTATGCACCGATGCTAGTGCCTAGTCCCCCCTTCAAAGCAATTTTGGAACTCTTTTTCTGGAATGATCATCAGAGCTGTCGTTGTATTACCCTTGTGTCCTGAATGTCATCAAAATATCTTCCTTTCAACATTTCCTTTATCTTCAGGTACAGAAAGAAGTCACTGGGGGGCCAGATCAGGTGAGTAGGGAGGGTGTTCCAATACAGTTATTTATTTACTGGCTAAAAACTCCCTCACGGACAGTGCCTTGTGAACTGGTGCATGGTCGTAATCAAGAGCCGTGAATTGTTGGCGAAAGGTTCAGGTCATCTAAATTTTTCACACAGCAATTTCAGCACTTCCAAATAGTAAACTTGGTTAATTTGTCCAGTTGGTACAAATTCATAATGAATAATCCCTCTGATATATAAAAAAAAAAAAGGGTTAGCAAGATCATTGCAACAAGTTCGCGAACTTAATTGTCAGACCTTATAGCCATGTGCCTGAAGCAACCTAGGATCATGTTCCTTTAGATTTTGAGAAAATAAAACTTTCTATTATTTAAGCCATTTTCTGTAATATTTTGTTTACTTTCATCTGAAGGCATCCAAACTAATATACAAAAAGAGTTTCTTCCTTAGGGGTACAAGCTCAGGGGTCATGATTTTTAGACAATTGTAATGACACTCCATGGAGTTATACAACGTGATAACTTTGATCTTGGCAAACTCTTACTCATCCCTAAGACATATCTCTCATGGTGCCTCTTCTGGAAAGTCCTTGCACACTGAGTAATCACTTCTAGTCAAATACAGTATCTTGCGATTATATATCATTGTAGAGATAGTAATTTTTATGATACATTGAATTGCAGTTAAATGCGTTTGAGTCTGTCTCTCAAGCAAGTGGCCATGTCCTGGCCATTTCATCCATTCCTAGGCTGTAGCACATGTGTCTTTCTATCATACAATAGTTGCTCACAAGCAATTCCTGGATTAAAAAAAGTTTTATTTACCTATTGAGTGATAATATAATTTTCATTAGAGTGAACATTATCTAGATTCCATGTTACAGAAGCCTAGAAAATACTGATATTTTTCTCCATACAAATTTTACAAAAAGATACAAATGATAAAAATATTTATGGACATTATTTAAAGAAATTCTTAAATTTATATTTCAGGGCCATACTTCCTTCATCCCAACTCTTACTCTTCCGATATTTGTACTGGCAGCTGAAAGATGACACTGGATTTAGTATGATAATCCTGAGGCTGCAATGATCTATCACATCATTGAAAGGTGCAATTATGCTCACTAGACTGTGCTTAGTAAGACCGGAAATTATATATGGGCATTTGAAGAAACATTTAGAAACCAGAAGAGATGAACCAGTGGGCTGAGCTACTCTTTTGCCAACCTTCCGGTGGCAAAACTTTATACCTCAGTCACTCCACAGGCTGATGGATTATTCAAGAATTTGCCTAATTTAAAATTAATTTGTTTATTCATTCAACAAATACCTTTGGATAGCCTACTATGTATGATTTTTTTTTTCCTGATTGCTAGGGATATATTGGTGATCAGCATATTCCAGGGCCCTGCCTTCATGGACCTTATATGTTTATTCTCATGTTGATGATAGAGGTGATAATGGCTGTCTTTAGGGTCAGGAATAAAGTTACAGCCTCTTGACAACAGTCCCAGAGAGTAAGGAAGCTCACTTTTTAAGCTAGGTGGTGTGGGTCTGGTCCGAGCTTTGACATGAGGCATTGATAGTGTAACTCTTGGTGATGTGTCACTCCAAATAGAACTGGCATGTAGTAGGTGACGTTGATTTATAAATTTGTTCATTTAGTCAGCGTCTACAGCAGTTTTCTATTTGTGCCGGAAATCTGAACACTGTTTGATCCACATCTAAAAGTAATCTCAGATGGAAGGAGAACTGACTCTGGGTGGCGAACACACAATGTGATGTATAGATGATGTATTACAGAATTGTACACTTGAAACCTATGTAACTTTACTAACCATTGTCACCTCCAATAAATTTTAATTTAAAAAATAATAAAAGCAATCTCAGACCTCATGTATGTAGTACAGCTGACCTAAATCGATAGCTCTGCCTATCCTGGTAACACTAGTAATATAATGTTAATTTTACTCCATCAAATTAGACAGGACTGTCTCCCAGAAACCACAGTGGTGGTCAGAAGCCATTGCATTGCCACTGTGCTGATGAAATGAACAAAGAAATTGCCTCAAAATGGTTTAGCAGATTTTCCCATCATAGTTCCCCTCTCTCTTTAGAAAAACCTATGAATCTTTGAACTCCTAATGTTTACTTTTCAGTTACTATGTATCAGATGTGCTGATCTTAATTATATTATCTCCTTTAGTCTATTATAAATTGATGAGAGAAGCAATACCGCCTAGACTTACTAATGAAGAAACTGGAGCTCCAAGAGCTTAGGTTACTTGTCCAAGGTCACACAGCTTGTAGATGGGCCAGCTGAGACTCAAGCAAGGTCTATGGGACTCCTAAGTCCATTCTTATTCTTTTCATACCACACTTTCTTCTAGATGTACCAATATATAAAATTAACTTAATTTTTAAATGCAGACATTTATCCTTAGGAGACAGCATGTTTTTGTGTATCAATTACACAATTCATGAAATAACAGTGACTTTGTATTACGTATATAATTTAATCCATCTGTAAAGTGAAAAACTCTAGAAATTATTTTAATTTTCAACTTTTTGGTCCTTTTAGGTCATGAGCTCTTAAATAAATAAATAAATAAACCCTGAAGAGTCCACCACATTTAGTGGTGGTAAAAAGCTATAAACTAAGAATCTTTCACAATCTTGTTTGCTAAGTCTGATACTAAATGCGTAATTAACAATGGCAATGGGATTTTTAAGCAGTAAGCATGCATTTGAAATACTGGCAGAATTTTGTATGTAGGAACTCTAATAATAGAAACAATCCCACCAGCCTTGGTTTTAATTCATTTTTTTAAAATTCATATGCCAGTTTCCCTAAAGGTTTTATCTTGAAGTGTTAACAGGGAAATCTGTCACCAGTAGAGAACTAAATGAAGTCACAAATCATATAACAAGCTGAACAGACAAATAACCTTCACTTGGATACTTAAGAAAATACTGGCAGAAACCCTGATACAATCAATTTGCAAATAACTTGAAGACAAGAAGGTACTTAGTGGATAATGACTAATGTGTCGTACTTAAAACCAAATCCTTTTAAGCCAATCTAATATGGTAGATCAAAAAGAAATGATGGATGGACTCTATCTCGATTGCAACACATCTTTTGATGATCTTCATGTTGCACCCATCAATAAACAAAAAACGAAAAAAAAAGTTACCTGAAGCACACAGTTGATTGAATTATAGTAACTACATAATGCCACACATCTGGATGAAAATACCAGATGCTTTATTTCTATAATCTCAAATATATATGTATAAACAACATACACAGACATGAGCACACACACACAGAATATATATTTGGAAATATCTGAATTTTTGGACTTTGTATTATATCAGAACTTTTGCATCTTATAAACTTGCTTAAAGTCCTATGTTCCAAAGATGAAGGATATGAATAATTGTGAGAAAGTTCACAGGAATGCAAGGAAAATTAGTGAGACATCAGAAGATAATTTCTAGGCATAGACATTAAAGATATCAGGGCAATTTAATCTGAAAGACAAAGCTGATAAAATTTAATAACATTACTTGATTATGCCTATTTGGTACCAAAACAACCAAATTTGGTCATATGGCTATCCATGCAAGTTCAAACGAATTTTTAAAAAATCCAATGATGGTATCAAAATAGTAATTGATAGCTATGCATGTATTGATTGAACTGTTATGAATAGCTGAGGCATCTTAAATATAGGAATCCACTGGCTCTTTGGCAGGGGGTTGGCAGTAAGTAGATTAATCAGATCTAAAACAAATGTTACAGAAAAATTAAAGAAATGATCAAAGAGAGAACATAAAGCCAGAGATCCATAAGCCAGAATAAGGGATATGGACCCCCTCATGCTAGTAGAAGGTTCCACGCACGTGAAACCAGAGGACTTAGGATTTCAAGGAAGGTGCCTTATGCCTGGAAGCATCTTATATTCTTTCTGCCTCAATCAAAGTCATAAGGTTTGCAAAGCTGGGTGTTGGTGCCACATTTCTGTTTCCTTCATTCCGTCTCCCTTTTTCCTTGGGTAGTTCCATCAGTGACTCCTCCTAAGGTGTCTGCCTCACCTCATCCAGTTGTCTCAGACTTATAACCCTTGAGTTCCTGCTTTTGTTATCTCTCCCACTTCCAACAATGACCACCAAGATTTTCCCCTGCCACACTTTCACTCATGAGCATATTTCCCTCCAGTTAAAAACCTCAGCATCATTTTTTTAAAAGTAATAAACTGATTCTTTTGAAGCTGTGGGACAGGCCTGATGAGAATACTTCCTTAGCAGAGAAATATCCGCCCACAATCCAAACCTCATCCCCTGCCCTGCTATGGGTACATTTTAAAAATGACTGTCCTACTTTCAAGTATAAGACAACAGCAGTTACATGGAGTAACACTGATGGTGGGAAATATCACTCCAGGGAAATAATGGTGAACATATTGACAGGAGACAGGGTGAATGTTGAAGGACAAACATGGGGATATATTTGGAGGCTGATAGAACATGATGAAATTCTCAGGTTCTATTAGAATTAGCCTCCTTGCTTGCTCAAATCTAAGTCTGGCTGCATCTCAAGTGTGATTCCAGCAGAATACATGTTGTAGTCACATTCCATGAGTGTAGATGAAGATTGCCCAGGGTCAAATCCTGGACCCTCACTAGTGGTGTAACTTTGGGCCAGCTACTCAACCTCTGTGCCTCAGTTTCCTCAGCTGTGTAATGTGCATGATAATAATAGTGCCTCCCTTAGGGTTAGTTCATGTTAAGTGCTTAGAATAAACAATACCTGGAAAATAAGAAGTGCTCAATAAATAATAGCTAATTCTTGCTTATGATTATGACTATTATCACTATTACTATTACAACAATGCTATGAGTCCACCTGAAGAAAATGAGCTTAGTCATTTCTTTCTCACTTACCAAACAATTGCTAAATGCCTATGATATGGCAAACACTGTTCTTGACATTTGGATGAGATGGTGAATAAGACATGAACCATTATTGCTCCAGTGGGGAGAAAGGGAATAGGAATGAATACATTAAATAACCAAGTAAATAATTATAAACTGTGACCATTACTATGAAAGAAACAAACATTGTGCTAAAATAGGAAAAAAATGGTGGAGGAAAACACACTATATTCTTCTATGGGTCAGGAAAGGTCTCTCTCAGGTAAGAAAATTTACGTGAGACCTGAAGGTTGAGAGGGAACCAGCAATTTGAAAAGGCGGAGTAAATGTAGGTGTAGAGAAATGGGAGGCTATTTGGAGGCTGATAGATGATGATGGGATTCTCAGGTCATCAGAATTAGCTGTGAAGGAACAAGTGAAATAACCAGTGGACTGTTGTGTTTACATTTCACTTCTTATTAATGAAACAGAAATCAGTAATAAAAAGATTTGCTCCTGGCAGTAAAACTTATTGATAATTGTACCTTAAAGTTTTATCCTGCCATAAGAAAAGACGAAATAGTGCCATGTGTGACAACATAGATGGATCTTGAGATTATTATGCTAAGTGAAATAAGTCAGAAAAAATTGAGAACCATATGATTTCACTGATGTGTGTGATATAAAACTGAAAACAACAAAGAAACAAGACAAATGAAGAAACAAAAACTCATAGACACAGACAATAGTTTAGTGGTTACCAGAAGGTAAGGGGGGAGAGGGGTGGTAGATGAGGGTAAGGGGGATCAAATATATGGTGATGGAAAGAGAGCTGACTCTGGGTGGTGAACACACAACATGATATATGGATGATGTATTACAGAATTGTACACTTGAAACCTGTGTAATTTTAGTAACAATTGTCACCCCAATAAACTTTAATTTAAAAAAAAAGTTTTGTCCAATAGCATTTAAAGATTACAGTTTACTTTTATAGTGTTTATCCTTTGCCAGACAGTTTACCTGTGTGTAATGGCACGATTATAATGCCACGATTGTCAGTAAAATTTACTCCACTTTTATCCACTTTTCTTCCTCACTACTGGCAATCTCTCCAGTCCAGACCACCACTATCTGTCACCTGAACAAGTGGGTAATGTCTCTCGGTTCAGTCTTCTGTCCCTAGGGCCCATTCTCCCTAGAACCGCCAGAGGGAGCTTTACAAGTGTAAATTAGATGATGTTTTTCCTCTGCTTAAAACCTTTCTATCCTCCCTTTTCCACTACCAATAAAATCCAAACTCCTTTCTGTAGCCTGAAAGGCTCCACATAATCCGGTCCCTGCTTAGCTCCTGACCCCACACCACATTACTCTCTCTCACTCCAGCCCACCACACTTTCTCCATCACTTTCCTATGCCTAGATAGTCAACAAAACAAGAAATTGAGCCTGATTTGTAGCATTTGCCAATTTCTATGGTATAAACCCCCACCCTATTTCCGAGCTACCAATGTGATGTCACTGAACGTGGAGTTGGGGAGAGATATGCAGTCATACCCCATTGCAGTATTTCCACCAGACAGGTATGAAAACCTCAAGAGCACAGATAATAGTAAAATTTATAATATAATTAGAAAGTAATAAATTTTGAGTATTTATTGCCTTTTTAAAAATGTTGAGCCCTACTGGTAAATATTTAAGTAAGAATTTTTAAATTGTTTTTATTTAAGTATAGTTGGTGTACAATATTATATTAGTCAAAATAGTTTCAGGAGTGCAATATAGTAATTGGACATTTTATACCTTACAATGTGATCACTCCATTAATTCTAGTAATCGCCTATCACCATGCAAACTTGTCGCAGTATTAGTGACTATATTCCCCTTCACCCTTTTTCACTCATTCCCCTACTCCCTCTCTTCTCATAACCATCCCTTTAGTCTCTGTTTCTATGAGTCTGTTTTTGTTTTGTTTTGTTTGCTCATTTGTTTTGTTTTGTTTTAGATTTCGCATATAAGTAAGACCATAATGAAGTTGGAAGTATCACACTCCCTGGTTTCTAACTATATTGCAAAGCTATAATAATCAAAACAGTATTGCCTTTGTCTTAAATGAAATTTAAGCATAAGTTTATATAATTTAGTTTTACTAAGGTGTATATTTAAAAACTGACTTGCAAAATTCCTGAATATTTTACAACAGGCTCTCATGAGCTGGTGCATTCTGGCTGCAGCATATCACTGTACGTACTCCAAGAGTCTCGGTTGGATTCACATATTTATACAAAACCAAGATCCTCCACATTTTTTCCCTTGTCTTGCAACTCTGACATCCCCCAGGACAGTGCTACTTTCCCTGGGGCCCAATTAAGTAGGTGTGTTTCATTATGTTACCTCTGTCATGTGGGGAGTTGTTGGGGTCATAAGTCACCATATCTGGCCCCTGTGCTGTTATTTCCTGGTGATAACCCTAATGCAAATTGGTTTTCTCTAAAGAGTAAGGCAGAAACTCAATACTATTTCATTTTATCTTCCAATAAAATCTTCCAATTATGTGTGCAAAATTATACAAAGAACCAGATATTTACTTCCTGTTATATCTTGTAGACATCTATGCTTATTATATTGACATTTTTTTCTGCTGATTTTACATTCGTGTGTATGCATGCAAAACTTTCTTTTTTCAGTATCTACCTCTTTTTTTTATCACTTTGTTAAAGATACTTATTTCTGAAATACTATTCAACTTGACATTCTAAAATCACTTACGGTAAAATGTACTTCTTTTTCAGTTAGTCTGCAATAGAGATTTGTCTTTTTCATAATTGTACACCCAGCACCTAGTTCATTGCCTGGCGTGTAGTAGTCATCTAATTTTTTTTCCACCTTTATTGAGAAGTAATGGAAATATAACACTGAGCAAGTTTAAGGTGTAAAGAGTGTTGGTTGGAAACATGACTACCTACCATAGTAGTATTAGTTAATATCTCTATCACCTCATATAATTTCATTTCTGTGGTGAGAACATTTAAAATCTACTCTCTTAGCAGCTTTCAAGTACACCATACAGTATTGTTAATTATAGTCTCCATTGTGTACATTAGATCCCCAAAACTTATTTATCTTATAACGGGAAGGTTGTATCCTTTGACCAACATCTCCCCATTTCCCCCACCCCCAGCGTCTGGCAACCACCATTCTACTCTCTGTTTCTGAGTTTAATTTTTTTAAATTCCACGTATACATGTTATCAGAGTATTTGTCTTTCTCTGTCTGACTTGTTTCACTTAGCAGAATGCTCTCAAGACCCATCTGTGTTGTTGAAAATGGCAGGATTTTCTCCTTTCTCACGGCTGAATAATATTCCATTGTGTGTATATATACCACACCTTATTCATCCATTCATATGTAGATGAACACTTAGATTGTTTCCATATCTTGGCTATCGTGAATCATGCTGCAATGAGCATGGGAATGCAGATGTTCCTTCAAGATCCTGATTTCATTTCCTTTGGCTATATACCTAGATTTAGGATTGCTGCATCATGTGTAGTTGCATTTTTTTATGATTTGAGGAACCTCCATAATGTTTTCCATATTGGCTACACCAGTTTACATCCCCACCAACAGTGCACAAGCGTTCCTTTTTCTCCACATCCTCGCCAACACTTGTTAGCGCTTCTCTTTTTGATACCAGCCATTTGGGCATCACCTCTCAGATGAATAATAGCTAGAAATTGTCTCTGGCTCTGCTTTTTGAGAAACCCAAACTAAGACAGGCAGGAGTGTGTATGTATGTATGTATGTATGTACCTATGTATGTATTTATTTATGTGTGATGGTAAATTTTCTTTTTATTTTGAAATAATTTTAAGCTTCCAGAAAAGTTGTACTGAAAGAATAGTATCAAATAACTCCTATATTCTCTTTGCCCAGAGACTCATTTAGTTCAGCCTATCATCTCAATAATGCCCTTTATTGTAAGACAATTCAATTCAGAATCACACGTTGCACCCAGGTGTCAGGTCTTTTGAGTCTCCTTCAAAATAGTGCACTTCCTCAACTTTTCTTCACTATCATGGCCTTGAATTTTTTGTAGAAGGCCATTTTATAAGCTGTCCTTCAATTTGGGTTCTTCTCACTGCATCCTGTTAGGTGGCACACAATGTTGGTTTATCTCATCACATGTGGGATTAACTTTAATTATTTGGTTAAGAGGGTGTCTGCCAGGTTTCTCCACGATAAAGTTCCTTTCCTCCCTGATCTAATTAATAAAATACATTGTGAAGAGATGCTTTGAAAGGGTGCTGGCTAGGCTGGCTTCATGACTGTACCTCCTGTTCAGATGCACGAGATCCTGTGCTTAGAAATTTTCCAGGCTTCGCTTCCTTTTTGCTTAGTTCCCATAATAGAGGAAGGGAGGAAAGAAGAAAGGGAGTTAGGGAGTTAGGGAGGTAGCAAGGAAAGAAGGAAGGAAGGAGGCATAAAAGTATACATTTAATATTTTCCATTTTTTTATTGTGGTAAAATACACATATAATTTACTACCTTAATCTTTTTGAGTCTACAATTCAGTAGTATTACGTATTTTCATATTGTGTAACCTTCTTCACTATCCATCTCTAGAACTCTTTTCATCTTACAAAACTGAAACTCTATATCCATTAAATAACAACTCCTTATTTCCCCCTCCCCCTTGATATTACATTCCAGTTCTGACTACTATATACATCTCATATAAGTGGAATCACACAGTATTTATCTTTTTGTAAATGACTTATTTCCCTTAGCATAATGTCCTTAAGTTTTATCCATACTGTAGCTTATGTCAGAATTTTTTTCTTTAAAGGCTACATAATATTCCATTGTATGCACATTTTGCTTACAAATTCATCTGTTGGTAGCACTTAGGTTGCTTTTAAGTTTTAGATAGTGTGAATAATGCTTGATCTATCCTGAAGAATGTTCCTAGTGCAACTGAAAAGAATGTACATCCTGCTGTTGTTGGATAGAATGTTCTGTATATGTCTATTACTTATATTTGATCTAAAGTACAGTTCAAGTCCAATATCCTTATTGATTTTCTGTCTGGATGATCTATTGTTGAAAGAAGAGTAATAAAGTCCTTTGCTATTACTGTAAACTGTCTATTTCTCCCATCAGATCTGTAGTATTTGTTTAATATATTTAGGTGATCTGATGTTGGATGTATAAATATTTATAATTATGTCCTCTTGATAAATTGACCTCTTTATCATTACAAAATGACCTTCTTTGTTTCTTGTTACAGTTTTTTCTTAAAGTCTATTTTGTCTGATATACTTGTAAGTATAGCTACTCCTTCTCGCTTTCGGTTTCCACTAGCATGGAATATCATTTTGTATCCCTTCATTTTGAGCCTATGTCTGTCCTGAAAGCTGAAATGAGTCTCTTATAGGCAGCACTTTTTAAAAAATCCATCCATCAACTCCATGCTGTTTGATTGGAGAACTTAATCCATTTACATTAAAAGTAATTATTGACAGATAAGGATTTGCTAATGCCATCTTATTAATTGTTTTCTGGCTGTTTTGTAGTTCCCTTGTTCCTTTCTTCTCTTGCTGCCTTCCTTTGTGAATTGATGATTTTCTATAGTAGTGTGTTTTGATTCCCTTCTCTTTTGTGAATCTACTGTAGATTTATTCTTCGTGGTTATCATGAGGCTTAAATAAAACATTCATATAGCTATTACAGTCTATTTTGCAATAACAACTTAACTTTGAGCACATACAAAAACTCTACCCTTTTAATCTCTTTCCTTTTTTTTGTTTTCACTGTCAAAATTTACCTGTTATATTGTGTATTCATTAACAAATTATTATTTTTAACACTCTCATCCTTTAACTTTTATACCAGAGTTAAGAGGTTAACACTTCATCATAGTACATACAGTATTAGACTATTCTGAATTTCATTATATACTTAATCTTGACTAGAATGTTGTATATTTCCATATGATTTCATGTTGCTGACTAGTGTACTTTTATTTCAGCTTCAAAAACTCCTTTCAACATTTCTTGCAAGGCAGATCTAGTGGTGAATTCCCTCAGCTTTTATTTTTTGGGGTAGCCTTTATTTTTCCTTCAGTGTTTAAGGATAACTTTGCTAGATAGACTATACTTGGTTAGACTTTTTTTTTTTTTTCTTTCAGCATTCTATACATATTATCCTACTCTCTCCCGGCATGTAAGATTTCTGCTGAGAAATCTGCCACTAGTCTTATAAGGGTTTCCTTGTAAGTTCTGAGCTATTTTTTCTCTTGTTGCTTTTTAAGATTTTCTCTTTGCCTTTGATTTTTGAGTTTTATTATGTCTTGGAAAGGATCTCTGAGTTATTTGGTAACCTGTGAGCTTCATGAATTTTGTTTTGTATTGTGTTGGTTATTTCATGGAATTGTCTTTATTTAATTGTAGCTCATTGCGTTTCTTAAAACAGCTATTTTGTATTCTTTTCCTGTTAAACTTCAGATCTCCCTGTCTTTGATATCAGTTACTAGAAGACTATTAGGATCCTTTGGTTGTGTTATGTTTTTTAAATTTTTTATGTTCTTTGAATTTTGCATTGCTGTGTTGGCATTTGAAGTGGCCTGCTTTAGTCTTCATGAACTGTCCTCTCCAATGCATCAAATGTATATATATATATAAATGTATATATATATATACATATATATGTATATATGTGTGTGTGTATTTTATATTTACTTATAATAATATATATTATATATTATATATAATATGTATATATTATGCATACATATACTATATATATTTCCAATAGTGTGCTGGAACATCTCTGGTGGAAACTTGGACTTCCACTAGTTTCTCTCATCTGTGGGCAATTGTCTAAGGCAGTCTGGAGCTGGTTCATGAGTCTACTCTAGAGTGCATACAGGACCAAGTCTGTATGCTGTGATCCTGTGCATGGGTGGTGAGGCTCTTCTTGGACACTTGGCATACCATGTTTTCCCGAAAATAAGACCTAACAGGAAAATAAGCCCTAGCATGATTTTTCAGGAGGTCATCCCCTGAACATAAGTTCTAATGTGTCTTTTGGAGCAAAACTCAATACAAGACTTATTTTCAGGGAAACATGGCAGTGTTGGATTTCACAGCTCACACAATGACACTTTTGACTGCGTATGGATGCCAAGTTGTTGAGGGGAACACAAAGCATGGACATCAAATTCAGCCATGATACTTGACACGTAAAAATTATTAAAATGATTGGATGACATTATTATATTCTATGGCCAAAACTAAACAATACTTTTTTTTTAAATGTTATTTGTTCTTCCTGACTTTTCTGGATTTTTTTCCCCCAAAGTTACTACTTTTTCTTTTTTTTATACATCTAAACTCAACTCCTCTGAATTGTCTCTTACATGTCCATCTTCTGACCTCTGGTCTTCATCAATTTTGGTAAATGTAGCTGAAATGTGTTCCTCCTCTACCGGTTAATATCTTTTCTAATCGCTGCTTATGGCCTAGCTTATGCTCTTATCACCTTTCACTGAGCTACTGTTAATTGTCTTCTAATTAGTTTTCCTACCTCCAGTCTCTATCCACATTAATCCATCTTCCTGGTGCCCGAGGAAGTCTCCTGGAGCACAGGTCAGACTATGCCATGTCTTTTAAAACAGACCAGATGGCTTTGACACCATCAGGATAAAACCAAAATTCCCTAATGTGACATTTAGGCCCTTCCACAATCTGGCCTCAATCTGCCTATCCACCCTTTCCTTTCAGCAATTCCTTCTATATTTGAGATTTAGTGTTTCCCAGGTGAATTCCTCAGTACATTATTATCTCTGCTATTAAAAGATGCTCCATTAAACACATTTTCCATGGCTAAATAAGCTGGCATGGAAATGCTGGTACAAACAGAACATTGTAGAACTTCTCAGAGCCTAGCTGTAGTAAAAAGTATGACCGAAACATATATATATATATAATTCAAGCTTGGTGGTAACTTAAGGATCTACATGGCTAAAGCAGATTTCTCATAACTTGTTTCCTCATTATGGTCAATATAGATTATAAAGATGGCTGCTAAAGTAAACATAGCTGTTAAAGCTCAGTATCTCACAACTAACTAATAGGTACACACTAAATTTTGTTGATTAGATTTTCGGTGACTGTTAATATTCAACTGAAATGACCCACTGACATTCTTCATCAAATCTGACCTTTTCCAAAAAGCCCCAGCAACAATGTTTGGAAAGACTGCTTTGATAAATGTGTAAACTGGTAAGAAAATCTGCATTTATGTAGTAATGGGAGAAGGCTACCAGGAATCTTAAACTCAAGATGGTCTTACCCTCTCCTAACTGCAGCTATACTTAGTTGCACATGATAGCAATTAGTTCTGTTCTCAATATCAAAATCGTAAAGTCCTTAAGAAATGGTGCCTTATGAATTTTTATCACATATAATGCTATTGCCACAGGACCTTAAAATTCTACCTATGAGTCTAACTTTGAAACCATCTATGTGATGTGTGGCTCTAATTTATTTGGTTCGTGGTCATTAGATCAAGAAAGATTGAAAGATGGATAAACTGATTTATAAGGAAATCCCAGTTTCCGTGTTTACTGACCTTGAAGGTAAAAGCAGTTGGTCCCAGAGCAGTCATACATTGGAACTAGACCTCTAAGAGACACTCGGATTCTACATATGACCAAACCTGGACTTCTCAAATTTATATGGACACCGCGTATCCTGATCACCACTTTCTATGGAGCTGTATGGCTCAAATTGCATAGTTAGCCATAATCCTGCGGTCTTTCTTATCGTCAACTTCCATTTTCATTTGCCCATTTTTTTCCTGTTTTGAAAGAGCTACTCCTTAGTTCACTCGCAATCTCTATTTTTCTGTTGTTCACAGTACCAATGTAGTGCTAAGCCCTTAGTAACTATGTATTGGAAGTCTAACCCTAAATATCTGTGTGTCAAAGTCTGGTTAGTCTATCATATGTGCTATCCCTACACCCTTTAACACCATGAAAATGGAAGATTACTTAAAAACAGATATTCTATGTTCTACTCAGTTCTAATATCTTTATTATTCATAAATATGGACCAGAAATCCTGGGAATGCTGCAGTTGCCATTTATTCTTGAGAAATGATCAATCCTGGGACATATTTCACTTCTCCAATATATTTATAAAAAGTTAAATCTCCGCAAGGCAAATAAAATAGATGAAAAGTTCATTGTGAATGCAGCTCATGTCAAAAAGCATGCTTAAATCCATAGCTGAAAATAATTTTCTTAGTAAAGGAGACATTTAATTGTTATGTAAAATTTTAGAATTAAAAGTTATTAAAGATTTAATAAGAATAGAGTTAATTGCTTCTTTGATTATTTTACATATTAGCAATAATCATCCTAATAGAGATTATTTAGAACAAAATGACAAGAACAAGATTTAATATCATTTGGCTGTCTCTACAGACCACAGTGGGAAGCACCAACTATTTAATCTTCTTATTTTTTTTGTGACATAACTTTCAAAATGAATATTTTAGATCAGTGATCCAATTGAAACCCTGTTAAAAAGCAAGAAAAGCATGTAATCATAATTTTTCTGCTATATCTTACATTAAATTCAAGGCCTTTCAGAAATCTTTGAGAATTATTTGGGAATCAGAGCATCACAATTTTAGAAAATTCTGTCTTTTCTTCATAGTATATACACATTATATGTCACTTTCTTCCTGATAGTTCCTATAATAGAAAATCTTCAATGTGTTTAGAATAAGAATTTATAAATTTGTTCTCCTTTTAAGGATATGCTGATAGTCAGAAAGGAAAAAATAATCAAGTTTTAAATGATTCAAAGAACTCCCCAAAATATTTCCATTAAAAAGATTAATGTTCCCACAGCATTGATCTGAAAAAACAATGTTAAATTGACCAGTGTGGCATTTGTTTTATATGAAGGCTGAGTGTCTGCCGAAAAGTCATAGAACAGGCATTTGTGACTCAGAACCCTGGAATTTTAGGAAATTCTAACTTGAGTGCCAGAGGAGCTCTAGTTATCTCTGATTTCTGAGGTGGCTCACTGGGTGCTCCATGATCTAGAAAGCTTGTTATAACTTGAATCCTAGTTCTTATCTCCACAAAATTAGTTGGAAAAATCATATGTTCCCAGAGAGGAGGGAAATCATCAGGTCTTGCTCCTCTTCTGTAATATTATATATATCCTATTTGTTCAATTTCTCTCTGTCGAACTTTAATACACACCAGAGAGAGATAGAGATAGAGAGAGAGAGAGAGAGAGAGAGAGAGAGAGAGAGAGAGAGAGAGAGAGAGAGAGAGATTATTAGGAATTGGCTCATGCCATTATGGAGACTGAGAAGTCCCAAGATATGCAGTAAGCCAGCTGGAGACCCGAGAGAGCCAATGATATGCTTCCCATCTAAGTCCAAAAGCTTGAGTATTAAGGGAGTCGGTGCTTTAAATTCTAGTCCAAAAACCATCATGCTTGAGATCGAAGATGTTTCAGTTCAAGTTCAAAGGCAGGAAAAGACCCATGTCCCAGCTCACTTAGTCAGGCAGGAGGAATTCCCTCTTACTTGGAGTTGGTTAGCCCCTTTGTTCTATTCAGGCCTTCAATTGATTAGATGAGCAGCATCCACATTAGGGAGGGAAATCTGCTTTATTTAATCTACTGACTCAAATGTTACTATCATCTAGAAACAACCTCATAGATACACCCGAAATAATGTTTGACCAAATATCTAGGTACCCCATGGCCCAGTCAAGTTGACACAAAAATATGAACAATCACAGTCTGATTCTACTGATAGCTTTTTCTCATGTTGCCTATAATATATCGACATTATCTATAATATTCATTCTTTAAGCAGAATTTAAAAGAATTGAAAACAGAATTTTTATAGAATCATTAATATTTTAGACCCAGAAGAAATCTTAGAAAATTTTAGCCCCACTCTTTTGTTTTATCTTTACAAAGGTAACTGTCCTCGGGTCCCTGAGACAATGAGAGACCAAGCTAGTCCCTGTCTTCCTGCTGTTAGGCTAGGGATTCTCCCACAATTCATAGCATTTCTTCTTAAGTCAAGGAAGGCATCTTTTTGGGAGAGGCTTCTCTTCTCTTTCAGATGCTCTTGCTCTTCCTTCTTCTTCCCTTTTTGCTCTTTCTTCCTCCTCTTTCACTTCTTCCTCCTCCTATTTGTCCTGCTCCTTCTCCCCCCTCTTCCCCTTTCTATTTCTCTTCTCTTTCTTTATGTTTTCCTCCTCCTCTTCTTTCTCTTTCTCCTCTCCCTGCTCTGTCTCCTTTTTTTCCTGTGTGGACAACTTAAGGATTGAAATAAATACAAAAGAAAGTAGACTTCCTTAACTTCGGTTCATCTATTGTCGGCCTGAAGGCAAAGTCTGTGTTAGTCATCTCCCTGTAATGGCTTCTTTTCTGAGTCAAGATCTTGGAGATGTAACCAACATACGAGTGTCCCCGAGGACTTGGGACTACATTTGTGGTGCCCCTTTGGTTGACACTTGGCATGTCACAGAAAAGATTGTAACATCTGCGCTGTAAAATTAACATTTGATTAGCAAAAACTATATGTTGGGTACTATACTGAACACTTTAGCTCAATTAGCAGGAAGACAAAGTTCTGGGGCATTTTCTTGCTGGAAAAAGGTTTCTTGGTGTTCTTTGCAGGAAGGAATTCAAGGACGCTGCAAGTAAACCAAGCAAGCAGTAGGTTTATTAAAAAGGCTAGTTCACTCTCAAGATAGGGAGAGCGGACAGGCTCAGAGGAGAGTAGCTGCCTTAAGAGAAGTGGGGTTTGGGAATTTATTATACTTAAAATGAAAGGGTGAGGTATTCAGGAGTTAAAGTTACATCGTAGGCCTTCCTACGTGAGTCCTTGTTGACCACTCTTTCCCATTGAGGGGTGGTGGTTTTGTCCTCGTTTGGCTTTCTCAAGGGGCAAGATGGCATCCTGGATCCTCTCTCAGCTGCCGAAATTCAGTTCTTGCTGGATTGTAATGGGCTTTCTTCTTTAATTGCTTTCTTGCCTCCTCCTTCCCTTTCTGCCCTCTCCGTCATGGCCCTAGTCTTCCTGCCTATGGCAACAGTTCCATCATAAAATGCAGCAAACTGTTAGTCACCCTTTCACCAAGTAGGTAAGAATTATAGACCAGAAACTAAGTGAGAAGTAAATGAGTGACTGCAAACGAATATAACAAATGCAACGACGGGGGAAGTCTGAGCTGTTGTGAGGGCTTATGGGAGGGAGATCTATCCTGACCCAAGAAGGTTTGCTGGAAGAAGTAATTTCAGCATTGAATTTTGAAATGGGTAGGAGCTAGTGAGCTCTAACGGATTGGTGGTTCGGTGAAGGCTTGAGGAACACACGGTGCAATGGCCTGGACTTCAGGACCAAGAAGTGAATCGGAGTGGCTGGAATGGAACGGACTCATTCATCTCCAGAGGCGAGGCAGGAGAGTGATGCAGGAGGCAGATACGAAGGGCTATGTGCGCCCAGGAAAGGAACTGGATGCTGTGGAATCGTATACTATTTATCAGGGGAGTGAAAAGATCAGATATGTACTTTAGAAAGATCCTTCTGGTTGCCTTGCAGTGAGTGACGAGGTGGTCCAGACCAAAAGTGCGTGCAGAAATATCAGTTAGGGGACTTTTGTAATATCGAGGGTGAGACATATTGGTGGCCTGGAGGTGGAGGTAAGGGGAAGGATGGGAGTGGTAACTGGCTTGGTAACTGAATGGACGTGTGGGCGGATGAGGGAGAGGAATCATAGATGAATTTTACCGACCAGGTTCTATGGAGCAAACCCGCTTGTGGTAGTGCCATTCGGTGAAGAAGGGGACACTGGGCCGGGCACAGTGTGGGGGTATAGGGAGGGTGAGAAAGAAAAAGAAGTGAGTTTAGTTTGGGACCTTTTGCGTTTGAAACGCTTGTGGATCACCCAAGTGAGGCTGTGCAGCAAAAAGCAGGCCAGCAAAAATACCAGTTTATGTACAGAAACCTCGTTATTTTATTAAGACACTCTCTGGATAAGAAAATAAAATCTGGGATGTTCAGCACCAGAGCAGTCCCCACAGGCCCCACACTGAGCTCAGAACACTGAACCAGGTGCTGAGGGAGAGCAAGGAAACAGCTGAAGAAATCTAAAAAGGAAACCAGAGACAATTTGAAATTTCTCCCTCAATATATTAATCCGTATGAAATTATTCTGAAAGCACCAAGTTGCCCAAGTAGTAAATGGACTAATGTTGTGATCAGCTCGAAGGACACAACAGTTACAAACATGGGCTTTTGAGTGGATAATTCTGGTTTAGAATTCTAGTTCTGTCACTTACTCTTGTGACCTGAGGGAGCTCAACCTCAATTTCTTTATGTGAAAATGGAATAAAACTACTCAGGTAGGTATGAAAATACCTAGCTCATCACATTGTGTTAAGGATTAAATAAAATAATGTCTGTCAAATTTTAGCAAGTTGCAGTTTCTGGCAAATATTAAGTCTGGTAGTTATTGCAGCAGCTGCTGTTATTATTATTATGAGACACTCGGAAGGCAAATATCCTTTCCTGTTTACGACTGCAACCAGGGATTAAAAAAAAAAGCACAACCCCACCCATGCTCACAGTTGTGTGGAGAGCATGTGTCTATATATTTGTTGATAATAACAGAAGACTATTATTTCTTGCATTAAAACCATTACCATGTTGTTCTGTGGAAATATGGAAGAGAAATACATCCTGTTGCTAAGAGATATGCTCATGTAATTACTGGGGAAACAGATGGCCAATCAATAGTAGACAGGTAATTGCCTTAGAAATGGATTTAGTTAAAGATTAGAAATGATGATAGAGTGTATTGTTCTTATGATAGTGGTGTTAAGGCAGTTCACGGCCAATTATAATTTAAAAAATCACATTGAAAAGAGGCTCTTATTTCTACTTTTAAGCTAATAGGAAGCCACCTCGTGCTCTAGTATTGAGCCAAGCTTTGAAAGAAAATGGAACCACTCATTGTGCTAGACAAATGCTTTATTCTAAGCTACTTTTTCTTCTAAAGAAGGAGTTCAGCATTTGAAAAGTCTAATTATCCATCCGTGCATTCCACCAACACTTACTGAACACCCGTTATTATTCTTTTATGTACCTCCCCTTTTCTACTCTGTACCTTCTTTCTCCACTTTGCCCCAGTAGACTCCAAACTACCACAAAAATTTAGAAATGGGCACCTTTCACACACTTGCTGATGGCAAAGTAAATAGGAACAATATTTTAAGAAAGCAATATGCCTCTACAAGTCATATATGCCTCTACAAGTCATATATCATTTGATCCAGCGATCTCACCTTCTTGGAAATTTATCTGAAGAAAATAATTCAGCAGAAGAAAACAACTATTTGTATAAAGATATTTATTGTAGCATAATCTATAACAATAAAACACTGGAAATAAATGTCTACTACTAAACACTAGTTAAAAATGACAATCCTATATTGATTCTACATAATATTATATAGCTATTCATAATATTTGCAAATTCTCCTGAGAATTCTGAAAAAGTTAATGATCTCTTAGATAAGACAGTTTGCAAGAATTTACTTTTTCTTACAACTATATGAAGAATTTGACATGAATTATGAAAATGACCGAGAAAGAGAAAACCAAAATGACATAGTGTGTTAGGACAGTGGAATCATGTTTTTTTCCAATTAAAAAAAAATAATTTAATATTCTTTTATAATATTTTAAAATTAACACCACAAAGAATTGTTTTGTACGTGGTTAAAATCCAAAATGGCATCTTGCAAGTAGCAAATAAAAAAAACTTTACTACGTTTAGAATTCAAACAATCTTAGAGAAATAAATAGTTCTGTTTCTTGGTGTTTTATCTCCCTTGTTTTCTATTGTGAGAGGCATTTACAAGTATATTGAATTTCTCTTGCTTATGAATTCAACTGCTGCTGCTTTTCCACAAACAGCCTTAATCCTTTGTTTGGCTGTCATAGCTGCTACCATAGGAATTATCATGCTGCCAACAGAGAATTCAAGAACTAAAATGAAGAGTTTTTAAAAATGCCAGTATATACATCCCCCTTTTCAGGAGATTGAAAAAAATGTATAAATATTCATATATAAAAATATACATGTTATAAATATATATTATATAATATCTGTTATAAATATAATATAAATATATAATATAATATTGTTACATATTTATATTATATAATATGTATTATGTGTTTTGTAGCATATGTATATAAATATGTATATATAAATATGTATGTATGTATATAAAATCCATTAAACTCTTTAGAGCCGGGACCATAAAGTTTATTTAATCTGAAAACATGGTCTCCAGGCCATAATGATTATTGTAAAATAAAATAAATATATTTACTAATCAGTACGTATGCTATCAATGAAGAGAAAAATGCTGGCTTTCTTGGGGATCAATTTCCACAGTTTTTCTCAAGCCCAATGCCAGTGTTTTCTTTTCTTTTTCTTTCAATTTCCTAGACTCTAATTGTCCATCACTCAGGATAGTTTCCCAATCAGTGTCAACCAGAGGAGCTGGAAGTTTTTATTGGCTACTTTCACTAATATTATATCATTACTATGATTTTAGTATGATTAAATAAAGAATACAGTGACTTCAATTTGCATGATTGTGTTTTAAATTGAGAGAGAATAACTATATCTGTAAATGATAGAGCTTTATTTAGGTATAAAGTTGTAAAGAATGTTCTGGCTTGCTGGAGACTGGAGTTGCATGCTATCGTGTGCCCGCGCGACCGTCCCGAGCGCCTTCCCAGCTGTCTGCTACACATTTAAAGATGTAATTTCAAAACTGTTTTCCTTAAGGCAAGAATCCAAATACAATTATTTGAAAATCCCGAGAGTTCGAAGGGAAAAAAGGCCAGCAATTAATGGTCTTCCTGCTTGCATATTATTCTACTCAAACCTCACTCTAGACACAAATTACTGCCTAGAGTCCCCTGGTGACAGAAACACAGATCTCAAAAAGGACTGGATCACACCAAGTCCGACTTTGCTAGAGGGGAAGGAAGCATTCTTCATTGACAGTCGTCTGGGTTCTGACTAGATGAAATGTGATCATGGAACAGATGGCCTCATAGTTTCTGGGGAGGTTTGGCGGACAGTACCAGTGACGACTTCACCAAGGCCACTTAGAGCCAGCCGCTGCACATGTGTGGCGATGTGTGTATGTGTGTAAATGTTTGTAATTCCATTTGCCAAAGGAAGTTTTGGTTTATTAATATTGCCTCCCTCACCTCCAAGGTTGCTGACATAATTTAACGCCAACATCAAAGTTGTTATTTTGATATTTTTCAAAATTGAAGACGTAACTTCTAAATGAGTGCAGGGGACTTGGAAGACATTAATGTGTTGGATGTCAAGGTCCTGAAATTTGAAAACTCAGAAAAGAAGGGTAAGATTCTAGACGTAAGCTCCCCTTTGGAGTTTACGCTCGTCATAAGCTCCTGGTGCGAATGAATTTGCAAGGCACCGGGGTCCACATTCCCCCATACAGTCCTTGAGTCTTCAGACTGTCACAGGCCCCGGCTGTGCCCCTTTCAGCCATCTGGTTTCACAGAACACAGGTTGGTTCTGTTAGGTAAGTCCACAAGTGAGGCAGGAGAGCCCAGGCTTCCCGTGGGCCTCTTTATTAGAAGCAGAGCTGATTTTTAAATGAATCAAGAACCTTAACTTCCAGAAAGATAATCACAGGCATGGAAAGGAAGTGTGAGAAACAGCCCACAGGTCTAATTTTAGGGCTGGTGAATCTCAGCAGTGTCCCTGAAATACTTCAGAGTGCTCTGCTGTTTCCAGGGCCTCTTCGGGGTCTCTGAATATATTGTGATCAGAATGGCCCTCCTGTTCCCTCAGGGTAAAGCAAACACGACCAGTAGTCCTGTTTTAGCTTCTTTAGTTGTGTTCCATGCACTGCACAGGTCCTTTCTAAAACCTCCACACTCGGGGCCAAGCACCTCCCAGAGGTCACAACTCAGACACTATTTAATTTCCTTCTCTCACCATCTTATTTCATTTAAGTTGAACTTTTCAGGCTGCTAAAGTTTCCTCATTAGGAAATGACAGTCTCCCTGTGATTAGAAAACTTACCTGATAACATGGTTTAACAGTGTCTGGGTAAGATTTTCCTCATTAGAAACGAAAGGAGAACCCCTCCAGCCACTCCATTAAAAGGATTTAGAACATACAGACAATCCACCTTGACTTTGCCAGAAAAAAACCTTTGCTTGTTGGGGTAGCCAGTGGAACGGGGGCAGAGATGGACCAGAGGGAACTCTGACTTTAAGAAGCTCAGAATAATTATCAACTCCATTTTCAGTGGGCCTATTTCACGTAAAGCATTGAATATATGGCATTGCTAGTATTCCCCATAGTTTTGCAGGGTGCATATTGCAATTGAAGACACTGGATTCTGAGAAGTCCAGAAGCTCCCCCCAATGTCACCAGCGTATGAGTTGCAGAGCTGGAATTTAAACCTGGGACCCCTGGCTTTGTTGTTTCCATTGCATTGACATGGTACAGACACATAGATTTGTGTGAATACATTTCATTAACAATATCTATTTGGACTGAAGAATTCCTAGTGGTTTCAGACCTCAGCAATTGGACTGGTGTTGTTCCTAAACCAGCCATGAGCCAGGCCACTACAATTCAAACCCTCACATTTATTTGGTACGTGGCTACTGGTTGGCTGTGTGATTCGGGGCTATTACTTCCCTGGGGTTAGGTTTCTTAAGCTGTAAATGACGATAATAATACTTTCCTTATAGGGTGGTTTTGAGGATTAAATGAGAAAATGCTTGCAGGGTGCTCTTGGGTACGCCATACAAGGTAACTATTGTTATTACCAAAATCGCTTATACATGTTTCTGTGTTCCCTGCCCTGTACATATGGGAACAACAACAACAACAAAAAATATAGGGGAAAATTTGGGGAGCAAATTAACTCATGACTTGCTAGACATGACTGATAACAGTACCAAATAAATAAAGAAGGCTAATGTACAAAATTTGCCAGTGGTACAGGGCATCCCAGCAAAACACGTGTGTATAGTAAAGGCCCAGCCTGTCACAGTTCATTACTTCACAGCCTAACTTCATGCTGCTGACTCAGCCCAAGGCAGGCAGTAATCACAGCCAAGTTTATATGGTCAAGAATTGATGTGGTCATATTTCCACATCCTCAAGAGCAAAGTCAAAAAAAAAGCATGATCAGAAAGTTTTTATGGCTGTAATCATGAAATGCTGAAAGCTCTGGCTTATTGATTTGCCTTTCGTTAACCTCTATAATTCGGACAGATCTGCCCAGCCAAAAATGGAGGTATGGCAAGAGAATCCCTTTTGTCTTTTGGTCATTTTGGAACAAAGAACTTGTCAGTTCTTATTTATCCTATAGTGGGTAATTGATTTGGGATGGTGGTAAGTGTTCACATGGGATTTCTAGAAGACATTTATCTTAGTCCCCCCACAGGCCACACAATCAATATCATTTATGCTAATGATGTGATCACCCACCGCATCAGAAATTCTGAAAAGCAAGTGCGGGAGCAGTCACAGTACCGTATTCAATTACCTCTTTGTATTTCTAATAGTGGAAATAAATTAGGAGACATGTATTTGACTTCTATTGTGAGCCTGTAAATCCATTGTGTTTTTTTTTTGTTAATGGTACTAATTGTGGTTGTCACGGAAACCCTGAAGGTACTTAGACTGAATTGCCCAATCCATTTTTTTCCTCTATAAGTGATTATTTCTTTGGCTGACATTGAAGTTCCTCCTCTAGGAAACTATTATACATATGACACTTACTCTAAATTAAGATGCTCAATAAATCTGTTACACCAATTGCATTTGTACTGTGGTATGAAAATCAATTTGCTTCAAATGTAAACTGATCACCTAGAAAAATTAATAAAACCAGTTGGGTGTTTGTTTGCCAAAAGTATTGATGTAAAACAAATGATTTTGAAAAAAAAAACAAAAAAATACTTGTTTGAAAATGCTTGTATCATTTTATTTCTGTGTGTATGCTTTTAAAATACCATTAGCTGCAATGTTTCAAAAAATGGAAAAATTTTATTAAAGAGTCTTATCTGCTTCTTGTTGATCCCATAGGCAGTTTTCCTAGGGAATGGATATTTGTGGAGAGTATGTATGTAAAGAAAAAAGTATCTGGAGTCTTTTGGTCCTGGGTAAAATATTACACCCACCAGGTATTAACAGTGGGTATTTTACCTAGGTTTCCATATCGTCATGTGTCAAATGAAAGTTAAGACTTCTTTGGGTTATTGTAAAGTTATAGCCTAACTACGAGGTATGATCAAACAATACAGTGAATGTTTAAATAAGTAAAATTTATTACAGTAAAAGACACATTGCCATTAATCCCCCTCAAAATATTCCCCCTCACTTCGAACACACTTATCCTATTGTTCTTGCCACTTTCTGAAGCAGTTCTGGAAGTCCTCTTTCGTGAGTGTCTTTAGTTGCTCTGTCGTGGCTGCCTTGATGTCCTAAATCATTTTGACTTTGGGGAAGAGCCAGAAGTTGCATGGTGGCAGACCTGGTAAATAAGGTGGATGAGGACACACTGTAATGTTTTCATTTGCCAGAAATTGCTGAATCCCAGAAGCGATGTGTGACATGGAGTGCTGTCATGATGGAGGATGATTTATGGCACACTTTAAAGGACACTTTCTATCAACTATAGCTCATGCACGACTGACTGCACCAAACAAGTTGAAACTTGTCACACACTGTTACTAAGGTTCTATGTACGGCTTCCTGTATTAGAGATCCCTGCCTTTCAATTGGATGGCACTTGGCAGCAGCATTCACCGTAGTTTGTGATCACAATGGAATGGCTCTGTGTCACAACATCTGATCACCCAATGGTGGGTTGGGGTGGGGAGAGAACTCCTTAGCAGCCAGGATTTGCCCTTTGCATGCGTGAGTTTTAGAAAATGCGCAATAAAACCCTTAATGTGGCGATATACCTACTCCTATAGCTCCCGGCACCCAGGCAGTCTCCATTATTGTGATCAGGGCTTGCACTCACACTCTGGCAAAATCTGATATCTGGTCTCTAAGAGAAACTGAACAGCTTTTTGAGTTTTATCTTGCGAAATCTTCCCTACTCCGTATTCAGTTCATATTATGAGTCTTATTTATTTTAATAGAAATGAATGTAGAGCCAATCAAGTTTATGTTCCCACTTTATCTTATATACGCCTCAATTAATAGCATATACATATACTGACCACAGGATATTACCATTGTTTACATGGATTGATCTCTATAGATTAAACTATTTACAGATAGGGACTGCAGTCAGGAAAGAAAGTAAAACAAAACAAACATTGAAATTTCCAGCACCACTTATTCATTCAAGGAGTGTCTACTGAGCTGTTTTTCTGTGTTGTGCTTTTATTGGGGATTCAGTGGTAGACTCGTGTCTTCCCTCACTGGGCGGTAAGCTTCCCTAGTAGTGGACGCTAAGCGCTGGGAGCCTGGGGGGACTGCAGGCTCCCAGAACACAAGGTGGCTCCCTCACCCACGCAGGAGTAGCATGCTCCTCAAGCCAGGCTTCCCCAAGGAGGTGGCTTTGAAGCAGAGAACTGATGATGTTTGGATGAAAAGGTTAGGGAGTGTTCCAAACACAAGAAAAAGCACAAGTAAACAGCTGGATGGCAGAGGCCAGAGGCCGAAGGCAGTTTCTTGAATTCCTGTGCCTGTGAGTTCTTGGGGAAGAGTCTCAAACCTCTACCAACCCCACACTGGTGAGAGGGACCGGCTAGTTTCTGGAGGGGATGGTGTTTGTGATGAAGGGCAGATCAGCGCTGTAGATCGGTGTGTTTCCTACGCTGAGTGAGGCTGTACCCCTGACAGGCCCTGATTGTGTAGTCTTCCAAGGTGACTTTGAAGCAGCACAGCACCCTCCCAGAGCAGCCCAGAATGGAGCCTCTGGCTGAAGAATTCCCCTAGGGAAATTGACGAAGGGACATTTTAGGAAGTTTCAGAAAAAGAGTGACTTCCTATGAGGAGCACTGTAAATGGGGGAAGCAGTTTCTTTGATCTTCAGTTGGGAATCAAAAATTTCCCCCTCTGACTGGGAAATGGCAATGATTTAAAGAACCAATAAAAATAAATGTCGGTGCCCATTCTCTGTGGCATAGAGCTAGAACTATTGCATTGTAATCCGACTTTGCTCTTGAGTTATGAGGAGAGGAGTGGAGAGAGACCAAAGAAAAGCAGATGCTGCTAAAAGAAAGACTCCCACATGCACATCCGAGGGCCTTTCCTTTGCTTAAGTTGATTGGCACCAGGAGGAGGGTATCATCTGCCTGCAACTGAGCCTGAAAAATGCCAACAGTGGCCCTGAGAGTACTGAGACCTCAACTGGCAGGTGGGATGTCATCCTGCTCGTGGCTTTATGATGACTTGTGCGTAACTGGGGACAAGGGCATTAACATGAAAATCAGTAGATCCAGGAAAAGTGAGATGACCTGATTGCCAGCGGCCCTCAGGCCACATGATCACTTGTAGAACTGAATTAAGAGGTGATGTCCAGTAGGGTGAATGCCTGGTGAGTGCCAGGGAGGCTGGACATAGGGGCTGTAACAACGACTCAAATTAGGAGTGGGTTATCCATGGAGGATGAGGACTGCAGGAGGAAGTGACGCAGGCTGATAATGTGAGTAGAGGCCAGGAAGCTGGGGACTGCAGACAACTGGCTGCATTTGTCCCAGTTGCGTCTGTTTAGCTTCTGAAAACTTGAATGTACTTTAGTGCTTCCTGGCCTCTCCCACCCATAGGTAGGCCTTCTAAGTCTCAGGGGATCCCTGGCTGCCAGAGAAAGTTTAATTCCTTCATGTCAGTGGTATCCATCTGATATTCCTCAGTGTTTCCACTTGTTAGAGCTGGAGTTATCTCTGAGAACTTGATGGAAACTGATTTCCCAGGTTCCAGAAGCTTCCTCTGTTGGCACTTATATCAGGGCTCTGGGCTCTTTTACTTAGACTGTTAGCTAAGCCCTGAAAGGAGCTTTGAAACCAAGTGAAGAGAAGGCCCAGACTACACACGTACAAACCCAGGAGGGATTCTGCTTGCAGACTTAATCTCTAAAAGATGCAACTGAATTTCCTGCAAAACAGATGCTTGACTTTAAAAAAACAGTATCGATTTATTAAGTAGTAATAGGGAACATATTTATTTATTCTTTCTTTCATTTAATTTTTATAAAATATCACTGACTTCCTATGAATGGAAAGGGGTAAATTCTCCATGTGGACATTTGAGAAGACCTAGACATAGCCTGCATTCTGAGTGAGTTTCCATGGCTGACAGGTTAAATGCTGCCCGCTGATGGCTTTTGTAAATCAAGCTTTGTTGGAAAACAGCCATGCTCATTTATTTAACTATCTTCTACGGCTGCTTTCTTGCTACAACTACAAAGTGCAATAATACCGACGATGATATGACCTGCAAAGCCTGAGGTATTTAATATCTGGACCTTTACGTAAAAAGTTTGCTGACCCTTGGGGTAGAGTAAGCCACCTAGGAAAGTTCCCTTCTTCACTTACCTTCACACAGTGACATGATGCAGCTTGAGTAGGGTAGAAATGGAAAATGGTGATGTGACATTTTAGGGAGAGAGACTATGAGATAAACTTGACCCTACGGTGCATCTACTGAAAATCCAGGTGACATGAACCCCAGGAGTATCTGAGATTTGTTGCTGAGCTGAGAAATTCAGAAGAAGTTGAGAATGGGCTGTTGGACTAGAGAGGCCTAATGGGTGGGTGGCTTGTGGGATTCTGACTGGAACCAAGACCATTGACAGTTTGATTTATGTCAACAGTAGATGGCCCCCCAAGTCCAACGGGGAGTTTTGGATGAGATAGACCAATGCGTCAGTAAAGTTGAAGCTCCCAGGAACTTAATTCAACTGTAAGGACAGCAGTAACATTCACATAGATTTACCGTGTGCCAGACACCGTTAATATGTGTTATCTTGATTAGCCTTCGGAGGTGGGTGGCTATTATTGTGACCCCCATTTGACAGAGGGTAGATCTGAAGCACAAAGAGGTTAAATAATATGCCCAATGCCCACAACAATGAAGCGACAGAGATGGTACCTGAATGCATGCAGGATCAGATCATAGGCTTATCTAGTATTTCAAATTGCTTCTCTAAGGAAAGGAGAAAGACTGAGAAAATCATGAAAGTGGTTCAATAGTAAAATGGCAACTTGCGAAGCAAGCAATACTCAAAAATAGGGAGATAAATTTATGTATTTGTACACTTGAATCCACAGCTGTAAAGATTAATACCTGCTACAAATGTTAGTCTTGAATTCTCCATTCAAGTTATATGGTGATAATAGGATCGCTTGTCTTTGATGCACCAACAATCAGGGGCTTAGGGAGAGTGTGATCAGAGGATACGTCTGTCTGTGCTCTGAACTCAACATCCATAGTATAAGTAAGTTGGGCATGTTAAGGTGTGTTAAATATGCTGCTTGTTAAATTTAATATGTTCACCATGTCTTATCATGTTGATCAGCTTACCTGTGCCTTATCCCAGCTCCGACAGGAAGAGGGAATCTGGGGCTCAGCAGCTTTTCGGGTTTTGCAAGCTCCACAGGCTGATGCAGCAGGGGCTTCCTGGATTACTGAATATCCTTTCCCTGTGCTCTTCTATCTGCATTTACCTCCTCAATGCCAAGTCCACCAGCCATTTGCCTATGCTTAAACCTGTGCAGGATCCATCAATTGCATGCAGTTCAATGAACTAAGGAGGTACATTTATGTTTCAACTAATATTGCATTTGAATGATGAGAACCCTAGGAAGTAACCGAATACCATCTGAAATGGACTGGTTACCCCAGAAAACAATTGTGGTTCTTCAAAGAACATTCCCACCTTTGGCTCTGATTTCGGATTACATTTAAAATTATTTTTTTCTAGGGTATTTTGCTCTGATTTCGGATTACATTTAAAATTATTTTTTTCTAGGGTATTTTGCATACAAGTTTTCAAAATCAATTTTACCCTTGCTTGTTTTAAAATGGATAGATAGAGTTAAATATTTTCTTTCAAAATTGGAAATTTTGGACCAAAAGGATTTAAAGGAAGGCCACTTATTATTAATAAAATATGATATTGCATTTATTCTGTTTGATGTCATCAAAAAAGGCAGGAAAAGAGAGATATCTGACAAACATTACCAGTCATGGGAAAAATCATCTTAGAGGGTTGGTGGAGTGGAGCGAAAAGCAGGGGGTGCTATGATGGATAGCAAGATAATTCTGGAGTGCTTGAGTCTTCTCCAAACACAGTCAGTAAACTTGTGGGTTTTTCTTTTCTGAATTTTTGATTATGTATAATGGAAGAGTTTTGCAATGTAAACATATCTCTGATCATATGTTGCAGGTCAATGGAAAAAATGGACTTACGTTACAAAAGTTTAATTAACACCAATTGAATGGAATAACCGTGGCATTAAAACTTATTAAAGGTTATTGTGATTTGTAGTTTTTAAGAAAATCACATGGCCTCAAATATTTCCCAAATAGTCCATATGCGATTTTCATGTGATAGCCGGTAAAGAATTTTTTTCCCTGGTAAATACCATTCTTATTTATTATAGAAATTTTGGGAAATATGGCAAAGTAAAAGAAAATTCACCCAGACATGAATACTATTAACCTTTTAGTATGTACATATGCTTATTATATTTTATATGTTTGAACTCATGCTAAATATTCAATTCCATAACCTATTTTTTTGCAAGGAAATTCATGAACTTTTTCTTATGTTATTATAATTTCACAATTGGATCATTTCCAATTTATGTTATTATCAATAGCATTCAGGTAAAATCTTAAATCTTTGTCCATATTTCTCTTCATGTCTTTAGAATGGAGTACTGGAAGAATTTCTGAGTCAGAAAGATTCAGCATTTTAAGGTTTTTAATGTAACTTTCCAAATTGCCTTCTAGAATATTTGTGATAATTTAATGTTCTATTGGTATTATGAGTTTTTTCTAATATTTGACAATTTAATAAATACAAACTAAACTCTCTCGCTTTAGCTTTCTGTCTTTCACTACTAAAAAGGCCTAATATTTTCACATTCATAAATTAACTATTTTAATTTTCTCTTCTATGACTTAACAGTGTATGATTTTCAGTCACTTTTCTCTTGAATATTTGGGAATTTTCTTACTAATCATAAATATTTGTATCGGGTATTGGTGGAGATAATATGAACATCTTTAGGGTAAGGATACCATGTCTTCCCGCCATGATCCCTGCCTTCCTCCCCTACTTTAGGTCTTCTGGGAGAAGGTCACTGTCATTTGGCATCATCTATCATTTCTTTATGTATTTCTAATGTTAGCAAGTGATGTCTTGCATTCTATTTTTTTTCTTTGAAGACCTTTTAGTGGTAATTTATGATTGGGGCAATTTTAGAGTTGCACTACTTCAGCCTATCCTTACTTGAAATGTAGGATTTTTGTGCTATTGATGTTCTCCTATCTTTGATTTCTGAATCCTGGATCTTGGACATATTGGACAGTAAAAAACTTCCTGGGCATTAACATGGTGAAAATATCCTGATAAAAATATATGTTCCAAGAGATGATTGGCTGAAGGGCCTGGGGCAAAAGAATATGACCCGTGGGTGCAAAAATGATACTTGTGGCTCGTAATGGTGATGAATGTGGAGTTGAACTGAGAAGAGGTTGTGGATTTGGTTGTAACATGGATGGTGGCTTGTTTCATCTGAGCAGGGATTCTCACACTTTACTATGCATCAGTGACAACCAGCACAGGAGCTGGGCCCCACCCCGGAGTTTCTGATTCAGTATGTCTGGTGTGAGTCAGGCGATGGTGATGCCGCTGATCTGGGAACCGCACTTTGAGAACCACTGATCTAAGCGATCCAAGAGCTGAGCTTGAGCTTTCTATGATACTGATTCATATACAAGGTCTTTATACTCTCCTAAGGTTTTCAAACTATACAGGTATCCTCCAGGAGGCCAAATTACTGGGAGAGTGTGGTCCCATAAAGATATCATGTTGCTTACCTACAGCGGGCGCCATTCCCAGGTGAATTACCACTCCTGAAGTCGTGTTGTTCATATGTATATGGATATATACAGATATTCTGGATACTGATAATGGAGATAATTTTTCCTTTGTGATATCTGACGTTGCTTTTAAACATTGTGAAGATTAATAAACATAAACCTCATTAAAATTGGAGTTGGAAGGGTTTGAAGCGGGAGCTCTCATGCCTTACCACACATCTTCAATTACCCCTAACAAGAAGATAGGTACTTTCCATCTCCAACAAGAAGATGTTTTTCTACTCTACTACTACAGCAGGAAGAAAGAGAATTTTCTCTTTGCCTGACAACTATTCAGCCAAAGAAACACTCTTACAACTCAGCCAGTGAAAAGCCACTGCGCTGTGAACAAAGTTTCCTCCAATGAATTCTTTCTACACAGCAGCCTCTGTGACCTCCCCTTTTACTCTATAAAAGATCATTCCTCTCCTTTGTTCTCTGGACTTAGGAGTGGTTTGCCATTAGACCACATATCCAGAATTGCAATTCTTTGTTTTTCCCAAATAAACCCATTTTGCTGGGGAAATCTTGCTGTCTACTTGTTTAAGCTCAACGATATTAATTAGAAGTGATCCTCCCTTTCCCCTAAAATTCCTCCATCCCCAATCCAAAGATTAAATTCATAGTCACCTATGTTTTCTTCTGGTTTTTTATTGATTCTCTTTTTAACTCTTTAATCGTAGATGACGTCAAGTCTGTTTATGTGTTCTGGGAGGCAATGATTAAAACAGCATATTGTTTCCCAAAATGGTGAATTTTTAAACACTTTTTGAATAAAACATTTGTCTCACTAATTTTTTATTTTGTCTTTCTAATATGCTATTAGTGTGTGTGTTTATATCTATATTTCAATACTATTTATATTGTCTTTAACCGTCTAGCTCATTTATTCTACAAACATTTACTATGTTCCAGGAGATAGCAGGATGAATAAAATAATCATGAACAAAACACATGTAGGCTCTACCTGCATGGAATTTACCATCTCAGTAGTCTGTTCCATTGTTCATATGTCTATTTTTGTACAGTAACTACACTGTTTTTAATTGTAGCTACAGAACACATTGTAATTGGTGGTACAGAAAATTTCTTCTCACTGCTATTAAAAATAAATTCTTAGTGATCCTTGCCTGTTTACTCTTCTAAATATACCTTAGAATCATTTTGTAAAGTTTCAAAAAGGGGAAGAAAAAAAACCCTTTGTGACTGATTGCAATTGTCTCACATTATGTATTTATTTGGGAAGAACTGATGTTTTGGGGAATAGTTTTTTCCTCTGAAAACATTGTTGTTCTCCATTTATTAGAGTCTTCTTTCATATTTCCTGTGTTATAAGATAGCATCCAACTGCTAAAATATGTTAGTTAGGCTTATTTTACAAAATGTATTTTATCAGTAACACTAGAGATTCCAAGAAGCTTCAGAACTGGACCCTTGGAAAAGAATGAAGATGGAGGCTAGCCAAGGGAAAAGAAAAAATACATGGAAAGGATTGCATATGAGCAAGGACAGTCAGCGAATTCTTAGATTATCAAGAAAATCATGTAAGTTAATGTTTGGTCCTCTATGTCTAAATTAGTGTCTCACACACACAGCAGGTCCTCAAATTTCACTATAATGTTGGTGAGATACCATAGAAACTTAACTTTTGTTTATGTCAGTTAGGCTATGGTAAAACTGATTTCACTATATGTCATTTCACTTAAAGTTGCAGAACCTATCGACAATGTTAAGTGAGGATTTACTGTGTGTGTGTGTGTGTGTGTGTGTATGTGTGTGTATCTCTGTGTGTATTTTTATCTTGTTTGTTTCTCCTGCAGAATACATTGCCACATAAGTTTTAAGCAATGGGGACACTGGCTCCTGAGCAGTATTCTTGGGGTCATGACGACAATGACTGGCTTTTGCTATGCAGATTTGCAAACACACATCAGTTGAAACTTGTAGACCAACAGCTTAAATGGACAATACAAAGTCTGACAATTAAGTTAGTGAACTCATCCTAGAAAAAGTGCTACATACCTCATTGCTGAATATCACTACGGTCACTTCCGAAGTACTCCCCTTGGGAAGCTATGAACCAACATCAGCGCCTGGTCCACCCTTCAAAGCAATTTTGGAACTCGTTTTCTGGAATGGCTATCAGAGCTGTCGTCATATTACCTTTGGTGGCCTGAATGTCATCAAAATGTCTTTCTATCAATATTTCCTTTATCTTTGGGTAAAGAAAGAAGTCATTGGGGGCCAGATCAGGTGAGTATGGAGGGTGTTCCAATACAGTTATTTGTTTACCAGCTAAAAACTTCCTCAGAGACAGTGCTATGGGAGCTGGTACATTGTTGTGATGCAAGAGCCATGAATTGTTGGCAAAAAGTTCAGGTCATTTTGTCTAACTTTTTCATGCAGCCTTTTCAGCACTTCCAAATAGTACACTTGTTTAACTATCTGTCCAGTTGGTACAAATTCATAATGAATAATCCCTCTGATATCAAAAAGGTTAACAACATCGTTTTGACTCTTGATTTGGACTGACGGAATATTTTTGGTCATGGAGAATTGGCTGACTTCCATTGTGCACTTTGATGCTTTGTTTCAGGGTCATATTGGTACACCCATGTTTCATCACCAGTGATAACATGGCCCAAAACCTCTTCTTGCCTCTCCAAATGTCTTGATAAACTTTGACTCTCCTTTGCCTTTGTTCATCAGAGAGCTCCTTCGGGAACATTTTTGCACACACCTTTCTCATGACAAGATTTTCAGTTAAGATTTTCCTAACTGATTCTCTATCAATGTTTACTTGGTCTGCTGTGCTTCTCACAGTCAGCTAATGTTTTCGACAAACAATTCGACAAATTTTTGCAATGTTTTTGTCAGGTCTGTTCATTACTGGCCACCCTGACCTCTCTTCACCAGTGATGCTTTCTCTTTCCTCAGAAAAACGTTTAATCCATTTGTACACTGCTGTTTTCTCATGGCATTATCCCTGATTTCATGTCCACTCTTGCCAAGTTTAACAAAAAATTTAACATTTGTTTGTTGCTCTAATTCAAGCTCAGACATTCTTGCGATGGCACACAAAAACACTCAACAATAATGAATGCCACTCAGCAAGACACCACCACACATCGACACGAACAGAGCTGTGAGACACTGATATACCCAGGTCATGAAACTCTACCGAGCTGTTTGTACAGTGCTGACAATATAAGCGCAGGGTGGCAAGTTCACGCACTTAATTGTCAGACCTTGTAAGTCCACAAGCTGTATGCTAACTGGACATATTGATAATGTCTGACAGGACTCTCTTGTCAAAGCTTTTGAACATTGAGTATAAACAAAGGTATGCCCTCTACCGTTTGAAACATCAGAGCTATTCGGTTTTTCCATTGAGTTTCAGACTGAGCCTCATTGATACAAGTGCTTATGGCAGACAATAAATTTGTCAAGTCTGCACTTGTTTTTCTTTTTCCTTTTCCAGCTAGCTAATGCCAAGCTGATAATAGATAGCCATTTCAGAATAAGAGGTCAGAAAACATATGGAGGTCTAGGTGAGCAAATAAAGGATGTGCAGTAATTGCATTCTACCTGCCTTACATCATTTGGAAATGAGGTCTTATTGTGTTAAAATGAACTGCTGGCCAGTGCTGGGGAAACAATGTAGCCTGAGAACTTATTATTGGTTTAGTGATTGTATTTTATTACCATGACTTCTATGGCTACTGCTATTATTGGGCTGGGCACTTATCTCCTTTGTGATGTTCAGAGAACCTAGCCGAGATGAATATAATCGTTACCATTTATAACAGTGGGTCAGATTCTCATGTTCTTTATCTCTGGTATAACAAAGAGATAGTAAATCAATGAGATGATAGAATTTAATAACGCACAAAGAATTTTATTGTTAGTGATGCTTTTTCAAATGATGACTTAGGAAATTTAAAAACAAGATGGGAGAAACTATTTTTCTTTTTCTTTTTTTTCCTATTGAGAATCACTAACCCTCTTGGAGAAAAAATATCCCAATATTCAGTGCATGAAAAGGGAAATAATTTGTTTGCTTTTATGTTTTTATGAGAAATAAATATAAAACATTCAAAGATCTTCTCTACAAATTAAAACACAGGATATTAAAGTTTCATTGAATAGCTACATTAAATTAAGAAAAACATGTCCTTTGATATGATGATAACAAAACACTCTAGGCTTGGGTAACAAAGGATAAGTAACAGAGGGAAAGAGATGAGAAGTGAGGGAGATAGTAAGAGGCAGGCAGACAGACTGAAGGGGAGCAAGTGGAGAGGAGAGAAGGCAGGGGAAAGAAGAGAAATGAAAGGAAGAGAAACAGTGTAGAGATATCAAATATTTAAAAATGGAGCAGAGAGACAAAAAAAACATATAAGGAAATAATTGATAAGGAGAACATAAGAAGGAAACATGATGTGGAGACAGGAAGAGGAGAAGGAAGCAATGGGAGATGAAGAGGGAAAAATGAAGAGGGTACATTCACTGGGTTCTGAGATGACCATGCATTTTGGCTTGGGTCCCTGGTCTGTGTTCTTGGACATCAGAATGGATAACAACCAGACGTTCTGGCAGCCCAGCTTCTGAGCCTTTCCTCCGCCTATGGCTGGTGCCACTTGACCCCCAGCTGCTTTATCCTAACAGCCTTGGCTTTTATGATCCATGCTGACCCTCAGTAGACTCAGTGGCAGGCATCCTGGCCCTCTGCCCAGCCTTTGCCTTTTGTGTTCTATTTCTTGTAAATAGGTCTCTTGTCTTTTTTTTTTTTTTTTTGTCCTATGCCAGGGTACCTGTCGTCAGTTATCTCCATAGTGCTATTTTTCTTTTTTCTGTATATGTAAGGGGTTGCCTTTCTCTTAGAAGCACCTCTTCTGGGCTCTGGAGTCCACAAGACCCAGAGTCTCATGTTGTGAACCATCCTGCCAGCCTGGATGGCTGGATTCCACCCACTCCTGATGGTCTGCCCGCGTGGCAGTACAATCTGCTGAAGGTTTCCTCACAGATTTTGAGTATTTTGGCTAACTTCACTGGTTGGAGTGTCTTTTGGTTACCAGATAACTGGATCTTGTCAATGTCAACCTGCACTTTGAAGTGCTATATATTTTTGTCTTGAGATGTTTTTTCTTTTTTAATTTTTTTTACCAAATGTCAAGGGGAAGAAAACCTGCTTTAAGAAGACTTCCCATGGGATTCTGGAAGTGATGATTGTGACAAAACAACTTAAGTTTTAGAAATGTAATTAGAAAACTTGAAGTTGCAATCTATTTCCTACTTATGGCAGAAAGTCTCTTTGATATTTCAATGATGCCAATATACATTATCTTTGTTCTTTGGGAAATTAGGGCCTCCTCATTCCATAATGCATGGACATTTTATTTGGAAGTAATGTCACATGCTACTTGGTAAAGATTGGATGGAATGAAATAGCTGGTGACCTGAAGTTGTCCCACTTCCAACCTATAAGTACAACTGAAGTGTTGGGCACAATTAAGTTTCCTTCCCAATTAAAAATAAGACTTTTTTTTTTCTTTTCTATTTTACTGATAACTATTGACTGTAACATTTTCCTTTGATCCTAGTTTATGGGGGGTAGTGGGAAGAGAAGATTCATATTTTCATTGTGATTCACCTTTGCACCAAAAAGATGTTGTGTAAAGCACTATCCAGTGTGTTCCTGAAACTTTTGTTACCTTACTCATCCTATCACTCATAAGTATGCTCTAATTCACTTGGTAGGAAGAGAACCGAGTCAGCATTACCCCTGCTCTGCTAGGGAAAACAAAAATGCAAACCAGCAATGTCTTAAAAATACTTGACAAAACAAATTCATTGCCTGAATCTACACAATTGTACTAGATGGGCTGGGGGGAAAAGACACAGGCTAAAGCACCCTTTCACAATTCAAGTTGCTGTGTGAATGGCACGGGCAGGTCTGCCTGATGTTACATCGATAGCCATTTATAGCATCTGGGCCACGAACTGGCCTTATCTGTCATGTATGTAGAGTCCTGCTGGCATGAGTGGTGTGGTGTGCATATGTGTGCATGTGGGGACAGGTGTGTTGGGGTGGTGACGGGAGAAAGAAGAGGCAGGTGAGCCTGGAGGACAGGTAGCCTAAAGCACATTGTCTGAAAGGCATGGAAAGCTCAAGTGGTCATTGTATGACATCTGGGAGAGGCAATCAATAAGGAGATGATGGTAACAAGTAACTCAGGTGGCAGATGATGGTCAATATTGCGTGCACATGGGCATAGCAGCTCTGGGAGACAAGGACATTGCTTCCTAGATTCTACTTAAGGATTGAGAAGGTACAAGGGGTAGGTTGTGTTATGGGATAATTTTCCCAGACTAAATTAATACCCATGGGTGCTACTATGGGTTAAATTGCGTCTCCCCAAAAACATGTTGACTCCTCAGTCTCCAGTAGCAGTCAAATGGAACCTGATTTGGAAATAAAGTCTGTGATGGGTCAAATTGTGTCCCCCCCCTAAAATTCATGTATTTTAGTCCTAATCTCTGGTACCCCAGAATGTAAATAAAGTTATGGAAGATATTAGTTAGTCAAGATGAGGTTATTAAGGTGGGACCTAATCCAATATGACTTGTATCCTTATAAATGAGGGGCATTTGAGCAGAGAAGCAGACACACAGAGAGAAAATGCCATGAAAGATGAAGGCAGAGATCAGGGTGATACCTCTACAAGCCGAGGAATACAAGAGTGCCAGCAAATCACCATCACGAAAAGCTAGGACAGAGGCATGGAGCAGATCCTCCCCTCAGAGCCCACTGCAGGAAGCAGCCCTGCTGACACCTCGATTTCCTACTTCTAGCCTCCAGAACTGTTAGATAATCAAAGTCTGTTGTTCTAAGCCACCCTACTTGTGGTTCTTCGTTATCATAGCCCAAGCAAGTGAATGTCGGTACTATCATGGATTGGACATTTGGTTAACAGGAAAATGTTAGCACTAGATGAAACTTTAGAAATTGTCTAGTCAAAATCTCTGATGTTACTGATGCATAAACAGCCCAGGAAGATCAAGGGAATGAATTACGTGAGGTCACATCGCTAATAAACGGCAAGGCTGGGACTAAAACTGTCGTTTGCCTCTTGGTTGGTGCTTTTTCTGTACTTCTGTAGCTGTGCAAAATTAGCATGTAACATGCATATAGGAACACCAATTTGAAACACGCAGAAGAAGATAAGTAGGTAACTCAGAAAATGAGTTAGGACAATTTTAGATACTCCTCAACTAAAGTTAATCTAACTGAAGTTATGTTTTAGATTAACTTGGCTACTTTAAAAAAAGTCTACATGGCTACCTGAACGCAGTAAGATTTGTTTCCTAAGGTGCTTCTTGGGGTGGGTGGCCCTTTTATCATCGTTTCCCAAAGCGCTAGTCTGTTAATATTTGTGGGGTGCCAGTGGAATACCTAGCCCTCCTTATAAGTTTCTGCTCCCTTCATGGTAGAGTTAGCCCTGCATGCACGTGGCTGCTTTCCCAATCCTCGGTCACAGGACGATCGATGCCCACGGCACTTGTTCATTCAGAAGACCCATCAGGAAGGGAGAGAACCCCAGGGCTTCACCGAGGTTTCTGTTACCTGACTTAATTTAAGATATTTCTCCACTCCCCCCATGCCCTCCACCCAGTCCAAAGATGTTTGCAAATTTCCTCAAGGAGCACGTTAGTGGCTCAGATCTGCCATTTTCAGAGCCATAGCTCAAGCCCAACCACAAAAAAATAGGGTTGTATTCTATATTCTGTCTCAAAAAGCAAGAACTGCAAACTAAAATGCCTTCAAGGTCATGAAAGTAACTTAAAAAAATAGTCATTGGAAGTTTTCATGTTAGATATGTTGGCATACACAGTCTTCACTTTCTCTAGGAAATAAGCTCTATCCCATTTTTTAAATCATGTTTTATTTTTAAACCCTTTTCAAGTTTAACTTACATTCGGAAAAGTCATAATATTCAACTTGATGACTTTTCACAAAGTAAAAGCAGCCATGAAACAAGCATAATGTTGAGAAGCATGCTAGAGACCCCCCTGGGGAACCCTCCTAGTAACTGCCTTTCTCAGAGTAACCACTCTTCTGAATTTTAACACTGTAGATCAATTTGTTTTGCCTGTTTTTTTGCAACTTATGCAAGTAGAATCATACAATAGTATTTTGTGTCTGGTTTTTTCAACATTATATTGTGTATTTGTGATATCTTCCTTCTCATTACTGAATGGTATGCTATTGTGTGAATATAGCACAATTATTTATGTATTCTCAATCAACATTTGAATACTTTTCATTTTTTCTGCCATTAAGATGGTGCTGCTATAAACAGTCTACTCCTGCCCCATATCTTGCCTTATGCATCTCTTCCATTTGTCCAGTCCTGAGCTGTATACTTTATAATAAACCAGTAAACCTAAGTACGAGTATACTGTTTGCCTGAGTTCTGTGAGCTGTTCTAGCAAATCATGGAACCTGAGAAGGGAACCCCTGTGTTATAGCAAGTTGGTCAGAAGCATGGGCAGCCCTGGATTTGTGACTAGTGTCTGAAGTGGAAGCGGTGCTATGGGACTGAGCCCTTACTTAACCTGTGGAGTCTGCACTGACTCTGGGTGGATTGCATCAGGATAGAATGGAATGGAATTGTTGGAGACCCAGTTGGTACCTGGACAATCAGAGAATTGGTTGTTGGTGTCAGGAAAAAAACACCCATGAGCATAAAATTATCATAATTTCCTCTTATTGTCCTTTAAATATTTGTAAAATCTGAGATGATGCCATCGTTGTACATTTGTTATTGACAGACTGTGTTCTCTCAGTTTTGTTGGTTTTCTCTATTGAATTAGTTGTATTTTATTCTATTAATTTCTAGTCCTAATTTTTTGTTTCCTTTCTGCTTCCTTACTTTTTTGGGGGAAGTTAATTTGTTAAGCTTTTATCTAAATTCTTAAATTCAATTCTTAAATCATTGACTTGCAATCTTTCTTTTCTAACATATTAATCACAGGGTATACATTTCTTTATAAGAATGATTTTAACTGCACTCCACAAATTTTATTTTGTCTTGTATGTAAGTATAATTATTAAGTTCAAATTTTTTTCCACTGTGATTTCTTCTTGATCCAAGGCTTAGTTTAGAATTATATTGTTTGATTTCCAAACACATGGGGCATATCTCAGTCAGAGAATATCCTCTGTATGAATTTCAATCCTTGGCAAATTTGTAGAGAATTGCCTTATAGCCCAGCATATTGGCAATTGTAGTAAATGTTGCATGTACATGTGCAAATCATGTATATTCTGCAATTTCTGTGTGTAGTAGTTCATATACGTGAAACGTGTCAAGTGTTTTAGTCATGTTGTTTTCTATAGTCATCATTTTACTATATTGTCTTCTTTTAGAGCAGTAAAGTATTTCTGTTTTTAATTTTGATTTTAGTCACCTTGTCCATTACACATTCTTTTATTACTATTTAATGCTTACCCTTGACATATTGTAGTCTAATAAAAATATTTTTATCAATCCTCTGATTATGTTGGAAACAGAATACTTTGACTCCATTCATTCCTATTCTGCCTTTCACATTATTGTTATCATATATTTTTGGTACATTTTAAATTCTGCAGCACATCACTATTATTATTTTTTTATAGTCAAACTTTATGTTTATCCATATATTTACCACTTCCTGCCACCCTGTATTTCCCCTTGCATCATGTTTTTATTTAAGATTGTTTTCCTGTTGTTTGAGAAATTTCCTTTAGCAATTATTTTCAGAAAGTCTACCGGTGATGAATATTCTCAGTTTTTGTTTGTCTGAAAACATCTCAACTTTACCTTCATTTCTGAAATGAATTACCTTCATTTCATGGACTACATAATTTTAGTTTGGCACTTTCTTTTTGGCCCTGTAAATGTATCCTTTTATTGTCTTTTGGCTGATTTATTTTCTGTTAAAAATTCAGCCCAGTCTTATTTTTTCTTGAAGATAATGTGACTGCTTTCTCTGGCTATCTTTAAGACTTCCGTTTTTGGCATTTAACAGTTTTACTATGGTGTGCATAAGTGTGAATTTATTATTGTTTTGCCTTTTTGGTGTTTATAGCATGTCTTGAATATCCAGGTCGACTTCCATCAATTTTTCCTGATTCTACACCACATTTCTTCAATATTTCTTTTGCCTCATTCACTGTATTATCATTTTGGGATGCTGATTACATATATCATAGAACATTTTAATCATTCTTATATATTTCTTATACTGTTTTCTGAATTTCCCATAGTTTTTCATGCTTTAATCTGCATGTTTTGTTGCTGTTCAATAAAATAATCTTTTCAACTGAACCCAATTTGCTGATGAATTCACCTATTGAATGATTGATTTTAACTATTGTTTAGTTACAGAATTTCTATTTGATTTTTAAAATATAGTCCACTTTTCTCCCAAAATTCTGTTACCATTATTTTTGGGACCTATTAATCACAGATATTTTAAAGTCTGTGTCGGATAACTCTGTCTGACTCTTCTTAAGGTCTATTCTTGTATTCTTTTTGTTTAGTCTTGATAATGTTTCTTGGAATACCTGGTATTTTTAATTGAATGTTAGATATTTTATATGATCATAAGAATATCTGCGTAGAGGGAATTAGTTTTAGGTTATGACAGGTAGTGAGAGTAGGAGCAGATCACTTTTATCTAATCAGAGATAGTACTGATTCCAGCCTGGACTGCAGTATTTTAAAAGCCTTAACTATTTTCTACTTTATTCTCAGGATGTTATCCTTCAGGGATTGCATTCAAGAGCCAGGTATGCACGGGGACTTCCTCTCCTTGATGGGCTCCGAAATTCAGTTTTTTGTCTCCAAAACACAAAGAGATTGCTGGTAGCTCTGCCTAGCTTCTCAGCTTTTAGCTGACATGTTGTTCTGGGTTTCTTAGCCTCTAGTTTTGCTCTGCTCATGAATCAGCAAATACCTCAAAGGGAAAAGCAGAACACAGTTTTGGTTTTAGTTTTCTGATCTTCCCTTCTCTCTGGAATATTTGACCCTCAAGTTCTGGCTTCTTGATCTGACGTTTTCAATTGGACTTTAAAAATTTTATACGCTCTTTCTAACTATACTTGGAAGTGATATGGGAGCTCCCCCACTATAGAAATTTTAAGTCTCTTTTTCCCTAGTTTCTTAGCTCCTTAGTCCCAGGCTTTGATTACCCTTCTAATCAGTTTCTGAATCCTAGATTAAAGATTGCTTCTAGCCTGAATCATGGAATGTCTCTCAGGTATCTACTTAAAAGCCTGTGACTTCCCAGCATCCCCCAAGCCATTCTAGACTCCCCAGGCCAGTATAGCTGTTGATTGTAATCATTGAAGCCTAAAGTTCTTTCCAAGTCATTCTGGGCCTAGTTCCTGGACAACTGATACCACCTAAACGACTGGTTGAATGGCCACAGGCTCTAACATAATTTATTAATTAAAATCTATTTTTCCTCATTCAGGGGCGTTGGGTATACAGAGGACACCCCAGCAAGATTGCCAGTCCCAACCAAAGACCCCTTCCTCTCATCTGAGATCAGATAGGGTGAGAGTTCCGTGAATCCCCCAATAGGTAAGGACAGCTCTATGCCTCTGCCCAGCAGGAAGCAGATACAGAAGAACAGACCTCCTGTCCCTCAACTTCCCATAGAGATTTTGTGGGGATCATGTCTCTTGAGGGGAAAACAAGGCAGGCAGTTAGAGATAGACATTGGGTCTCTACATTACTGCCCAAAAGACCTCCCCTCTCTGTCCAAAACTTCCCCATTTCGTTGTAAACAAATGGGTACAAGATACCCAACTAGCTCAAACCGGCCACTCACACCTGCACAGTCTAAAAAGATGAGGTGATAGCCTCCTGTCAGCTACAGGTGTCAATCAAGTGGTCCCACACCCAGAAAGGAACAGCCCATTCTAGAGACAAAAAGGGATAAAAACTCCAAGACCTCGCCAGTCAGTCCCTTTTTGAGCCTGGGCCCTTAGCCCTTTGGGCCTTTTTGCCTTTTGAGCTTCTTCTTTGCCTCGGCCCGCTTCAAACTCTTTGAAGTGTACTTTTGCTCCTAATAATGCCACCTTGGGCCCTTGAGCCATTCTCTACTGCTCGGATCTGCTTCTATTTCTTTGAAGTGTACTATCTCTTCTAATAAACTGCTTTTTCACTACTTTATTTTGGCATCTTGTTCAATTCTTTGCTTGAGACGCCAAGAACCTGGACGCTATGCCGAGAAGATCCCACCCTCCTGTAATAGAAGGAGTGTTGGCCTGGGGCAAGCTGGTGTTTGCATAGCTAGAAGTTATAATATATTCTAAAGTCTTTTTATGATGTTAACCACATTGATGGTATCTGTTAGCTTTCTGTACTTTTCTGCCTTCAACTTGTTTGCTGATAAAATGATGTAGCAAATGAATTTTATGTGTGGCACTGTATATGTAACTTTCATAATATAATGGGGTGCCAAAAGAACGTATACAAGTGGACACTTTGGTCAACATTGCTCAAGCAGTAGTTGGCCGTAACCAGAAGTGTCTCGACATTGATGGTAATCACTTTGATCACTTCTTGTAATTGCAGAAGTCAAACGTGACTTGTATTCATTTTTTGTTATCGGTATATATTGAGTACTACAATTTTAATACAGTTTTTCCTTTCTTAATATATGTATGCTTTTTTTGGCACCCGCTACTTAAAATCTAGCTAAAGCTTTCATGCATTAGTAGATATATTATTACATGAAATTTTTACAAACTTTTGTTTGTCAAAAATTATTTACTGTTAAGAATGTCTTATCTTGTACATATTTTCGTAAGAGGATCACAAAACCCAGAATCCTCCATTTATTTTATTTTTGAAAGAATCTAGCAAGTACTATAAACTGACATATATATATAATTCCTGTACACTTATTTAACTGTTTGGTGGCAAACTTCTGTCAATTTGTAATTAGTTCTAATGAATGTTTCTTCAACCAATTTGCTGTGAGTCTTCTAATATCTGCTGACATAGTCATGTATTTTTATTTGATATAATATTGCCTTCTGTGTATTATTTTAGCTATTATTACTCTTTCAGGAAGAATAGCTACCTCCCCTGTGGTCTGTGCCTTTTTAAATTTTAATGTTTAGTGGAAAACTCCAAAGAAGCATCTAAACCAGGGGGATCCAAACTGTGGCCCGCGGGCCAACTGCGGCCCATGATCCATTGTTAATTGGCCCGCAGCAAATTCCAAAAATATATTTAGTTTACTTAAATAAACCAAGTGAGGCAATACGTACTTCACTTCGAATGAGTGGCCCGGCTGTTTGTGTATTTTACCGCATATGGCCCTTGGTGAAAAACGTTGAAAAAAGTTTGGACACCCCTGATCTAAACATTTTCCATTATGTTTAATGAAATTTTATCAAGTAGATTGACTGAAACATTTAAGTTTCTTTTTTCTTCAATATGTTATGAATGTGTCATTTAAAATGTTTGCATCTTGCTAATAATATAATAATTAGCTATTATTTTAATATATATTATGCACTTAGGGAGAGTTTCAACATTAATGACCCTGGGCATATTTCAAATAATCTGTATAATCATTTCAATTATTGTGATGACTTATTGTGACCTCTGATTAGATTATTTAATTTTTATACCATACTGTGGTTATAAAACAATACAGGAGCAGATTAATCCTAAACTGATTCGGAACTTTAATCACGCCTGCAGAATTTCCAGACTATTGCCATATTCTGTTGGTGAGAAAGCAAATCCACAGCTTCTTTTGGTTAGGAGGTGGCACTCAAAGGGAGGAGATTATCCAAGGGTGTGTATAATCTTGAGTGATTGGAGATCATTCTAGGGTGTGTCTTCCACAAAAAATAGAGAAGTTCATTAACCTGCACACACTTAGTTAGTGGGGGAGACAGGATTTGAATCCAAGGTGTTTGTCTCTGGAGCCTAAGTGCTGTGCTGCTTACTTTCTCAAGGTCATCTATTCTCAGTCACTGCAGCTGGAGAAAAGGATTGATATACATTGGTCACAGACATTGTAAAGCATCACTTTGCATATTTGTATTCTCTAGTCACTTGGTTGTTAAAATAGTTTCTCTTTATGTAATAAACTACTACTTTCTGTGACAAGTGACATCCTTTTTTTGGGGGGAATTAGAAGTGCTAAATTTACTTCAATCAATAAGACAGCCTTTGGAAACCCCTATTTGTAGTATTGGAACAGCGAGGGCAGTTATACAATGCAAACAGCAACTCTTTCATAAGGCTGTTGATTACATGTGTAAGATTTAAAACTCTCTGATCAATGAGTGATGAGGATGGACCAGCTGTTGACAATGCTACAAGGGCATCTAACTGTAGGTGAAGGAAGGACTGGGAGGGTGTGAGAACCTAGTTAGTCATGCATATGTTTTTAAGCTCTATAAACTGTTGGTTATCTGATTCATTTATCATCACAGCTCTACATGTTGCTTATTTTAAACATGAAATGAAAATCTTTATGTGCAATAATCCCAGGAAGTAACTCAGTCAGACTGATCTCTGCAAAATGCCCACAATCAGCCAATTTTAACACAGCGTTTGTTAAAGTCCAGGGTGCAGGACCCTCCAGTTCCCTAACAATAGCACTCAAAAATGGAACTCTATTGCCTGTTGTGGCCCAGTGTGTACACACACACACACACACACACACACACACACACTCTCATGTGCACATGTGCACACATATGCCCTCAAATTCCTACACAGCCCTTCTTGTTTCCAGAAGATGAGAAGTTATGGCCTTGGGTCCCCAGGAAACAGTGGGGGCAAAAGCAACTGCATCAATAGTCTGTGGTGGGTACAAAACAACTCCAGATTAACCCCCCAGAAACCACCAGAGCACTTCACTCAACACCTCAGAAAGATCAAAGCACTGTCGTTGAGCCACAGGGTCGGCTAGACATAGCATTTTGGAACTGTTATTCTTCTTTCCTGTAATCTTGCATTTCTGAGATATCTTTTTTCCTCATATACTGGCTCAATTGCACAGTTAGCCTTGTCAGGTCCTGCCATGATTAGGCTCCTCATATTTCTCTGTCTTTTTGATTAACATTCTGCTTTCAGTGCCATCTGAAAGTACATTTCACCCCCATGGCTGTGAACTCCTTTTCTTCTGTACTCATTTCCATTTTTAACTGTTCTCTTCTAATTCTATAATGTGATTGGGGAAACAATTGGCAAGAAAGATACGGTATGAAGATAGAGCCCTGGGGTAACCATCTTTACCGCTTTCCATATTCATGTAACACTTAGCACTTCATAAATGTTAAGTAATGAGACTTCTAAATATTTTTATAAGGGGTTCTTACATACAGTTTGCAAGTTAAGAAATTGAAGCAAAGAGGAAAGAAAACACCTCATAGATCTGAACAACTGCTAGGAGCAGAAAGTGGGTCATGGCCTGAGCCCACAGCCTCAGGAAACTCCACTTAACTGAAAAATGCTTGCCACCCTTCACTTTGCTTGAAGGTGAAACGTTGTTCATTTCTCTTCACCATAAAGTTGAGTCATTGAGGCATTATAATCTTTTTATTTTTCAAGAGACATTAGAAAATTGATCCATAGACCCCATGTGATCTCTTGGGAGCAGAGATTGAAGAATAATAAGACTATCCACTTAGGCGTCTCTGTGCCACCAAATAGCCATGTGATTTCAGATCACGGTCATGCTCAGCTGACTCTGACATGCATTTAGAAAGGGCATAGTCTCCTGATGAAATGGTGTGCTCTTGGCTTCCTACCTTAAACATACCTTCTTCCTTCCACCTGCAAATACACACTTGGTCCCTTTCCAAGGCTACGGATGTTGGAGTCATCTTTGCCTCTCCTTTCCCTTTTTTCTCGTATCTATCCAGATGGAGAGTCTTATTATTCCTTTTATTTCTTTTTGATATTTCTCTTGCTTCCTAATTCTACTGTCATAATTTCAATCCAGATCTTTTGTAGCTCGTGTCTGGAGTGATGCTCCAGCTGCCTGTGATATGCGTCTGATTCAGGTTCTCACCACTGAAATAATCCGCACAATGCTGCCGGGAGAGTATTTCTCAAATGACCAAAATTAGAGTCACTGTCTGTAGGGTACCATTGCTGTGCTTGCCTGTTCAGCTTCACTCACTCCTTATTCTCTTAATAACACCCCACATTGCAAGGGGAGGCTGTTCATCACACTGCTGTTGTTTTCTTCCATGTACTACTTACTAAAGAGGTGTCCTCATGACCCAACCTGCTCTAGCCCTTGTCAAGTCATATAAATAGCATGTTTTAAACACATAAATATTTCCTAAAACGAAAAAGAAAATTGTGAGAAGAATGACTTGATTTTGCATTGTTGCAAATCTCTTTAACACTTGGCTGAACAGGCAATCCTGCTTCTGCATTCAACCTGTAAAATACGTTGTTGTGGTTAAATACGTATGTTGTTATATGAAGAGAACATGGCCTCACACAGATATGTAGTTGGAAAAAGGAGGATTATTTTAAGAGCCTTAATAAATACTATGGATATTTTTCTTTGATACTGTACAAAAACTTGGCAAATGACAGTTTCTTCAAGGTTAGTGGCAACGTGGAATCTGAAACCATATCAATGAGCTTTCTCTACTTGTTGGGATGGTTTTTTTCCTGCAGGCCCCGGCTAAGAGCTCCATCCCCTTATCGGAGCTGTCTCCCGCGGGCACTATGGTTAGAGACCTCCCTGTCAAACAATGTTGAGGTATCAGCTGCTAGGGACAGACCTCCCTGGCACCCCGGCCAGATTTCCCCCCCAACCCGGAGGCCTAATCCTATAAAATCGCCCGACCTCACTAAGTGCTCAGTTCTTTGGGAACAATCCCGCTGAGCCTGCCGGCGTAATAAACCTGTGTTCTCCCTGATCTCTGCTTGTCGCTTGAGTCTCTCAGTCCTCGTCATTCTTCCGCAACATACTGAGCTACAATAAAATTCGCTGGGTCTATTATGCCCTTTGAATGATCTTTTATCGGTGCATAACTTTATAGTATTATGCATCGATCCTTTGGAAAATATCAGTTCACTGAGATATGACAATGTTGACACATTTCACATTAGAAGATGCCACAAAACTACATTCATTAACATTACCACTGACCTCATCAGAAAACTATGTATTAAATAGGCGCAAAAGTAATTGTGGGTTAAAAGGTTAAAAATAATTGCAAAAATTGCAATTACTTTTGCTCCAACCTAATATTTGCATACAATGGCACATAGAAGTTTCCTAAATTCAAAATTAGAAAGCTCAAATCTTATCATTTGCAGTAAACACTGTCCAGGAAATATAGGATGAATACCCAAATCTGAATAATTAGTTTACCTATTGATTATTTCTTTCAAGTTTAAATGGTATTCTATGCACGAGTAAATGTGGCTAGTTTAGCTCACAACTCAAACACTGGCCCCAGTGCTTTTCCTCATGGCACAATTGTACGTTGTTGTGCAGCAAAAGTGCTTTATGTATACTTCCTACTTTGTTACACACACGCCCATGTACTCATGTTTAGAAGCCATGTACTCAAGAGTTGAGCTTTAAAAAGAATTATAATTTTTACTGTTTCATCAGTGACATTTTTAAATGAACTTTTAATTCATTTAAGTGAATTTTTAATTTTTTCTAACAGTGATTGTGTGGCAGTGAATAAAATGACTGCTGGTACAATGTGGTGCCAATGGCTAAGGCACCAGCAATATTAGCCGACATTGATTTTGTACTATTTGTGTGAATATCAACACAGTGAAAAAGGGAAATAATGTCTTCATGTTATAAAAGTAGTTTTGACCTTGTGGATCCCTGAAAAAGTCTCAGGGACCCACCCTCTCCCGCCTCCCCCAGCCTCTGTAAACAACACTAAAGAAACCACTGGTATAAAATGTTCTTTCCACTGAAATTGCTAAGCATGGAGCCTGATATTTTGGGCTTGTCCATGGCCACGTTCCCTGGAAACATAGAAGTCACCCATCTGCAGTTAGGAGAGAATGAGGCAGTCTCAGGCAAGTTGAGCTGAGAGAAGAGGAGATAGCGCTGGCAGCAGCTTTTGCAACCCTACATTTAGCTTTGCCTGAAGAAAGATCTGCACGTCCTGGTTAACAGAACCAACATATTCTCTTTTATATTCCTAAGCAAGCTTGAGTTGGATTTCTATTCCTTGCAGGCAAAATGTTTCCATAAGTTGGCTCTGTCTTATCTACTCAGTTTCCTCCATTACTTTAGTATTTACCAGGAGCTCTTCCAAGGTCGCCATCCATGGGGTTACTCCTACCTTCACTTCTTACTCGTGTGATTCCTTTTCAGGATACCGCCCATCCATGCCACCCAAATTGTAGGGCTGCCAGAGTTCTTGAAGACTTCCCTGATTTTCGCCAACCCACTCTGATGGCTCCCTTTTCTGAAGTCTGTCAAGCTCCCAGTAGTATGCTCTTTAGTAATAAATTACTCTCCAATCCTTTTATGTGTTTTGAGCTTGTCTTTCCAACTATAATGTTAGTTTCCTGATAACCAAGATCGTGTTATAGACTCCAAGAAAGTGCTCTATGCCCCTCATTGGGTATACTGTAATTAAATATGTTTTTTAATCTAGGGAATTTGTTATATCTATATCTATAACTATATTTGTTATATATGTATATATGTATATATATATATATATATATATATATGCAGGTAATATATTATCTTAAGAAACTACCTGCAGTCAGCTTTCTGGAATAAACAGGCATATAGTAAATAATCGAAAAGTAAAACTGACAAAATCTCTTTATAGTTTCAAACGCAGACAGGTGTTTATCACAATAAGAAGCTGACAAATTGAGGATCATAATATCTACTGTTTACTAAGAGCCTTCTATGTGATAAACGATAGCCTCGGTACTCTACATAAATTCTCTTTAATCCTCACAATAACCCTGAAAGGTAGATACTGATTAATATCTCACAGGTGAGGGGTTAGATTCAGAGAGGTTAAATCAATTTTGCAACGAGCACAGCTTATTCACAAAGTCACTGGCTTTAAGTCATGTGATTGTGCCATTAACATGTGCTGTAGACGTTCCCAAGAATATTAGCTTCTTTCGGACGCGTCTGTGTCGAGTGCCTACCAGCAGAGGGCGCTGTGCACGCCGCCGCGGGATTCTGAAATGCAAAGGCGCCCCTAGGTTGGCCTAGAGGTGCTCCTGGTTCACGTTGGCAGAGTAGTTCGGCCAGCGAGCCGCCAACAGACTTGAGCACATATAATGCAGAATCCTCATTAAAATACAGAAACGAGCTCCCAAGGAGCAGGAGGGAATGGCAGGTGTCTTGCGGAGGCATCTTTTATTGCAAAATCTGTTGGAAGCAGGTCTCTTTCAATCGCTTTCTACAGAAGACAATTGACTAGAGCGGTAATTTCAGAGAAAGGTTAAAGAAGCGATATTATTTGTGGAAGGAACATGAATTTTGGAATCTGAAGGATTAGAGTTCAAATGTATCCTGCCAGGTCTTAGGTGTGCTATCTGTCTCACAGGAATGTTGGACTGATTCAAGAAACGGAACAAAGCATTTGTACACACACAGTATTAATATTAAGTAGATATTCCCTTCCCTTCCCTGGTGATCTCTTCAAATTACCCTTCTCAACCAGGGATTTAAGAAATGAGTGTCGTGGTCATGGTTGAAAGAAAGATTATGGTATTTTTCTCTGCCTTCAATAAAAAAAAGAAAAAACAAAAAAAAACAAAAACAACAAAAAACAAGGACAACCTGCACAGCGTCCTCGATTAAGCACTCCTTGACAATCTCTAGGGAGAGGATTTCACTGTTCCTGAGGCATCTTCCTATTTAAATTCTTCAACAAGTCTATTTTTCTATCAGGCTAGCTTTGTATGTTCCAGCCCGTGGTCCTACATCTGTTCTCAGATGCCACATTGAAAAACTCTATTCCTCTTACACATGAGAGACATTTAAATATTTAAAGCCATAAATCTGCCCCTGTAAGAAAACGGTTAATTAAATTCTGCTTCAACTATTAATATATAGAATAAACCCACATATAGTTGTCTTTGAAGTACTTATTTTAAAGTAAAAATAAGAAAAAATAGAAGAAATTAGAGGTATAGTTTAGGGAAATTGATCTACAATTTGCACTCGAAATTTACACTTCCTATATGGTTGTTTGGAAGTTATCCATTTTAGAATGGATAAATGATCTTTTCTTTTGAACTAGAAGAACAATCTGTGAACATTTCCTAGGTCTGAAATACTAGGATCCCTCATTGTCTAGAACCTGTGATCCGATTTTAAGAAATATGAAAGAATAAGTTGCTCTTATGAGTGTAGTCTTGCTCTTGAAACTCAGCTTATGACTAAAAGGAAAACTCAGTCATTTCTCCTAGAAGAATTTCAGTAGTGACTCAGTGACAAGGATGTGATGGAAACTGTTGTTTCCAGGCAATGAGAAAAGCTAAAGCTCTATAGGGGATTGTAGAGGAGGGTAAGCGGGATCAAATACATGGTGATGGAAGGAAAACTGACTCTGGGAGGTGAACACACAATGTGATATATAGATGATGTATTACAGAATTGTACACCTGAAATCTATGTAAATTTACTAACCATTGTCACCCTCAATAAACTTCGAAAAAAAAAAGAAAAGATAAAGCCCTCTTTTCAATAGTGACTAGAAAATCCTTGATGATTTTAAAGATGTCATAAATATAGTCCTAAGGAAGCTGTTGGGAAAAGAGCATTGTGTTTTCTTGGCTCATACCCCCTGGAACAAGAATGCTTAGCCTTTGAAAACCCTACAGCTATGAAGATGTGTCTTACATGATGCCGCAGTTCCCGAAGTAAACTGGAACTCACTGACACCTCATCGCAGAGAACAGGTGCTCACAGTAGGACTGCACTACTTCCACACATTTCTGGCTTGCCCAGTTCCCCAATTTTTCGTGTTCCTCTTTATTTTTTCCACTATTCATGATCCTCTATTCATTATTTGCTTGAAAACTGAATGGAATTTTGACATGACATTTTGGGATGAATTTTAAACAAGGGTACAAGTAAAAAATACTTCGAAAATTATGAGTGTTAGCTAACATAGACAGTGTTGAACAGAGTTTTACCCATTGAGGAATTGTACTGATTTCCTTTTATATTTAGAATACATCTGTTCTACGACTCTGTGAAAACCTGGGATGACAGAGACTTCAGGAAGATTATTAAAACTACAGATTTAAAGGAATATAAAACATAGTATTGAGAATGGTTTGACATTTTTAAATTCCTTTTCTGATTCCCAATTTATTTGACAAAAAAAAAAAAAAAAAAAAACATGATAGAAATCCTATACAGTGTTGAGAGGAAAAAAATAACCTTTTACTATCTTTATTTCTCAAGTAAAATATACTTTCTAGTACATAGTTGTTTTCTTGGGGGTAGGGGATATCTATATGTGAAATCAATAGAAACCATAACTATTAGAAAGTTTCATAAGTGTAACCAAGGAAGAGGATTACAATTCACAAATACAAATTATTATCATCTCGAGCACATAAAAGAGCTTTGAGTGATGGTCATGTTTCATAAAACGTCTATGAGTTTTGTGTTCCAGGCACCAGAGGGCATCATAATGCTTGGACAATGGCAAGATGTGAGGTTAATCGGGTCGTTATGTACAAACCTCTAGAGTAAGTCTAGTTCATCCCAATCTACTTTCAGTTTTGTGAAGCACGTCATTGTTGTCACCCATTTTCAAAACTCTGCATTAAGTTTAATATCAACGTCTCTATGGCAAACATTCTAATTAACTTAAGACACAAAACAACTGAATAGAGCCCAACAATTTGGCATTGACATTCCTCATGTAGCTTCTTTCATGACCTTGTGAGTGATAGGGATTTGAAATTTCCCGATGGTGTTCAATTTCTCTTCAAGTGTGTGGAAATGGTCTCAGAAGGAATGATGACTTCCCTGGCCACTGAGATTGGTGAAGTAGGACGGTAATGAATGAGAGTTAAAAGGTCGAAATGAAGGCTTTTTAGGATCAATTTAAGGGAAGATGGGTGTGTGAAATCCTACAAACTGATCCAAGTAGTTACAACAGATAAATGATGGAGGACTTCTAAAAAATGTTTAACTATAAACCTGATACTAACTAGTCCCCTCTCTCTTAACCAGTCCTTACCCTACCTCACAGAAACACTGATTTTACGCAACATAATCATATTCTAGTAAGTTTTTTTTTGATATGAAAGTTAAATGGGTGATTTTTAGATGAGATTTCGATTGAACTTAAACATGAATTCACTATTTTTTAATGAATGTGGCTTGTCCTCAAAAAGCAGGTTTTGTGGTCCAATTACTTCATGACACTGGACTACACAAAAGTGCCATGTGCCCTTGTCACCTGCCAGTGATGTCTTGATGCTTTCATAGTTTCACAGGCACTGATGCTCTCCCAGGGCGATGGGGACGCAGCCTCTCCCAAACACTTTCTCTCACTGTCCCGTTTTCAGAGCTTACTGAGGAGCACAGTCTAGAAAATGTTGGTTCCTGATGAGTCTTTCAAAAAATAAATAAGTTACAACATTTCCTAAGCAGGAAAAACCATAAAATGAAACAACTGTATTTCACCAATAATGTACTCCTTCTCTTTTCATCAGTCTATTTGCTTGTCCTTCAATTCTGAACAATGTTTTCACCAGTGGGTAAAAACAGCCCCTCTACCCTGCCTCATTTGGAAAGTCATTCAGAGGAGAAAAAAAGAGGAAGAAATTGATGTTTTCTTTCCTTGAACTGGAACTAATTAAAAATGTATCAGGAATATTGAAACGTTAAAAATCAGAACATTGGACTGGAAATTCCTGGTTGGATTTCTAGGAAGAGTGGGCTAAAGGCCCAAATTTTAGTTCACTAACAGAAATAATACATGGTAGTAATTTCTGGGCTCAGTTGATATAAGACATTGCCTGGTGGTAGCTTGTGAATACGGATGAACACAGTAAATCGTGTTCCGTCTCAGGACTGCTGAAGCCAAAACTAATAAATTTCCCTAAGCTCTGCTGAGCCAGCAGCATATTACAAACACTCCACAGAACATTTTCTAACTTACCAATAAAATCCATTATATCATACCAAAAAGTATTTCAGATGCCTGAACCTTAAATGAATGATTGTATCAAGTTAAGGGATTTTGTTTTTCAGAAGAGCGTTTGCATCAAGAACATACAACAGAGAGTGTGGACTCACGGGCAGGCAATGAGTTGACATCCTGGGAAGCTCTTCCACTCTTAACGGTGTGACCTTGGGCAGAGCTCTAGATGGCTGTTGAGTCTGTATCCTTGTTTGTAAAATGGGAAAGTAACTCCTGCCTTAACTGTCCATTAGTATGTCCTGACAATCAAATCAGAAAATGTATAATATAATAATAAATTGTAAAGTTCTATATGCATGTTAGTTACTAATAGGGTATAAGCTTCTCTCTCTTCCTTACTCTATGTGTGTGTATCTGTATGTGTAGCTCTATGCAGCTCTATTATCTGTCTCTGTGTTTCCATGTATCAATATACCTGTCTATGTATATTCTCCCTCCCTCCTTCCTTCCTTCTTTCTTTTTCTCCTTTTATTCCCCGCCCCCGCTCTCTCTTTCTCCTTTTCTTTCTTTCTTTCTCCTGTTCTGTCTTTCTTTCTCCTGTTCTGTCTTTCTTTCTCCTGTTCTTTCTTTCTTTCTCCTGTTCTCTCTTTCTTTCTCTTTCTTTTTTTCTTTCTTTCTTTCTTTCTTTCTTTCTTTCTTTCTTTCTTTCTTTCTTTCTTTCTTTCTTTCTTTCTTTCTTTCTTTCTTTCTTTCTCCTTCTCTCTCTCTCTCTCTCTCTCTCTCTCTTTCTCTCTCTCTCTTTCTCTCTTTCTTTCTTTCTTTCTCCTTTTCTCTCTCTCTCTCTCTCTCTCTCTCTCTCTCTCTTTCTCTCTCTCTCTCTTTCTCTCTCTCTCTTTCTCTCTTTCTCTCTTTCTTTCTTTCTTTCTTTCTTTCTTTCTTTCCTGTTCCTCCCTCCCTCCCTTCCCCCTGTTTCCCTCCTTTCCTTCCTTGCTTCCCACCCCCACTCCCCAAGTTGTCCTCTGCCACTATACTTTTATATACAAACAAGTGTATTGGTAACTCTTTTCCTGCTTTGAAGGATGACTAGGTTTTTTCATTCTTCTTTTCAGTAGTATACAGCTTCCCAAGATTTTGTTTAAAAATTATGGTGAAAAAAGAGAAATTTATGTGCATCAATTTTTCCAAAGTCCCATTGGATAATCAAGCCTACATCTCTTTTCTTCTTCATAAATTATGCCAGAGAGGAAAGAAGCATAATCGGATTATTTAGGGCTTATATTTTAAAATGTCGCCAAAATTTTCAATAGATCATGTGCCGTTGTGACCGAGGAAAAGGTGACACTGAATGAAGTAGTTTAGGATCCAGAGCAGGATGGTCGTGTGTCTTTTTCCCTGGCTGGTACCGCTGCTGATGACTGAATATACCACTAATGTGCACAGTACTGGGGCAGGGCTGTGGGGTGGGGGCAGCGTTTGGTTTGAGACAATCTAGAAGAACAATGCTGGCTTCTGCTGCTCTAAACGAACAAACGTTCTTTTAAAGTCACTCGTATAACTGTGAGGCCAGGAGGTGCTGAGTGAATTTGGACAAACATGTCATACTGATTGCTTGACTTCAGCACAACTGGCCCAAAACCACTGCGTTTATCAGCCAGGAGCTCTATGAAGGTCGTTGTGAAGGTCCCCTGCACGCAGTGGGGGTGGGGAGTAAGCCCATCCTGCAAAGGAGGAGGGCGGCCTCCGGAGACTGGGAGGCCCTCTGTGGTTACCAATCTTCCAGGCTGGCTGGGTGATGGCAGGCCCACCTGACTCTCGTCCTTCTACAGGGATTTCCTGAACATCTATTATTGCGCCCCACACTATTGTAGGTGTCAGGGATACAATGGTGAAGTGGACAATGCCGTCCCCTCTTCATGGATCTTATATTCTAGTAGAGATGAGCGTAAAACAATAAGTCATATTAACAAAATTACTCTACACAGTATTATAAACGCTAAGAAAGAAACTAATAGGGGGCTGAGAGAACAAATGGGAAGGGGTGGTTCCTTGGATGGAGTGGTCAGGGTGGGGCTCTGGGGAGGTGAGACTGAAGGTTGAAGGAGCAGAGAGAGCCACACATCAAAACTGCTAACTAGTTTTCAGGTGGTGACACTCACAGGGCACTTCAGGGACAGCAGTAAGGATGCAGAATACAGACCCAAGGGGGATTTTCCAGGAAGGCAGTCAGGAAGGTCACGGCCCGCTGTCGGAGATTTAGAACAGAGATGAGACCAGAGACGGTGTCTAGTGTTTTGGAAGCCTTTGATCTCTATGTCCCCATGGAAGCATGTCTTAGTATAATGAGAATTTGACAGTAAAGAAAAGATGGATTACTTAGCTGACGGTAAAGGCTAGCCTACGAAAACTGAACTCGACGAATTTTAGAGAGAGGGAATGAGATCCTCTGGCCACAGCTGGCTTAGCAAAACTCTGTTCTCATAAACATGGTTCACAGAACAGTCATGAATGGTGGTTTTAGAGAGCCATGTCAAGCCCTTCTGCTGGGTGTACGAGGGCTAAGGAGTGTCTGGTCCAGTGGGAGTAGCAAGCGCTTGCAAAGGCAGATAGCAACTTCCCGTCTCCTTTTTGAATCAACAGAGCTGGGAGGAGAGTTATGCAAGGGGGCCCTTGATGAACCTGTTAAAGAAAGGAAGAGAGAAACAGAACCTGTCAACATTTGGCAATATCTTAGGATCCCAGCTTATCCTTGATTTAACTTATTTCTTAATCAGAAGCTTTTCCCCATTTTCTGTTCTTTTCTCTCCTTTTCCCTCTCATCAATGTACCTCTATCCCTCAGCTCCACTCCCCAAGTGAATGGTTTCTGGCTTAGTAGATCTTTTATAATATATAAGCTACTGTACAACATTCAGAATAAATATTAAGAGCCTGAAAAATATTCATAGCTCTCTTGGCACTCTTTTTCTAGGAGTTATCCTAAGGAAATAATCAGTGATTTATGTTCAGTGATGCTAATTATAATGTTATAATTAATGAATTAGATATATTCATGCAATTAAATAATATATTTAATTAAATACTATTCATTAAAATAGTATTTTCTAGAAATAGTTAATATAGGGAAATGCTTATGATGGCTATCATGAAAGTCAGAATAAAGTTCCAAATAGTGAAACATATATATATTACACTCTAACATATATGGGTACATATATATATATATGTAACATATACACTGTAACATACCGGCATACCGTGGAGATATTGTGGGCTTGGTTCCAGACCTCCACAATAAAGTGAATATCGTAATAAAGCAAACCACACTAGTTTTTTGGTTTCCCAGTGCATATCAAAGTTATGTTTATACTATACTGTAGTCTACGAAGAGTGCAGTAGCATTATGTCTAAAACAAATGTAAATACCTTACTTAAAAAGTATTTTATTGTTAAAAAAATGCTAACCATCATCTGAGCCTGTTGGAAAAATGGTGCCGACAGACTTGCTTGATGCAGGGTTGCCACAAACCTACAATTTATTAAAAAAAAAATACAGTATCTGTGAAGCACAATAAAGTCAAGTGCAATAAAATGAGGTGTGCATATATATATATATCACAGGATTTGAATAAATGAGAAACCATAGAACATTGTAGTCAGAGGCTTTAGGTTTGGAATCAGAAAGATTTAGGCTTGTCACTTTTTAATTGAGGTCCTGGGAATTCACTGGGCTTCAGGATGTCGTTGTAAAAATGAGGATCACAGTATCTGTTTTAGAGAGTTATTTTGTGGATTTATATGAGAAATCATTTGTCAGCTGTATGCCTACTATAGTCCTATCACATAGTAGGAATTCAATACATGGTATTTATATATAAATACGTAAAAACCCAAAATATTACCACCAAAATATGTATACCAAAATATGAACATGAGTTATCACTACATAGTGGTGTTACAGGGTTTTCAATTTGTTCTCCATGTTTTTTCATTTTCAAAATGACCTGTAGTGAATACGTGTTACTTTTACAATAGAATTAAATTATTACATTAGATAAATTGACATAAAGCTTACAAGAGCTAAGACATTTCATCAATACACAATGTTTTGTTTCAGGTTTTGCTTTCTTTTTTTCATTAGAGACATGAATAAAAGATCCAGGGATGTTGTCAAATTTATGCCAAGACCAAAGAGGGAAATCTGTGTGACTCGATACTTCCCAGCAGAAGATGAAGGCTCAAAATGGCTCTTGTCTACTTATGCAAAATCTTACCTCAGAAAGCCAGTGTGCAGTCTTTATGTTTGTGTTAGACTTGTAAAATTTAATCAATGCTACCTAACGGTGAGGTAGTGTGGTTTCAGAAAATCATGCTCAGCATCAAAAACACCAAATTAATTATGCCTGATGCAGAGCTGTGTTAGTAGGAGTGGCACTTAGTAATGAAGGACGCAATAAATCTTTCACTAGTTACATGCCTGATTAAAAATCTTGAAAAGCTTTAGACAACAGCCGGCATTTTCTAGGGACATTTTTAGCTTGTTGGTTGGTATTTCCTCAATCCTCTATGGCTATCATAGACTGCTGGGCTTAACTGACTTATATCTGTTCTTCTGCATTCGTATCTATCTGAGAATGACAGTTAATGATGAGAAAGTGAGTGTGTTGTCACAAAGAGCGTTGAGATGGAGGAGGGAATTCAGAGCAGCTGCAGCTGCTTAAACTTTACCAAACAATGACAATTTTGTTTGCCCGACGTGACACAGGTTATCACTGCTTCATTCATAATGAACTATGTGTCAAAGTCTGCTATAATGAAATGACGGGGCTTCTCAGTCCAGAAACAGATATTTTTACAGGCAACATTAACAAGCGGAATGTGTATTAGAAAAGAGGCAATTCCACATTCCTGATACTCGCCCCTCACTTTGAACCCTGGGCCCCTCAACCTTTCTGGTTTTGTTCAGTTTCACCAGGTCAATTTTGAAAAAATTCCCTCCAGCTTCTGGCCAGGGGACTCACAGTGGGTCAAATTCACAGGGGAATAAATACTATCACATCTTCCCCACTCTCTTCATCTCCTCCTAAGACAAAACGCATTTTCCCCAAATGTTAACTAGCTGTTTTGCCTCCAACATAGACAATCTGTTATGTTCTCACCCCAAAGCAGCTTTAGTTGCTTCGAACACGTCACCATTTTGAAAATATGATGTTTTGGTTCAGAAGATTGTAGTAGGTTGAATGGTACCCCCCCACCCCCCGCAAAGATATGTCCATGTCCTACTCTCCAGAAACTGTGATGTGACTTTATTTGGACAAAGGACCTTTGTAGATGTAATTTAGTCAAGGATTTGAGATTAGATCGTCTTGGATTATACCAGTGATGGTGACTCAGCCAGTGACAAGTATCCTTATGAGAGACACATGGAGAAGAGACAGGCAGAAGAGGAGGAGACTGTGAGGCCACAGAGGCAGAGAGAAGAGTGATGTGAACACCAGCCAAGGGACACACCAGAAGCTGGAAGAAGCAAGGAATGGAATCTCCCCTAGAGTTGCTGGTGGTTGCACAGCCCTGCTGACACCTTGATTTTGGACTTCTGGCCTTTAGAATTGTGAGAGAGTAAATTATGTTCTTTTAAGCCACCTAGTTTGTGGTAATTGGTCACAGCACAGGAAACTAAAACAAGCAGGTTCTATAGTTAGCAGACCAGGGTTCAGTCCCAGATCTGCCATGACCTTGGGCAAGATGATAAATCTCTGTACAGTTCTCATCTGTAAAATGAGCTTAATGATAATTATAGTATGTTCCCCATGGGGCTGTTATGAGAATTAGATAAGATGTCAATACATTATTATCATTGCCAATACAGACCAATGAAGGGGGGTTGCCTTGCTAAAAGATAAAGTGAGGTATATTAAAATTTTTAGGAGTTTATTTGAGTAAAAATCAATTCCAATTGAGCAGCACCAAAGTGGAAGTGGTTAGAAGTGCTCCACTGATGGGAGCCAAGGAGAAGATTTATACAGAAAAGTTGTGGAAGCAAAGAAAGGAAGTTATTTTATTGGCTCTCACTTAAAGCCTAGTTGGCTGTTGGTGATGGTTGTTCTTAGCATTTCAATTTCATAACCTGAGGCATTTACAGGAGGAGACTTTGCTTTGCTTACGTAGACTGCCATGGTATGAGAGCCTCCTCAGTCTATTAATGGCTTCCTTATTTAACTAATTTAATAGCGTGAACAAGGGAAGTGTGTCCTCAAAAGACATATTGGAATCACCACCTATTATCAGATAGATGTTGCCTTGGGCATTAAAATATCAGCTTTGCTTCAGCTTCTACCCAATCTGTTTTTTAAATATCCTAGAGTCTGCATTTTACCTGAGCTCCATCTATAGAGCCCTTCATACCTTCCTCGTGGCCTACGGCTTCCATTTGACACACGGAGTGGATTGACCCAGTTTCATCTAATCTGGATGCTGTTTAATGGAATTGCATATTTATTTGTCTTGGCCTCATTTTTTTCATTCGTTCATAGCTGCTATGAGATTATAAATTACTTTGAATTATAAATCATAATTTTTGTATCCTCTATGGAATCATGGACATAGTAGGTCTGTGATAAATGGTTGAATGGATAATGAATATCTCTCACAGGCATATCAGGAGGGATGAAGAAGCTGTCAAATGCTCTGAGGGCCTCCTAGGAGTGGCCTGACATTGACCCGACTTCTCTCTTCTACCATGTGAAATTTTACATATATTTTTCCACTTTGCTTAGGATGTGCTGACTTCTGTTTTCCCTGCAGCTCAGGCTTCAGAACCCAGTTTGGATGTTATTTCCTGAGAAAATCCTTCCCTAACTCATTAGGTCCACCTGATAATTACATCCACAAAACCCTCTACTTCTCCTTCAAATAACCTATCTCACCTGGAATGATCAGTTTAACTTGTGTCTTTTTCAGAAAACAATAAGCTCTATGAATCAGAACAAGGAAGGTCTCTTGCTGCATTCCCACATTTAGCTCATCTCCTGGTCCGTGTTTGTCATATATTCAATAAATACTTATGATTACCTATGTCACCATGTAATAAAAATAATATTGTCACTTTCTCTTCTTTAGCTGTGATCTGCCATTTTCTCACAAATACATATATATATTTTTTACTTCTATACACAGTTTTTTGACAGAGCGTAAAATATCTGACAGGTAGATACTATGCTTTTATTATAGGCAAGGTAGTTTAGGGATTTAATGCTCTCAATGAAAAATATTACATTCAGAAATGACCACTCTGAGTTCTCCGTCTTTCTTTTGGGTAATTTGTAACTCTGCAGAATCAACACAAATTTCTGTAGCAGCACAATCACAGGACGTTTGTTTCCTGACAAACTAATGTGCAATTCATTTTTTTTTTCCAGGAAACTTTTGTAGGAAAAAAAAAGACATTAGGAATAAACTAAAATCACCAATTTTATTGGCATGGTAATGAGGCTGATTCAAGAGAAGAAAATGAAATTTCATTCCCTTCAACACATTGGCACTGTTTCAATACAATATGCTGCAGCGTGCCGGTCTCTTGAGGTGATCCATGAACAGGAATGTAACGAGCAAATTAGTTTCAAACACAGCACTATTTATAACCCCCTTTGAAGAGTATAATGTATATTAGCATATTAAATGCTCTGCAGTGTTCTAATATTAAGAAATGAACTTGGTTTAAGCAAGCAATTCTAAAACTTGTTGAAACAAGGAGTTCTCAAACTTATATGACCACAAACCACAACTCTGCCCTTTAGGTTTGAATTTAACAAGTCATATGTATTGACATCCAGCTCTTTGGAACACGCTTTGAGAAATCCTGCCCTTGAGTAATGAAGATGGACATAAAACTTTTAAATGATTAGACAAATGGATAACAATGATTACCACACTCCAAGAGTTGGTAATGATCATAACCATTGGGTAAGGTTCAATGTCTTACCTCTATAAAGCCAGCCTCAGTTCATTAGGTAATTAATCTTTTCAAATATGGCCAAGGATATGTGCCAGATGTTAACTTAGCTAAAGGATCATATAAGTTCACAGAATGCAGGACAGGCCCAATTTGTTCAAAGCTTAGATTGCTTTGTCTTCAGTCACAATGAAAGGTTTTTCTACGTGCTTTCTATGCATAAGGTACTTAATAATAAATAGAAGGATTAATATCCAACACTGTCAAAAATGTTCTCAAATTCATAGAATTATTTTGAGGACCAAGCAAGCAAAATTAAGAGAAGACACTTTGTAAATTATAAAGTGCTTGACTAAGCATTTTGCCACTATATTTGATGCAACCCTCTCAGCAAAGACGATTGTCATCTATACCCTTGAAATGGCCTCTCACGCTGTCTTGGAAGTTCTGGTTATTAAAGAGAAGAGACACAAAACAAGGCGCTGAAATTTTATCTTGACAAATTGAGCTGCATGTGGCAGCTTCTTCATAGGACCTGAAATTTCATCTGAATACTAATGCCAACATTGTGTTGACTTTTCCAAGTCAATCTGGAACACTCGGGCTCGAAGTTCACCCACCGAACTCATTTTCTTCATTCCTGCCATGCCCTCACATTCTCAAAGTCTGCCTTGCAAGAAATTACACACATTTGAACACTGTCAACAAATGAGATCTGACAAGTAAACATTTTGCAGCAATGGGATTTGAAATTTGGACTTTGATTGCCTTCAACTCCTGATGATATCGTATCACAGATTCCTCATGTGATGTATTAAAAGTGTCCTTCCTTTTTGAAAAGCCACGGGGAATCAATATGGAGTGAGAATGTTTAACAAGCTGCAGTATCACAATGCTGAAGCAATTAATTCATGCAGCTCGACACACCACCATTCTGAAGGTGAACCTTTAAAACTCTGAGAAACAATCTACTGCAAGAAAGTCTGTTTCACCTGCCATTCTCCTGCAGAGACTGGGAGGCTCTCGGCCCTTGTTAGTAACTTCCAAAGAGTAATCCAAATAAGCGTTTTCACCAACTGGCACTCAGGAAAATCCCAGGATCCTTTGTGAAGTGCATGGGACAAAGCCCCATCACAACATGTGAGTGACCATTTCCAGGGAATTGCAATAAAATCAAAGTGCACTGTATATTACAGAGTCGAGCTCTCATAATACAAATTCCATTACACAGTAGAAATGGAGGCCCAAGAATGATGTTCTCAAGTAGTACATCGCAATAGAAAGGTTCAAATTTGAAGTCAGAAGACTTACGTCTAAGACTATATTCTGGTACTAGTCAAGGGATTCTGGCTGTTGTTATTGGTGGTGGTGGCGGTGGGAGCTTAGCTTCCCTGGGCCTCAGTTTCCTCCCCTATACAATAGAAAAAATGCCCTGTCCAGACTACCTCAGAAAGATATAACAACTGTAGAAAATACATTTGAGATTACTTTGTGAGTGTAAATGGCTTAGTTTGAACTCCCCTAGAACTGAATCCCGAGACAAGAGTTTGGGGTGCAATAGTTTGTTTGGAAGATAATTCCAGGAAATGCCAGTAGGGGAGAGGGAAAAGAGGCAGTAACGGGCCTGATATCCAAAAAATTGTGTGCAACTGACTTAAGGCCACTGGAAACTTGGGAAACAGTGGAGTACACACACCTCACAGTAATCTCACCTGAGGCTTGGTCCTATTGTGTGCATAGAGAACACCTCCATAAATAAAGGAAGCATGAGGGAAGGCTGTTTGAAGGGAGGGGAGGTTAATTCTTGACACCTCAGCCTGCCAACACACATAGGTTCCTGGCCTCACAGGAAGCCAGGGAAAGCCCTTAGGCAAAGAGATGTCAGTCCTAGTAGTTGGAAGTAGCCTGATGTGCACCTAAAATGGGGAGGGCCAGGGGAATATGAGCTGTGTATTGACAGATGTCAGGTAGAACCTCTGCTTTCTGGGACCTACTATAATGATCTTTCCCTTTTATTTATTACACAAAAATGAAATACAGAATAGAAATGAGAATATATAACAAACATCAAGGTTCCAAGTACATGAAATTAATGAAGGCTTATATTTTTTTTATATTTCATATAAATGTGGAAAAACCTTCATGTACAGCTGAACTCCTCTTTGTGATTTTCTCGGTCCTTTTTCCTACTCTTTCTCAGTATTTGAATCACCATCATGAATTTGATGAACATATTTTACCTTTGAATTTTTATAAAATGATTGCCCACAATGTAACTACAACCAACTTATACTACTATTCTGCTTGTTTTATAATTTAATAGGAACAGTATACATGGTATGCAACATTCTGCAACTTATAATTTTCACTCAACATTACTTTTGAAATCTGTTCAGATTGAAACATTTATTTTCGGTTTTTCTACAGAGTCAGCAAACTTTTCTGTAAACAGCCAGATAGCAAATGTTTTAGGCATTGGAAATCATATAGTCTATCATATAAACATTTAAAATTTTGATGTAATTAACTGCGTCAGTTTGTTCTATGAACTCTGTTTTGGGGGTGTTTTTCCCCCCAAATCTTCAAAATGGTGTGAAAATTTTCAAATCTTTATTTACGCACAGGACAGTCCTTCCTGGGGTTCCATGTTTATGCACGGAGTCCAACTGCGTCTCCTCATCTAGTTCTGAGCCCATAGCTTTCACTTCCATCCTCATGAGGGCATTGAAACCCAACTGTCTAAAATGTATATCCAGCCCTCACAGTTAAGGAAAGACATTAGTTTCAACTCTAGCTCTCCTAGATTCAAGTTCCTTTTTCACTTTTAGCACCTGAAGATTTTCTTTTCTCCCTATAAAGTTTGGCTATACGTTTTTTTGTTATATTTTACTCAGTGTTTTCATTTTTGGAGGATGGGAATGGAAACTTTCCATTTCTAGCTACCCTATATTTGAAAAAATAATCTATTCACAAATTGATTCCTCAAAGGAGACTCTGTACTTACAACATTGTGATGAAATTAGTATTCTGGCAATATTAATTGTACCCAGTGTCAAATTTTGGTCCAGTAAGTCTAAATTGTGAACTCCTGAAGGGCAAAAACCATTTGTTGTATATCATTTATCTCTAGCATCTATAACAGGACACTACAGAATTAAGTACTTGATACATTTGTACTGAAAGAATGAACGAAATAGAAAAACGTTGAAGAGGCTTAATGGGACCTGCATTGCAGAAGGCCAGAAAAAAGAGAACAATTATTTCTAGCCTGGATACTATGAATAAATTCACTTAACATTATTCATTGAGCATCTATTATGAGTAATATCCATCTCAAATTTTATATAGAAAATAGGATGATACAGAAAATGGCACCTATTATTTCCTTTTTCCCTGAAAGGGTCATAAGCTCCTTGCTGTCTCTAACAGAACAAGAATAACATACAAGAAAAGTTGCCGAGTGTCTGTGTGTGCGTGCGTGTGTGTGTGTGCGTGTGCGTGCGTGTGTGTGTGTGTATGTCATAGATTATAGTAACGATTAAACTGCAAGTGATATGAGAGCTTAGAAAATTGGAGAACTCTATGGAACTGGGAACCAAATAGGACATATTTAAAGAGGGGAGATTTGGTGAGATTCTTCCAGAATGGGCATTTGGACAGTCCCCAGAGAGAGCATTCCCAGCAGAGGGAACAGTACATGAATAAAGGTCAGCAGTTGAAACCAGCACAGTGTGTCATGGAGATGATGTGGGTCTGCCTTCATGGAAGCCGCTGAATACAGCTGTCTTCTCCACTTTTCTAACCACAGCTGGGGAGGACTGGGGGAAGAGGGGCGTACAGTATTCCCAGAAAGGAGTGAGGCCGGGACAGCACGTAGGTACCTCAATGGGAGATCCTACAAGGAGACAATGAAGGCTGTGCATCTCCATGGGCATAACATCCAGTGGCCTAAAAAAACCGTTTGCTGACTTTTTTTTAAAGGCTGTGTCCCAGTGGAAGATTCTCAAAGGCACCTGTGGGCATCCTGGAATTTGAGATCTATATTTACTTCTGCCCCACATTGTGTGGTCTGAGGGCAGAGACATGGGTTTGTCAGCAGCAATGGGTCACACACGTCCTGGCTAAGAGGCAGGGGTTGGAAACCTCTGTGGAGCAAAACTGATCTTTTTTCAAGGTCTGGTGAGTTTGCACTCTGGCTGTAGGAATTATCTGCCAGCAAACCTAGCTTCAAACTCTCGATTCAAGGGAAACCATGCTAACGTGCCCAGAAAGTAAGTAAACACACACTATGCTTGTTTTTTTTTTTATTTTTATTTATATTACTCAGGGCAAATTGTTGTACAAAAAAGAACAATGTTTCCCACCTGCTCTTCTGCAGCTTAACTTAAATTGTGTGAGGACACTGCCCTGGGTCTCTAGAGGCTTACTACTTCCTCACGAGCAGTCATATCTTGCAGGGCTTGGGGCCCAAACTACTGCTCCCTTACTGCTAAAAGCAGCTGTATTCCTTTCTCTCACCTCTACCCCTTCTCCAGGATGAATTAATAGTCCCTGAATCATAAGTTTTGTCCCAAATAAATGATTCTTAGCTGACTGTATTTGCTAAGCTCACAAAATAATAAGAGTAATGGCCACGTCAATAGACTTGAGTACAATTCCCCAAATTGTAAGAATGAAGAAAGATTATGTACTGTCATTTGGTGGAAAACTATACCAAATGCTTTAATCAGGAAGATGGATTTTAAAGTGAAAAGGGCACCGACCAATTTAAAAATGGGCAGAAGATCTGGACACTGCACCAGAAAAGATATACAGATGCCAAGTAAACATAAGAAAAAAATGCTCATATTCATTTATCATTAGGAGATTGAAAATTAAATAATGAGACAACCACTATATACCTATTAGAATGGCTAACATCCAACAAACTGGCAATGCTAATTATTGGCAAGGATGTGGAGCAGCAGGAACGCTCACTCATTGCTTGTGGGAATGCAAAATGGTGCGGCCACTTTGGAAGACAGTTGACAGTTTCTTACAAAGCTAAATATAATCTTATCATGCTACCAGCAATCACGCTTCTTTGTATTTACTCAACTGATTTGAAAACTTAAAAAACTGCACTCAAATGTTTATAGCAGCTTTATTCATTTTTTTAAATTACAGTTTATTGGAGTGACAATTGTTAGTGAAATTACATAGATTTCAGGTGTACAATTCTGTATTACATCATCTATAAATCCCATTGTATGTTCACCACCCAGTCAGTTCTTCCATCATCATATATTTGATCTCCCTTACCCTCATCTCCCACCCCCCAACCTCCCTTATCCTCTGGTAACCACTAAACTATTGTCTGTGTCTATGAATGTTTGTTTCTAATTTGTTTGTCTTGTTTTGTTGTTTTCGGTTTATATACCACATATCAGTGAAATCATATGGTTCTCTACTTTTTCTGTCTGCCTTATTTCGCTTAATATTATACTCTCAAGATCCATCCATGTTGTCACTAATGTTCCTATATCATCTTTCCTTAACACCGAATAGTATTCCATTGTGTATATATACCACAACTTCTTTATCCATTCATCTATTGAAGGACATTTTGGTTGTTTCCACATCTTGGCCACTGTAAATAAAGCTGTAGTGAACATTGGAGCACACCTGTCTTTACGGATAAATATTTTCAGATTTTTTGGGTAGATACCCAGGAGAGGGAATGCTGGATCATATGGTAATTCTATTCGTAATTTATGAGGAACCTCCACACTGCTTTCCATAATGGCTGCACCAGTCTGCATTCCCACCAATAGTGTATGAGGGTTCCTTTTTCTCCACAGCCTCTCCAACTGTTGTTACTATTTGTCTTGTTGATGAAAGCCATTCTGACTGGGGTGAGGTGATATCTCATTGTGGTTTTCATTTGCATTTCTCTGATGATTAGCGATGTTGAGCATTTTTTCATATGTCTATTTGCCATTTGTATGTCCTCTTTGGAGAAATGTCTCTTCAGGTCCTCTGTCCATTTTTCAATTGGGTTGTTTGTTTTTTTGTTGTTGAGTTTCATGAGTTCCTTGTATATTTTGGATATTAGCCACTTATCGGAGGCACTGTTTGCAAAAATCTTCTCCCATTCAGTCGGTTGCCTCTTTATTTTGTCGATGGTTTCTTTTGTTGTGCAGAAGCTTTTAAGTTTCATATAGTCCCATTTGTTTATTTTAGCTTTTACTTCCCTTGCCTTTGGAGTCAAATTCATAAAATGCTCTTTGAACTCAGGGTCCATAAGTTTAGTATCTATGTTTTCTTCTATGAAGTTTATTGTTTCAGGTCTTATGCTTAAGTCTTTGATCCATTTTGAATTAATTTTGGTACATGGTGACAGATAACAGTCCAGTTTCATTCTTTTGCATATGGCTTTTCAATTATGCCAGCACCATTTATTGAAGAGACTGTCTTTCCTCCATTGTATGTTTTTGGCTTCTTTGTCAAAAATTTTCTGTCCGTATTTATGTGGGTTTGTTTCTGGGTTCTCAATTCTATTCCATTGGTCTATGTGTCTGTTTTTCTGCCAATACCATGCTGTTTTTATTATTGTAGCCATGTAGTACAAGCTAAAGTCAGGGAGTGTGATACCTCCAGCAATGTTCTTTTTCCTTAGGATTGCTTTGGCTACTTGGGGTCTTTTGTGGTTCCATACAAATCTGATGATTTTTTTGTTCTATTTCTTTAAAACATGCCATTGGGAGTTTGATGGGGATTGCATTAAATCTGTATATTGCTTTGGGTAGTACGGCCATTTTAACTATGTTGATTCTTCCAATCCATGAGCACGGAATGTCTTTCCATTTCTTTGTGTCTTCTTCAATTTCTTTCAAAAATGTCTTATAGTTTTCAGCATATAGGTCCTTCACATCCTTGGTTAAGTTTATTCCTAGGTATTTTATTCTTTTTGCTGCAATTGCAAAAGGAATTGTTTTTTCTTTTTCTGAGATTCCATTACTAGTATATAAGAATGCAATGGACTTTTGTACGTTGATTTTGTAGCCGTTAACTTCATTGTATTTGTTGCTTGTTTCTAACAGCTTTTTGGTGGAGTTGTTTCTAACAGCTTTTTGGTGGAGTCTTCAGGGTTTTCTATATATAGCATCATGTCATCTGCAAAGAGTGACAATTTAACTTCTTCATTCCCAATTTGGATGCCTTTTATTTCTTTCTCTAGCCTGATTGCTCTGATGAGGGCTTCTAACACTATGTTGAAAAGCAGAGGTGATAGGGGACAGCCCTGTCGTGTTCCTGAATGTAGAGCAAAGGGCTTTTCACCATTAATTATGAGATTAACTGAGGGCTTGTCATATATGGCCTTTATTATGTTAAGGTATTTTCCTTCTATGCCTATTTTATTAAGTGTTTTAATCATAAATGGATGTTGTATCTTGTCAAATGCTTTTTCTGCATCAATTGATATAATCATATGATTTTTGTCCTTTATTTTGTTTATGTGATGTATCACATTGATGGATTTGAGGATGTTGAACCATCCTTGTGCTCCTGGGATGAATCCCACTTGGTCGTGATGAATAATCTTTTTAATGTATTATTGTCTTTGATTTGCTAGAATTTTGTTTAGAATTTTTGCATCAGTATTCATCAGAGATATTTGTCTGTAGTTTTCTTTTTTTGTGTTGTCCTTACCAGGTTTTGGTATCCGGGTAATGTTGGCCTCAAAAAATGAGTTACGGAGTATTGTCACTCCTTTAGTTTTTTGGAAGAGTTTGAGTAGGACTGGTATTAGATCCTCTTTGAAGGTTTGGTAGAATTCACTAGTGAAGCCATCTGGTCTGTGACTTTTGCTTTTGGGAAGGTTTTGGATGACTGATTCAATTTCGTTACTGGTGATCGGTCTGTTTAGATTTTCCAGTTCTTCATGGTTCAGCCTAGGGAGGCTATATGTTTCTAAGAACTTGTCCATTTCTTCTAGGTTATTGAATTTGGTGGCATATAGTCCTTCATAGTATTCTTGGATGATCCTTTGTATTTCTGTGGCATCCGTGATGACTTTCCCTCATTCATTTCTGATTTTGTTTATTAGTGTCTTCTCTCTTTTTATCTTAGTGAGTCTAGCCAAGGGTTTGTCAATTTTACTAATATTTTCAGAGTACCAGCTCTTTGTCACATTAATTTTTTCTATTGTCTTTTTGTCCTCTATTTCATTTAGTTCTGCTCTGATTTTTAGTATTTCCTTTTTACTGCTGACAGTGGGTTTCATTTGTTCTTGTTTTTCTAGTTCTTTAAGGTGTAATGTGAGGTTGTATATTTGGGATTTTTCTTGTTTCTTGAGATAGGCCTGTAATGATATAAATTTCCCCCTTAGAACTGCTTTCACTGCAACCCCCGAATTTTGGTAGGATGTATTTTCTTTCTCATTTATTTCTATGTATCTTTTGATCTCTCCTCTTATTTCTTCTTTGACCTGGTCGTTCTTTAAAAGTATGTTGTTTAATCTCCATGTATTTTTGGGTTTTCCTGCTTTTTTTTTTTTTGCAGTTGATATCCAATTTCCAAACCTTATGATCAGAGAATATGTTTGGTATAATTTCAATTTTCTTAAATTTTCTGAGGTTAATTTTATGTCCCAATATATGGTCTATTCTTGAGAATGTTCCAAGTACACTAGAAAAAAATGTATAGTCTGATGTTTTAGGATGAAGTGCTCTATATATGTCAATTTTGTCCATTTCATCTAATGTGTCATTTAGGGCTGCTATTTCGTAATTAATTTTCTGTTTGGATGATCTATCCATAGCAGTCAATGATGTATTTAGGTCCCCTATGTAATTGTGTTTTGGTCAATTTCTCCCTTTAGTTCTGTTAGTAGTTGCTTGGTATATTTCAGTACTCCCTGATTGGTGGCATAAATATTGATGACTGTTATGTCTTCTTGTTGTATATTCCCCTTTATCATTATGAAATGTCCATCTTTGTCTCTTGTTACCTTTTTATCCTAAAGTTTGTTTCATCTGATAACAGTATAGTTACACCTGGTTTCTCTGGGTAACATTTGCTTGGAGTGTCAATTTCCACCCTTTCACTTTTAGTCTATGTTTGTCCTTGTAACTGAGATGTGTCTCTTGGAGGTAGCATACAGTTGGATTTAATTTTTTTTGATCCAATCTGCTACACTGTGCCTTTTTATTGGTGAGTTCAGTCGATTTACATTTAGGGTGATTACTGATATGTGCGGATTTCCTATCATTCTATCTTTAGTTTTCTGGTAATACTGTGTCTCCATTATTTCTTTGCCTTTTTGTTGTTGTCTATTATTTCTGTGTGTTGGTATTCTATGATTTTCCCCTCTGTTTCTTCTTTTATTACAGTATATATTTCAATTCTGCATTTTTTTTGAGTGGTTACCATTAAGTTTATGTAAAAGAAAGTTTCATATTTAGAGTATTCCATTTTCTTCAGCATGCTTACTTTTTCCATCCCCATATTCTGGTTCAGGCCTTTACTCTACCCCCTTTTATGTTTTGGCTGCCACAAATTATCTCTATTGATGCTGGTCAAATAGCTTCCTTCAGTATTTCTTGTAGTGCAGGTCGTGTACTAGAAAATTTCCTCAGCTTCTGTATGTCTGGAAAGGTCTTTATTCCTCCTTCAGATCTAAAGGATATTTTTGCTGGATATATTATTCTTGGCTCATAATTTCTGTCTTTCAATAATTTGAATATTTGGTTCCACTCTTTCCTGTCTTGTAGAATTTCTGCTGAAAAATCTGATAATATTCTAATGGGCTTTCCTTTGTAGGTTACCGTCTTCTTTTCCCTTGCTGCCTTGAGGATTCTTTCTTTGTCTGTGATTTTAGACAGTTTCAATACAATGTGCCTTGGAGAAGGCCTGTTGGGATGGAGGTAATTAGGTGTTCTATTTGCTTCTTGGATTCAAGGATCCAGTTATGTCCACAAGTTTGGAAAGTTCTCATTAACAATTTGTTTGAATATATTCTCTGTTCCCTTCTCTCTTTCTTCTCCTTCTGGTATGCCAATTATTCTTATATTGCTCTTTCTGATAGAGTCAGAAAGTTCTTGTAGATTTTTTTCATTTCTTTTAAGTCTCAAGTCTTTTTCTTCTTCCATCCGTATCATTTCTGGATTTCTATCTTTGATGTCACTGATTCTTTCCTCCATCTGGTCAACTTTACTACCTAAGCTGGCTATTTCATTCTTGATTTCTTCTTTTGAGTTCTTAATCTCTAGAAATTCTATTTGGTTCTTTTTCAAAATTTCCAGTCTCTTTGGTAAAATGTTCATTTTGTTTTTTGATTGTGTTTCTGAATTCATTAAACTGTCTGTCTGTGTTTTCTTGCATCTCGTTGATTGTTTTCAGAATTGCAATCTTGAATTCTCTGTCATTTAAGTGACATATTTCCATATCTTTAAGTTCATTTTCTGGAGACTTCTTTTTCTTTTTGAGCTGTCTTGTTTCCTTGGTTATTCATAGCAATTAATGATTTATTATTTCTCTTCCTAGACATCTACAGGAGTGGCTTCTGCAACAGGTTGAATAGGAAGAGGTGTTTCTTTTGTTTTCCAGTACGTGTTCGTAGAATGTTTTATTTTCTCTCTGACTGCAGCCCTTTTTTCTCTTTCATACTGTAGTGTTATGTTTTCTCTGCGCTATTCCAGCTTCTCACACAATGGAAAGATTCCCTGGAAGGTGTGCTTCTCCTCTGTGAACAGTTCACCTGGGTCATTGGGTGCTGCCTCCATGAGGGGATGCAGAGAGCTTCTGAAGTTCCAAAACTCTTCCTGCACTAGATTCAGAGCCTGTGTGTTTCAGCAGCTCTGTTTACTCCTGCAAAGATCCACCCAGATAGGTGGGGCCAGGGGCGGGGTGAGTTGTGAGAGGTGGCCCAGAACAATGGCAGCGACCACCACCACAGCCGATCCTACTTCCACAGCTCCCTCCCCTTTGTCAGAACTAGTTGGGCTGTGAGTCTGTGTCTGTGGACCATAGTTCTCAGAACTGCAAATATTTTGTTCTTTTGGTCTGACAGTGCTACTGTTCTGCTTCTAGCACTGGGCAGGTGGGGGCAGGTGAGCTCTGTGAGGGTAGGGAGGGGGCGGCTAGTCTCAGTGCCTAAGGCTTCCATTCTCTGCTCGGCAGTGAGGGCTTAAACCTCCGTTTTCAGCCTTCTTCCCTCAGTCTTTTCTCCAAGGTCTATGCTATGAGCGTTGGGTTCAGCTGTATTTTATGCTGCCCCCTGAGCCCTTTGGGCCATAAGCGGAGCCCTAGCAGTCCAAGTTCTTCCCTCTCCCACAGCTGCGGTAGTTCCAGGATACAGCAAGCTCAGAGCACTGAGCTAGGTCTGCGTCCTGCGCCCGCTCGGCCCCTTCTCCGCATTTCTCTCTTCCCTCCTCCACTGCTTGTGCAATTTGCCCACCTTTAGATAATTTCAGTAGTGAGCCTCTTCGTCTTGCCTGTCTGCTACACAGGGAGTCCTTTGTGGAGTTACAGTTGTTCAATTTGTTGTAAATTCCAGGGGAGATTTCAAGAGGCTCACCTGACACCGCCATTTTTATGACGTCCAGCTTTATTCATAATCACTGCAAACTGAACATAACCAACGTGTCCTTCAAAGGTGAATTGTAAAACTGCAGGGAATTCATACAACAGAAAACTATTCAGCAATACATAAGAATGAACTCCCAAGCCATGAAAGGCATGGATGGATCTTAAATGAATATTGTACAGTGTAAGAAGCTAGTCTGAAAAGCTAAATGTGTGACTCTAGTGATATGACCACCTGGAAAAGGCTCAACTATCGAGATGGTAAACTCTCCAGTGTTTTCCTTGAGCTCCGTAGGGGACAGGGGAGGGTTGACTACGTGAAGCACAAAGCTTTTTTTAGGGAAGTGAAACAATCCTGTATGATACTGTAATGGTGAATACTTGACACTATGTATTTGTTAAAACCCATAGAATTTTATTGCAAAAAAGTAAACTTTAATGTATGCAAAATTTAAAAAGTCATTTAAGAGGCATGGAAATCCCAGGATGGAATAGAGAGTGTGACAAAATTGCCAAACTGTATTACAAATGTATGAAACAAGACCACTGAGGGGTGGGGAAGATGAGGCTAACCTAAGTAACTTTGGAAATGAGTGGAGTTTCTAAGACTAAGGCAAAAAGAACTGCACATATGCACATAAGCACTGTACTCGGGTTGATAAAGTGGCTGCCCATAAGCATGAGGTTAGACAATGGCGTTTGTGAACTTTCCACAACGCACTTAAGTGGTGGAAAGTCCTCTGTCTTTATTGTCTCACCTTTGCATATGGGTTAAACAGTTCTGAAACCCCTATACAGGTTTACTAGATATGAAAAATTCAATAGATGGTAGATGGAAGAAGTCCGGTTTCTCCCTGTCATAGTGGGAGATGAGATTGATAAGCAAGGGCAGGACTAGAATGGGCCATTTGGGAAAGCATTAGAGTCAGCAACATCAGTATAAACACATATTTAGCTTAATATAGATGCAGGTGGTTACATACAGACATACTTATGTATTTGTGTATATGCATACGGAATAAACAAAAATATTTTGTTGCTCTGTCAGCAAAGAGCGCATAGAAACAATGATATCCTGGGAACAATGAACCACTTAGCACCCATATTTTGGTTTCTAATACCATTCTCCACCAAAAGCAACCAGGGCATCTTTGGAAAAATGGCTGATTTTAACACTGGAGCAGGAAATATACAAAATGAGCTTGGAGTAGCTCACATTTCAAGAAAGTAAGGAAATCCTAGAAATAAAATGTCACATAAAGTAAAATAAAATAAAATAAAATGTTAAATATATGGCAGAGGACACACGAACCAACAGAAAGAGTTCCCGCTGGCAAATTCTGAAGCCATTTGAGCCACAAAAATCAATGAAGTAGTACTGGATTCTAACAGAACAGATTCAATAAATATCATGAATTCACACTTATATAAACAAATAATTGAATAAAACACTCGGGTAAGAAGAATAAGTCAGAGTATATCCACAGAATTACTCCAGATAATTCACATAGATGTTGTGCCCTTAAGGACGAGGAGCCTAAATTCCCACCCCTGAGGTGACGGCTGTGCAGAGTGACTTTGTTCCAAAGAGGACAGCGTGGAAGGAGAAGGAGAAAGAATAACTTATAGTGGGCAAATCTGACAAAAATACCTTCAGGGGACCATTCACACTGGTGTCTGAATTGTCTGATGTGATGAGAAGGACACTTACCTCTGTGATTTTCCTTCCCAAAACCATAAGCCCAGTCTGATCATGAGGATAACATCAGACAGATCCCGACTGGGAGACATTCTACAAAATGCCTGGCCAGGACACCTCAGAACTGTCAAGGTCATTGTGAAAAAGAGAACCTGAGAAACCATCACAGCCAAGAGGAGCCTGAGGGAACATGACGACTAAATGTACTGTTGTATTGTAGTATTCTGGGTGGGATCTTGGAATAGAAAAAGGGCTTAGAGGAAAACTGAGGATATCTGAATAAAGTATGGATGTTAGCTAATAATAAATAATGCATTGATACTGGTTCACTAATTGTGGTGTATGTACCATACTACTGTAAGATGTTAATAGTGTAATAGGGGAAATTGGGTGTGGGACATATGGGAACTAACTCTCTGTATTTGCTTCCCAATTTGAATGTAAATCTAAAAAGTATTCTACATAAAAAGTTTAATAAGAAAATCAAACTGTGTTATAAATATTTCTCCTTTAAAAAATACTGCTTTATAACAAAGTTTATTAGATCTTGTACTGTCAAAGCATTTCCCACAAAAGTTTAGGTACTTGAGGGATCTGACAGAAATGTACTGTCAATTTTATTTTTTAATATATTTCAATCAGGAATAAAACCAACACGCATTTTAAAATGCATTATATAGCAAATTTTATATTGGAAACAACCGGCTTTGTTATCTTGTACTCCCAAATTAATTCACTTTTGTGCAGCCTTCAGGATAAATAGTCTTTGGCCACCTGTGTAAAACTAGTGGGAGTTGTGATAATGCAAGGTAAGTTGTTTTAAAACAACAAGTACCATTTGCAACCAGTTGTCTGTGTGAATATGGACTTTCTCCAAGTGGAATGAGCCAAAGCCAGGGTAGACAATAGTTTCAGACTCATCTTCAACCTGCTGACATAATCCCAACTTTGAATCGTTTGTGTTTAAACAAACAACTTCATAAATGACTTTAAAAAATACAGTGTAAAAATACATTTTGTAAATTAAATGTTATAAAACATATTTATATTAATAAAATGTCACTGTTTAATATATTGGGATACTGTTTTACATTTTGGATCCTATTTATTATTTAACTTTAAAAGAGGTTCCTGTTGATTAAAAACAAACAAAGAAACAAACAAACAAACAAACCTCAAAAGCTACTTTATACAACAACACTTAGTCTCTAATACAACCTAGAAATGAGATACCTGGCAATCCACTTATGACCCTTGTCACATGTGATTTTCATTCAAAATTCTCCTAAGTCCAGAATTAACATTTGCATAAAAAAGAAAGACATATTAAATTTAATAAGCAAGACAACAGACTCCCAAACCAATTACTGGTAAACAATGTTCTCTTTTTTTGATAGAAAAGGTAAGAGTATGGATGGGAGTATTTTTCATACCTAACTGAGCATCAGACCAATGACTGTGGGAGCCTGTTAACACATCTTATAAATAAGTATGATAATATTTGACTTGCTTAAAAGTCAAAGGGCAGGGACCAATAAAGCCCTTGAGAGCCCTCATAGTCCTCAGATGAAAAACATTTTAGACTTTTATCCTATTTACCAAATAATCAAGTATAAACTGTGTTGGTTTCATAATATCCTTAGTTAACACGCTGTTTCTGTTTTTCCATTTGCTATTGTTCATCCATTGCTTCCTTCCTTCCTTTTTGCTCTGATCAGCAAACTTGAATGCTGTAAGTTGAGACCCCGAATCCTCTGGGTTCACAGATTTGTTTGAAAGTCAGATATGTTTTTTGACCTGTGTGATATTTGAAAATTACGTCTTCCCTCCCTATAACTATTTCTTAGGTTTGTCTCATATCGCCGGTTGCTCCTTTGCAGACCTGTGTCTGGCTCCCATTCCTCTGGCTTATGCCTAAAACTCCCTGGGACCGATCCTGGTTCTCTGCTAACCTACTTTTCACACTCTCCTGGGTGACATCATCAGCACTCATGGCCTCAATTACTGCATAATACGTGGATGACTCCAGAAACCTATATTTGTAGACAGGATTTCTCTAATGGACTCCAAGTCTTATATTCAAATGTCTACTGAACTCTCCCATTTACCTGTTTTATAGGTAGGTATTCCCAATTCATTATGTCTAACACTGAACACAGCACCCCACCCCCAATTCCTAACCAATTATTGTATTCCCCACCTTAGCAAATGGAACCATCATCAACCCACTTGCGCAAACCAGAAACCTAGAAGTATGTTAGAATTCATTAGCTCAATCCTGGGCTTACTTCCTATGACATCTATTTTGCTGTTGCTGACTTTTCATTTCCCATTGAAGTTACCATAATCATAGTATAAGCTCTTAGTATTCTCATCTGGATCTTTCAGTTAGTCTCTCTGTTTCCCATCTGGTCCTCTTTCAATTCATCTTTCTCTGATACCAAAGGGATTCTCTAAAATATAAAGCATTTCAGTAGGGTGTTTCAGAATAAAGCCGTACTCCTATCTTAGGACACAAAATCATCATTTCAGTTTTGCATACTTCTGAGACTTGCTCTCTTTGTCTTAGATCCCTCATCTGGTCTTTCCTAACCATCCCATCTTATTTATTTCTCCCTTCTCTCTGATTCCATAGCACTCTTTGCATACCTCTGTCATCGCTTTTACTAAAGTAAAATAGAATCACTCATGAGCTTATTTCAACCTTCGTTAGACTGCGAGTTCCTCGAGGGCAGGAAGATATCTTATTTGGCTTTATATTTCAGTGCCTGATACAGAGTCAACATTTAAAAATCTTTCTTGACTGGATCACACAAACAGGTACCATATGCCTTTAAAAAGTGCATGAAATGCCATACAGTTTATCCCATCCACTTACCTGCTTCAGTAAGTCCTGATTTCCTTTTCTTATTTCTATTATCACTTGCAATTAGAGAGTTTTTATTCAGTCAGCAAACCAATGATAATAAAAAAAAAAGAAATGAATTCATGGTGTAATCAACAAAGAGGTTGATATTTTAAATGGTCATTAATGCAATTTCTTAGCCAATTCCCAGAACTGTGATCACACCATAGAAATTGAGGCTAAGGAAAGGGGTGATATTGCCCTGTATGTCAAAGCTATACAAGAATTGACCCCAGGTTCAGAAAAGACCAATAAGGAGCAGACACTGTGTTTCCCTGAAAATAAGACCTAGCCGGACAATCAGCTCTAATGAGTCTTTTGGAGCAAAAATTAATATAAGACCTGGTCTTATTTTACTATAACATAAGACCTGATATAATATAATGTAATGTAATAATATAATATAATATAATACAATACTATACTATACTATACTATACTATACTATACTATACTATAATACCGGGTCTTATATTAATTTTTGCTCCAAAAGATTCATTAGAGCTGATTGTCCGGCTAGGTCTTATTTTCGGTGAAACACAGTATCTTGGAGTAATGCAAAGTGAAAAGAGACCGAAACCTGAAAGAAAAAGAAGATGGTTTCTTAAAAAGTCAGAAGCTTTTAATTTTAATGATCTTTATTTATTAAAAAGGTCACCTGTGGTCTTTCCAACAGAGTATGTGCTGCTTATGATTGACAAAAGGAAGGAGACTCGAAGAGGGAGTAGCTTGACTAAAGAACATTTGAAGAATTAAAGGTGGCGTTTAGAACAGATTAACGTATTTAAGGTATTAGGGTCAAATATAGGCCAGTATTCACAATTTTTCATACTATCTTGACAAAGTATTTAAAGACTGTAAAAAGAACATAGAATGCTTATCCAAAAATAAATCTGAAAGTGGTTAAAATGAAATACTTTGAAAGGTATTAGAAAAGTCACATTCATTATGATTATTGTTATTAAAAGTAAAAGGCCATTTATAAGATAAATAAGTATTAGGGATGTAATGAATAACATAATTACTGCAGTTAACATAGCTGTGTGGTATATAGAAAAGTTAAAAGAGTAGATCCTAAGTGTTCTCATCACAAGAAGAAAAAAACATTTTTAATCCTATCTATATGAGATAAGGGCTATTAACTAAACCTATTGTGGTGATAATTTCACAACATATGTAAATCAAACCATCGTGCTGTTCACCTTAAACTTACAGAGTGATCCATGTCAATTATTTCTCAATAAAACTGGGGGTGAAACGCCACACTAAATACCATAGTCCACCAAGCAGAAAAAAAAAATCTATAAAAAAATACAAATCAAATAAGTTTTAAACAGCAAAAAGAGTTGATGTTCCTAGGTTAAAACTGATTTCCCTCCTCACCCCCCCCCCCTGCTTCTTTAGAGAATATTTTTTGTCAGACATCTCATTTTTCACCTCTAGCAAAGAGGCCAATCACATCAATAAAAAGGAAAAGATGTAAATTATGTAGCTGAGAGAAAAGCTTTCATGTTTGCTGCATGGCACATTGTTGTCAATAAATTCAGAAAATAAAGGCTAACTCTTTTTACTCTTTTAGTTATGTATATTCTAAGGTAATTTAAACACCATGAAGTAGACCAAAATGGCACTCCTGGTCGTTCTTCATTTGTTTATTCAACAAATTTGTATTGAATATATTCCATGTACCAGATCCCCAAAACCAAAGTTTTAGAGTACATACTTTAGTTAGGGTGGAGGGGCTTGATAACATAAGTTCATATGAAACAAGTGAGATGTCTAACACATCCAGTCCATATCCCAGCAGCCTTTCTCCGATCAGTGTAGACATCCTAACACCCCACTGCCAGCCCCTGAAACTCTTGGTCTGAAGGCTTGCCCCTAGCACCTTCTCTGCCTGGGCCCAAGAAAGGCCAGGCATTCTGGGATCAGCCCTCAACCAATAACTGACAGAAACTGATTTGTAAAATATCCCAGCAGTCTCAACTCTCAGGGTGAGATAACACTGAAAGATGTGTCCTACAAAGGTTTTTCCAGTTTTCATAGCAGACTGAACTCTAGTTGCCCTACAGAGTTACTTGCTTGACAAGGCATCCTAGATTCATTATCCCAGATCAAGAAATATTGCAATTTCAGCATCTCCTTTATGCCCACTTCTACTCTCTATGGCCCCTTTCCCCAAACATAATCATGGTCCTGATTTCTATACTATTCATAAGTTTTCCCTGTACTTGAACAATGTAACTAGAATTATACAAACTATGCTCTTTAGTATCTGGTTTCTTTTGCTTAACATTATATTTGTGAGGTGTACTTATGTTGTTGCATGTAGTAAGTGTGTTCATTTTCATCGCTGTATAAGTAGTTCATTGTATGACTATACCACAATTTGCCCGTTCTACTGTTGATGGACATTTGGGTTGCTTCCAGTATTTGACTGCTAAAAATAACACTGCAATTCACATTCATGTACACAAAATTATGTGTATATATCTATATAGTACTGTTGGACAAATACTTAGGATTGGACTTGCCAAGACCTAGGCTATGCCTATGTTTAGTTTTAGTGGACTAAACAGTTTCGAAAATAGTGGTACCAACTTATACTTCCACGGGAAGTCCCTAGCGTTCCAGTTGCTTTACATTCTCATCAACATCTGGTATTTTTCATTTTCTTTCATTTTATTCACATAGATGGTTGTCTACAGAGGGTGCCAAAAAAATGTATGCACATTTTAAGAAAGGAAAATTATTAAAATCTCAGTACTCAATATGCTGCTTCCCCAAAAATAAGACCTAGCTGGACAATCAGCTCTAATGCATCTTTTGGAGCAAAAATTAATATAAGACCTGGTATTATATTGTATTGTATTATATTATATTATGTTATGTTTATTATATTATATTATATTATATTATATTATATTATATTATATTATGTTATATTATATATCCAGTCTTATATTGTAGTAAAATAAGACCAGGTCTTATATTAATTTTGGCTCCAAAAGATGCATTAGAGCTGATTGTCCGGCTAGGTCTTATTTTATATAATTGTCTATATAATTTTTTCTATATGGATATCTAACCAGCCCAGCATTTATTGGAAAAGCCATTCTTTGTAGAGACATCCTTGCAACAAATCAAATGTCTGAGTGTGTGGATCCATTTCTGAGCACTATTTTCTGGCTTATTGTTTCATTTGTTTATCCTTGCATGATTACTATGCTCTGTTAATAGCCATAGCTTTATAATAAGCCTTGATATCTGGTAATGCAAGTGCTTCAGTAGTGGTCTTCTTCATAATTATTTTGGCTATTCTTTACATTTTAATATACATTTTGAGATAATTTTATAATATTCACTTAAAATCCGACTGGAATTTTCATTAATATTGCCCTGAATCTATTGGTTAATTTGGAAACATCTCTATAATACTGACTCTTTTAATCATGAGAATAGTATGTACCTCTATTTAAATATTCTTTAATTCAGCTCAATGTTTTATAATTTTCTGTGTAGAGATCTAGAGATCTTACAGTTATTAAATTTATTCTTATTGCAGTTTTTGCTAGTAAGATTCAAATTTATTTCTAGTGATTTATAGAAATGTAAAGAATTATGTATATTGATACAGTAACCTTGGTACATTCATTTTTTAAAATTCTAATGGTTTATCTGTCGATTTTTTGAATTTTCTATTTGCACAGTCATGTGATTTGTGACTAATGATAGTTTTTTTCTTCCCTTTCAATCTTTATAAATTTTATATCTTTCCTTGCCTTGCTGCCCTTCATAGAACTTCCAGTAAAATATTAAAGTGGTACTAGCAGACATCTTTGTCTCAACTGAATTTTGAAAGGAAAGTATTTACTATTTCACCACTATTATGATTGCTAAAGGTTTTGAGTACATACCTCTTTTCTCATCAAAGAAGTACCACCATAATTTGTCAGAAGAAGTTATTTTTGAATAAAAAATTGATGGTAACAGTAAACGGAAGGCCTTGAGGTAGAAGCATGCTGGCAGTGTTTGAGGAACAGCAAGGAAGCCATTGTGACTAGAGGGAAATTAGAAAGCTAGTGGGAGCAGAAGGTACTGGTACAGAGGAAAAGGAATTGGGAGGGAAATGATATGACTTTTGTACTATGAAAGTTGATGTGATTTCTGTGTTGATAATGGAAAGGGGAGTCAGAAGTGAAAGAAGGGGGACAGTTACAAAGCTAACTGGAGATAGTTAAAATGGTCCAAATTCAATACATCTAAAAGTAAGTAAACAAACAAATAATAGAGAAAATTGACAAAGCTAAAAATTGGTTTTTCACAAACATTAATAACAATGTTAAACACCTAACATAATTAATCAAGGGGGAAAAAGAAGAGGGAAGACACAGATTACCAATATCAGGAATGAAATAGTGGACTTCACCAAAGATTTGACAGACATTGAAATGATAACAAGAAAATATTATGAACTACTTTATATCAATAATTTAAATAACTTAGATAAAACTGAAAAGTTCCTTGAAAAACTCAACTTATCAACTCACACAAAATGGACACAAAAAGAAAAAGAAAATCTAAATTCCCCCATATCTATTGAAAAAATTAAAATTATAATTAAAAATTGTCTTCAATGGTAAATTACTGGTAATTTCTAAGGAATGCTTTACTGGTAAATTCTCAGGAACATCCAAGGGAGAAATAATGCTGATCATATGCAAACTCTGTAAGGAAGTAGAAACATTTCCTACCTGTCGTACGAGGGCACCAAGGACATTTCAAAAAAAAAAAAAAAAAAAAAAAAAAAAAAAAAATATATATATATATATATATATATATATAATAAACCAATATGTCTCATGAACATAGATGCAAAATCCTTAACAATATACGTGACCACATCCAGAATATTATAACAATGTATGAAATATGTTTTAAATAACAATAAAGATAAAAATAAGCGACATATTTAAGGAAATTTTAAATATATAATCATTTAAATATGTAATTATAATTAAAGCATATATTTAATAAATGAAATTATACTTAAAGTATGTTAAACATTAAAATTTATAATGTTTAAAATATTTAATAATGAATATAATATATAAAATATTTTTAAAAGTCAAAATGCCATGTTTAAAACAGCATTTATTTCAGGAAGGCAAAATTGGTTTAGCATTCAAGCATCAATGTCACTCATTGAACAACACATAAAGGAGAAAATTATAGTATTGCCTCAAAAGATATAGACAAAACATGAAAACATTTGTCAGCCATTCATGATACAAAAAAGAAATGATCAGAAAATTAAGAATAGAAGGAAAAATCCTCAATCTCATAAAGTATGTTTACAAAAATCCTCCAGCTAATATTATATTTAATGGTGAAATATTTTGCCATTTTACCATAAAATCAGGAATAAGACAAAACACCACTAGACAACATTTCTAGTCAACATTGCCCTAGAGGTCATTGCTAATGAAGTAAGAAATATATTATATGTAACATATGTAATATTTATATTACATACTCACACACACTTTTTATTTACAGATTACATAGTCATATTCCTAGAAAATCCCAAGGGACCTGAAAAAGAAATATTAAGGCTAGTAGTAAGTGAATCCAGCAAAATCATAAGATACAAGAGCCACCATTGAAAAATCAATTTGATTTCTATAAACTATTCACACAAAAAAGATCAAAATGAAATTTAAAAGCATCATATAGATTTAGGGTTGTGAGGGGGGAAAAAATCAATGAATTTAACAACTGCAAGATTTTTAAACTGAAAACCACAAAACTTGCTGAGAGTGATTGAAGAAGATTGAAATTAATAGAAAGACATTTGTGGATTGGAAGACTCAATATTATGAAGACATCAATTGTCTCCAAATTGATTGACCGAATCATGCAATCCCTATCAAAATTCTAATAAGGCTTTATGAAGCAATTTAAAAAATTGGTTCTAAAATTTACATGGAAATACAAATAACCTAGAAGAATCAAAACATTCTTGAAAAAGAAAGTACAAAGTTGGAGGTCTTATGCTATCCAATTTCAAGGCTTACTATAAAACCAGTTATTAAAACAGTATGATTTCAAACTACAGAAATAAACTAACACTTTGGTCAGTTGATTTTTGAGAGGGAAATTCAATGGAGTAAAGGACTGTCTTTTGGACAAATTAATCTAGAAAACAGTTCTTGTCAAACTAAATGGAATTCAATAAGCTGGTTCTAAAGTTTATTTAGAGGAGAATATGCAGGAAAATAGCCAAGATAATATAATAAGGTAAAGACAAATAGTAAGGATTTGTCCTATCAAATATCAAAAACATTTTGTAGCATTAATAACGGATATAGTTTGATTTATGTAGAGAGAGAAAATCAATAGAAAAGATAGTTTGGACATAAAATTATATGTTTCTGATCAAATCAGTAAAGAAAATATGGTTTGGAGACAATTAATTCTCCACGGGGGAAGGTTTGAATCTTAACTCATAAAATATATTCCACAAGTAGCTGAATGTAAAAAAGAAAAATGAAAAATAAACTAAAAAATAATTCACAAATGTATATCTAATAAGGTTTTACAAATAAATAAGAAAATATCTAAAAACTTGTTATAAAATGAGCAAAGGTTATAACCAGGCAGCCAATAGAAGAAAAAGAAATGAAGAATAAATGAAATAGGCCTATCCTTCTGCCCCATTTAATTACAGGACTGTAAGTTAAAATATCTTAAAAGAGGGAAGATATTTTTCATCAGATTTGCAAAAGTTAGAAAAAGAAACTGATAATATCCAGTGTCAGTGAGGATGTGGGAAAACAATTTACTCATGCATTGCTCTTAGAAGACCAAGCTGGTAAAACTTTCTTGGACAGAAATCTGGCAATTACCTTCTGAGTAACATACATACACTTCACTTTACACCCAATAGTTTTAATTCTGAGTATCTCAGAAGAAAAATATTTATACATGTGTAAAAAAATAAAAAACTATATGTCCAAAGGTATCCATTTATTCCTTGTACCACTGTGTACAGTGGTACGCAAAAATGTTAATTAAAGATATTGTATTTAATAGAATGCATTAATTAGAGCTATATTTTACTGACACAAAAAATAATATTCAAGGCACAAGGATTCAAACATTTTCTAAGAATGTTTAATGTGCTACAAAAAGACTAAAATTTATAACCCTCATACATTTAATGAAGTGCTACTCTTTACCTCAGTGCAGGATTAGCCCTTTCGTAAACTAGATTGGGCTGACATGAAGAAGAGAACATGTCCTCGGATGTTCTGTATTTGTACGAGTATAAGGAAAGCAGAGGTAAGCTCCCACTTTACTTTTACAAGGAATCTGTGTTATAAACTATCATTGTTGAATTGTATCCCCTCCAAAAAGATATATTGGAGTCCTAACTCCCAGTACCTCAGAATGTCACCTTGTTTGGAGATAGAGTCATCACAGAGGAATCAAGTTAAAATGAGGACACTAGCGTGAGCCTTAATCCAGTGTGACTGGAGTCCTTATAAAAAGAGAAGTTTGGATATAGGACTAGGGGCACACAGAGAAAAGACAATGTGAAGAGACACGTGGAGAATATGGCCATCTACAGGCCAAAGAGAGAGGCCTGGAACAGATTCTTCCTCACAGCTCTCAGAAGGGACCAACCCTAAGGGACCCCCTCAGAAGGGACCAACCCTACTGACACCTTGATCTCAGACTTCTATTGTCCAGAACTATGAGAATATACATTTGTGATGGTTAAGCCACCCACTGCGTGGTACTCTGTTACAGCAGCTCTAGCAAATAATAAAGTATCTCGATACTCCTATGATGCATTGTGTTTGGTTTGCATTTTTCTTTTGCCTGCCTATATAGTTACTTTGGGAAAATTCAGCACCGTTTCACTTAAGCCAAGTGATCAGGAAGCAAAGAATTGTACAGACATAAACCGAAATAGCCAGGATGATCCGTGGAAAAAGAGAGGGAGAGAGAATAAGTAAGAAAACATGACCTTTATAGCCCTATTTGCTCTAAAATTCTGTGACTTTATTATAGCACTTTCTGGTTTTGTTGGTGTTCTGAACCATCTGGACACTAAATCCCCCAAATATCCCCCATCTTAATTTTAGTTTCCCCCACAGAACTCTCAGACAAGGTCTTGGGTGTAGGTCATTTATTTGGGAAGCAGTCAAAGGAAACACAGGAAAGTGAAGACACATGAAAAGGAAAAGAGAAATCGAGAAGGGAAAAAAGCCATACAAGTCGTGTAGCTTGGTGGCTTACTGCTGTAGGCAACTGAAGGCCAATTTCAGTGGGGACCACTGGGATTGACACGCTGCAGTATTGTCCCTGTGAGCGACTGGGAAGCTGGGGTATTTACCCACCCAGTCATGTCTGTCATTGTTTGCAAGTTGCCCCTTGGGGAACTAAATGTACAGCACTTTGCGACCGCTTTGGTCCTGGACTGAGCAAGTCTTATAGAGGTGGGGAAAGCCACAGGTGGAGAAACAGAACTATGTAGGCAATTATCTCGAGCGGGGCAATTATCAGGTGTGAGATGCTGTCCAGATCAGCACAAGTGAGCACAGAAGGTGGTCAACAGCATGTGGAGGGGAGCCTCAAATGACTAGTCTTCTCCACTAGTGTCTTCTACACTTATCCAGGAAAGTGATAACATTATGGTGGTAATATGAAAGTAGATGTAGACATTTGAGATCTTCAGAGACAGTTTGCGTGTACATGGCTTCAAGGGATCCTTGCTCACAGTGGAAAATAAGAAAACAGAAAGAAGAGCAAGAACAAAACAGATGTTCGAGAGGAAAGTCTGGTCCGAATGTAAAACAATATTAAAAGGAAGAACTAACGTCCCTTGAAATGTCAAAAATGAAAGAACTTATTCTTCTGAGTCATGGCTGAACTCATGAGTAAACGAAATTCTTATTTCCAAGTGATTACAGTGTTTGGAAAGTATATGCAGTCGTTCATGTAATACATTCTTTTATTCAGCAACAAATAATGGTAAAGTCGTAGGCTGGACGTTTGGAAAAGGAAGTTGAATAAAACTATGCGTACTCCAGAAACTCACTGTCTGTGAGCCAAGACAGAGTTACATACATGAATAACCATACTAGCTACTATGTGGTAAGTATTATAATTGAGGATGTGCTGAGGGCTCAGGCAGAAGAGATTCTTTATCCTGGCTATTGGGGCATTAAAGAGAGTAGATGAAGGAGTTTTCCCTTGCCTCTGACTTTGGCCCTGAACAATGGATTATTAGTGGTCTCCAAGTTAGACAAGAGGAGGTAGGGTGGGGTAGGCTCTTCCAGGAACAGCAACCAGAATGAACAAGTAAAAACAAACATAAAAGTACATGGCATTGTGTGTTCACCACCCAGACCATGCAATATATAGATGATGTATTATAGAATTGTATACTTGAAACCTATATAATTTTCATACCTAATGTCACCCTAATAAATTTAATTATTTTTTTTTAAAAAGAAGTACATGGTCATAGAAGGTGGCTATAATTTAGGAATTTGGGAGCTTATCTTTAGGCAATGGAGATCTATGAGGTTTTTGACAAGGAGAGAGATATTTTAGATATGTAATGTTGGCGAAGCTACTCTGGTAGCGGTGGGACTTGAATTTGAATGAGGAGATGTAAGTGGGGATGTTATTCATGTGACGATTGCACAACTGCAGGTGTGATAAGATCTTGTACAACAGTGATCAGTAAGTAAGTGTCGTTGAGATTGAAGAAGGAAGATAGCAACTGATGACACTCAGTGATTCTAAGTGCTGCGAGCTGAAGGGGACGGATGCTGAGGGTTACTCCCAGGCTTCTGGTTAGGTGTATGGGAGAGCCAATTGCTGAAATAAAGAAGTAGGCTGGCTAGGTTGTGGGTGGTGATGACGAACTCAGGTTTGGGCATATTGAGTTGGACTTGTAGAAATACAACCTGTGGCTAAATGTGAAGGCTTTTCATCTCTTATGAATGAAAACAAAAACAAAAACAAAAAAAAAAAAAGAAGAAGAGAAAAAGAAAGAAAGAAAGAAAGAAAGAAAGAAAGAAAGAAAGAAAGAAAGAAAGAAAGAAAGAAAGAAAGAAAGAAAGAAAGAAAGAAAGAAAAAAAAAGGTTGTGATGAATTTGAAGAGAATTAGCAATAGTGTCAGTGCTTGGGAGGGAAGTGCAATAACCCTCTAGGTTATACCCTATAAAATTACTAATATTTGACTGCTTTTGATCTATAAAAATGGCAATTTCGTATGGTCCATCCAATCAATAGTTTGCCTGCTTTGGGAAAAGAAACTTACAAAGGACCTTTCTTAGATGTCTCTGAGGAAATAAGGATTATTAGGTGTGTTGAAAATAATCTTCCAAGGGAAATAAAACAGGTGACAGAAAATTTATCAAGCCAAATATCTGCCTTTTATGGCTTAACTTTCAGATCTCACTACCCGCTCTCTTTGGACGGGTGAATGGTGCCCAGGTTAGCCAGAAGAGAGTTCTGACCTGGGAGGTGAGGAGGAGTCATGGGGAGAACTCTTTAGGATGCTACTCCCGAGAATTGTGCAGGAGAAACTGGATAGTATGCTCCCCGTTCTCTGCACTCCTCACGCCAATCTCCTACAGCAGTTACCTAGAGCGTCTCTTGGAATTTTAAACAAAGATCTAAAGACTCCTGAACATGTCACTTACTTTTAACGTAAGTTAAACTTAAGAATTCTTCCTCATTAGCCAAAGGGAGGAGCAAAACCTTTTCGGGCCTTTTAAATAGAAAGAAAAAAAAAATCATGAAGAAATGTTATTTGCCTTGGTGACTGATGCCAGAAACATTTTGTTTTGATAACTTCAATTCTGCCATCATTATATTACAGTCAAAATAGAGTTTCTGACTAAATTATACATTTCTCTCCTACACTGCTCCTGCTCTCTGGAACTGAGATACTTTCAGTTCAAAATCATTTCTGCCTTTCAGATTTATACTGACATTAGTATAAACCAAATGAAGAAAAATGAAAATTTATTCAGGCAGCTGTTTCTACATATCACCTTTAATCTTCCATGTACTTTAAAATATGGGCTCTCAGAGAGGAAGAGAGAGAGAAATCTATTTTTGCTTTATGTGAGTATAAAAGTAATTTGTTACCATGGCAATATATTTTTTCCATTCTATATTTTTCAAACACAGCCTTTGCTTCAGGTTTTGGGTAAATAGTCACTCACTCTGTCTTCCATTTACAGTGCCATGCTCCACTGACCACTTTAGGTCAATCCTGAGCTGGTCTATAAGATCAAGTACCACGTTTGACAGAGAGTTTTATGTTTTTGGTGCTTGTATCAATATAAGTCTCTTGACAGAGTCAGGGAGAGGACATTTCAAATTTCTGAAACCCCCAATTTGGCAAGTGCTACAGTTTAGTGTTTCAATTTCCATGTCTTTTTTTTTTTTTTTAAAGAACCACTGTTTATTTCAACCCTATGCAACCCAATATGCAGTGGTCCATATTCACTTAGTATTGCATTCACCAGCCTGCCAGTCTGCGGTGGATGTTTTCCTATTAATTGTGTTTGTAAAATTTTATAAGCTAGTAGCTTTTCCATTGTGAACAACAAATGAAAATCAGAGGCCTAATTATTTATGACTAAAGGAAGGTGTAGTAGAAGAAATAAAGTAAATAAAATGAGGAGAGTCAATCCATAGGCTCAAAAAAAATTAAAAAATCAACAGTTAAGGAAAATTGTCTTACAGACAGGTGGATTAGGGAAGATGGAGAAAGAAAGGTGTGATCAGAGAACTATAGTAGCTCAAGTTCTGAGGGTATAGTGTCTGTATGGTGGTGGTGGGAGGTGGGGAGGGGGATTTGAAGGGGAAAATAGAAGAGAACACCACGCAAGAAGAAACAACAGCTGCAAACACAGAAAGATGGGTAATAGGTGAGCAATTTTAGTTCTAATATTTGTCAAAACAACAAACCAATATTATTGGTCAAAGTGTTAAATCCCCTAAGTCGAGAGTGCACTTGTAAGTCTGCTCATATAGCCTGCTCTTGGCTAGGACAAAAGGCACAAGAATAGATCACTTATGTGTAAGCTAAATGTTTGCTGAACATCTATCTGGGCAAGACATTATGTTAGTCTTGAGGAAGGTAAACAGAAGTAGAGCAATCTAAAGACTGAATAAACTGGAAGAGGCGGTAATATGTAAACACATAAAAAGCAGCTAATTATGCAAAAGCCATATGAGTTGTACAGATAGAGTAGGTTTATTGCAGTTTGGAGGCAGTGGAGATTCCTTTCACCGTGGGGGGATCACAGTCCAAGATTAGAACTAGATTTTGAAGAACAGGCTGAGTTTAGAGAGACGCAAAGAAGGAAAGGAACCCTTCTTCTCTGGGTACCGACAGATGGAGCATACACATAAAGGACACTGAATGGAATAGTAAGTCGGAATGGACAGTATGTCTTAGAGTCAAGACTGAAATAGGCTCCTTCTCCTCTCCTCTGACTCTCAACACAAATGCCCTCAGAGATGCTACTGGGCCTGAAGTACAGACTTAAAGCCATCACATGACCACCAGATAAATGGTTCCCTGGATGCTGATTTCTAACAAAATCCACCACTGCCCTCTCCTCTGTGGGCATCAAAGAAGCTGTGTTTTACCTTCAATACTCCCCTAAGTGGAGAGAAGGGACTTTGGCTATTATCCATAATGGATGGTGTCAGAAACAAAGGAGGGGAAAAAAAACAGCAAATATTTCCTCCCCCTTCCCCCATTGCCTGCACAAAGCTAAATACTGTGGCAGGTTCTTTTTATGTACATCACTGAATTTCACAATAACCCAGTGACATAGGGATAATAGGCTCCATTTTACAGGTAAACTGTGACTTAAGGGTGAAAGTAAAGGAATTGGCCAATGTCAAATTACAAGTAAGTGGGCAGATACAAGATTTACATCCATATTCATAACTCCAAAGCCCATACTCTGTACCCATACAGATTACTGGTGTCCAGCTAAAGATAGAAAATATGTAGGCAACAGTATGTAAAGGATGGTCGTAACAAAGCTAAGAACTTAAATGTATTTTACAGCAATCTGGGGCTTCTGGAGCATTTCCTTTGAGCAAGGACACACTTTAACTGATTTTGGGTAAAACTCAGTCCGGAATATATTTAATAGCATGAAAACAAGCCATTTGGCTTTTAAAATCTGTTTAAAATCATTTTTAAAAATTGACTTCAGAGGTCAGGAAATAGTTCATCGCTGTGGGGTTTGCCGTTGCCCACACCAAAGCATCCCAAAATTCAGTTGCTCAAAACAACATTTATTACTGTCTCAGCGCCTGCTGGCCGGCAGGAAATGGCTGATCCGAGCTGGGCATGGCTGGGTGGCTCTGCTCCGGGCTGAGGCTGCTGACTGCTCTGCTTCTTACTGGATATCTGTGGGCTGGGGTGCATGGCTCTGCTCCTTCCGTTTCTTATTCTCCTTGGATCAGTGGTTAGACAAGAAATGTTCTTCTCATTGTGATAAGCGTGGTCCAAGACAGCAAGCAGAAACCCATGGATTTATTAAGGTCAGGAATCCGATCTGGTTCACACACTGCCAACGTTCACTTCAGTTTGTTGGACAAAGCCAGTCACTTGGCTAAACTCACAGCCAAGGGGCAGAGAGATATATTCTTTTCCTGGGAGGAACTTAAAAGTCACATAGCAAAGGGTATGAACGAATATAAGGAGACATGGAGAATTGAGCTCATAATGAAATCAACATCATCATCATCATCATCATAATGAATCACCACTGTGTACATACTGAGTGAGTTCTGAATTTATAGGTTCTATTTGAGAGATTGGTGCTTTAGATAAACCCCGTGTTTACCACGGAACGAAAATAGTAAAATCTAACCCTCGAGGCACCTGGGCCTTGAGTTCATTTCTTCATCTGTAAAACAGAAGGTTTGGACTAGCAATCTCGATGGTCCCTTCTAACTCTAGGCTTCTATTATTCTCCTTCATCCTATTGCTCTAAGCTATAAACATACAAAAACATAATCAAATGAAATTTCTGCTTGAATATATATTCTATAACAAATTAATGGAGAAAAACTTAGGGAAAATTTCAATATTGTAGTTTCAAGTACTCCAAAAGATATGCTAACCTTTTCATTTTGATTAGAAAATCTGAATTGCACTCTTTACAGACTAATCACCGCTAAGACTTTTGAGTCACCTGTGTCTAATACATATTTGACATCCTCTTTATATAATGGGAAACATGGATGGAATATCATTATTATACAGCCCGGCAGTTCAAAAAGTTCCCTTTTAACAAATGCGGATAGACCTTTCGAGCATGACTTGAAACTGCAGGATGCTGAGAAAATACATTTGGGTAACCTCAATGTGAGGCTTCTTACATCTCTGTGAAAAGATCCTTCCTTCTCCTCCCCCCTCTCCTTTACCACAAGGCCTACCACTTCTGGGGATTTTTCTGACATGTGGGGACACAGAAGCAGTGGGAAGGCAGCCAGGGGCAGGGTGGTGAGGGAAGTGATTGGCAGCTGCCACTGCTCCATCAGGCTACAGTGACAGGGGTGGTAAAAACACTGTGTCTCCCACCAGCACCTCGTCTCATTCCAGTCATGCAGTTCTTTCAGTGCTCTTCTCCTGTTTCCTTCCATCTTCTCTTAATTTTTACTTACTTTGTTGGTAATGTGGTATTCCATTTTCATGAATGGATAGTTCGCTGTTGTATTACCGTCTTGTATATCGCCTCAGTCCTTAAGCTTTCTGGGTTTACTGTATCCTTTAAGATTTAACTCAAACCGTTCTATACCTATTACACATGTGGGGGGAACCTGGCATCATTGCCATTAACTCCAGGGATGTGTGGGGGTCTTAATTTTTCTCTGAGTCCCTGCTGCTGTGGACTTCTCGATCTCCAGGAGCACGCCACCTCTATGATGTGCTTTCTCTTTCCACACCATATCGTTCTACTGGGCACGCTTTATTTTCTATCCTTCTCTCCTCCTCTGAAGTTCCATGCACACAAGGCTGGAGGTTCAGTAAGCTTTGCTAAAATGCTGGGGAGGGGGGAGGACGTGACTTTACATGCAATGCTGGAAGTAATGTAACAGTAAGAATTAGAAAGCCCTGTGATTCCAAGCCCTTCAGCTGTGTTCTGAGAGTAGGCCTTTCTCGAGGAGGATGTGTCCGCTTCAGCCCCTGCTTATCTTAGGAAGCTTCTCTCTCCACTACACCTTGGCTGCCTCTTGGAGACAACAAAAGGCTCCCAGGCTATTACATGGAAGAACTGTCTATCGTCACTATCCTAAACCAAATTCTAATGACTTTAGGGGCACAAGACCATAAAGCACTTTATTAAATCAGAGGTTTCTCTTCAAGGTCTGCATACGTCAGCCGTACAAAGCTTTGGAATGGCAGTGTTTCCTTAATCTAGACCAGCTCAGATGCTTTGGTAGGACTGTTGTCTTTGAACACGAATGTTGCTGATGCTCAACCACCCCTCAAAGCCCCTCACTACCACCATTCACAGCAGGAGTGGCCACAGTCGTTGTGTTTTTGTTGTTTGGAAAAACATTTAAAAAAAATTTTTTATACAAATAACTATGATACCTCAGATACAGAAAAATAAGTGAAGAGCATTCCCTTGGTGAGATTGTCTTCCAGAGGATGGAATTCATTCAGTTCATTATGTCACCCCTCCATCCAGAAGTCAGACTCCAAATCTGTTGGGTGTGTGTGGTGTGAAGTTCGGAGAGAAGATGAAGTGCAGGGAAAAAGAAAGCTTTCACTTTCTACCTCCACTTTTCTGTATTGTTTTTATTTCTTCATATGTATAAATTGATTTTACAGTAAACGTACTCTCAAAACAAATAACAAACCAAAACATTCATCCCAAGGTGAAAAGTTATTCCTACTGCTTAATAATGACTTGACTGGGGCTTCTAGAATTAAGTGGAGGAAATAACGGTGTAACTTCTGCTTTGATACTGTTGACCATTTGGAAGTGGATTAGGGGTGAGTAGAAACAAAGGGAAACTATATCTAATATAGTGTCTGGAGCCTCAGTCTATAATCTTTGGTCTACTTCATCTTTCTCAAGAGATCACCTGCTAAGATGAATCAATTTTAATAACGTCATAAATTCAGGTGAAGTCTGAGTTAGAGCTGCCTTGTGTCCAACTCTGTTTCTGAATCAGAAAGCATTGGATCAGCACATTGGGTCTGGTCTGCACACTGAACCCTAGAAAAGAGGAAAGAGAGAGAGGCATATTTACAAGGTGTGTGGTAAGGTACATTTTACTATGTACTTGTTTTTATCCAAGCCCTGTGATAGGGTTTTACTTACATTAGTAAATTAATACCTATCAACATCCACTGTGTCAATGAAGAAACAAGTCCCGAGAGGTTGGGCAATTTACCAAAAATCACACAGTAACGTGTGATGAAGCCATTCTTTAGAATCCTTTTTGTCTCCAAAGATGTGTGTTTCTCTGTACAATATGCTCCTCATTGGTTAAAGTGAAATCCACCGTGACTTATCTGAAGTAACTGAGTGTGAAGAGCCCTGACGAGGCAGAGCCAAGATGGTGGGTACTACATCCAACAGCTTCCTTTCCTGCCAAAGCTCAACTTGGCAGAATTATTGCTGGAGGCTGGATTCTGGAATGATAAAGAGGGGGGTTATTTATTTTTAATGAATTGGTACAGTTACTCAGGCTTAGCAGTAAGTAAACATCCTGCCAGAGAGACGCAGCAAGGGAGAGATGATGAAGACAAGTTCTTAGTGCTCTTAAAATTGTTTGCTGTAATTTTAGTTGGCAGCCCAGGGAGGATGCTGTTTTCCTGTCAAGGTTTTATGATAACTGCTGTGCAGTTGTTTGCCCACCTTTCTGTCTTCCCATGTTCATTGTCCTCTAGGTTCAGCAATTACTGCTCTGCTGCATTTAAAATGAAGAGAACAACTATCAAAAAAATCTATATTAAGATATGGCTAAACATGTTCTGTAAGCAAAACTGGAGTGTTGAATTGGTCACTTGCAACTGAAAGACAAACAAAGCAATGCAGTGGGTAGAGCAGCCATCCAGATCTTACGCTGAATGAGCCTGTGTTTTCCTCCTGGTTTGCTCTGTTCCACCCACAGCTCTTACTGTACGTTTCCTGGATGATTGACTCGGTCCTGGTTCCACAGTAGCCGGGTCTCCACTGCCAGCGCACAGATAATGTGCCAATCATTGTACCTCGAGAATGGAAATGAAAGTGCTTTTCCCCTAAATTACTTGGAAAATTGCCTCAATTTCCTTTTTCATTTTTGCTAGAGTAGGCCTGGTCTTTAGCTGGGAGGGTCTAGCCTAACTAGGCCATTACTGAATGACTCCTGCGGGGTCATTTTTAAGTTGCCATTGTGTAGTCTTTACAGCCTAGTTCAGCTGCGGGAATATTATTGCTTTCAACTTTCTTAGATTCTTTCCTCTGAAAAGCCCACACTACTTGTCAAATTTCAAGAGTATTCAATATTTGCAAAATGAACTATGAGAACATAGTGAACAAGTTAGGTGCCCCATATTTACAAACTTGAGTATGCTCAGTTCAGATGTATTTTTCATGTTATGAAGAGAGTCCTTGATTCCCTTAAACAAGATGGTCTTCTGTAAGGAGAGCAAGCTAAGCTTTAGGGCAACATCCTATTGAAGGTACTGAAATTGATCCAATTGTTATGTAGGAAAATTTCTAAAAATGTGACACAGTGACTATCCTGTATAATGAGTGCCTACTACACGCCATATGTTTTACTTGCCTTGTTTCACTGAATTCTCAAACAACTCTTATGGTCAGGCATTTTTTTCTCACTTTTTTATGGATGCCCAGGTCTTGACTATAATCTCTATTGGAGCAGAGATGGGGTCTAATTTATTCACTACCGTATTTTCAGGAGCAATCACAGGCCCTGCTTATGATAGGTACCCAATTAATGTTTGGTGAATTGGCTCTGACCCTCAGTGGATGGTTGTTAACTGTGAAATGAAAAACTTGAGGAAACTGAGGATGGGAAAAGTTAAGTGACACACTAAAGGTCTCTAGATCATTTCATGGTGGGTCAAAATTCAAACCAATCCTGGCCCCCTTATTTAGGAACCTTCTGTTGATCCCAGAACTCTCAAGAACCCTTTCCATAGATCATTGCTCTCACTTCTCTCAGCACCTCCGTGAGTAAGTACCATTACTGATGGGTTACCAACTCTGTGTGTGTTTTCTAGATCACAATGCCTCCCACTCACAAATATTGCTCTTCCTGGTGCCAAAGCAGGAACATTTCCCATGTCATTCAGAAATGCCAACTCGGGGATGGACACTCAAGGACAGAGTGACTGAAAGATTTATTTCTGACAGAAGAGAGGCTAGGGAAGGACATTTATCTTCTGCGACTGAGGGATAGGTGGCCTTCATCTTCTCTCTTTGGCAGACAAAATGATGTGACAGCCATGAGTACCAGAAAGCTAGTCCATGGGAATCAGGCCTTTTCTGGGATTGGCTAAGTCATCTCCTGTGAAGGAAACAGTGTCCTTAAGTCCAAGTTAGGGATTTGACCAAGAAGATGAGAACAGACTAGCCGGAGAGAAAACCAACCAATGATGAAAGGCTGCAGGGATGTTTGCTCATGACAAAGTTTGTTATGGGACACAAATGCTGAGAAACAAGTAGAGTACAGGGCAAGAGAATCATCAAGAAGGGGGAAGAATGTGGAAGATTAGGTGGTGGCTACATATGCAAATGTTTGTCAATTTCCAATATAACTTAGATCTTTCTATGATTTCCAATCTTAGGCCTTAAATTACCCAAGTCAATATACTAAATAACTCTGTAAACATTTAACTCTTCTAATAAACTCTTCAAATTTAAAAATGTGTATTTGAAGGGAAAATAGAATTAATTGGTTAACTTTCTTTATTCCAACATTTGATCCCTGAACACTGGACCAGACATCAAAAGCCTCCTGCTTTAGTACTGAATCTTTCCTCACTGACTTGCTGAGTCACCTTACAAGGTCCTTTTGGTCTCTGAACCTCAGCAACTGCACCTGTAGTAAAGCACCATGGAGGCTGTTTCTTTGGGTTCTTAGCTTGCCTCTAAGCACTACTTGTTTGACCTTGGGCTTCTCTGTGACTCAGTTTCCCTGTCTCCAAAATGAAAAGGATATTAGTAACTTCCTCATTGTTTATCTTTAAGAATATCATGATCCTCACAACACATAAAGCATGTTGAACAGGGCATGGCACAATAAACGTGCCCGATAAACACAATTGGGGGTAACCTTGCTAAGCCCAGTTGTAATAATGCATTTTGAAAACTTTAGGTGCATATGTAATGTGCATATGTGCTTAGGTAAATGAGAAGTATTCCTGTCATCAATGTAATTTTGCTTTTTTTTTTTGTCTGTTCATTTTCCCCAAATTGCTTGATGAATGCGCAATTCTCCCCTGAGGTCAGGATCTCTGTGTAAAATTCTTTTTGCATTCTTTAATATCACTCAACAATATTTATAACACTGGGTTCTTTTCCAAGCCCTTTCAAATACATCTCAATTACTCCATAGGGCAATCCTAAGCGGTACATGTTGTAATTCTCCCTTCACAGATGAAGGAACTGGGGCTCAAGGAGGTGATTTATTCGGAGGAGGAGGGGTAAGAGACAGATCTGTGATACGAACCTATATCTTTCCTTTCCAGGGTCTGTATTCACCCCACTTTACCAAGCTGCCTCCTGTAAGTGTTTACTGACCTGTGGCTCTGAGTCCAATCAATCTGGGATTCATAAGAGACTGGCCTGCTGCACAGCAGTTTCCTTAGCAAGGCAGGAGTCAAGACACACGGTGCAACTGGTCGGGGGACCCCTGACATCCCATTGCGCGTGGCCTGTTTCCTGGTAGCTCTGGCTGATCCCGGTCCTCGCCTCCCACTGACTGTGCATGGTCACAGGGACAGCACAGTGAAGGCTGGGGACTCAGAGTGGCAGCTACAGGGAACCTCTTTTTAAAATTCGCACTTTGCAGCATTATGGCAATAAACGCACCACCACCTATGCCGTGTGGGGTTGCCCTCCGCGGGCAAAAGGTCAGCAGCTAATCAGCCGTCCTCCGCTCCTCAGACAGATGTGAGCAACGTGCCAGAGCAGCTCGGAGCTGGCCGCGCACCCACCCCGCCTGTCTGCTTTCTGTATTCTCATCCACGCGCGCTCAGCGCAGCCGACGCGAAGGTCCGGTGCTCCCAGCACTCTCAAATCACTCCACAGTAATACTTTTTATAGATCCTATTATTGTCAGTAGAAAACCATTTGGAGGTCTGTATGTGATTACGGCAGATGGCCAGCTGGAGGCATTTGGCGAAAATATCTTTTTACGTTTCCTGTTATTGAATTTGAAGAATTCGTCGTTTAATGCAGAGTTTCATGCTGCATTTCAATACAGCAAACCTTGGAAGAAAATCTATTTTAAAGCTACCGATGGGTCTTGGTAACACTTTGATTAAATAGTTGTGAGCTAGTCCCATTTCCCTGCTCTCCTAAGACGTCTTTCTCTAACCACGGTAATTCCACCTTTGATTTCATTATTTTATGAAGGAAGATGGAAGAGAAAATGAAATACGATTTAATGAGTTTTTTACTCATCCAACATGCAAAAAGAGAAACCTAGAAGACACACACATAAATAAACCTCACACTGTCAAGGTTTCCAGGCATCAGTTTGTTTTTTTTTCATTCTAGAATCACTGCTTATAGAATTAGGAAATTAGTTTTCTGATTAAAATGTAATTAACCTTCAACGATTTCTCTTTATCCCCAAGACACTCAGGTATGCTGTGTGCGCAAGGCAATAAACCAGGAACCGTGACAATGTGTGTCTTTTCCTGCTCTTGTAATGAAAGGATATTTAATAGTATATTGTTATGTCATTTTTTTACCATGTTTATGATTATATCTTCTTTCTTCTGGAAACTCAATTGCATGTTTCTAGGCAACAGAGATCATGTGTTCAGTGTCTTCTGTATTCTCCATGCTTCGAATGTGGCAGACATGTACCTCACATGCAGGAGGCAGGAGAAAGGCAGAGGATTTCTAAGTGACTACATGCTCTAATACAAAATGTGGGGCTCATATTCAAACACAGCTCTTTGGTCCTATAACCCATGGGATGAGCACTTTGAAATGAGAAATGGAAAAAAAAATCTATAGTTAAAGAGGCTCTACTTTCTTCATGGGATTCCCCAGAGGCAGATGATCTAAATGATGTTTCTTTCCATTTGAGCCAAGATTGAGAGCTACTTACCAAAATCTGATTCCTCTCCTTCCCAGCACTCAGCTAGAACTCATTTCCCAGTTGCCCTCGTACTTTGATGTGGCCAAATGATTGGATGGTAGCAAATGGAATATGAGTAGAAGTGATGTTTGTCTTTTCTAGATCTGGCATAAAAATCTCCCACACATGCTCCTATTTTTGCTGACTTTGGAATATGTGTGTCAGAGATGACAGAGTCATTACCAGCCGGGTGCCCTGAATGACTGAGTGGAGCAGACTGCTCCCACTGACCTGAACCACCTTGAGCCACCCTGAGCTATCACATAAATGAGACATTTCTACTATTTGGAGGCATTACCTGTTGCACCTATTTGTTACTGCAGCCTGACATACCCTAACTGTTGGGTCAGGATAAATGCTACTTCTGGCTGGAAAGTGAGAGATATATCACTGAAGTAGGAATCTCAGCAACATTGACAGAGCATGTTATCCACAGAGACAGACAGTACGGATGTGATATTCTGCTTTTACCGCAACATTTCTCAAAGTGCTAGTCAACAAACATCAAGCCGAGTGGGCCATAGAATCTGCTGAAGCCTCACTGCCAAGTTAATGATCATGGATGGAAAGGTAGCACTCTAGACTCCAGCAAGGAAAGCAAAATGGTTCTCAAATGAAAATATGGTTTAGTGGGATTCTGCTAGGGAATAGGAAAGGACTTGGGAGGCTCAGAGAAACAATGATACCTCTGTGTGTATATGTGTCAGTGTATGAGTTATATGTATATGGATGTTCAAAACCCTAGACTTCTTTCCTTTACCTTTTCTTACTACTGCTGTTCTTACCAGCCCTCTTTGACTGCCTTCCCCCAAGCCTAAGGAAAGCAAGTGTTACATACTAATTATATCCAGTAAAAGCAGAAGCTGGGTCGCAAGAGAGTATGTGTAGTCAATTTTTGTTGTTGTTGTTGTTATGGAGGATTTTATAGTTGGAATTTATACCAACTAAGAGTTATCTAGTGCATTTGCTTACATTTTCCAAAACTGCCTGAAGTTTTATGCTTTTTTTAACTTTCCGCTTTTAACCTAGAGAATTATAGCTTTGATGTGAGGCCAAATATAATGATTCACTGTCGTGTCTAGGTTTATTTGGCTAGTTATGAGATGTAGAGGCAATTCAAGATTTTCATTTTTATCACTATACATAAAAATATGATTAGCAAGTACTTTTCAGTGATCTCATTGTCTTTCAGAATCACCTCTGCTTTCTTACATTTTAAAGTATGCTTTAATTTTTAAAGGAGCCTGCTTTTTTCAGGCCTCTGTAAAGTCTCTGCTCATCTGTTGATGGGAAGTTCACAGGAATTTTTTTTTCTTTCATTCTGATTGGCTACAAATTGAGTAAGACTTTTCTTATGTGCACACATGGGTTAATCCTACGATTTATTGTCTGATTCAAAATTCACAGAGAAGGCCCAAAGAGTAAGTTTTATTTTTCTTTTCTTTTTTTCTTTGAGCTAAGTCTTTATAAGTAATTAAATATCTGGTAGATTTGGCAGTGATGTGCTCACATTTTTGCCAGCAGTAATTGACTGGACCTGAGTAGAGCCTGCTTCCTCAGCCAGTTCCTGGGCTTCTCTGCCAAAGTGCTGCCATATTCATTGTAAACACAGGCACTTATGTAGGTTGTTTCATTTATGTAGGATATTTTCCTGGTCCGTATACAGTTTTGAGTTTGTGACCCTGGTTTTAATTATTTAACTGACACTCTGTTTGTATTTCTAAATGCATATAACTGAGAAATCAATTAGTATAAATCTGTGTATCTGAAGGAGATTTTAACCATTTTTAAAATAAATTTTGGTAGTTTAGCAACATAAAAGAAAGGTCTAAGTCATTTTAACTTATGAACATACATGTAAAATTCAAAATAAAACATTAAGTGTATTAAAAGACCAAGAAGTATTTATTTAGTCAAGCATTGCAAGATACATTAACACAAGAAATATGTCATTGTAATTCGTTATATCTATATATTAAAATAATCAAAATTAAACATAGTCATTTTAATACATGCTAAAAGGAATTTTAAAATCAGATACCTATTATGATGACAAAAAAGAAAAAAAAAAACTCTTCTAATATTATAGAAGGAAATTTCTTTAATTCCATAACAAATATATATTTTTTAATTTATTGGGGTGACAATCATTAGTAAAATTACATAGATTTCAGGTGTACAATTCTGTATTACAAAATCAATAAATCCCATTGTGTGTTCACCACCCAGAGTCAGTTCTCCTCCCATCACTATAAATTTGATCCCCCTGACCCTCATCTCCCATCCCCACCCCACTCCATAAAAAATAATTTACCAGAAATTCAGAACTAATAACACAATTAATGGTGAAATGTTAAGTGTGTTCCCATTAAGTTCGAAAATAACATAAGGAATCTGTTGTCACAGGCAGTATTTAAAGTTGTGTGGAAAGTTCTAGCTAATGGAGTGAAATTAAGAGAGAATGAATATGTATAAATATTGGCAAGAGGGAGAAAAAAAAAAACACCTCATCGAATAGTAGGGAAATCTACCTAAAAAAGAATAAAATTAATTAGCAACACCATAAAACTATGTTTAGTAATGTGGCTAGAGACACTATTATAAGACATCAGTTGTTGTCAAAGAATTGGAGAATTGATTTTGGAAAGACACACTAATAGTTCTCAAAAAGTCAGTAAAAAGCCTTCTGGAGGAAAAAGAAATTATAAATTGATATGTATGAAAAGTTGAGAAAAATTATCATCTGTATGCAAATATCAAAAATTGGTAGTTGTACAGCTACCACAAAAACAGCTACTTCCTGGTGTCACAATCAAAATATCATGTGTTCATGTTTTCGTTATGCAGTCTGCACCGAGTGCCAGTGCTGTGCACCAAGCATAGTGCTATTTTGATTTTTGAGAGAAGCGGTCCCATAAACTTATTTATTTCATGAAAGAAACCCTACCCCACGTAAAAGTTGACTGGCATATACTCATGCAGAAATAAGTCAGGAGTTGTTAACATATGAGGGCTGAAGAGAATAAAATACAAAGAGGAAAAAGAATCATTAGAAACAGGAAAATTTACTTATCAGTTAAAATACTATAATATTCTGTAAATATTATCTGGAATAAACAGAAAAGCATATGCATGTAGTCATGTATTTACATGTGCGTACATACACATAGAGCAAAAAATTACTCTGGAAAGACTCACAAGAGACTGGTGAGGGTAGCTGGTGTGGGGAGGTGGGAAATGGTGGCAGGAGAGATGCTTCTCCCCTTTAGTGTATCCGTATGTACTATTTTATTTTTTTTCCTCTTTACCTATGCAGGTGTTACCTTAAAGTTAAATGAAACAGAGAAAAAGCAATGCCTAATTGTTATTCACAGTTTACAAATGAGGAAACTGAAGTTCTAAGTCATTTAGTGCTTACCTCTAAAACCAAGTTAGCTAGATCTTCTTGCAGAGCCCCTCTATACTTAATTTCAGGCATCTAAATCATAAATCACTCATGTTGAGGGTCTTTATTATCAAGGAAATCATGTATTTTTAGATAACAAAGAGCAATGTGAAGTTCTGAGGTCTTCCTAGGATACTAGGAGAGCAGGGAATTCCTGAGATTGTTTTCCTCTCAGCAAGACCAAGACAAAAATGCAACCACATAGAACACTTACTGTCCTTGATAAATAACCTGGCTTTTGTTCCAGTGCATGGAGCCCTGAAGAGGAAGAGCTGCTGCTGTCACTTTTAAGGGGAGTCTTACTTGCCTTTTCTGTGGACAAGTGACAGGTGCACACTCTACACTTGAACTTGCTTTTCCTGTTTTCATAAAATGCAATAGAGTATCAGATGCCAGGCTAAAAGTATTGGTGTTTGATATTCCTATTTTTTGATGCTAAAAATGGGGTAAAAGCAAAAGTAGCAATGTTAATTATGCCATGCAGCAGGTGAACCAAAATATGTGTAGTGGCACATTTCCATCCTAGGGTATTTTATAACAGCTATAAACCTACAAAACTGCCTATTTGCAATGGAAACACAGCTTTCAGAGACGCCACAAAGATGACAGCTATATGACATGTTTTCTTTTCATAAGATTTAAAAATTTCATTAAAAAAAAAGACAACAACTTTTCCTTCTTTCTTTGGAGCCACCAAGGTTTGAAATTCAGAAAATAAATGGTCTGCCACTATCATAATCAATTAAAGATGATGACACAAACAACAAAATCTTATCCATAGTGAGCTTACAAAAGCGGAAGTGCACAAAGTGAGAAACAGCCTGGCTCAAGCCATTGGCTCACGTCAATATCTCCTGTTTTCACCACATGCCTGCCTAGCCTCTGTACTAAGCAAAAATCTCAGAGCACAGTGAGGCCAGTCGCTGTTTACCTGGGGCCTGCTGGACTCTGATAGTTTTCTAAGAAACAGTGTGATTCAGGCAGGGCTGGCTGCTCATGGAGAAAATGCCTCCAGAAAGAATGCAATATGGACAGGGCTGGCTGCTTGTGGAGAAAGTGCCTTCAGTGGTACTGGAGTTGGGTGGGGTGGGTTCCCAGTGAGTCAGCAGGGAGGGGCAGCAGAGCTCAACAGGCCAATCAGATTCAGATTTGGCCAGAGGGGGTGGGCTCAGGAAAGATGGTGCCTGCCTGCTGGCTGCATGAAGGTGGACCCCTCACCGGGAAAATGCCAACTGTCCTCCACTCCTCCCTCTGAAGCTACACACCTCAGTCTACCCTCACCTATGTCTCTGAGTTCCCCCGAGTCACCATCTCTCCACTGGAGCCCAAGGTAAGTGCCTGCAAGCAAGTGAGTCTGTGTGCGGGCCATTTAAGAAAACATCTGGGTTTACTGCAGCGTTTGGCCCACCAAATGGTCAGAATTTTCACTGTTTTTCAGTCAGATGTTGTGGGGACTCCTTTTCTCAGCACCATTACTCCAGGCTGGGGGAGCCTGGTGTGTGGGGCTGTGTCCGTCACTCCTCTGGGGGGAACCAAGGCAGCTGAGATACCCCTCCTGATTCTAAACTGCCAGATGAAAGTGTAGGTCCCGTTCTGTGTCTCTGTTCCTCCTACCAGTCTTGATGTGGCTTCTTCTTTATATTTTTATGCTGTAGGAATTTTGTTCAGCTAGACTTCAGATGGTTCTCCAGATTGATTGTTCTATAATTTAGTTGTAGTTATAATGTGTTCACAGAAGAACTCAGGCACAGTGTTTATCTACTCCCCCATCTTGGATCTCTCCAGCTTTTTATTTATTTATTTTTTAAACTTTTATTTATTTTAAGTGCGTTTTTCCAGGATCCATCAACTCCAAGTCAAATAGTTGTTTCAATCTAGTTGTGGAGGGCACAGCTCACAGTGGCCCATGTGGGGATTGAATTGGCAACCTTGTTGTTTAAGAGCACCTTGGTCTAACCAACTGAGCTAACCGCCTGACCTCAGCTTTTTATTTTTAATGATGTTGATAGTTTTGAAGAATTAGGCTAGATATTTTATAGCATGTTCCTTGATTTGGGTTTTTATGATAGTTCATGATTTTTGCTGGAATATAACCTAGGTGACATTGTATCCATCTTGGGATATTACATCCAGAGACACAGAATGTCTGTTTGCTCTTTATTGGTGATGTTAATTTTGTTCACTTGATTAAGGTATTGTCCATTGCTCCACTGCACAGTTTTTGATTTTCCTTTTGTGATTAATAAGTAATTTGTGGGAAGATATTTGAGACTGTACTTTTCTAGATTTGACATCCATTGATAATTCCTGCCTCAAATCAGGTTTAACTATGATGTTTACAAAATAGTGATATGTTTCAGATTATATCATTTCTTTAATATTTATTAGTCAGCATTACACTGTAAGAAAGAGTTTTCCTTCTCTCCCTTTCATTCATTCCTTCATCATCAGTACCATCGAATTGGTTCTTATTTTATTCAATGGATTGTAATTTGCCACCATTTCCCAAATTTGGCCTCTTCAATCTTTCTTTTATCTCTCTTTTTATTTAGAAATTTATATATGTATGTATAAAAATTCCCCCATTTTAATTATACAGGCTTTTGATCACCACAGTCAAGAGTAAAACAGTTATCTTAGCCTAAAACATTTTTGTGTTTGTTGAATGTGATTCCTTCCCAGCACTTTCAACTATTGGCAATCATTGATGTGCTTAGTCATTGGTACAGTTTTACCTTTTTCTAGAAGTTAATATAAATGAAATTATACAACATGTAGTCTTGGAATTAACCCAAATTGGTAAGGATTAAGAATACATTGATGGACACGTTAACATTTTGTTTAGAGTTTTCACATGTAAATTGATGAATAAGATTGAATTTAAATTTCCTTTCTCATACTGTCCTTGCCAAATTTGGGGATCAAGATTACTGTAGATTCATAAAATTATTTGGGAAGTAGTCACTTTTATAATTTTCCAAAAGAATATATAAGATTTTGGAATAATCCATTCCTTGAAAGGTAAGTAGAACTCATCTGTCTAGACCTGGTGTCTTCCTTGTGAGAAGATTTTAAATTGATTTAATTTATTAAAATATTATAAAATTCTTGATGCTTTTTATTTCTTTCTGAATCAGAGTTGGTAAATTTTTTCATACTAAGCCACTGACCACTTAATATAGCTTTAAGATTTAATGACAAAGTTGTTTACAGTATACTCTTTGGATTTTGTAGTCTCTGCTTTATCTGTAACTATGTCCTCTTTTTAAAAACTTCTAATATAGCTGTCTGATACCAATTTTTTGATGAATGTCAGAGACTGATAATTGTCACTGTGTATATTTCAAGGACCAGATATTGAATGTGTTAATACTCTCTATTAATTGTCTGTTTTCCAGTGGAGAGAATGAAGATTCCTCAAAAGATTTCGATTCTGATAGAGATGTTTTTTTCTGGCCCATTTTTTCACAATACTATAGTCACCTTCATGGCTTTTGATCTAATGTGCACATCTCACCTTCAACTTTACCACATTGAATGGTCTGAGGGCTTTGTTTGACCTCAAAATTATTTTCTTGTCCTCTGGACAGACAGATTTTAGGTTAGAAGGTTATTCCTCATGAATTTGCTTTCAGCTCATTTTCCCTCCCTGGTTGGTGTTTTACATACGGTCTTGAAAAACTAATCAACAAATTTTAAAATGAACTTGTTATAATTTATAAGAGAAGAGCTTTCAAAAATATTTAGCCTGCATGCACTAGAAGCTGAAACCCATTTACTTAAAGCCAAATTTAAACTAAAAAGAAAATTGGAAAAGAAAAAATGATTCTAAAAAAAAAAAAATGATTCTATATAGCGATGCTATCCAATAGAAATATAATGTGTGCCACATATGTATTTTTAAATTTTTTGGTGGTCACATTGAAAAACAGGAAAAAGAAATAGCTGAAGTTGTTTTTTTAAATTATTAAAATATATTTGGCATACAATATTATACTCGTTTCAGGTGTACAAATTAATGATTCAACGTGTCTGTAACTTATAATGTGATACCAGCTAAGTCTAGCAACCATCTGTCATTGAGCAAAGTTATTTTTATATTATTGACTATATACCCTATGCTATACACTATATCTCCATGGTTACTTATTTTACAACTTGAATTTTGTATCTCTTATTCCCCTTCACCTTTTTCACTCATCCCCCAGCCTCACTCCCCTCTTGCAACCATCAGACTGTTCTGTTTCTATGACTCTGTTTTTGTTTTGTTTCTTCTGTTTTGCTGTATTCCACATATAAGTGAAATAATATGGGATTTGTCTTTCTCTTCCTGACATGTTCAATTAGCATAATACATACCCTCTAGGTCCATCCATGTTGTCACAAAAGGCAAGATTTACTTTTAATTGCTGAGTAACATTATATATATATATATATATATATACATACATATATATATATATATATATATATATATATGCAACATTTTCTTTATCCATTCATCTACTGATGGATACCTAGGTTGCTTCCATATATGGCTATTATAAATAGTGCTGCAATGAACATAGGGGTGCATATATCTTTTCAAATTAATGTTTTTGTTTTCTTTGGATAAATACCCAGAAGTAGAATTGCTGGATAATATAGTAGTTCTACTTTGAATTTTTTGAGGAATCTTCATACTGTTTTCCATAGTCTGCACCAATTTATAATCCCACCAATAGTGCATGAGAGTTCCCTTTTCTCTACATTCTTGCCAACACTTGTTATTTGTTGACTTTTTGATAATAGCCATTCTTATAGGAGTGAGAATGGTTTCTTTCTTTTTTTTAATTAGTTTCAGGTGTACAAGACAAGGTAATACTTAGACGTTCATCATTTATATCTAAAGAAAAGAATAAGTGAATGAAATAATCAGAAACAGTTTTGGGGACAAAGAGGAAAAACTGAGAGAATGGTTTTGAGTTGCGTTTCCCTGATGGTTAGTGATGTTGACAATCTTTTCATGTCTGTTGACCATCTGTATGTCTTCTTTACAGAAATGTCTATTCATATGCTCTGACCATTTTTTAATCAGATTGCTTTTTTGATGTTAACTTGTATAGGTTCTTATGTATTTTGAATATCAATCCTTATTGGATATATCATTTGTGAATATATTCTCCCATTCAGTAGGTTGTCTTATCATTTTGTTAATGGTTTTCTTTGTTGTACAGAAGATTTTTAGTTTGTTGTAGCCCCATTTATTTATTTTTTATTTTGTTGCCTTTTCCCCAGGAGACATATCAAAAAAGATATTGCCAAGACCGATAGAGTGTTTACTGCCTATGCTTTCTTCTAAGAGTTTTATGGTTTCAGGCCTTACATTTAAGTCTTTAATCCCTTTAGAGTTTATTTTTGTATATAAGAAAGGAGCCACTTTCATTTTTTTGCATGTATCTGTTCAGTTTTCCCAACACCACTTGTTGAAGAGATTTCAGTTCTCCATTGTATATCCTTGTTTCTTTTGTCATAGATTAATTGACCACATAAGCGAGGATTTATTTCTGGTCTCTCAATTTTGTTCCATTGACCTATATGTCTGTTTTTGTGTCAAGACCATACTTTTAAAAATATTATATCTTTGTGGTATAGTTTGAAATTAGGGAGCATGATACCTCCAACTTTGTTCTTCTCTCTCAAAATTTCTTTGAATATTTAGCGTCTTTGTGGTTCCATATTGGCTTTAGGATTATTTGTTCTAGTTCTGAGAAAAATGCCTTTGTTGTTTTGATAGAGACTGCATTGACTCTATGGATTTCTTTGGGTAGTGTGGATATTTTAATGATATTAATCCTTCCAATTCATGAGCATGATATGTCCTTCCATTTATTTCTGTCCTCTTCAATTTCCTCAATGTCTTACAGTTTTCAGAGTAAACAGCTTTCACCTCCTTGGCTAAATTTACTCCTGGGTACTTTATCCTTTTTGATGCATTTTTAAATGGGATTGTTTTCTTAATTTCTCCTTCTGATTATTTATTATCAATGTATGGAAACAACTGATTTTTGTATTTTAGTTTTGTGTCCTGCAAATTTATTGATTTCATTTATTAATTCTGATAGTTATTTTTGGTGAAGTTTTTAGGGCTTTCTATATATAGTATCATGTCATCTGTAAATAGTGACAATTTTACTTACTTCTTACTTTCCAATTTGGATGCCTTTTATTTCTTTTTCTTGTCTGATTGTTGTGGCTAGGACTTCCAATACTATGTTGAATAAATTGGTGAGAGTGGGTATCCTTGTCTTGTTAAAATATATTTTATTTGACCCAATATATCCACATTATTCTATTGTAACATAATATAAAAATTATTAATGAACTAGTTTACTTTTTTTGCATTATCTTCAAAATATGTATATTTTTAAACCTATGGCTGAGTTCAATTTGAACTAGCCAGATTTCAAGAGTTCAATATCACATGAGGCTAGGTGCCTCATGTATTGGGTAATGCAGTATATAGCATTTTTACCATGTTTTTATTATATCTGCCGAGCTTTTCTTTATATGTATTTAATCTCTCCAATCTTTTCCTGATACCATCTTTGTCTTTGCTTTTAGAAAAATGATTTTTTATTTTCTCTATATGTAAAGAGAGATAAAATTTTCAGGAGCTTCTTTAGTCTAACAGCTTTAATTCATACAAGACTTTGGTATTGTCAAAATGTTTTTCATTGTTCTAATAGCTATGCCTTGTTAAAGGTACTGCAAGCAAGGAATGGAGGAGATGTTCCATTTTTGAAGTTTAAATCTTTAGAATAAACACAAGCAGTCATTTGATGTGCTTAGAATTTGTATTCATTATGTTAAAATGTGGAAACAAAATACTTCAGAATACTTGTGGGTGTCATATTTTAGGATCTGAAAGATGATTTCACTTTTCCATGCTAATGGACTTATGGGATACCTTTGTAGTTATTTTCACACTGAAGATAATTATTTATTTCACTGGATATTTAAAAAGCAAATGACTTCACAAATATAATACCTGTTGTGTACTAGGCTCTGTTTTGGGCACAGGGGATAGAAGTAAGAATGACTTATTCTTGCCATTGTGAAACATCTCACAGTAGACCGTGACTCCAAGTATTACATTTCAAATATTGCAATAAATGTAATTAATGTTAATTTCTATCTAATTGTGATGGTACTCTTATCTTAGTTAGACTATAGACATGAAATAGATGGTATACAATTTTGCCTATGTAAATTGAGAGGGGGGGAATTTTCATAGAGCAGCTGTACTTGATCCAGGTCTTTAATAATATTCAAAGTCATGAATACACGCTTTTCGTCAATGACTCCAGAATAAGTTTAATATATAAACAGTAAGTGGCACTCCTCATGCACCTATTTAATTATAGATAACTTTTAAAAATATTCACTTATTTCCTGCACTGTCTTTTTTAGCTATAGCCATAATCATCCAGTAAACAAAGTGAAATATTTCAAAATGATACAAATTTTTTAGCTCTCTTGATAGAAAACTGTGTTGGTTGCTTTGGAAAAAAAACAAGACAAAACAAAACATTTTTTCCTAAGGAGGAAAGATATCCATTTTAATATGATGACTAAAATATTTCATAAATATTTTCATAAATATTTGACTCAATATTTATGGAATAACAACAATGTGAAATATCTTTCTTAGAATATAGGGTTGTTTCCTATAGTTTAAGGAACTTAATTTTTGCTTCTTATTTCTTGTATTTTCTTTAATTAGTTGGTATAGAATTATCCCAATCCTTCTCAGAATTTGTCTCAGAAAATGTCTTCCTAGCTTTCCTTCCTTTTTTCTTTTTCTCTTTTTCAACTGAAAACTAAATTTAGGTCCTTAGTGTGAAAATTGCAATTCCTTAAGTGGATCAGGTGTGTCTCAATAATAGTTCACTTGACTTCTCATTAATCTTGAGTAAAGGCAAGTCACAAACATTTTTACCAGGATGGAAAATTCATGAGAATAGAGCATCGTCTTTGCTCTATTTATAGTTACTTATCTTTGACCTTCAGTAATTTTTAATAGTCAAGAAAAGTGTTTAGTATTCCAGTTAACACTTCAGAAACTGCCATGTTGAATGAAAAGCACATTCAGTTGAATTTTGCTTGCCATATCCTATGCAAAACAACCTTTTTGTCAGGGAAAATTGAAAGCTACCAAAATATTCAGAGTGGAGAGAAAAGTCAGAAGACTATAACATCAAGGCATTTAAAATGCCAGAATAAAGGCACAGTAGAGTCATTTCAAAGGCATCTTCATCCTTTGATCTTACTGTGGTAAAGACCAAAGTGTCATTTGGCCAGTGGGTAAGGAGATCACTGTCTCAGGCTTATGAAATATAGCAGCTCTCTGGAGGAGGAAGTAGAGCAGAGCAAAATACTCCCTCTGTGTTGAGGGTGCTCAAAAGGAAAGTCTGTGAGTCATTTCAGATGAAGTCAAAGAACCTTAATAGTGGTTTGACATTAAATGTTGAGTGCTCTCTAAATACATGTTTACAATGGAAGCTATAATAATAAACAATTATTTAGCACCCAGATTTCCTTAAAGTGATTATTGGAAGGGATAACTGTATAGACTTGGCACAATGCTATGAAAACCAGAATACATAGTTGCCTCTTAAATCCCTTTGCTAAAGAAGCCATGTGAATGTAGAGTCACATGCCCAGTGGGAGCTCCTGCAGGTGTGCCTGGACGGTGCTGCCCTCACTCCCCAGCACAGTGTGGGAAGCAGGCAGGAGTTCACCAGGGTGGGATAGAAATGCTGGGTAGCTTCCCGGCTCCTTCAAAGCCAAGTCTTGACAGTGCAACTTCATTTGTTTTATTGGAACATCATCTAGTCCCTAAATGTCATGTGGATTTCTATTCAAACATAAGTAAAGAAATATAACCCAGAGACAAACAAACCTTGTTTGGTGATTATCCAGTGTTTATAAATATTCACATCCTGGATCTCCTCCAGGGAAAACACGAAGAGCATGGAGAGCTGGCTGTACAGTAGTCCCCCCCTTACCTGCAGCTTCACTTTTCATGGTTTCAGTTACCCCATGGTTAACCATGGTCCAGAAATATTAAATGGAAAATTCCCGAAAATTTTCAGAAAGAGAGACACATTCACATACCTTTCATTAAAGTATATTGTTATAATTGTTCTATTTTATTATTGGTTTTATTTCTGTTAATCTCGTACTGTGCCTAATTTACAAATTAAACTCTATCACAGAGATGTATATGTAGGGGAAAACAGAGTACATACCGGGTTTGGCATTATCTGCGGTTTAAGGCACCCACTGGGAGGGTAACCTTTGTAGATAAGAGGGACCTACTATATATACCATAATTCTCTATTCTGATCAAGTTATTAATTTACTGAGGACTTAATTTCTTTATGTTAAAAAAGGGGGCAGGAGGCTTTAACTTTAGTACAGTGTTAGGCTAACCCCTTCTGAAAAGTTTCATCAGGTTAAGTTCTGTGATTTCAGTGCACTCATATTACGAACATCAAAATGACTCACCACACCAAGCCTGGGCTATTCTAAGAGTGAAACATGATTTGGTTCCATGTTCTCCATGCCCTTATGCTACTATAGCTTATCTTCTGATATTAAGAGAATTACTGTAGTATTCTCATAAATAGTCTCACTGACTTCACTGTAATGCCCTAATCCATCCTCTACCCTTGCATTTTCCAAAGTGTATTCTTGGGATCCTTACTGTTTGGTGAAGGGAAAAACAAAAGTTTCTATGGTGAAATAAGTTTGGGAAGAGTTGCATATCCCCTTGGAGAAATAAAACAAAGATGAACAATTAAAGACTTTGAAAAGTTTTAAGTATGCTTACCCCATCATTTTGCCAAACTTGTTTGACGAGAAATCATTTTGAGTTATAACTCGTAATATGCCAGGGTCCCTAGAAACATTTTTTGCAAAGGATTGCTTTACGTTTTTGTCTAAGTGATCATTCTAAGATGTAACTAAGACTGTTACAATTGTGCTTACGTTTTGCACTGGTTACCCATTTCATTGGGTCAAGTTCAAAACTACCCAGCAGGAGTTCAAGAACCTTCATGTGTTTGTCACTGGCTACCTTTAGAATTCATTTCCAAACACTCACTGACATGCACCTCGCCTGTTTTCTAAGTGTGCTCTACTGTGTAGGATGTCCCGAGCTGTGCTGTTTCTCTGCGTGTGATTCCCTTGCCTTCAGGCCCCGATAGAAAACAGGTATTCAGCCTGCAGGTTCGGATCAAGCACGGCCTCTTCCTAGAAGATGTCCTTAGCCACCACCCCTCCCCCACCACAGTCAGAGCTTTCTGTGCTTGTTCTCCAGGCTTCTGTGCACAAGTTTCCATTTGTGTAAATGGTTTGTGTTGCAGTTGCTTCTTGTGCATATCATTATCACTGCATTTCAAACTTCTTGACAGCAGATATATTCGTATTAGTATCTTTTATAAGAGGGTTAAAGTAAGACTTTAGTAAAATTTGTTAAAAGAACAAATGAATTGATGAGGAAAATTGTCTAAAATACACTTGTAATGGTAAGTGGAATTTATAAAAGAGAGTTAAATTGAATTCTATTGAATGCTCCTTGGTTCTGAAGAGGGAGATGTAGAAAACGGTTTTAATTTTTTTTTTTTTTTGGTAGGATTTCCTTCCTGGTTTAAGGCTGTAATTCATATTCTTGTGTGCTGATCTTATCTATGCAAATTTATGAAAATTCTTTGTGAGCTGAAGAAACCTCACAGATCTCCCAGTCTAGTTATTCTGACATATAAACAATTGCAGTACACTCTGACAAGGTTTATTTTAGTCTTTACGCTGAGTATTTGAGGAGCTCAGATCAGTATGTAGTTATTTATTGTGGAGTGTGGGCAATGTGGTGGTCAGGAAAAGCAGCCAGTGGGCTGTGATATTTAAGCATAATCACAGGGAGGATTTATTTCACCATGCTTAGAAACAAATGCAAAAGCTGAAGAGGAATTTGGATTTTAGGGGCATGCTGGAATGCAACGTTGGAAATAAGATCAGTGTTTCGTTTAGTAGAATCCACAAGTAAAGTCAGAGCTGAAGCTAAAATATAACTGCTGAAGCATAGTGGAGTGTCTTTGCTCAACACTCTTGTTTATCTTCCTGCACTAGAGTGATAAATGAATTTCTAACTGCCTTTGAGATTTCATAACTCTCAGAAGCAATGTTTCTCTCTTTTACGATGATTTCAAGGAAAAAAATCAAATATTACAAAACCATGTAGGCAATGCTTAGAATGTGTGGCAAACAAATGAATTTCTTTATAATTATTTATCAAAGAAAAAAACTTATCTTCTGTCTCTGTGTGTGTATACACACACACACACACACACACACACACACAAACAGGTTTATTTTTTCCTCCAGCCAACAACATGATTCAGTGGGGATATCACCTTAAACATTTCTCAGTGAGGACAGTGGCAGGATGTGATTTGAGCCCTCCTGATTGGTGAAATATGCTACTTTTAGACGCAAAGATGATGTTCTTGTATCATGCCACCAGTCAGTTGTGCACTTTGAGTTCCACCCCGCATGGAAAAGGGTTACACCCAGCCATCTGCATGGTTGCATTCAGGAAAAACAAGACATCCATTTTCCTTTTCTACAAGAGTGCATTGAGCTCTGCTGTGTGTTAAGCTTTGCAACAGAGATAGTGATGCATGAAGATTGTTCTCAACATCGTGGTATGGAAGGAAAACAAATAAGTAGGCTTGTGCAGTATAATGGTATGATTTTCTTCTAGGAGTAAGGATAGGATGTTATGAGAGTACACGGGGGCACCTAATCTAGCCTTGGGAAGTACTGGGATGGGGGACAGTCATCAAGGCGACTCCCATCAGAATAGCTTGCTGATGTCGTAAGTTAGATGGCCAGTCTGTGCCCGGGTCACATAGCCCCCTTCTCTATGGACCAGTTCAGCTCCTTCATCTTGTTAGAACGATGCTGTCAGACTCCAATGCAGGATGTTGCTTTGTACTCTGACGGCAATGTACAGTTAGTTACATCTGTTAATGACACTGGAGAGTTTGTCTTCTTTTATGTCCATGGAAATGTACATTTTAGTATCTTTTGTAAGAAACAAAGGGGAATGAAGGAGCGTGGGGTGATGGACATATTCATTATCTTGACTTACGTGATGATTTCACAGGTATATGTCAGAGCATCAAATTGTACGCTTTAAATATGTGCAGTTTATTGTAAGTTGATTATACCTTAAAAAACTGAAAATGATATGCTAGGTCACTGTTAAACAAATATAATAAATCACCATATGTTTATAAACAATTCCCACTGTAATTGTTATACATAATAATAATCAAGGACTTAGATCACCGGGTATTCTGTCTCTCTATCCTGTCTTCTATTTCCAAATCCATGAAGTGCTACACTAGACTGGATTTCAGAATTCATCTAGTCAAAGAGAAAGACACTTTTTTGGATCTCCTGTGGGAGAGGAGGAATTAGGATGGGGTGGCAGTTGATGAGGAGGGAACTGCAACTAATTTTTTGAAAGACTTTTAGAACCGGGGGGCCAATGCAAAAAGATTTGAAGCCCATTTCTAGCTGGCATCAATTTGCAGTAAAACATCAAGACTAAGGCCAGGGAAGGAAAGATGTGTAATTGGGAATAATCAAGCTGGAGACTACAGGAAGGTGTGAGGTCAGCAGGGGCTAGTTTTACTTTCTTGATCATTTATAGACATCATTGCAGCACTGGAGATGTTGATGAAGGAAATAAATTAATGCGGAATGAAGGGATGCCTACGGGTTCTGGTCAGGACCCCTCTAGTCCTTTTTGATCCTCAGAGACCAGATGACTCAAAGATTAGGGGGAAAAAAGAAGAAGAAAAGAAAGAAAATAAGTTCACCAGGCAATAGAAACTGAAGTTCCTGTAGCTTTCTATTTTTGTCACCGAAATTGTTCCTTAGTGTCCCAATGGTGCCAGCCTATTAAAGCAGGAAGTTCTGATGCCGTTAGGCTGCTTTTGTGCACACACTGACAGAAGATATCACATCTGTGAGGCAGAGGGAAGGAAGAGTTTTTCTGACAGTTGCTGCAAATGTTTCCCCTCCCCCCGCTGCACCTATGGAAGTCCAGAAAGCACCTACACAGCTTGTGGCCAGGACTCCACTCTCCTGTTGGACAAAGGCTACAGCTTGCCTGGCTGGCCTCCAGTCAAGCCAGGGTGCATTCAATCTCTCTGCTCACCCTTTTCAGAGTTCTTATCACTCTGGATATAAGTATCTATTCTCTTGTCTACATTCTCCATTAGGCTACATGCTTGTTGAGGGGAGGGATCAAGTCTCCTTGTACACTGTGGTTTCTGGCAAAGTGTTAAGGGTGCAGTGGGTACTTGGTAAATATGGGTGGATGGATGGATGGATGGATGGATGGATGCATGGACAAAATCTTTGATTATGTGTGATTTATGTGCCTTTGATGTATTTCCAAGCATGTCGATTGACTTGTCTATGTTTCATCAACAATACACCAATTGGCATTTTATAACAACCAAAATCAAAGCCCAGAACTAAACAGTCCACTTGGTAAAAACGTTGCCTTCATCCCACTGAGATTTCTAAATAATCTCCAGACCAGATCTCAGTAGCTACAGGGACTCCAAAGGAGGGAAATGAGTAGTTACTCCACACATTCAAAAATGCCAATTAGGAATATGGACTGCTTCTTTAGATTGACGTTGGAAAGTTTCCTAAACCACCCTTCGTGATTTAATTCAATAAAATTATATATCATCTAAACACAATAAGGTTTTATATCATGAGCTAGTTTTAAATTATGAATGAAGCACTTCAAAGTTTAAGAAAAACTGGAATTCTTTCAGACATGCCTCTTTTTAAAGTTGTGATCCAAGTATATTGGTTTATTTGCTAAAATAAATAAAGAGTGAGAAATCAACTTAAACGTTGTGCAGCAAACAACGCATAAAGTATCTTTTGGGAAATCAGCGTAGCTTGCTGGAGGACATTGCTGTATCAGAGAGACTCTGCACTCATATTTATACATTCCCTGGGGGGAAGTTGTATTGCTTAAGTCTGGGCTTCAGGACTATTCTCCAGGTCCTTCCAAATCCCTTTCCCTGACCTTGCCCCCAACCCTTGGGATAAACAATCACCTCTTATAACTCCGCATCTCTAAGAAGACTTTCCTTACACTGACCTTCCTTCTACCCCACATACCATGCAATTGAACTCTCCTGTCTGTTCTGCTTTTCCTTGTCCAGGTGCCAATCGTAGCTGCTTTACTATGTAGTCTGCACCTCTCTACCAGACCTTACCAGGCCCTTCGGGGTAGGGGTCGATTTTGTTTAACACTGCATCAGCAGCATTTTCACCAACACTTAGCACACTGTAGGTGCTTTAGAAGTGCATTTGGGATCAGAATGGTGGTGTGGGGTGGGCCTCTGTGGGGCTCCTCTGGAGTTTGCAGCTGGTCCAGCAACAATGGCTCCACGGGGGGCTCCCTGCACACTAGGAGGCCCACTGCTGAATTCACCTAGGGGTGGGGAATCATGCGGGTAGGGGGGGGTTAGGGGTGGCGGGGAGGGAGATGAGGGTAAGGGGGATCAAATATATGGTGATGGAAGGAGAACTGACTCTGGGTGGTGAGCACACAATGGGATTTATAGATGATGTCATACAGAATTGTACACCTGACATCGATGTAATATCACTAACAATTGTCACCCCAATAAATTAAAATAAAAAAAGAAAAAAAATAGAAGTGCATTTGGAATGATTCTGTGGAGTCCCTTCTTCCCTCCAGTCCCTAATATACGTTTTTTTTCTTTCTGAAGTATTTTTAATTTTAAAACCTTTTTATTTTGAAATAATTTTAGATTTAAAGAAAGTTGCAAAACTAGTGTAGATAGTGTCTGTATACCACTCATCCAGCTTCTGATGTTTACATTTTCCATAACCATGGTTCAGTTGCTAACATGAAGAAATGAACATTGGTACAGTACCATTAACTAGAGTGGAGATTTTATTTGGATTCCTTTAGTTTTTCCACTGAAAACCTTTATCCATTTTATTTTCTGGGATCCAGTCTAGGACACCATATTTCATTTAATTGTCTCCTCCAAACTATGATAACTTCTCTTTCTTTGTCCTTTAGGACTTTGACACTTTTGAAGAGTTGTAGCCAGGTATTTTGCAGAACACCTTAGCATTTGGGTTTGTCTGCTGTATTTCTCATGATTAGATTGGAGTTATGGGTTTTGGAGGAAAAAACCACAGAAGTGATGTAGCCATCTCATCATACGTCAGAGAGTACATGATATTAATATGACATATTACTGGTGATTTAATCGCGATCACTTGGTTAAGGAGGTGACTGCCAGTTGTCTTCATGGTAAAATTACTAACTAATATAATTTCATTGACTTCTACTATGTGTCAGGTGGATAGTAGTCTAGGTTATCGGATATAACAATGAAAAAAAGATAGTGAAAGTTCCCTTACTCAAGTAATTTATATTACAGTGGCAGAGGCATATAACAAATAAGGTAAATAACCAAACTATGGGGTACATAGAGAGAGACACTGGTTAAAAATAAAAATAAACAAAGAAATGTGTGGGAAGAGTTGTCATTTAAATGAGCATGTTAGAGAAGGCCTCCCTGAGAATTGACAGACTGACTGTACAAGACGATGGGCAGACAACATATAAGAATAGAACTCTGACCAAAGTCTGCAGGAACTACCCAGGAAACCACCCTCTGGTCTACAGAAACTAGCCCAGGAAGCCAGCCTGCTCTAATTCAGACTGGCTGAAAGTCAGACCACTCTCTCTAGTTAATACTCCAAGTAGTTAAACAATAGCATCCTTAATAATAGTTCCAAAATGGCCAGGACTTGATTAACAACTGAGAGCATCCCTATTTTGCCTCTGCTTTCAACATAGGAACCAGAGAAAGCCAAAAATACACCCTTAACCCCCTGGTGTCCCCATGCTAACAGCCTCCAAACAGGCACACCTGAAATCTTCACCATTTCCTCTCTAAAGCTTTCCCACTCCTCTGCCTTTGAGTCTCTGCCAAAATACTCCTTTGCTAGAGCAAACTCTGAATAGTCTTCGTCTGTGGTCATTTGGTGGGTCTTTGTCTACTTTCATAGAAGATGACATTTGAGTAAAGACTTGGAGCAAGAGAGAGAGAGAGAGAACCATGATGGGAGATGAGAGAAAAGCACTGCAGGCTGAGAGAACAGGTGCAAAGGCCCTGAGGTGACATAGTGAGGAGGTCATGTCAATAGACAGGAACAGAGTGGGAGGGAAAGGATGGCAGGAGAGCAGGATAGAAACACAAAAAGAGAGCAGATGGTGTAGAACTCGTGGAAAGGGCTTTGGATTTTACTCTGCACAAAATTGGAAACCATTGGAGGATTTTGAGCGCAGGAGTGACATGATTTAACTGAGATTTTAATAAGATTGCTCTCACTGCCGTGTTTTGGACAAACTAAACACAAAGTAAGATAAAAGCAGGAATGAGAGATGATGATGGCTTGACCAGGATGGAGCTGGTGAGAAGAGCTCAGCTTCTGGGTAAGTAGGAATATAAGGAACTCAGCTTTGCACATGTTAGGATTTGGGTGTTAATTAGATATCCAAGGAAACATGCAAAATAAAAAGTTGGAAATATATGGCTGAAGTTCAGAAAAAAAGATTTGTACTAAAGATACAAACCTGGGAGACATTACTACTTAAGTGATTTTCAGAACCCTGAGAATGGGTCAGGTCAACAAGGCAATGAACAGAAACAGAGAAGACACAGCCAATGACCAATGCCTCGAGGACCCCAGCATTCCAAGGTCAGGGATGTGGGCCATAACCAGCAAGAGACTGAAATAAACAGCCGGGGCAGTAGGAGGAATAGCCATGCTTCTTCAGTGATGCTCAGGGAAGGCTCTAGGTTTCTTCTGTCTAGCAAAAATATTTGGTTTTCTCCCCTTTACTCTCCTCTCTATTACAACACTTTTAAACATTCTGACACTAGATGGGTGGGATTTTTCCACGCCAAGCAATCCTGACACTATAACTATCTGGAGTCAGTGCTGACCTCACAAGTTAAGGGCTCAGTTCCACAAGCCGTCCTCCCACTTCAGATGCCAATTGCAAGTAGTAGGTCCCCAGGTTACTCACAGCTCCTGGCTACCTATCACAGGTTCACACAAACCTCTCCCTGGATTTGATAATTTGCTAGAACAGTTTAGAGAACGCAGGGAAACACTTAAGTTTACCAGTTTATTAAATAATAAAGAATATGATAAAGGATACAGAGGAATAGCCAGATGAAGAAATATACAGGGCAAGGTCTGGCAAGGTCCCAACTGCATGAGATTCTTTCTGCTCCCCTGGAGTTGGGAAGCACCACCCTCCCTATATGTGGATGTGTTTACCCACATGGAACCACTCTGACCTCCATACTTCGGGAATTTTTATGAAGGCTCCATTATGTAGGCATGGTCAATTATTAACTCCATTTCCAGCCCTTTTCCCCTTTTCAGAGAACAGGAGGTGGAGCTGAAAGTTGCAAGCTTCTAAACATGTTTCTTTCTGGTGACCAGCCCCCGTCCAGGAGCTCACCAGGAGTCACCACATTAGAACAAAAGCTGTTCTTATCACCCAAAAAATTCCAAAGGATGTAGGAATTCTATGTCAGTTGCTTCTGTCATTCAGGAAATTCCAAAGGATTTAGGAGCTTTGTGTCAGGAATTGGAGGCAGAGACTAGAACAATGTGTATATACATACATAATTTTACGTCTACTTATGGAAAAAAAAGTGAGCTATTTCCTTAATGTAGCACAGTCTCCATCCCCTAATAAAATGGAAAAGATGTCTGTTTGTGTCCTAAGTTATTCAAAAGGAGTCAACGAGGGTATATCAGTGACATCATTTATCATAGCATGGGTAGAATCATGATTTATAAAGAAAGGAGGACAACTGTGCTTATTTTATAAAAATGTGTCTATTAACCTCCTATGATGGAGAAGGGAGACAAAATGGTTGTGTGTTTCTACTTTGAGTGGTTTGGGTCACAGATCTGCCCCCACTGAGTGGTTCTTACTTTTTCAGTCCATGTAGACTGGAATTGCATAGCAGGGTCTCCTCACTCCAGCACACTTCAGACGTCCAACCAAGGGGCAGTCCTGAAGGATAATTCTGGGTCAGGGCTGCTTCGGGGTTCCCAGCTCCCCAGCTGATTCTTCGCAGGAAGCCCTGATGGTTCCAGCAGCTGACATCTTTTCACCTGTTACTTCAGCCTCCCTAAATGTGCCAAACATTGAGATGTCAAGTTATACCGAAGGAAAAAATAGTTTACTCCTCAACTAAATCAAGAGAAAGAGAGAGAACAAAAAAACCAACAACCTGATGAAATAAAAATTGAAAGCTGCAGAATCAAAAGAGCCAGCCATAAAGCACACAGTAAATTCAAAGCACTCCAGCCGAAGGCAGAATGTACTCGTACATGTCTCCATGAAGACCTCATGCTGCCCACCAGCTTGGTCTCTGGCAGTGGCAAATCCACACCTGCTGGAAGCCATGGGGGACCCAACTCGAGAAGCACAGTCTTCTCTCATTCAACGCATAAGGAAGACCTTGGGAAGAATAGAGATTATCTGGCAACCGCACATTTGCACCAAAGTTCTTTAAATATCAACTAGAAAAGCAAACAGAAACATTTCAGCATTTGGAAGAACAAAGGATGTAGTCTTGTAGAGAAATATGTTATTTGCATGAATATACAAACCCTGTAATAAATTCTTTGTTCAAGCCTCTATGGAGAACTACTGAGCAGATAGTCCTAAGCAAATAGGAAATGAAATGTTTCAATTGTATCTTTTTTTTTTTAAAGCATTTTTTAATTCCTTAGCTATTGGGCAAAATTTCAGAAGGCTTCTGAAGAAACAACACAGCACTCCCTGAGAATGTCTCCCTGGGATCTGAAGCTGGGAGAAGTCACAGATCTTTGTCTCCCAGAGGCTGGCAGTGTTATGTCCACAGGTGCTGGGAGAAGCACCCATGTACCCACTGTAACTAGTGTTTTTATGATCAGTTTGAGACTCAGGTATCATCCTCACTTTTTAAGAGATATTTTTCAAAACTATAGGCAGGGAGTTTCTTGTGATTTTACACAAGTCATTATATGTATCTCTCTTTTCCTCAGTTTCCTCACCTATAAAATGGCAATACAAACACACACACGTATGTTGTAAGAGAAAAAATGAGAATACATGCAATTTAACATGTGAAAGAACTTAGCAGAGTGCCTGGAATATACAATACTTAGTAAACTGTTGTTCTGTAAAGGAGTAAGAAGGTCTAAACATGTGAAAGAGACTCTTCATTTTCCTAGTGAGGGATAACAGTGATCTACCAATACAAACATCTGATGAGAATGTTATCTTAAAATGAGATCAATGATATCTTGAAAATGCAATCCAGAACAAAATGCTCCACAGATAACCAATGCATTTTAACTTTTATGAAAAGCAGAAACCAAGTTTTGCTACTTCTGTTTCCAGAATTTCGTAGAAATGTAAATTATGCAATTTATCTTTCAAGTTCAAGGCTAGTCTAGCTATTCCTTCCTCCCATGTTTTGACTTCTGGGACACCAAAGCCTCTAGGCTCAGATGACCAGGACTAGTTGCTTTTTTGGTACAACTTTTCAATGTCAATTATGCAGTTCATTACTATTTTAAAATCCAATTTAGAGAACATAAAAATAGTGAGTAGGATGCATTTTCAATGAACATTTGAATTGTTGAGAAACTTTTATAAGAAAGTTAAGCCTATTGGACAGAAAGTTGGCACTAAATGAACTCATAACTAACACTGTGTTTGTATGTTATTGTTTGTGTTTAATTTTAGAAAAATGGAGCTGCTAAGGTTGATTTCCATAAATCCATGTTTCTATTTCTTGTGATTCATTCAGTGGCACTAAGAGATGCCATTTGTAGAACAATAATTTTATGCCAGACTTTATGTAATTTATCTCATTTCATCCTCACCACAAACTTATGAGTATTTTTATAATCCCCATTTGATAGATGAAGTCATATCTCATAGCCTGTGGCTCCTGAGATTGGGTCAGAAAAAAGTGGAGAGGTAGTACAGTAATAAGGCACTGAATGGAATTCACATACATTTGTTAATATTTGGCATTAGTGTATTTTTTTCTTAACTAAAAATTATCGATTATTCCCTGAGAGAAAAATTTTGATAGGAATAGATAAAAAAATTTATATTTGGGACCTCTGCTTCCATCCATGGAGAATTAACTGCTATGGGATCTGCCCATCCAACATAACAACTATAAAACCAAAGTAACTACTTTCAAACATTGAACAACATACAGCACAGGTCTGTGATCCTGAAAGAAGGGAGGTAAATGAGGTGAGTTCTATAATTGCTACATTTAGGAGGCAGTTTTAAGATGTAGCAGAGAGAGAGGAACACAGACAAAACCCAGAGTTCCTACTGAGTTGAGGAGACAGACATCAGAACTGAGGCAGCTCAAGTTTGAAGGAAAAAATACCAGAGAGGACAAAGCTGCAGAGAGAGAGAGAGACAGAGAGGGAAGGAGAAAGCTCTGGAAATCTTCAGTGGACCTTTTGGAATCTTTGGGTGAATACCAACCCATGCATGTGAAGGTTGAAGCTTCACGACGCTGGGAGGGAAAGCAGTAGACAGAAAAATGCCCAGATGTCACACATAATACACACTAGGTAGGATGGTCAGGAAGATGTTACTTCAGTAATTGGGCTAAATTAGCTTTAGACTAAAGGTTGCTCCAGACCTGCCTAATTAAGCTTAAAAGCAAGCATTCAAAGAACCAAACTGATCTCAAGTAAATTAAGTGCATGCCAGGCAGAGTCCAACAATATAAAATTTGCAATATCTGGCATTCAACAAGAAATCACCAGGGAAGCAAAGAGGCAGGGAAAAAAAAGAGGCAGAAGAAAAGACAATGAGAAAAGACCCAGAAATAGCAGAGGTCATATTATTATAAGCATACTAGGGTTTTAAAAGAGCTTTTATAAAAATGCTCTATATGCTCAAGGTGTAGAGGAAAATATGCCTATGTTGAGAGGATAAATGGAAGACAGAATAAAAAAACAACAACAACATAGAACTTCTAAATATGAAACATACAATATCTGAAAAGAAAAAAAAATCACTGGATGGAGTTAAGAGCAGATTAGATACTGCAGAAAAAAAGATCACTGAATTTGAATATATAGCAATAGAAACTATCCCAAATTAAGCACAAAGAGATAAAAAGATGGGGGAGGAGGGATGAATAGAGCATCAGTGACTCTTTGAGACCATATTTAGAAGACTAAGATACAAAGGGGATTTACTGGCCTCTAAAACTACATGGAACTTCGGACCTGTCAGGAACATGCCTGTTTGTTTCTCCTGAATTTTGCTTTCAGGAGAAATTCCTCCCATTCTGTGGAGGGCTCTCTCCATTAGGCAGAAAATGGCCTTTAATAATTTTATATTTATATCCCTTTTTTTTCTCTATCCCCGTAGAGAAGGACTGTTCCTTCCCAATGCATATGAATCAGTCAATCCAGGGAAGGACTGGATTGGCCCATGTTGGATCAAGTACCCACTTGGACCAAGTATTCTTGTCAGAGGGGTGAGGAATCCTGACTGGACCAGGTGCCATACTGTGCAGGATTCATATTTGACAGCTTGCAGGACCCCTAGGACTGGGGAGAGGAAATTCCTCCAAAGGTTATAAGGATGTTAGGTGAATAAAAGTAACAGATGTTCCTAATGACTTTCTTTAGATTTAGCTTATCCAAGAACTTTTTATTCACACTGCTTCCTTTTGAAATACCCCAGTACTGAATTTGGCAATTCATTTCCTAATGCTTTGTGCTATTACATGTGTCATTGTGTTGAATCTGTTATTTAGCTCTCACAAATTCCCCCCTCCAGCTAGCTATTGAGGGCCTTAAGAGCAGTGGCCATATCTCATATCTTTTTAATCTCTTCCAGTGGCTGGCAGTGTCTCTCATACAATAGCAGAATAAATGTTTATTTTGATGAATTTGTTACAGGGCCTAGTTAATTACTCCCATTAAGCTGAGGAGAAATTAGACTGAGTAAATACCCTCAGCCAGTGTCATGAAAAAAGGGTGAGTGTTCATTAACAACAAACTGGTAAGCAATTTGCAGATGAAAAACTGGCTCCTTCCTTCTTTTTTATTCTCCTCTCCTCTCCTCTCCTCTCCTCTCCTCTCCTCTCCTCTCCTCTCCTCTCCTCTCCTCTCCTCCCCTCCCCTCCCCTCCCCTCCCCTCCCCTCCCCTCCCCTCCCCTCTCCTCTTTTCTCTCTTGGTGGGATCACCAAAATTGTGATTAAAATGCCAGGGGCAAAGAGGCAGATTCTTACACCTAAATTTGACATATCTTGTGGCCCAGAATCTTTGGGCTCCGAGAATGTGTGGATGCCTATGTGATGGGATTCCATGGGTACTTAAAGTCCCTCTTGTCTATATTCTTCCTGGTATCTTGAAAATTCAATTCAAAGTCAATTATTTTGAATTAAGATGCTGTGTTTTCTCCAGAACCCTTTAAAATACACATGGAGGGGGAATATTATTATCCGTTAACATCTTTGCTTAAATTTGTTTTTTCAAAATAGCTTTGGTCACCTAACAGAGTGCTGAGGGAAGGGGTGGAAAGACAGGGAAGTGTCTGGGAATGATGGGGAGGAGGATATGTGGACGTTGGGCTCCTTTGGGGGGATGACAGAACCCCAGTTGTTCAGGTACTCTGGAGAGCTGGTGGGAGAAAATGTACATATTAGACATCTGAGGAGGCATGTATTTAAAAGGGACATTAAAAGTTAACCAGGAAATTGTTCCTACTAACACTCCTGTGGAGGCAAAGAACCTTTTTTGCTCAGTAAGCTATGATGGGGAATACAAAACTAAAACAAAGCAACACAAAAGCCCAGGGACAAATGTGGGCTTAGTTCTCTGATTCTAAGACAATTACCATCTGGTCACAGATGGCTTGGCAGGTCCCATCTCACTGGCCTCCACCTGTCTTGGATATTCAGCCCCAGGCCTTCACTGTTCAGCCTGGGGCACTCTTGCTACTCGCCTCTGTCAACCTTCTTTCCTTGTAGCCTTAGGGGCTAGAGGTAGAGTTTCAATTTTACTGCCCAAGATACCACATTACTCATCCCTCCCACCCACCATTTAGAGGAAAGGAAACATGACCATAACAACTGTAAGACCCATCTCAATTTCAGAGATTTTTGAGCTGGGGGAAAAAGTGCATCTTAAAGATAAGAAAATACAGTAATAAGTAAGAGTAGAAGGAAGGGGGCTGGTGGCCCTCACTGGGTAAGGAACCTCAAGCTTTCACATAATCACAGACAAAACTGACACAGAGCAACTCCCCTACCTCCCAAGTAAAACAGGAAGTTCACTCACAGAGGGTACGTAAAACAAAGCACCTACTACACCCTATGCCTGGGTCTCCCCAGATTTCTGGAACTCAGAGGCTCACACCTTGGAGGCCCAGTGAACACTGCACTGTGGGGGCCCAGGAACATTTAAGGACAGGCAATACCTCCCCAACATGGCGATTAGACTAACCTCCCAGGAGGAGAGGCAGCCAGGCACCTTTCATGGTATCTCAGTTCCTTCAGGCTGGCACCAACGGCCACGGAATATTCATTTGGTGTTATGAAGTGATCCCATTCCATCTTAATCATCTATATGGGAACATTGCATACTGCGTTCCTCACGATTTCAATAGTGTCTTTTGCCCTCGTTTGTAAATAGCTTTCAGAAAATCGAAATCAAATTGTATTTACTTTTGCTTTCCCTCCATCAGTGTGAGTCAGCTTCACATGGAATCAGCGGTGCCTTCTGGGACTTTTAAGGAACCATTATTTTCATGGATGAGAAAAATGATCACTCTCGCAAAGTTGCTGTGGAACGTGGGGCACTATGCGGGAAGGCAAGAGTGAGGCAACTGCCTCTACTCTCCTCAGATGAGCTCATTTCCCCCATTCCTTTCAGTTATAAAACTGTGCACCAGCTCAGGTGCCTTAGCTTCAAGTGGTTACGTATGATGTTCTAGCACACATTTTAATCTGGTTAGTACTAGGCCAAGGACCCGTTCCTTTCCCAGCTGTAATAGCTCAGTCTCTGCATTATTTCCTTGTATGCCTCCTATGCATGTCTCCACCCCGCACACTCCCTGCTCAGGACAGAGGGAAAGAAATCACCAGGGGAACATTGGCTGCCCACACTGCAGTTTTGTTTTCCTTTGTTTAATAGAAATAACAAGCAGATAGGCTGTTCTCCCTCAAAGTCTCCAATAGGTTAAAATCTACACACTTCGGGTTTTTCTTAAGCTTAATAGGAAATTGGATCTGAGCCACAGGGAGGAGGCTTCATTTGGGTGTGAATCACCTAAGAGGAACTGACCGCTAAGCACCATTACCTCACAGGAACTTCTAAAGTCAAGAAAAGAGCTTTCTCTAATGTGGACGTAGGAACTGAGCAGATTGCGGGTCCTCTTAAATGTAAGATTTAGCCAGAGTTTCAACAGAAGACACTTGGGAATATAGTTGCACAATCTCTGTTTCAGATGTTTGACCCCAAAGCTTTGTTTACTGTATTTATTGAAACCAGGCTGCCCGGGAATATAAAAAGCAGCAGTTGACTCTGCTCTGGTTCCCTGAGCAACAACATTATCCTCATACTCTTGTTCCTCGCCAGGTTCTCAGCATCTACTTTCTGTCCCTACCTGTCCTGGGCCCAGTTCTTCTCAGAGCCGGAATCCTCACCTTGCCTCTGTCCTCCCACTTCTATCCAGAAGGACCTATCTGATGGGTGTCCCATTCTTTCAGTGCCTTATGCTCTCCTTTTCAATTAACCAGAGATAACATCCTTCCTCCTACCATGTTTCCCCCCAAAATAAGACCGGGTCTTATATTAATTTTTGCTCCAAAAGATGCATTAGGGCTTATGTTCAGGGGATGTCATCCTGAAAAATCTTTCTAGGGCTTTTTGGGGAAACACAGTAGGTAACCTCTGAGGATAGGTTATATGAGCTCAGAGAAGGAGGTAAGGCCATTATTGAATTGGAGGAAGAGCTTTAGAATTTGTAGGCTGGTCTGTTGAAAGAAGGCAGCACTAACATTAAAGAGACCAAGAACAGTGTCCTGATATTACTAACTGGCTGTATAAGCCTGAAAAAGTGAATTAACTTATCTGAGCCTCAGTTTGTTCATCTTCATGATGGGGTTATTAGTTTGCATTTCCTAGGGATGTTGTAAAAATGAAATCAGATGATTTTTGCAAATTGTCTATTTTTAGGTCTTGGTACAGAGTTACCTACTTTATGTTAACATATGGTGATATGTTATTTATCTTCCTAATTTTATACCAGCTATATAGTTTCCTAAAAAAAAAAATTATTTTGAATGTCACTACAGTTTTTAAAATGCTTTTAAAGTGATTTAAAATGAATATAATTCATTTAAAGTGATAAAATATCATAAAACCACTATAAAATAACACAAAATCATTGAGTCAAAATACGATTGAATAGTAATAATCCTAATTATATAATAGTATAATAATTATTATTATCATTCATTATTAAGACCACTATCTAGAAGTCAATTTTGAATCTTCTCCATATTTCACCCCCAGCATCTAATCATCAGTGAGTCCCAATGATTCTAAAATATATCCCCTATGAACTGACATCTTTCATCTCCACTAAGCCACCCCAACAGCCCTTTATGGGTGGCTCTGTGGGTAATCTAGACAAACACTGCTCTGCACACACTATTTGGTGAGGGTTTTTTACTCATAGACAAAAGCATTCCTTTCCGGTCCACCCTCTCTAGAATGTAGAGGGCATCTCATCTGTCTCCCTCACCACCGTATCTCTGTACCAAGTGCATAGAAGTCATCAACAAAAAATTGGTGAATTAATTATATTCATTAATGTTTCTAACAGCAATCTCATGGGGTGGGCTATAAGAAATCTGAGTGTCTTTATTGAAGTGATTAATCCTTCCACAAGAGACCACTCCACTGGTTGGATCCACGACATTTTGGAGGATAATAAATCAAACAAACAGTGGCTGTATTTCATCCTCTTGGACAACTCTGCCATTGCCAAACTGCTCTTTCTTTCATATGTCAATGGAAATGTTTACTGGATTGTCTCTTACATTTATTTTTTATCTTACTTTTCCTCTACTGAATTTCAGTGGACGATGATGGAAAATTTTATTTTCTATAGATATACTGAATAATTAATTATGTTGTTTATTTTCAAAGTTCTAAAGACCAGTATATTATTTCCTACTCTGTTTGCAGGTGTTCTGAAGATAAATCCAAATAGATTCTGTTGTTATGTAATTTTAAATGAAAAGATTTGTTTTAGCAGCCTTTAATCATGTGTGACATCTTATTATATTAGCAATTTTTATTTTCATCATCAGTGTTCTCACAGCAGCAACAATTTCATTTGTACCTACATTACTAATATTGTAGACACAGTATTCATTATATCAGAGTATATATTTAGAAACCTAACAGGCATTAAAGCAGGGTGTTGCTACTTTGTAACAATTATAAAATCTTAGAAAATCAAATTTTGTGTCTGGTCTCCTCCAATTATTATTTTCTTTCTCATCCAAATGACCCACATAAATAACCATTAGGACACCTGAATCAAAATCAATGCAACTTTCAGTCAGTGAAGGCTGAACAGGATTGAACTGAGTAGTTGAGGTGGTAGATTAATGGGAAACATGTGCGAAATCACCCAGATGCAATGAGGTTATTCCCTACCCTCACTCTCATCCCCCACATGCTTAAGATGGTAGCTGGAGATTTTTATCTTTCTTGTATGGAAGAGGAACTATAATATATAACTGAATTGTTGGGCAAATGTGAAATTCATCTAAGGCTCACTGGGTCAGATTCCAAATAATGAGAGGATCATCAGCGCCCTTGATGAAGAAGGAGGTCACAGTGGGATGGAGAGAACTCTGTTTCCCAGTAGAACATTTGCAAGGCTGTGGAGCAGTGCCGATGTGTGGAAAGAATGCTGATCTTTGAATATACACCACTACCCCCTGTCCCTGCCCGCTCCCAGGAAGATGGTCGTGGTATGATGTTGCTAATGTCCACATTTGTAATTTTCTCAGTTGATAGAACATAGATATCTGTTCATCCTAAAGGCTGTCACTGTGAGATCATTAGATGTTTTGTGTTTTTAAATTTATACAATGAACCTGAGTCTCATTTATATAAAGCAAAACAACATATTCTTTAACATTTAAAAAACAACATTGTAGTTCTTGGCCATAAATTATCTCAATAAAGCAGTTTCTATCAAGAATCCAGTGGAAGGAGAACTGACTCTGGGTGAGGAACACACAATGTGATATATAGATGATGTAATACAGAATTGTAGACTTGAAACCTATGTGATTTTACTAACCATTGTCACCCCAATAAATTTAATAATAAAAAAATCTAAGAACCACAGTGATAACAGAAGTAACCATGTAAATTTTTAATATTTTATAAGCTAATCATATATTTTATATATCCTGGACTCTTTTTTAATATTTAAAATTAAAGTATAATTTACCTACAGTGAAATATGCTGATTTAAGAATATAATTTTATCTGTTTGAAAAATGCACATGCTCATGTAACCTACTCACCTATCAAGGTATAAAATATTTTCAACTTCTTAGTTACTTTGTGCCCCTTCCCAGGTAATTACAAACACCCCACACAACCACTGATCTGATTTCTGTCTCCATGGATTCATTCTGCCTGCTCTGGAACTTCATGGAATCACACATAGAGTATGTACCCTTTTGAGTTTGGCTTCTTTCTCTCAAGCATAATGTGTTTGAAATGTACCCACATTCTTGTTTGTACCAGTGGTTTATTTTTACTGCTGTGTAGTATCCCATTGTACGCATATGCCACAATTTATCCCATTACCTGGTCTTTTAAAGATAAGTTAGCTAATGTTTTCAGCAGAATCTTTGGACTTTTATCTCTACTCACCAGTAAATTGGAATCCTAAAGCACTGTCTTGTTATTTACTTAGAGCTAGTTTGACTCTTTAGACACCTATGTAATGAATGTATTTCTGGTTTTTAAAAATTGATTAATTAATTAAGTTTTTTTTTTCCCCAACCCCCGCAGCCATCCACTATGGCAACAATCAGCTTCTTCTCTTTACCCATGGGTATGTTTCTGTTTTGTTTTGTTTATTAATTTTTTTTTTAAGATTCCACATATAACTGAAGTCATATGGTATTTCTCTTCTTTCTGACTTATTTCACTTAACATAACACCTTCTAGGTCCATCCATATTGTCACAAATGGCAAGGTTTCATTCCTTTTTATTACTGAGTAATATTCCAGTGTTATTCCAGTGTGTGTGTGTGTGTGTGTGTGTGTGTGTGTGTGTATGCACATATACCATATAATGTTTATCTATTTATATATCGATGGACATATATGTTGCTTCCATACCGTGTTTCCCTGAAAATAAGACCTAGCCAGACCATCAGCTCTAATGCATCTTTTGGAGTAAAAATTAATATAAGACCTGGTATTATATTATATTATATTATATTATATTATATTATATTAGACCGGGTCCTTCATTATAGTAAAATAAGACCTTATTAGATCTAATTTTATATTAAATTAATATAAGGGTCTTATATTAATTTTTGCTCCAAAAGAAGCATTAGAGCTGATGGTCCGGCTAGGTCTTATTTTCGGGTAAACACAGTATCTTGGCTATTAGTAGTAGTGCTGCAATGAACATAGGGTTACGTATCTCATTTTGAGTTAGTGTTTTAGATTTCTTTGGATAAATGCCCAGAAGTTGAATTGCTGGATCATATGCTAGTTCTATTTTTAATTTTTTCAGGAATATACTGTTTTTCATAGTGGCTGCACCGATCTACATTCCTACCATCAGTATATAAGGGTTCCCTTTTCTCTGCAGCCTCGCCAACAGTTGTTATTTGTTGATTTATTGATGATGACCATTCTGACAGGTGTGGGATTGTATTTCATTGTGGTTTTAATTTGCATTTCCCTGATGATTAGTGGTATTAAACATCTTTTCATAGGTCTATTGACCATCTGTATGTCCTCTTTGGAGAAACATGTATTAAGGTCATCTGCCCATTTTTTAATCTGATTGCTTTTGTTGTTGTTTGTCTTTGTGCTAAGTTATATAACTTCCTTATATATTTGGGGTATTAACCCCTTATAGCTGTATCATTTGTGAATATCTTTTCCATTTATTACATTGTTTTTTTGTTTTATTGATAGTTTCCTTCATTGTGCAGAAACTTTTTAGTTTGATGTCATCCCATTTATTTATTTTTCTTTTGTTGTCTTTGCCTGAGGAAACATATCCAAAAAGATATTGCTAAAAGCAATGTCAGAGTTTACTGCCCATGTTTTCTTCTAAAAATTTTATGGTTTTATGTATTACATTTAAATCTTTAAGCCATTTGGAGTTTATTTCTATATGTGGTGTAAGACAGGGGTCCAATTTCATTTCTTTGCCTAGGTTTGTCCAGTTTTCCAAACACTACTTATTGAAGAGATTATCTTCATCCCATTGTGTATCCTTGCCTCCTTTGTCATAGATAATTGACAATATAAGCCAGGATTTATTTCTGGACTTTCTATTCTATTCCTTTAATCTGTTTTGATACCAGAACCATACTGTTTTAATTATTGTAGCTTTGTGGTATATTTTTAAATCAGAAAGTATGATACCCCCCCACTTTGTTTTTTCTCAAGGTTTCTTTGGCTTTTCATGGTCTTTTGTGGTTCTATATAAATTTTAGGAATAATTATTCTAACTCTGAGAAGAACACCATTGGTATTTCAATAGGAATTGCATTGACTACATATATTGCTTTAGGTAGTAAGGACCTTTTAACAATATTAATTCTTCCAATCCATGAACATGGTATATCCTTCCGTTTATTTGTATTCTCTTCAATTTCTTTCTTCAGTGTCTTATAGTTTTCAGAGCACAGGTCTTTCACCTCTTTGATTAAATTTGCTCCTGAGTATTTTATGCTTTTTTTTTTGAGGCAATTATAAAAGGGATTGTTTTCTTAATTTCTCCTTTTGTTTATTTGTTATTTATGTATAGAAACACAACAGATTGATGTATATTGATTTTGTGTACTGCAACTTTACTGAATTCATTTATTAGTTCTAATAGTTTTTAGTGGACTATTTACAGTTTTCTATATATAGTATTGTGGCATCTGCAAATAGTGAGAATTTTACATCTTCCTTTCGTATTTAGATGCCTTTTATTTCTTATTATTTTCTGATTGCTGTGGCTAGGATTTCCTTAACTATGTTGAATAGAAGTGGTGATAATTGGAATCCTTGTCTTGTTCCTGATATTCAGGAAAAACCTGCAGCTTTTGACCATTGAATATGATATGAGCTGTGTGTTTGTCATACATAACTTTTATCATGTTGAGGTATATTCCTTCTATTCTCACTTTGTTAAGAATTTTTGTCATAAAAGGAAGTTGGATTTTGTCAAATACTTTTTCTGCATCTGTTTAGATTATATGATTTTTATCCTTCATCTTGTTAGTGTGATGTATCATGCTGATTGATTTATGGATGTTGAACTATCCTTGCATCCATGGAATAAAACGGGCTTGGTCACAGGGTATAATCCTTTTAACATATTGTTGAATCCAGTTTACTAATACTTTGTTGAGAGTTTTTGCATCTCTGTTAATCAAGAATATTGGCCTATAATTTTCTTTTTTTTATAACGTCTTTCTCTGGTTTGTTTATCAGGATAATTCTGGCTTTGTAAAATGAGCTTGGAAGTGTTTTTTCCTCTTTAATTTTTTGAAATAGTTTAATAAGAATAGATTTTAAACAATCTTTAAATGTTTGGTAGAATTCACCAGTGAAGCCATCTGGTGCAGGACTTTTATTTGTTGGGAAAATTTTTATACTGCTTCAAATTCATGGCTACTAATCAGTCTGTTTATATTTTCTACTTCTTTCTGATTCAGTCTTGGAAGGCTATATACTTTTAGAAATTTATCCATTTCTTCTAGATTGTCAGATTTCTTGACCTATTATTGCTTATAGTATTCTTTAATAATTCTTTGTATTTCTGTGGTATCAGTTGTAACTTCTCTTTCATTTACGATTGTATTTATTTGGGTTCTCTCTGTTTTCTTCATGAGTTTGCTAAAGGTTTGTCAATTTTGTCTATCTTTTCAAAGAAGCAGCTCTTAGTTTCATTGGTCTTTTCTACTGTTTTTTTTTTTTTAATTTTTATTTCATTATTTTCATCCTGATCTTTATTATTCCTTTCCTTCCGTTTGCTTTGAATATTGTTTTTTCTTTCTTATTTTTTTTATAGTTCCATTAGGTGTAGAGTTACATTGTTTATTTGGGATTTTCTCTTTTCTCGAAGTAGGTCTGTATAGCTATGAACTTCTGTCATAGGCCTGCTTTTACTACATCCCATAAATTTTGGGAAGTTGTTTTCATGTATATAAAGGTCATTTTTTATTTCCTGTTTGATTTCCTCTTTGATCCGTTGGTTGTTTACTAGTATATTGTTTGGTCTTTTTCTGTAGTTGATTTCTAGTCTTTTCTGTAATTTATTTCTAGTTTCATGTCATTGTGGTTAGAAAAGATGCCTAATATTTCAATCCTTTTGAATTTATTGAGGCTTTTTGTGTGTGTGTGTGGCCTCAGTGTGTGAGTAATCCATCCTGGAGAATGTTCCATGTGCGCTTGAAAAAAACTGTATTTTGCAGTTTTTGGATGAAATGTTTTATTAATGTGTATTAAGTCCATTTGATCTACTGTGAAATTTAAGACCATTATTTCCTTATTAATTTTCTGTCTGGATCTACACATTGATATGTGTGGGGTATTAAAATCCCCTACTATAATTATATTACTGTGAATTTCTCCCTTTATGTCCATTAATATTTATTTGCTTTATATATTTAGGACCTCCTATGTTGGGTGTGTAGATAGATATTTATGATTGTTATATCCTCTTCTTGGGTTGATCCCTTTATAATTGTATAATGTCTTTCTTATTTTTTACATTTTTTGTTTTAAAGTTTACTTGATATGAATATTGCTACCCCAGCTTTCTTTCATTTCCATTTCATGGAATATCTTTGTCCATCCCCTCATTTTCACTCTGTATGTGTCATTCAATTAGAAGTGAGTCTCTTGTAAGTAGCATACAGATGCGTCATGTCTTTAATTCATTGAAAAACCATATGTCTTTTATCAGAGAATTAAACCATTTACATTTAAAGTAATTAATGATAAGTAAAGACTTATTTCCATTTGTTATTTATTTCTTGGTTATTTTTATAGTTCTCCTGTGTTCCTTTCTTTTTCTCTTGACCTCTTCACTTGTGGTTTGCTAGTTTTCTTTAGTGTTTTATTTTGGTTCCTTTCTCTTTGTTCTTTGCATATCTTTTGTATATTTTTTGGTTTGGGGTTACCATCAAGTTTTTGTATACAATTCTACATTTATTGATGTCAATTTTAAGGTGATAAGCATTTATGTTTGAATATATTTTTAAAAGGTTACGTTTTTACACCCCCCCCTTATGTTTTATGTTTTTGGTGTCATATTCCTGACCTTTTTGTGTTGTGTACCTACTAACTACTTATAGTTTGAGTTTGATGCTTTTGTCTTTTGACCTTCTGAGTAGCTTTTTAAATGTCTGAATTACTGTGTTTATTAAATCTTTGGCTTTACCTGTGAGATTTTTTCTTTTCTCAGATTTTATTATGTCTGGTTATAGCCTTTCCTTTTCAGCTTAAAGGAAACCTTTTGACCTTTATTGTAAAGCTGGCTTAGTGGTGATGAACTCCTTTAATTTTTGCTTTTCTGAGAAGCTCTTTATCTCTCCTTCAATTCTGAATAATAACCTTGCTAGGTAGCTTATTCTCAGTTGTATGTTCCTTTCTTTTTGCACTTTAAATATATCCTGCCACTCCCATCTGGCCTGTAAGTTTGCTGCTGAGTAATTAGGTGACAACCTTAAGGAGTGTTTTACCTTATTTTGCAAATGGGTTTATAACCAATATGCATAGCATTTCAAAGTTGGCAGCCACCATAGAGTTCATTCTGTTGAATCCTTTGTTTTGCAGATGAAAATACTGATACTGAGAAAGTTCACTTAGTGACAGAGTGAAAATACAAGTCAGATTTCTTTAATTTTAATCTCTTTCTTCTATTGCAAACTATAAAGTTATATTATTTTAAACTAACTCAGTGAATAAAATGATAGAACTCATTCCAAAGGTAAACAGAAAAAGGGATTATTTTTATACATGCCAAAATAAAATTTTGTTGTATAGAATCATTAACTAATTTAAAATCTGATACTGTTTTCAAATGTTTGTATTCAAACAATATTCCAGGAATATATCTATTTTTAAAAATAAAATTGAAGTATGTACTACACAATTCAGGAACATACTATTTATGTATTAGGATTTTTCCTAGATCACCATAACTGAGTATGTTACTAACATAAACATTATCAAAGACAGGCTGCTCAAACATATTTTCCTTTTTCAGTGGTTCTTATTGGTATTTGCTCTGAAAAAAAGAAAAAGAAACTATTCCTAAAGTCTATGGTGCAATGAAATTGGAATGAGTAGAATCAAATCTTCCTTACTCTTCCTGTGCTGGTTCCAGGGGAATGACACTTGTTTTGTGGAGGTCATCTTTGAAGGAAGTCAGTGATGTGCCAGGAAATGTATACAAAATTGATCTCTAGAAATAAAAGCTCTGATTTCTATCATTTGCTGATTACCATGTTATATAAATATTCATACGATGGCCAATTTCAAGCTACCAACATAATATCAACTGGTTTGTAAAATCCCTGAAAATTTTACAATCAGCTTTCTTGAGTGTCTCAGTACATTACTTTCTGGAGGAAAGTGGTTAGCTATTTTCAGCTCTCAGCCTCTAGGAAAGTAAGTTAAAAAATAAGAAGGGAGGAAATGAAGGAAGGGAGGGAGAGATGAAAGGAAGGAAAAAAAGAAGGAAAGAAGGAAGGAAGGAAGGAAGGAAGGAAGGAAGGAAGGAAGGAAAGAAAGAAGGAAGGAAGAAAAGAAGGAGGAAGTGAGGGAGGGAAGGAGGAGGGGAGGAAAAGAGGGAGAAAAGGAGGAGGGAGGTAGAGAGGAAGGGAGGAAAGAAAAGGCATATTCATGGCAGCTAGATGTTCTCAAAATGTGACCAAGGAAGCCATTTTTAGAAATCAATTACGTATTGAAGAAGGATATTTTCTTCATGACCTCAGTGGGGAAGACCACAGTGGCTGGGAGATGGAATAACTGGGGTTAGAAGAGCTATTTCCAAGATGGTGTTTTACTTACATGTTTGACCCTTGGGCTGGATGGCTGAATATGGGCTTAGCAGGGACTTTGGGACTGTCAGCCATCTACATGTTACTTCTTTATGTGGTGTGGCCTTCTCATGACATGGCAACTGGGAACCAAGAAGAAATGTTTTCAGAGGGACCCTCAAGAGAGTGAATGTTCCAAGATAGTCAGGCAGCTTTTTATGATTGAGCTTTATGAATCACATAAATCACTTCTACACTACTCTGTTAGTCAAAAAATTCACAGGCCCACTGAGATTCAAAGAGAAGGGACATAGACTGCACCTCTCAATAGGAGGTGTATCAAAAAATTTGTAGTCATTTTTTTTTAACTTCTATGAAATGTGAATATGTAAATAGCATGACAGAATTAAATGGTCTATCACTTGTTTAGAGCAAGTTTAAGGGAGAAAACAGTTGAAATATATAGTCTTTGAATGATTTTGTGGAATAGTCTAAATGGAAAAATAAGAACTATTGTGCACAGAGAAGTGATGAAGTAAATCTTCTACTGTCAAGAACGGAGGAGGTAACTGACAAGTCATAATGCAGCAGGGAGAGAAATGAGGCTGGGTGGTCTGAGGAAGACTACTAAAGAATCATGGAATGAACAACAGTTTTATACATTGGAGAGCAGCGTGGCTTGTCTGCCTAGGGAAAGTGGTTTTCCCATAGTGCTGACCATGGCTTTACCTTTTATTATAGGACTGAACAACAAAGGTTAATGGGAGAAAGTGTCTTTGGGAGGCTAGACAAAATATATATGCTTCTTGGAGATACAGCTAGCACTGATGTGTTCATCAGGTTTCTGGAAAACAAAATAATTCTCTTCTCTTACCCCAAATGTCCATGTCTTAATACCAGAAACCTGTGAATGTGTCAGGTTATACAACAAAGGGGAATTAAAGTTGAAGATGGAATTAAGTTTGCTATACTGGGTTGAATACTGTCCCCCCTACACATACACACACGCACCAGTTTCATGTCCACCTGGAACCTGTGAATGTGACTTTATTTGGAAATAGGATCTTTGTAGATGTCATCATGTTTAGAATAAGTCATACTGGATTAGAATGGGCCCTAAATCCAGTACGAGTGGTATCTTTATGAGAAGAGGGAAATTTGGACACAGAGACACACACAATGGAGAAAGCTATGGGAAGGTGGAGGCAGAGATTGGAGGGATGTGTCTATAAGCAAAGAATGCCAAGGATTTCTGTCAACTGTCGGAATCTAGGAAGAGGCAACGAAGGATTCTCTCCCTTGGATCAGGAGCCTTCAGACAGAGCATAGCCCTGCTGACACTTGGATTTTGGACTTATAGTCTCCAGAATAATGAGAGAATGCATTTCTGCTGTTTTAAACCACGCAGTTTGTAATCATTTATCCTGACTGCTTAGGAAACAAATATAGTTTCTAATCAGTTCAATGTAGTGACAGGGTCCCCATAAGTGGAAGAGGGAGACAGAAGAATGAATCAGAGAGATGGCAATGTGAGAAGGACTCAACCTGATGTTACTGGTTTTGAAAATGGAGGAAGGGCCATGAGCCAACAAATACATTCAGCCTTTAGAAGCTGAAAGAGGCAAGGAAATTGATTCTCCTCTAGTCTCCAGGGGGAGCACGGCCCTGCTGGTACCGTGAGTTTATCCTAGTGAGACCCATGTCAGACTTCTGACCTCCAGAACTATACGATAATAGATGTGTTGGTTTAAGCCACTAAGTTTATGGTAATTAGTTATAGTCACAATAGGCAACTAATACAGGTTAGTTGATACTTTGGCTCTAAAGAGATAACATACATGCCTGGCGGATTTTGGTGGGAAGATGCTTGGCAATATCAGCCCCTGGGAAGTAGGACTCCAGAAGGGTTGAGTGTGGGCAAACTGGATACTACTTCTTGATCAGTTTAAGGAAGCAAAGAGAAATGGTGACTCAGGCCCTGCTATGGACTGAATTGTGTCTTCCCAAATTCATATGTTGATGTCCTAATCCCCAGCATGTTATAATGTGAGTGTATTTAGAGACGGGGCCTTTAAAGAGGTAATTAAGATAAAATGAGGCTACAGGGGTGGGCCCTAATACAATATGACTGGTGTCATTATAAGAAGAGAAAATTAGGACACAAATATACACAGAGAAAAGGCCATGTGAAGACAAAGTGAGAAGCCATCTATCTACCATGTTTCCCTGAAAATAAGACCTAGACAGACCATCAACTCTAATGTGTCTTTTGGAGCAAAAATTAATATAAGACCCAGTATTATGTTATATTATATTTATTATATATTATATTATATTATATTACATTACATTATATTACATTACATTACATTATATTATATTATGTTATGTTATACCTGGTCTTATATTAAAATAAGACTGGGACTAATTTTTGCTCCAAAAGACGCATTAGAGCTTATGGTCCGGCTAGGTCTTACTTTCGGGGAAACACGATACTAGCCAAGGAGAGAGGCCTCAGAAGAAATCAACCCTGCCACCACTTTGGTCTTGGACACTTAGCCTTCAGATTTGCGAGAAAACAAATTTCTGTTTTTTGAGCGACCCAATCTGTGGTACTTTGTGGGCCCTAGTAAACTAATATATGCTCCAAAGCCTTCACATCCCTTATTTTCTGGATTAAGACACTGAGACTGAGAGTAAGAAAAATAAATGACTCAAGTCACACAGTCAGTGGCACTGTCAGAGCTGGAGTCTGCAGGACTCAGTGGTGATGTAGGTGACCACTGAGCTCTCTGAGGCTCTCCATACAGTTTCAGGTGATGTTGGGTGGTGGGGCCGCTGCTTTTTAATCCCTCCACATCTACGTTCAGAACTCAGTGTGTTTATGTTTTCATAACTTTATTCATCCCCCTAGATGAATAACGGCCAATCACTAAAACAAACAAACAAAACTAAAATGGTGAAGTGATCACGATATTTGAACCTGAAAAAAGAAACAAACAAACAAAAAAACTTGTTAGGCACAGGCAGATGTAATATTCTTCAATATTGAATTTTCTAGTAGATTCCACTGAAAAAATATATTTCTCACATGCACCACTAATCTATTTTTTAAAATTCCTTTTCTTTAGGGTGATAGGATGCAGGGGGATGGGCCAGTAAATTGTAAAATGTGTCTACAGTACAATGTAACTCAATGTAATTGCTTTGTGCAGTTATCTTGGTAGTTGAAGTCATCATTCACAAGAAACCTGTACAGTGGATGTGACTGGAAACACTTCTCTACTCTGTCCTGTCATCCTGATGCACTTCAAGCCATGGATATGTTTGCATTTTTAATCCAGTTGCAAATAGAAATTAATAATAGATATTACTAAATAAGTTACTCCATTGCAAATTAATGGAGACTTGGTTTTTTCTTCTTAATTTATTCAAATCAAATATCCTTAGCCTCATATCTTCCAGGAACAGAATATGGGTTTCTTTCCATCCTGGGTATAAGCAGACTGTAAATTATTGAAATTGGTCACTTGGCTCTAATACATTCTAAGTAGCACTTTAAATCATTAATGAGGGCATTAGATCCTGCAATCTGGGTGGCAAATTAAAAAAAGAAATCTATGCTACCTTTAATTACTTTTAAAGAATAGAATCAGACTCTGATCTTATTAAAATCAGATCATTAGGTACTTAGTAACCTAGAGCAAGGAAAGTTTTACACTACCCAAAATTCTAAAACCCATAATAGGTTCATGTACTTTCTATGGTGCCTCCTTCATTCCTGTAACATTTTCTACATTGTTTCCATTAGTCTTGATAACAGCTTTGGAGGTAGACATTGTTATCCCAGCTTTACAGATGAGGACACTAATTCAGAGATTTAAATAACTCACTAAGCTTGTAAGTCTCTGAACTGAGATTCATTCTGTGGTCTAATTTGATGACGAAGCCCGTGAACTTTCCACTATATCATGCTGAATCTTATTTCATGGTTTACCAAGTCCTTTCAAAAATATTATTTTATTTGAGGCTCAAAAGCCTTATGAATTAATTCCTTATTTTATAGTTGAGAAGCTGAACATTCTAGCATCTGACCCCAAATAATACAAATGGAAATGGCCTTTGAGTGCTTTCTTCTCTACCCCAGCCATGTGCACACACGTGTGTAGAGGAGGAAAAAAATCTTTTCTTTCTACCCTTCTAGGTTCTTTGCTGGGGCTCCTATGAGAAAAAATAGACTAATAAGAGAAAAAAAAATAAATGGAAATGTATTAGCATTAACATGTATATTTCTTACAAGCATGGAAGAAACTCAGGGATGACTGAACTCAAAGAGGTGGCTAGAACTTCAGCTTAAATACTGTCTTTAGCTAAAACAAAAGGAGAAGGGTGAGGGGTGGCAAGTTATAGGAAGGGTGACCAGTTATGGGAAGGTGATCTCACCTTAGCTAAACGAAGGTAAGATTTGTTACATCCATTAAATCCACTGCCTTCTACATTGGTAAGAGTCTCTTGTGTGTTAGTCTTCTTTCTCTTCCTAGTACAGCGAAGGAGACAGGCTTACAAATGGTGATTTCCTTTATAAATGTAAATTTCCCTTATGAAATTTATGAGAGTGTAACTTTAACTCTATTTTTAATGTTTCTCCTTTGTTTGCTATTTGTCGTGCGGGGCGGCTTGCGGGGTCTCTACTCCCGTACCCCACATAAGAACGCAGGATATGGCTAGGCCAAAATGGAACACCCAGGGAGCCATAGGTAGGGAAGTCATTACCACTATGGTCTCACTGGAGGCTGGGTTCACACAATGCGCTGTCCGCTTTGCTGCCAACCGACCGACTCTCCTCGGCTCTCCTTCATTCTCCTCCACTCTCCTCGGCTCCCCTCCATAGCCACGGCAGTTAAACCAGTGGCCAAAGGCCCACAGCTGACGGCCCTCTACTACGCTAGCCAGCACCTCTCCACATGAGGCTGAGAGCCTGGAAACTGTTCTCAGGGCCTCTGTCCCCACACTATTTCTCAAAATAATCAGCTAAAAATAATCTTTATGCCCAAGAGGCATATTTGGGGTGGCCATTATAAAGTACACGTGCAGGTACATAAAATTAGGCACTCCCTTCAGCACCACCCCACTCCTGCCTCCCCCTCAGGTCAAGAAGTAAAGTAACTTGACAACCAATGGTGAGAAAAGAGATGGGAACAGTCTAGTACTTCACCTCCAAAGTCACCTATTTGCAAATCATTTCATTAATAATGTAGCATATGGTAGAAATACTATTTATTTTCTATTACTTTATAGAAAACGTACATGTGTATGTATGATGGTAAAATTCAGTAAATCAATAACATAGTTAGACTTAGCTAGTTTGCAGTTTAATCCACACTGATATTCAGCTGTTCCCTCTTTGTTTCTCCCCTCACTGATTAACTGCAGAACTCTCTTTTATTCCCTTTCTCAAGGCTACCAATACCTCATTAATCCATTTAATCAACACAATCCTAACCTGAAAAGGGCAATTTCTTAATCCTCAGGCACCCGGACACCAGAATCCAATTTGCACTCCCTTGCAGTTTTTACTGGTGACACATAAAGCCCCAGGCCACGATGGGCTTTGTCTGGATTCCAGAGATAACATTATCTTAAAACAAACCTGACCCCAGGAAGTGATGTCAGCCCTCAGACCTCTCTGACCGACTCCCCCTCTCCTTTGTTCTTCTTCTCATGTACCTACAGTATAAAACCTTCCACCCATTCTAAGAACAAGGAGATGGCCTTTGGACAGGGGTCCGCCATCCTCCTGGAATACCGACATTCTGAATAAATCTGCTTTTCTTTCCACCAACCATGTCTCTCGATTTTTAACTTTTTCAAGCAGCAAGGAGCCAGACCTTAGCAGGATATCATATGTACTGAATGATTTTTAACTTCAGAGCTTTCTCTTTAGCTATACTCTTCACTGTCCCTGGGATTGGGGCTGCCAGGCAAAATTCAGGACACTGTTAAATTTGATTATCAGATAAACAGTAAATAAATTTTAAAGGATAAGTATATCCTAAAGATTGCCTGGGACATACTTATACTAAAAAAAAGTAATTGTTTATTTGAAATTCAAATTTAACTGTATATCCTGTATTTTTGTTGCTCTTCCTGGGGAGAAAACAGGAGATGATGTGACTCAGCTGTCTAAGTCTCTAAGACACTAATCATAATGTCAAGAACCCTTCTTGACAAGAATATTCCCACTTAGTAATTTCCGCTATTATCTGGAAAATCGTATGATTTCCCTGTGCCATGAATTCTGTTGTACGGTGGTACTCCGGTTTTCGAACATAATCCGTTCTGGAAGACCGTTCGAGTTCTGAGAGGTTCCAAACAGCCAACAACTAGGCCTCAGGATCTTGCACTCAGCGGAAGCCACGTGACATGTTCCACTTCTGAGGCGTGTTCGAACATGTCATGCGGGTTTACAGCATTCATAAACCAAAATGTTCGTCAACGGAGACGTTTTAAAACCGAGGTACTACTGTACTTCTCATGAAAAGAAACAATTACAACCATAGACACTGAAATAAGAAGAGGATAGAAAGTTTAAAGTAAAAACCAACCAAACAGAAAACCAAGCAAACTCTTTCACATTATTGTAAGTGTGGGGACAAAGCCCCAAAAAACAGTTTTCAGGCTCTCGGCCTCACAATAGAAAGGTGCTGGCTCGGGTAGTAAATGGCCAGCAGCTGTGGCTAGTTGGCCGTCAGCTGTAACCCGTAGGCCATTGGCCACTAATATAACGGCTGTGGCTACGCTAGCAGAGAGGAAATGGGGGCTAGCAAGAAGATGGTGGCTGGCAAGCGTGGACTGCTGTTAGGCAGATTATGTAGATCCTGCTTCCTGTGTCTCCAGCCCAGCCGCCAGCGAAAATATATTGGTTTGACTCCCCTACTTATGGCTCCATGGGTGTTCCTGTTTGGCCTCACCGTGTCCTGCGTTCTTGGGCGGGGAGTGGGAGCTGAGACCCTGCACGACAAATGGCGCAGCGAGCAGGGTCTCCCGCACGACAGTAAGGATGATGAAATTTCTAATACCAGAAAAATTAGTCAACCTTAATTCTCTAGATCAGTGAGCGATTCTCAAACCTTAGCAAGCATCAGAATCACCTGAATGGATGATAAAACACAGATTGTTGGTACCGATTGCTAGAGTTTCTGAATCAATAGAGGTGGGAGAGGGGTTAGAATTTGTATTTGAAACACGTTTCCAAGTGACGCTGGTGCTGCTGGTTTGGGGAATACAATACCAAAATTCAGCTTCTTCCAATAGCACTCAAATTAGTGATGAGGTCACCAGTAGCTAATTGAATTTGATGTTCTGGTTCCAGCTAAGGCAGAAATTTCTGACACCTGACAGAAACTTCTTTGGATCACATTTATTGTTATTACGCTGTAATGTAATAAGTCACAAGAGAAAAACTAGCTTTGCACTACTCTCCCTTGCCTATTCTTAAATATTAAGCCAAGGAAAAGACATGCCTGCTGGTGAGCAAATATTCATTCATTATCTTTTATTATCACCTGAGGCTATGCTTACCTCCTCACAGAATCCCAACCTGAATAACAGCCACAGAACACTCTCCAGATCATTTTCTTGTAGGTCTGGGAAATTTAAGCAATAGTCTAAGAAGCATGAGACTATTTCCTGGAATTAATTTTTCCACAAACATTTCTTCCAGTTTTCACAGTATTTCTCCTGCTGAAGTGGCCATTTCACAATTAACATTTTGAAAGTGGGACATTTTGATGACAAAGTTAGAGTTTTTGGTAATGCACTTGGTATTATCTTGAACCTCTTCCTTCTCTCTCTTCCTCCCTATCTTTCTTTCTCCCGACTTACTTGAAAACATGTGCTAAGAGTACATGTGGACCGTGCCACAGAAGTGTGTGCATTGTAGTTTAAAAGCACAGTCTAGTAAGCTAACACTCTGTTTTAAAAAAAGGCCAAAAGTCACTTTTGCTAAGCCACATCACCAAACCAAAACTTACTAACCTAATGACAGTTTTAGCCTCTCCCAGGAGTGAAATTTGAAACCAGTCTGAATTTTCTGATAAATACTAGTGAGGTAATTTGCTTAATAAAACTCCTGCTGTTCCCTTCCCCACAAAAGAACATGACCTGGCTAAAAATATTCTTTTCTTTTGCTAATAACTCCCCTGACACACGCTTCCCCCTATAAACAGCTTCCATCTTGTACAACACCCTTCTCCCTAGATGGGATGCTGCCCCATTTTTGAATTGATTAGTACAGCCAACTAGATCTCCAAATTCGCTTGGTTGTATTTTGTTTTTTTTAACAATTCTAACACCTGTTTTAATGGTGCATCTTTAAGGAATTCACATATGTGAATTTTCCAGATAAAAGAACTTTGTATTTTAAGCATCAGTCACCGCCCCCCAACTTTTTTGAAAATTTCAAGTTTTTTTCTTTTTTTTTTCAAATGGCTGCACATTATTCTTCCCTCTTCAACTGAATACAGTAGTTCTCCCTTAATCGTGGTTGTGCTTTCTGCAGTTTCAGTTACCCATAATCAACCATGGTCTGAAAATATTAAATGGAAAATTCCAGAAATAAGTATCGATGAAAAAAACATCTAGCTTAAGGAAAAGCTGATAAGAGTTTATTTAAGCCAAACTGATGACAATTGCCAGGGAGCAAAATCTCTACGGACTGAGAAAAATGCTCTGCAAAATGGAGGCTTGCAGCTTATTTTATATGTAGAATCAAAGGAGTGGGGGTTACGTGAAATCTGTTGGTGGTAGATTAAGGGGGTGGGAGAAAGCAAAGTGGGGTAATCTCTGGGATTGGATAAAAATAAATTGGAGAGACAGGTACTTCTTTCACATAGGGTGGATGCAGGATAGTTAGTAGTTCACTTTTTATAGCACATATAGATGGTAATCAAGGAACAAGAATAATAATAAGGGATTCTGTAGTTTCCTGCTCTGGTCCAGAAAAAGGGATTACTGACATCCCAAGGATGTTATCTTAGATGCAAAAAAAAGACAATAGACGGGCTCTCTTAAGGTAAAGATTGACCTTTGTCAAGGAAGCTACAGGTCCAGGATGTGACTACCTGTTATGACCTGCTTTTAGTTAGGCATTTTTATGTTCAGACCATCCTATGTGGTTATTTTCAGTCTCCTGAGTTCATCAGGTTTAACATGTGGCCATTTTGCTATCCACATAAGCAATTCATAAGCTTTAAATTACATGCTATTCTGTATATTGTGATGAAATCTTGAGCTATCGCTCTCTGTTCCACTAGGGATGTGAATCATCCCTTTGTCCAGCATATCCACACTGCATATGCTACCCACCCATTAGTTACTTAGTACCCATCTTGGTTATCAGATCAATTATCAGAGAGAGAGATACTACATTCACACGACTTTGATTACAGCATATTGTTATAATTATTCTATTTTATTATTAGTTATTGTTGTTAATCTCTTTTCATGCCTAATGTATAAATTAAAGTTTATCATTGGCATCTATATATAGAGAAAAACGGTAGAGGGTTCTGTACTATCAGAGGTTTCAGGCATCCAATGGGGGTCTTGGAATGTATGCTTTGCCAATAAGGAAGGGGGTGCTATTACATACTGAATTATATAATCTGTCATTGATATAAGGTCACCATAATATATATATATATATATATATATATATATATATATATATATATATGTATATGTATATATATGTGTATATACATATGTGTATATATGTGTATATATATGCTGTTTGTACTTGACTTTAATAGTTTTACCTGCGGGGACAATTAAAGTGTGATGGGTAGATATGATGGGGTACTGTGATCCAATGGCTTTTGGAATTCCTGGTGTGGATAAAAAAGGGCCCACATACTAAACCTGAGAAGCTCAGGAAGAGACAGCATGTCAGGTCCTACAAACTCAGAGACTGAAATTACCACAAAGGATGGTCTGAACATAAAAATTCCTAAAAGCAGATCATGGCAGGTAGTCACATCCTAGGCCTGTAGCTTCCTTGACAAAGGTCAATCTTTACCTTACCCAGACCTTTCTATTGTCTTTTTAACATGTAAGATAAAATACCCTTGGAATGTCAGAGTAATCCCCTTTTTCTGGACCCCCGAGGGCACAGCCTACTACACCAGAGAGAAGGACACCTCATTGTTTTCTTATTTTTTGAATACCATCTCTATGTGCTATAAATGTTATTAGCTATCCTGCACTCACCAACATAAAAGAAGTATGTGTCTCTCCATTTTACTGTTTATCTAATCCCAGAGATTTTCCCGCTTTGCTTTCTCCTGCCCCTTTAATCTATTAATACCACCAATGGACTTCATGTAACGCTCCTTACATCTCCTTTGATTCCAATATATAAAATAAGCTGCAAACGACCATTCTCTAGAGCATTTTGTCAATTGCTGAGATTTTGCTTCCCAGCAATTGTCGGCAGTTTGGCTCAAATAAACTCATTAAAATTCTCTACAGGTTTGGACATTTCTTATGTCAACACTTGTATGATTATCTTTATAATTCTGCTGTCATCTTATTTACTGATCAGCTGTCCCTTCTTACTGTTGATGTAAGAATGTCCAAACCTGTAGAGAATATTTATGAGTTGATTTGAGTTTATTTGAGCCAAGACAGAGGATACCCATGGAAGTAAGATCTCAATAGACTGAGAAAAATGCTTCAGAAAATGACAATCTGCAGCTTCTTTTATGCATTTGGAATTAAGGAAAATTACACTGAAGGTAGGAGAAAACAAAGCAGGGATTGGATTACAGGATAGTTAAAAAGATTATGTGTTCCTTTGAGGGTGGTTAGGCCTCCCAGGGGTCTGACAAAGAGGATTGCTATGGCATTTCAAAGGTGTGTTAACCTAGATACACAAGAACAATGGACAGGGCTTGCTTAAGGCAAAGTTAAACCTTTTACTATAAAAAGTTGTATGCCTGGGGCATGATTACTCACCATGACCTTCCCAGTTAGGAATTTATGATCAGCTCTCCCTGAAGGTTACTTTGCATCAGTGGACTTTTCAGTTTCATCACAGAAACTGTTTCCAACACACTGCTATTGTCAGATTGTACCAAGTTGTCAAATTGCTCATCTTAATTTACACACAGTTCTAATTAAGTCAGCTTGAAAATTGTTCAAGTCACTTTAGGAGTCAAGTAGTTGCGCTTCATGACTCTTTGTTTGCTTTTGAAATTCAAGCTGTGCTCCAAGGGCTAAGCCTGTGTCCTTTGACAAATCATGTTCAAAGATGTATGTTGTTCTTTATATGGGAAGAGGTGCTGCCAACCCAATTTCTAGGGCAGCAGGGGATTTAAATGCTTTTCCAGCTATAGGAATGTCTTAGCATTGAAGCAGGGACATCTTATATGTTAGGATAAGGGTGTGGATTACTGGAAAAAATAATGGGCTGTGAAGGGCTGGCCCTAGACAATGCTCTGAAGTAAAGACATGTTTTTTGCTGTAGCCCCAGCCTCCTTTGTCCATAAACTTCCCCCAACTAGAAGTTGCTAGTTAAATTTGAAATTTAGAGAATGCCGATACTTTAAAAACTATAGGTATGTCCAAAATATTGCATGGTATATACTTATACTAGAAAAATGTATATCTGACATTCAAATTTAATGGCATCCTGTATTTTTATTTGCTAAATCTGCCCCAACTCTAAATTATATTAACCCCTTTCTTTCTTTTTTATCAAGCTTACTCCCAAGGGAAGATCTGTGAAGTTATTCAAACTAAGGTATAAAATGATAGATAAAATTATGGTTATCATGGTTATTTTTATTTAATAAAAGCAGAATGCTACACAAAAAAATTTATCAGTGAAGTGGTGGCCAGGGGTCCTGGGCGTATAGATGACTCATTGCTTTCAAACTCCTACAAGCAGTTTCAGCATCTCAAGGTGAAAGCTTACCCAGGAACTGTAAATAGGAATCTTAGCTTTCTTCTGGCTTGACTGCTGGGAAATCATGGATCTAGAACATGTCACTTAAACTCCTTGACACAGTTACCTATTGCTACATATCAAACTACCCAAAACCTAGTGGCTTGAACAACATTTTATTATGTCTTATAATCTTATGGTTCAGAAATTCAGACATGTTTCCACTGGATGATTCTTTTCCACATGGAATCATATGGAGTCACTTGGTGATATTGGCTGGTGGCTGCTTTGGTGAGTTTGCTTTACCCACAAATCTGGTATCTATGAGCTGGCATTGTTCTCTACCCACTAGGTTGGTTGGACTTCCTCACAGAAGGGTGGTATTAGGGTAGTTGGACTTCTAACAAGAGGTTCAGGCTCCAAGAGGGAGTATTTTGTTGGGAAGGAAAAAATTTTTCTCTACTTTTCTAGGTTTATTACCTGCAAATTAAACTGACAAAAGACAAAAAAAGTTTATACATAGAGGAGCCAACAAAAAAAGTAACTGGATGGTTACATTATTAAAGTTAGGAATTTATATACTTAACTCAGGGAAAGGGGAGTGTGTATCTAATGGGAAGAACAATTAGGTTGCTTTAAGAAAGACAGATGGTTTTCAGGAGAACAAATGGAAGGTCAAATAGTTTGCGAGGTTTGTCTATACAGCTATGAGTGTGCTTTTATTTTTTCTTCAGGGCTATACAACTCCTGGGGAGGTAAACCTATGGTAGATTTATTCTAGTTCTTCCTCCAGGGACTAGACCCATCCTGAAGAGGAAGTTGATGGCAGCTTCATTTTCCAGAAGTTGCTGCTATTAGTCAAATAAGGGAGGTTCCAAGAAGGCTTTTTTCTGCACCTGTTGGATCTGGCTTAAGATAATATTTGGCTTAAAATAAAATTATACCAACGCTGAGATTCCAAGTGGGTCCTCACAGTTTCTAGGAGATCAAGGCAGAAGCAGCAAGACTTCTTTCCACTTAACCTCACAAGACATGCAACCTGATTTCTGCCACATTCCATTAGTTGAAATGAGCCATCCCAGAATACTAAAGAGCCATAGTTCATAAAGAGACTCCCTATGGAGATCAGTACCACATTCCCTGAGACTCCGTTTCTGCCTTTCTAATGCGGACTGAGATTACATTGTGTTTGTGAGAGTCATTGCCATGCATTAGATAGCCTGAGTCTAACTCTTTTATCATACCCATTTTCTGAATTTTGTGTATAGTATTGTTTTTGTACATAACAAAATTGTAACTATATACTATTTTTATATATTGCAGCATTTTATGTGTGTAATTATATACATATTTATACATAAATATATAATATACATGTACACATACACACAAATAAGGAACAAATGTATCCAATCAAGTACGCATTGATATGCTGGCTTCCACACATCTCCAATCATTAGACTCACTCCTTAAGAAGTTCAAGGGCTGAGACTTGATTGCTTATTGGAATTTTGTGGAGTCCTCTCCTGTTTTTGAGAAACCTCAGCAGCATGTGATATCTGCTAGTCTGCAAACTTAAAACTTGTCAGTCATATGGGGACTCCTATGGATACATTCTCTAACACATTATTTATTTGAGAAGTCATATAAATTGTACTATGTGTATCTAGCAAAGCAAAGAGTTTTGTGATACCAGATACTTGATTTGACAGGACTTTTTAATTTACCAACCAGAGAGTTTAGAGTCCTAGAAAGGAAGTCTTAGAAAATGAAGCCCTTTGAAATTTTAGAGTTAAAATTCCATGTAACTATGGAAAAATGTTTCTCTGACGCAGTCCATGAACTGTCCTCTACAATGACATTTGATGGCATGAGCAATTCTCACACAAAACACTGTTGAGTTTACCAGGGAGTAGTACTGACATCTCTCCTTAGTGATACCTGTAGAAGCTAAAATAGCTTGGCATTACCGTGCATGGATGTACTTTGCCATCTTACTAAAGAATCAACTGCCAATGATGTTCATGCGTTCCCTAAGCATAGGTTAAAAAAATGTTTTTTTCTTAAGTCTAAAATAATGTTCTATTATTTCCTCAGTAAAAGGTTTTTTTTTCTCTCTCCAATTCCATAATTACAGAGAAATTCAGGAATGAGATAATTATCTTGTGTCACTTAGACATAAACATTTTGTCTGAAATTGCCTGGATGTTTCCAATTATTATTGACGGCCCTTTAGCTGTGGGAATGTGGTCTATGGGTGGAAATCCAAAAAGATCCAAAAGTTTATCTTAATGCATATGATCAAACTAAGGTTGATAATGCAGAAAATATAATATTGCTGTACTACCAAATATGCAGAATTTCCACGGGCTGGGTTGTCAATTCACTATACCAGGAGAAACACATTTTGTTCTCTTGAAAAAAAAATGGTGGTAAATAAGATTGAAGCAATTAAGAATCATCAGGTATTTGGGTCAATCTAATAAATATATTTTCCCAATATTTTGGGTATATGTAGGAGGGATAAGAGGTCACAGTTAACCAGTCAAGTTGGGGAAAGCATTACTAAGGAAAGGGAAAGATACATTGCTGTGTAAGTCTCTGTGTTAGGCGGGAAGAGGCTATGTTGGTCAAGAAAAATGCAGTTGTTTTGAGGAAAGCTGATTGTTCTTCTGACTCTGAAGCTTGCCAAACATTTTTTGGGGCTATGCTTGGAGATCACCTGGCAATGGGCCTGGCAGCTGATATTAGAAATGCAGAAAATCAAAAGCTTCCTGGGAACAATCCCAGATGGCTCACTTAGCAGGAAACTTATTTATTTGTAGCTTGCAACACTTGCTAGAATCCCTCATGTCCTCGTGAACAGGACCAGAAGCTCATAGCTGCTCCTTTGGGGTCAAGTTGTGAGCCAAGTTAATTTTTTCACACTAAAAGGGTACCATTAGGAGCCAAGTTACACATATTGCTTGTTACAGATGCAGTGGGACAAGTGTCTGTTCAGGTCTTATCCCCATTTTTAAATCATTTTTGTTGTTATTGTTGTTGTTGTTATTGAGTTGTAGGGGTTCCTTATACATTTTGGATATTAGCCCCTTATCAGAGGTATCCTTTGCAAATATCTTCTAGGACTTCTTGGACATCTCAGTACAATTTGGACTTCCTCTAGAGATGAAGTTGAAGGCTTAAGCCAACCTTATCTACATAGTAAGTTACACAGAGAGAGCCCTTTCTAATTACTGACATTAGTACTTCTGCACTTAACTAATTTACCACAGAACACTTTACTTATGTACTTATGTGTAACAAATGCTACCAGGATGAGTAAAGCAGTGTTTAAGATGTGGGCATTTATCAGAAGGAATGGAGCGGCTGTCTTTTGACTTCTAAACTTCCTCTTCCCCTTATATGTGATTTTGAGTAAATTAATTCACCTGTCTGAGCCACAATTTTATCACCTATATAAAGATACACAATATAATTTCTATTTTTGAGAGTTTACTAGGTATTTGACATTTTACATATGTTATTTCAGTTCTCCTCTCAGTAATATGTTATAATGATGGTATTGCGACTCTTGTTGACACTTAACAAGCAAACACAACAGTTTTAAGAGGTTAAAAAATGGATCTAAGATCACAAATAAGGGTAAAGATAGGGACTATATAAAATGGAATCACTTTAATCAAGCTGCTGATGCTGATATTGTTACCATTATGAAGGTTGAGGCATGAGGAAAGACTCTGTTCTTGTTCTAACCAGCCTGGAAACTTAAATTTGTTTGATCTTTCCAGTCCTGCAACAATGCCTGGATATATGTCTGGACCTCCAGTTAACCCTCAAATTATCCCCTAAAGGACTACATATCTTGGCCACTTGATTATCCCTTGAAGGACTCACATATACATCACTTGACATCCATCATCCAGAGCTTCAGAATGTTACCATACCTTCTGGCTCCCATCTTTGAGACCACCAGGCATCCATCATCCAGACTGCCTGACATATGACTGATAGCCATCCTGGACCAATCCTAGGGCTAAGAATGCAGGACTGATAATTCTTAAGAATGTGCTTTTCACTACAATAACTTTTAACTTTTCTTTCTTCTTTGGAATGCTTCTGGGGTTTTGCCTAGCTGTGCTCCAAGATTGCAAACTCCAAGACCCTTAAATAAATCTCTAGCATTTATTTCTAGCAAAGCCTTCAGATTCTTGCTGAGTTAGTTTGATATGCAGTTAATAAGTGGCAGAGGCAAAATTAGAATCCAGTTCCATGTAATTCCAAACTCCATATATTTACCAATACTTTACACCACCTTAATATGCTGTAAGGGTGCCATAAGGATTAGATTAAATTAAATGAGAAAATATAAATAAATTTGTCAGCATAGTTTTTGGCACACAGAAGGCACTCAGCAGATGATAGCTGCTTCATAATTATTTAATCATGAATAGTGAAATAATTTCTACAAGATTCTTTTGTCCTAGTGCTCGGTGATTGGCTCTTAACACGAGGTTAAATCTCATGTATCACACACACACACACACACACACACACACACACACTCACACACTCACACACAATGAATTAAAAATGCACACATTGTATGGTTTCAGAGACCACATACAATTGTCAAAGAAAATTAGAGAATCAGAGAATAGAAAATTTATTGAGGCCGGGGCCTCCTTCTGCAAGACGTAGAGCCTGAGCTGGAAAGAGTTCCCGTGGCTCTTAAATGGTTAATACAATTTCCCTAAGTACCTCATTTACAACAGAGATTAGTTTAGGCATTTGGATGAATATGACTCATTTAAATGCTCAAAACCATGAATCACTCAGGATAGCATTATGGGTAATTTTAATGAAACATCTTTAAGGTCTCTATTTCTTTGTTAAGTGCGTCTATTGAATTTAAACAAAAGTCCCATTTCATCCCAAATTTAAATTGAAGAGATTTGATCTTTTCTTCCTGCCATTTCACAACCAATGTAATTTTTAAAAAGTGCATGGAATTAAGATGTGAGTCAGATCAGAAAACTGCATTTGAAACTGAATGGAATACCAAAGCAGAATGAAGATGAGGGAAGATTTTAGAGTAACATATTCGGTTTAAGCCACTTAAGCTGGACCTCCAAATTCCTGAGTCCTCCCACCTTGCAGTGACTTATAGGACCACTAATGTTCCACTACTTAGAACACTGCAGTTAGAAAGAAAAAAGTAATTAAAATATAAATGATCAAAAGTGGCTCACACACAAAGACCTCTATGTAAATATAAACATCAGATTTATTCATACAGCCCCAAACTGCAGATTACCCAAATGTCTATCCACTGGTGAATGGATATCCAAATTGTGGTACATCCATACAATGGAATACCACACAGTTACAACAAGGAACATACTGATGATACATGCAGTAACAAGATTGGGGCTGCATAGTATACTAAGTGGAGGAAGCCAGGCACAAAAGGCCACTCTATACTGTATTGTAAGGGTTCAGAATGAGTCTCCCCAGAATATGCCACCCTGGCATGTGGATTATTTTGGGCCTCAAAGACAATTGAGGCCCAAAAGGCTCAAAAAGATCTTTTTACCTATCCCTTAACTGCCTAAAATAACTTAGATAAAGCATCTGATTCCGGAAAAGCACTGTCAGCAGAGATATCCACCAAGAACATAGAGTAGGTGTGGTAGGGGGAATTCAGTATGGCATAGAGACCTCTTTGCATCCCACTTCCTCTGCATGGCATAACAAACACTTGCTCACCAAACAGTTGTTTCTCCATCTCCACATGAATTGCCTTTCTCCCCCTTGAAGTCCCAGATTCCTATTCTTTCTCCTTAGTTCAGAATGACATATAAACCAGAATTAACTGACTGCCAATGGGCCCCCATATTCTTATGGAGCCCCCATACATATGTAATTATTTTTTTCCTGTTAATCTGTTTCATATCAATTTATTTCTTAGATCAGCCAGCAGAACTTAAAAAAGTAGAGAATTGTTTCCCCCTTTCCAACACTATTTCTGATATTGTGGAAAAAAGAAAACTAAAAGGACAAAAATCAGACACAGAATGAGTTCTCTGTCTTCCCCCATCAGCCTGAAAGAAAAATATAAATTCCCCTTGTGAAGGTGTTTCCTGTGCTCTTCCCATACCAGGAAAGGAACCTGATCACCAGAGGTGTGACAGCACCAAGAGCAATCTACATAAAAAATCTTGAAACAGCAGTTATCTTTCATTACTTCTCCCCACGTATTCACCTTCCCAACAGTTGGTTTTCCTTAGACGCCTAAAACCCCTTTCCTTTGTCTTGTCACTTTTCTACAAACTTTTCTACAAACAATAAGCATTTTAGCATCTTTGTTAAAATGCTATATGAGCCCAAGTTCTAACCACCCCTTTGAGTTACTCATCACTGAACTTTCTCTCACATGCCATGTGCTGCAAACATTAATAAACTTTGTTTTTCTCACGTTAATCTGTGTTTGTTATTGTAATTTCCAAGGTCCTCCTGGAGACCTTGTAAGAGTAGAGGAAAAAGGCTTTTACCCCTCTCTCCTACAGGGGACACAATTCAATCCATATCAGAAATATTCTTTATATCGTTATAGGTGGTGGTTACATGGCTATACTCGTATCATTTCATCAACATGTACACTTAAAATGGTAAATTGTACCTCAATAAATTTTGTTTTTAAATTACACATTAATAGACATTACTTTTAAAACAGTGGCTCAGATCCTTATGTCCTGCCTAGACAACTGCAGGGGGTGCCAAGCTGATCTCTGTCCCCTCTTCTACTGTCCTCATTGTCCTATATCTCTGCTTAATACTTCTAATACTTCTTTAGCTTCCAAGGGTCCTCAGCATAAAAAACTGCTCCTTAACCTGTAGCACATGGCTCACGTGATACCTTCCCACATCTCTCATTTTGTCTCTTGTTACTTCCAGGGTAATACATTCATACCATTTGCTGCTACTTCTACTAAACACACACACACACACACACACACACACACACACACACACACACACACACAGTTGAGGAGGAAAAAAATTTTCTTTTACCCTTTAGGTTTAGTGCTTGGTGCCTGTGAATTAAACTGACAAAAGACAGATTCACAGAAGAAAAAAGTTTATTCATATACACATTGGAGCCAACAAAAGAAGTATCTAGCTAGTTAAATTAAAGGCTTACATACCTAACTTAGTAGAGGAGAGGGAAGGGGTAGAAATAGCTTCCATGGGAAGATTTGTTTAGAAAAGACAGATTGGTGTTTAGTAGAACAAATGAGAGATAAAGTTTGTGATGTTTGTCTATACAGGTAGGAGTGGTGTTTCCATTATCTTCAGTGCCATAAAACTCCCTATGGAGAAGGAATTTATGGTAGGGTTACTCTGTCTTTCTCTCATGGGAGTAGAAGCTTCCTTGAAGAGGTAGCTTATGGCAATCTTCATTTCTCAGAAATTTCTGCTTTTAGTCTGATAAGGGAAGCATGGCTATAAATCTCAAATAAATTTTAAAATAAATTTTATTCCAACTCTGGAGTTCTGAATGAGTCTTCACAATAGATATGGCCATTTCTTGAGTTAGTGGATTCGCTTTTGAATATTTTCTGCTAAAATGTCTTTCTCTCTTCTTCCTCTGGCCAAATCCTATTTATTATTTAAATCTCAACTTTCTCTGGCATTCCAATACATTCCCACTCCCAGGTTGAGTTAAGTGCCCTCCCACGAGATCTCCAACAACCTATGCAAAATTCCACTAGTGCATTTACCAGTGTTTGATAACTACCAAATTTTATGTGTCTTTAGACTGAGCTCTACAATGAGTATGTCTGATGTCTCTGCTCGCCTCTGACATCAGCTCCAACCTGGGACTCTCCTCTACCTGCCAGCTAGGCTTAACCTTCTTCTTTTTCTTCCCCCTCTCCAAAGTCATAGAAACTGTCTGAAAGGGACTGTCTTGGGAAAACTCTCAGCTAATAGTGAAAGGAGATCAGTAGATGTGTTTTCCCTCTCTCCCTCCCACATTTCCCACTCCCCACGTGTCTGCCTCTTTTCTTTAGCTGCACAGTTTTGGGAGGTATTCTATATGCAGTACTGTTTAAGGAAATGAAGTGTTTCTTTAAAAAGTAAACAGAAAGGACCAGAGCCAGGCCAAGATTGTCTACAACAGCAACACAGTTGGACATCATCAAATTGGCTTTTCCTTCTTCCCTGTCTCCCTCAAGTTCCCCAGCCCTAGAAATCCAGCACTCTGGCCATCACCTCCCAGACAACACTGCACCCAGTTCATTGAACCTGGCTCTGCTTTTTAGGGAACCCCAACTAAGAAGCAGCATTTGTTTGTTATTTATTTGTTAGGGTTGGTAATTGTTTTTCTTTTTTATTTAACAAATTTGTCAGAATACATTTTGTAAATTTAAGGTAGTGTTACTTTGATACATTTATATATTGTATATGATTGCCATTGAAGCAATATTTATCACATTATATTATGATAGCACAATATTGTTTATTATTGTCTATATTCATTATACTGTGCATTAGATCTCCATAGCTTATTTTACTATTCATTATAAGTTTGTAGTTTTAAATACCATCAGTCTTATCCACCTGTCTCTCATCCCCTGGCAACCACCATTTTACTCTTTGTTTTTTATAGGTTTGACTTTTTTAGATTCCACATAAAAGTAATGTCATACAGTACTTGTCTTTGTCTGATTTATCTCACTTAGTATTATATGCTCAAGGTTCATCCATACTGTTGCAAATGGCAGGAAATCCTTCTTTATGTAGGCTGAATAATATTCCATTACATGTATATCACATTGTTTATATGCATTCATTCACTGATAGGCATTTGGGTTGTTTCCATATTTGGCTTTCGTGAATAATACTGCAATAAACTTGAGTGTGTATATATCTCATCAAAATCCTGTTTTCATTTCTTTTGGGTATATACCCAAAGTGAATAAGTGTTCCCTTTTCACCACATCCTCACCAGCACTTTTCTTTTGTCTTCTTGATAATAGTCATTCTAACAGGAGAGAGGTGATATCTTATTGTAGTTTTTATTTGCATCTCTCTGATGATTAGTGATGTTGAGCATCTTTTCATGTGCCTAGTGGCCATTTTGATGTCCTCTTTGGAAAAAAAAAAAGTCTACTTAGTTCCTCTGCCCATTTTTTAATAAGATTGTTTTTGTTGTTGTTGTTAAGTTAGCCTACTGACAGTTATGGGGGTTCCCTTGCAAATAACAAATTGTTTTTTACTTGCTACATTTAAGATTCTCTTCTTTTCTTTAACTTTTGACATTATTATCATTTCCTTCCTGGTAGCTTTAGGTTTATTGTCTTGTTTTTTTTTTTTTTTCCCCTGGTTCTTAAATTTTCAAGTTAAGTTGTTGATTTGAGACCTTTTTTATATTTTAAAATAAGTACTAATAGCTATTAGTTTCCCCCTTATCACTTTGCTGTTTCCCATTAGTTTTGGTATATTGTTTTTTCAGTTGTCTGTAAGTATTTTCTGATTTCTCTTGTGTTTTTTTTTCTTTCTTGATCCATTTGTTGTTTAAGAGCATATAGTTTAATATATACAGGTTTTGTGAGTTTTTCAGTTTTCCTTCTGTTATTGATTTGTAACTTCATCCAGTTGTGTTCAAAGAAGATATTTTGTATGATAGGTAACATTTTAAATATAGTGAGACTTAATTTTTGACCTAACTTTTGGTCTATCCTATAAAATTACCACATGCACTTAAGAAGAATGTATATTCTGTTGTTGAACAGTGTTCTGTATGTAGTTGGTTTATTATGTTGTTCAAGTCCTCTATTTCCCCATTTATTATCTCTTCTGCCTGGTTTTTCTAATCATTTTTGAGTGAATATTGAACTCTCCAAATATTATTGCAGAACTATCTATTCCTCCCTTCAATTCTGTCAATTTTTGATTTGATGATCTATTTTTAGATACATAAATATCAAATCTTCTTACATGGTTTTGCTGTATTACATCTTTTATTGTTATAGAATGTCCTTCTTTGTCTCTTGTAAACTATGATTTAAAGTATATTTTGTCTGATATTTGTATAACTACCCCTGCTTTATTTTGGCTACTACTTGTGTGGAATATACTTTTTCTTCTCACTTCCAACCTATCTGTGTCTCTGGATCTAACATGAGTCTCTTGTAGAGAGCATATAGTTTGATCATGTATTTTTTGTTCATTCTATCAACCTCTGTCATTTGATTAGAGGATTTAATCAATTTACATTTAAAGTAATACTGATAAGATGGAACTTACCTTGTCATTTTCCATTTATTTTTTCACACCGTGTAGCTTTTTCATCACTTTCTGCATTACTGTCCTTTTTATTTTTAATTGATATTTTGTAGTGAAACAGTTAAATTCCCTTTTCATTTCCTTTTATATGTGTTCTTTGGTCATTTTCTTTGTAGTTACCATAGGGATTACATTTAACATCTTAAAATTAACACTATAATTTGATTTCGTGCCATTTTAATTTTAATAACATACAAATATTCTGCTTTTTTAACAGCTCCTTTCCCATCTCTTTCAGTTGTTAATGTTGGAAAATTACAGCTTTAGACACTGTGTGTCCAAAAACATAAACTAATTATATTTTAATGCATTAGTCTCTTAAATTATATAAAAAACAAAATGTGTAGTTATAAACCAAAGTTATAATTATGCTAGCTTTTAGAATAATAATTATTTGTAAATGTGTTAATCTCTTAAATCATGTAGAAAACAAAAAGTGCAGTTACAAACCATTGTTAGAATAATACTAGCTGTAAAATTGCCCAAGAATTTCCTTTTACTGAGCTCTTTATGTCTTCATGTGGTTTTAAATTACTATTGTGTCCTTTTATTTCAATCCACAGGACTTCTTTTAAAATTTCTTTCAGTGCATGTCTAGTGGCAATAAACTCGCTCAGCTTTATAATTCTGAGAATGTCTTAATTTATCTTTCATCTTTGAAGTGCAGTTTTACTGGATACAGGATTCTTGGTTGACAGTTCATTTATTTACGTATTTATTTTTAGGACTTTAAATATATTGATATATTCCTTCTGGCTTACAATGTTTCTGAGAAATCTGCTTTTGATACTGTTGAATATTCCTTATATGTGATGAATCCTCCTCTCCTACTACTTTCAAGATTTTCTCTTTGGCTTCGCTTTTGGACAGTTTGAATATAATGTGTCTCAGTAGGGACCTCGTTGAGTTCTACATACTTGGAATCTGTTGAGCTTCTTGGATGTTTATATTCATGATTTTATCAAACTCGATTAATTTTTGGCCATTATTTCTTCAAATAATCTCTCAGCCCTTTCTCTCTCCTTCTGAATTTCCTTCTGAAATTCCACAATTCACAGATTGGTCCACTGAATGTGTCTACAATTTCCTTAGGTTCTGTTTATTTTTCTTCTTTTAATCTTTTTTCTTTCTGTTCCTCAGACTCAATAATTTCCTTTGTCCTATGTTCAATTTCAGTGATTCTTTCTTCTGCCTGTTCATACTGCCCTTGGATTCTCCTAATGAAGTTTTCATTTCATTACTGTACTTACTAGTTCCATAATTTTTTTTGGGGGGGGATTGATTTTTAAGTTTTATATCCTTTTATTGATATTTCCTGTTTGTTCACATATATATTCTCACTTTCTCCATGTTTTTCTTTAGTTCTTGAGAATCTTTAAGACATTTATTTTAAAGCCTTTGTTTAATAGATCTGCCATTAAGTCCTTTTTTAGGGACATTTTCTATTTTTTTTTTCTCTTTTCCTTTGACTGGGCCATACTTTCTTGTTTCTTTGCATATCTTATGAATTTTTGTTAAAAACCTGGACATGTTAGTCTAATAATATGGTAACTCTGGATATCAGATTTTCCTCCTCCCCTGGTGTTTTTTTTTTTTTTTTTTTTTTTTACTTTTTGTTTTGTTTTATTACTTTAGGCTGCTTCTGTGCTGAAGATAAGCCTGAGGTATAAACTTAAATCTTTGTGAGGTGTTTTCTGAGTCTATGATTTCCCTTGGGCAGATGTGGTGACTTCCTAATTTCCTCTATAAATGTAGTTGCTTTTGAATGTCCTAGTCTTCAATGTCTAGCTCCAAAAAGGGGGAAAGTGTAAAATGAAGAGGGTGAGAGGCACTGGCCCTTTCTATCACTTGTAAATCACTTCAGCCAGAGGAGGAGAGGCTTTCAACAATGGGAGGAGGTGCAGCAACAATGGCTGCCCACCTATTTGTCTGTACCTCTGTAATCAGAAATAACAATCAGTGATCAGAGCAGAGATCTTTGCTATTGGAGGAAAAGGTTCTCCAGGGACAAAGACGGCTTCAGAGACAACTATAAGGTCCTCCAGGGACAAGAACACAACTGAGTGTCATGCAACTAGGGTGTGGTGAGTGGGAAGCTACTAACATGCTGACAGTGACTGAAATGAACAGCAACTTAATTTCCAAGCCTTAATTTACTATAAAACCTTTCCCCTGATAGTTGCAAGTCTTCATTAGACTCCAGATTTCCAAAGTAGTTTCACCAGATAGATTCTGCCAGTGCAATTATTGTCCAGGTGGGGAGACATAGTTCTGATGCTTCCTACTCCGTCATCTTCCCAGAATCTGGAAGTATTTGTTTTTGTCAATATGAATAGTTCCATTGATCCTTTGTCAGGTGCTGGGGTTATAAAGACAAAGCTTTATGACATAAAGAAATGATTATCAAATGACGTGTTAAATATTCTAGTAGCCCTAAGTATGAAGTAAGTACTAGAGGTATACTGGCGGGACCCTAAATCAGCCACTTCTGCCTGCAGCACTCACGGCAGGCATCACTAATAAATTCAAGCTCTCTTTCACTCAGAGCTTTGAAATGGCTTTTGGAATTATTTTCAGTACAATGCTGGAGCCATCTACTACCAAATACATTGAAGTTTTCATTCTAACTTTGAAGCTTTTAAATGAGGCACTCCAATGTTTCAGGTTCTTTGAAAGCACAAATCAGAAATTGTAGTATAGAGATGTTATTCTTTTTACTTTCTGCCTGTGTAGGCTTCGCCCCTTAGCTTCCATTTTCCTTTGTGCTCCTCTAACTGTGACTAGCTTTGAGGTACCTGCAACTTTTTATGATAAACAGAAAATTCTTTAATTCATGCTTTCACATGAGACTCTGCTCACAACTCACTTGGTAGCAAGATTCTGTTGAACAACTTTTCCTGAAGGAAGCTAAATGTCAAGAGTCCTTTCCCCATGTATTTAAAGTGTGTTATAGTCAGCTCAAATTATTGCTTTTTATATCTGTTGTTCTCTATACCCAGAGACAAATATTCTATATGTTCGTGTATTGTCTTGCTGTTTCAGTAGCAATTATTTCTATGGTGCAACCTGGTAATTTCACCATACTTTTCTTCAATTGAGATAGGAATGATTACACCATCATTTCACACTGTCTCTTTGATTTGTCACACAGCCCTTTAGGAAATACTTCTGGAAAAAAACAATGAAGCAAAATTTCTACTTTCAAAAGAAAAGTCATGTTTAAGGAAATAAATACTTTTTTTTTTTTTAATGAAAACGGATAGAAATATGGAGCTGCCTAACAGATGGTAACCTCTCCCAAGATTTGAAGGCTCTTCTTCTCAAGACAAATGGGGCACAGGAACAGGAGGTATGAAAGCTACTGCTGTTGTTGTGAGGAATGAAAGTAAACATTTGCAATTTTACATTTGCCTACGTCTTACACTAATTTCAGTAGCTAGGGACCAGTTCGTGGAAACTCAGACTCTAGCCTAGGAAGAAGCTTAAGTGAGGGTGGGCTACTCCCTTCCATTGTAGCTACTTGGAGGGGGAAGGAACATTTGGGGAATTTACTGCTAAATGTCAGGAGGCTTACAAACTTTATTTCGCTGTCCTTTCAACAATCCTACACAAAATATATTTTTTTCCAGGTGGGAAAACTGAAGCTCAGAAAGTTTGAACGATTGTGCCAACTTCCCCTAGTTAAATAGAGGTTGTTTTTGAATTAAAAGTTAGGTCTGGATCATAGGTAAATGTTGCTTCAGTTAAAATACTTTTCCTGAATCCTGCAATTTCTCAGATACCCATCCCCAAATGATTACTCCTGACTCATCGCAGTTTAGCATAGCAAGCACACCCACTGTTTGCTATTTATTCTAATAGTCTGACTACAATGTCAGGCTACAATGTCTACTACAAAGTACCAGGCCCCTTTCCCCACTCCCTACAATCCATCCATCCTACGTGAGACTGGGCCTTAGTGGTACCTAGTAGTTGAAGAGCTTGGGCAGTAGGAGAGATGTCCGCCTTTTAATTCTCTTAAACCAGCTTGGGTAAGAAAGAGCTCAGATGTTAGAGTCACACTCTCCATCCTGTCTCTTCCGGTATCTCCCATGACTTATTCCAAAAGCCACTGCTGTCTTTCCCTTCCAGAAAAGAGAAGGAAAGTCCAAGTGTCTGTATTGAAAATTGAGGGCATTGAGGATGTGCTGGGAGTGTGAGGCAAGAGGAATGAGATATCCCAAATAAAGAAGCAGCAGGACTGGACTCCTGAGAATAGTGGCAAAGCCAATTTTCACTCTTGCTGCCTTCAATTCAAACTCATTGTGTTCCACATCTCTCCCAGGCCTTCCTAAGGTTCCAAACACAGGGGCAAATGTGGCATGAATCATCTGTATGACCACTAAATAGTTCTATTATCTGGGGTAGGGCAAAGAAGGACTTTATATAAATGAAGGCTGAAGGGAAGTGCTGACACATCTAAGAAATGGTACCTTAGTGACTTTCTGATGAGTGACCAAGGTCCTTCTAAATCCCATTTCTGCAAAGCATATTATTGTAATCAGCCTCTCGGTTTAATGCTCAGAGGCAGTAAACAAAACAAAATAAAAAAAGATGACAAGCAGCTAGCTAGCACCATCTAGTGGTAGCAGAGAAACATTTTTTTAAAGTAACCTCTTACAAGAGGGGGAAGGGAAGACTGAACCCTCCCCTTCTTTTGGGGGACACACTGAGGGTTTATCTCAGGGTGCTGAGCTCACACCTTTCTCCATGGGAGATGAAGAGCAGTTCAAAACCTGGGGTACTTGCCAGAGAGAGCAGTGAGGAGATTAAGATGTGCTTCAAGATAAACACATTTCAATGCTCTGAACAGGGCTACACTGAGATTTACACAAAAGCTCATTTTCTGTTGGGATATGTCTTGTGGTTGGGGATGGTGAAGGGGCTGGGAGTCCCTTAAAAAAACAGCTGCTCTACTTAAAAGCTTTGTCATTCCAAATCTCAGGCTTGGATAAAATTCTGGCCATGGCAATTGGTTTCAGGGCTGTTGTTGCTCTTGGCATCTGCTTCTTTGTCTCCGAGGCAGAATTTCGGAGCAGCAAATGGTTTCAGAGCATCGCACTTCTTCGAAGGTTTTAGCCCATGCAGCTGCATTCCGTGTAGCAAATAATCATAATTTCTACAGTTTACTCGATACCTACTGTGTGCCAGATACCATGGTAAGCATGTTAGCTGCATTGGCTAATTTAATTCTTTAACTTACTTCGAGGCAGGCATGCCTGGTCTCCTTTACATATGAGAAATGAGGCTCGGAGAAATCGTTTACCTTGCCCAAGGTGACAAAGTTCATAGAGGGAACTGGCATTTGCAGCCCTGTCAAGTACCTGCAAACCACTACGGAGGACGAACTCTCAGTTTAAGGCACAGTCTCTATCCTCAGAAAGCTTATGACATTTTTAGGAAGGCAAGACACACACAAAACCAGAAATATACTGTAGGGACCTCTGCAAAGTGGGTATGTTTCTTGAGATTGCTAACTGCGGGACAAGGCTGAGACTTGGGTCCCCTCTTCACTGTAAAAATATCCTTATCTTCACTGTAAAAATATCCTTATCTGAGTAGCCAAGAGGCTCAGAAATGTTTTCAATCTGCCCCTCCCCCCCAGCTTACCACTACCTTTGATGGCCCTCATTTAAATGCACCATGACTTGTTGATAATCAATGGGTTGGCTCCAGTGTGGAATAGGGAAATGAAGTGTTTAGTGAGATGAATCTGGTGCAGGGACAGGAGTCAGGGAGATGAGCTAGGAGGGAGGTGTGATTACCAGGTTGTCAGCAAATGAGTCTAGACTGAAGTGATAGCTCTGAGAATATCTGATAGGTCAGACCGTGTACAAGAATCATAGAAAATAATTGGGGCTGGGTTGTTTATGAGGAATGAAGAAGAACAATGACTAGTGACAGAAGGAAAAGGGAGTGTGCATGTATGGGGAGAAAGAGTCTACCTGAAGAATGTTGTACATGGTCCTTAAGTTAGTTACTGGAATGGAAAACAGCTTGTGCTTTCTAACCTACCCCCATGGGCTGATCAAATCAGGCTTCCTAAACAGAAAGTATTTAGATAGAACAAAAACAAAAGGTGTGATCTCTTTATTCCAAGTTCATTATTAACACAATTTTCCTGTAACTATGTTTTTATATAGTTGTTTTAATAAAGTATGTTGAATATTTTTATCTCCTAAATGTGTAATTTTTAAATGCTTTTGTAGTTTTAAGAATGTGTTTATTTTTCTTTACTTTGTTCATCTCTTTTTGATATCCTAACTTCAAAGTACCTTTTAGCACTTAAAAAAAACACCATTATATGCATCTAATACATTCATATTGAATATAGTTCTAAAGACTCAGGGCGGGGGGAAGTTTTTTGCTTATACATAACACAAAGTGTCAATATCTTTGCTTTCATTTAAATGTGATGGACAGAGAAAAAAATGGTTTCCACAGTCCATTTGTTTTGTTGTGTCCCTCTGATTCTAAGACGGGATGGTCTTAGTTCAGGATATTCCTCCTGTGGATGGAAGGGGTTGGTGGTACACGTAGTAGGGGGAGGGGGACAGAGCTATACGGATGAGGAAAGAGGAGGTACACCAGCCATAAGGTTCTGCTTTGTGACGTGGGTTGAATCTTCTTGTCGCCTGCACACATGCACATGAACACACACACACAGACAAGATGTACACACATGCTAGTATGTACACACACAAGTACACACATGTACATACAAACACACATGTATACACAAACACACATAGCAGTGCTCATTCGGGTTATTACTGCAGCAGAAGGAAGCATTTGCTTTTCACTTGATACACAATAAAAATGTGGTCAGAAAAACAAGTATGCAATTATTATCAGTTCAACTTTTAAATCTTGCTGGGGAACGGGGCACAAAACTTAGTAATACAAGGGACTGAAACTGTTTTATGATCAGTTTTTTCTAATCACTACAAAGCAACGAATTTTCTCAGATCCATATATTCTAAGACAAAATATATTAAGTATAACTTTCATTCCCCCTTTCCTAAGGTGAGATAATACAAAACATCTTTTAGAAAACTCTCCACACAAAGAACAAAACGGGGCATTCACTGTTGTGTATGTTGAGTTTGAGGTGACAGTGGAACATCCTAGGGGTTGAAATTCCGTGGAGCAGGATGCAGTGTAGCCTGGGTGAGATTCAGTGTAAACACGGATGTGAGCAGCATAGTAGAACATTTTTATTCGACATGAGAACTCAGAGGTATTTCAGAAAAACATCACCTCAGGGAATGTCAGGTAATATTATTAACTCAAAGAATGTCAATTTTTAATGAAGATCCACTGAAATGTATTTTTATTAGATTTTAAGTGATATACTCAAGGGGCTATGGGTTGGTTGATCTAACTTTGTTTTTTCGTCACATGGAAATAGTTTCTCCCTCATTCATGAGCCTATCCCTTAGAGAAAGACTATGTTGATATGACCCCAAACTACGAAAATTAATTTGGGGCTTGCAGTAGGCCCAACAAGTGATATACATTGCTCAGGAATTGAATTATGACTGGAAATCAAATATAGGCAAGTGAGGAGAGAGGGTAAGATTGAGGCAGGAGGAATCTGTTATTAATTTGGTCCCGGTACCATGTTCAGTTTAAATTGGATATCGTTGCTCAAAGTCCTTCTCATTCTTTTCTGTTCAAGGTTAAGAAGTAGTTGCCTCTTCAATGTGCAAATTCTCTGGGCCCCTTTCAAGGGACTTTCTAGGCCCCTCCGTTTTTGTTTTGTTTTTTAAATTATGCTTGCAAACTGGCCATTGCTTTCTTCCAGCTCATTTCTTTCTCAGAGTACCATGTCAAGCACAGCCAACTGCAGTCAGCACACACGACTGACTCTGTGTTTTAATCTCGTCCCCTATTGCTACAAGTTCATGATGTTCATGATTTTTCTAAAAAGTTAGTTTAGGGTAGAGTTTTCCAAGGGCTTTTCTCCTGTGTGATATGAGGGACCATCTTTGTAGACTCCAGGATTGGTTTCCTTGTCATTACTATTCAGCCCCTCAACTAATGCCACATCTTTTATTTTTTTATGGAATCACCCCACTTCAGGTAACAATATCTGTATCTGTCAAAATAGGCATTTTATGTTAAGGTAAAAACGAAACAGAACACTCCATGGCCTAGTACAACAAAAGCTTATTGTTTCCCTGATGTCCACCACAGACCTGGACAAGACTCCAAGGAAGCTGTTCTCCATGCAATGGCTCTGTGGGCCAGGTGGCTCCAATCTTCTCATTTAGGCTTTTGTAGTCAATAAAGCAAGAGAAGAGTGGGAAGGGGAATTGAGTATTGGCAATAAATAATTCCATACAGAAGTGGCTTGTTAGTTTCGTTCATTTTTAATTGGCTAAAGCAACTCAGATATTTAAAGAGGTACGGAAGTGTAGTCTTCCCACATTCCCAGAAGTAGAGAAGAATTGCATATTGGTGAACAGTAGTATGCCTACCATAATCTGCCACGGATGACGTGTGTGTGTGTGTGTGTGTGTGTGTGTGTGTGTGTGTGTAAGTGTGTGTGTCTGTGTGATATGATATAATTATATATATAATTGTGATATGTATAAGATATACATAATTTCCCCATAGGGTGACTGGCATATGTAAGGACTCGATAGATGTATTTTATACTGAAATGCTAACAGTTCCCCAAATGTATTGTGTTATTATTTGAAACTCGTTTCCTTTTTCTTGGAATCTTCCTACTCCCTCTGGTCCTCAGCAGATTAACTCCTCCTCTTTCTGAATTTAGTTCAGGTATCATCTCTTCTAGGCAAAATAATAATTATAATAGCTCATATTCACCGAGCGTTTATTATGTCCTAAGCAGTTCTTATATATTATTGAATTTAGTCTCCACAATAACTTCACAAAACAAGTCTTACTATAGCCATTTTACATATGGTAAAAGTGAGGCTTTCATTTAATCACCTGGCCCAAGGTCATAAACTGGTTGGGCTGGCATTTAACTTCAGGTCAGTACAGGTCCAAAGCCTGTGTTCTTCATGGCTATGAGGCTCCCCATGGTGTGATTTGGACGGTCTGCATACGACTCTTGCATCATACTCATTATAGTATACTGTGTTTGGCGATTTTCTGCCCACCTTCCTCTCCCACCGTAATCTCTTCCCTTGTATGCACTATATTCTCAATGCCTAGCATGGGACATGGTGTTTGTAGCTGTTCAGCAAACATTTGTTGAATCAATGGATTCAAGAGTGAATAAATTACCCAGTTAAGATTCTGTAACAAATTTCTACATTAAGTTCCTGTATTAGTTTTCTGTTGCTGTGAAAATAATTACCGCAAACTTAATGGCTTAAAATAACATATATATTTTTTATCTCCCAGTTTCTGTGGGTCAGGAGTTGAGCATGGCTTCACAGGGTCCTCTGCTCAGGGTCTCACAAAGCTGCAATCAGAAAATCAGCCAATTTGTGTTCCTTTCTTGACTTTGGGGGGTCTTCCTCTGAACTCATGTGGTTGTTGACAAAATTTAATTATGTGATGTAGGAATAAGGACCTAATTTCAGGCTGTCTGTCAGCCAGGGGCTACTATTGTATCCTGGAGGCCTCTATACTCTGCCACATGGCCCTTGCTTAGGACCTTTTGCAACATGGCAGCTGACTTCTTCAGAGCCATCAAGAGAAGCTCTTGCTCTTATCTACTGACACAGTGTCTTATCTAAGGTAAAGTTATGGGAGTGACTGTGCCATCACCTTTGCCACATTCTATTGACTAGAAGCAAGTTACCAGTTTTCCCACATTCAAGAGGAGAAGATTATACAAAGTTATGGGTCATTGGGGTTTATCTTAGAATTCTGCCTATCATAGTTCCCTTTCCTTGTTTAAGTCTATTCATTTTCCTTTGCAGATACACATGACAGAAAAGTCGTCCCATTCTCTGTTACTCAAACCAGCTCTCCCTGGCTTAAATATTTTATGAAATTTTAAGAGCTATTTGAATACTTTCCAGATTGCATTTTTCAGTAAAACTATGTATGTATCCTCAACAATGAGACAGACACCATTAATACTGTGATGTAAGTTCATAATGCCACCATATAGATGATATATAGAAAATCATAACTGTAATTTTAAACAAAAATTGGTTCTGCTGCAATCCTCCTCTGCAATTTATTTATTTATTCATTTAATGATATATCATAAACACTCCAATGCTATTAAATATGCTTTTATAGCACAATTTGTAATTTCTGTGTAGTGCTATATCATAAAGATACCACATGATTTGTTTAATTGGTTTACTGTTGTTGGATATTTAGATTATTTCCAATATTTTGCTATTATGACAGTTCTTTAATAAACTTTCCCATAGTTATCTTTGCCTATAATCATAATTACTTTGGTGGAATAAATTCTTAGAAGTGTTTGTGCATCAAAGAATATGTTCATTTAAAAAATTTTATTTGAATTACCAAATTGTACTCCAGAAATTTACAGTTTAACTATCAGTGTAGTTAGAGAATCAGAGAAGTGTGTGTGTGTGTGTGTGTGTGTGTGTGTGTACTTTTTCTATTATTTTCATAGCATATGCTACTTTTCAAGTTACATGTCAGGTAGGAAATTTCAGAAATCTCTAATACAGAAATAATTTACTATTTACTTTTTAAAATTCCATCTGTCTGAGGTAGCCAATATTAACAATTTGGTGTGAATCTCTGTAAACCATCCTCAAAGGACGTGTCTGTGTCTTTTCTAATTGAATCATTTGAATATGGTATTTCATTGTTGTTTTAATTTGTTAATTTCCCAGATTTACTAGTGAGGCTAAAGATTTCTTCATTGGCCTTGGTAATTTGCATTTTTCTTTTCTTAATTGCTCATTCATTTCTTTTTATCAGTCATTAATCATTATGGTGTCAAACATTCATCACCTTTAGATGATCTAGTTTCAGTATTGTTCATAAGCTTTACATTAAAGTTAATGCCCTTTTGATGCACAAAATATCACTTTGCACATTTTTTCACAGCACAAATAACAAGTTTGAGGAATAAAAACTATTTTAATATACATCAAAGACCATTCCAAAATTATCTTTTAATTACAAAATATTTCAATTCCCAAGTGATGGCTCATTTATTTCAAATAAAATGCCATATCACTTAATTCCAACACACTGAAAGAAGTTAAGATGTACCCAGTATTATTCTAATACAATTTTATCTATTTTAGAAAAATTTATAAAACTCTTGTCAGGAAGGGTAAAAATTTCCTCCTTGTACCCTTTTTTAGTTCTTGTAGCTACAAAATTAAGACAAGACTAGATTAATAAGAGAAAAAGCATTGTAATATGTGTGCCTGGGAAAATCACAGTATGATGCCCAGATCATAAAATGACGCTCAAAGAAATGATAGGACTACGTGTCTTTTATGTATTTTAGGCAAAGGAAAACAATTCATAATGAGAAATTGACAGGACAAATTTAGTGCTTGTTGTAAAGGAGTCTAAGCACAGTCTGGGCCAGGTAGTAAATTACTGTGTTTCCCCGAAAATGAGACCTAGCTGGACAATCAGGTCTAATGCGTCTTTTGGAGCAAAAATTAATAAGACCAGGTCTTATATATATAGTTATTATAGAATAATTTATATTATATTATATTATATTATATTATATTATATTATATTATATTATATTACGTTATGTTACATTACATTACATTACATTATATTATATTATATTATTATAGTATACCCTGTCTTATATTATATTAAAATAAGACGGAATCCGGATCAAAATGGCGGCGTGAGGTGAGCCTCTGTAAAGCTCTCCTGGAATTTACAACTAATTGGACAACAATAACTCCACAAAACACTCCCTGCACAGCAGACAGGCAAGACGAAGAGGCCCACTACTGAATTCACCTCCAGGTGGGTGAATCGCGCGAGCGGGGGAGGAGGGAAGGGAGAAGTGCGGGACGGAGCCCCGCGGGCGCAGGACAAAGACCTAGCTCAGTGCTCCGAGCTCGCTGCATCCCAGAACTACCGCAGCTGCGGGAAAGGGAAGGACTCGGACTGCTAGGGCTCCGCTTACGGCCCACAGGGCTGAGGGGGCAGCATATAGCACAGCTGAACCCAACGTTCACGGCAGACCTCGGAGAAAAGACTGAGGGAAGAAGGCTGAAAACTGTGATTAAGCCCTCACTGCCGAGCGGAGAACGGAAGCCTTAGGCACTGAGACTAGCCGCCCCTCCCTACCCTCCCAGAGCTCGCCCCACCCCCACCTGCCCGGTGCTAGAAGCGATAAACTAGCAGTGTCAGATCACAAGGACAGGATCTTTGCTGTTCTGAGAACTGTGGACTGCAGAAACAGATTCGCAGCCCAACTAGTTACGGCAAAGGGGAGGGAGCTGTGGAAGCAGGACCGGCTGTGGTGGTGGTCGCCGCCATTGCTCTGGGCCACCTCTCACAACTCACCCCGCCCCTGGCCCCACCTATCTGGGCGGATCCCTGCAGGAGTAAACAAAACTGCTGAAACATACGGGCTCTGAATCGGGTGCAGAAAGAGCTTTGGAACTTCAAAAGCTCTCCGCACCCCCACAGGGACGTGACGCCCTATGACCCAGGTGAACTGTTAACAGAGGAGAGGCCCGTCTCCCAGGGAATCCCCCCATCGTGTGAGAAGCTGGAAAAGTGCAGAGAAAATATAGCACTACTGTGTCAGAGAGACCTCTTCCTATCAACCTGTTGAATAAACCACTCCTGTAGATGTCTAGGAAGAGAAATAATAAATCAGTAATTGCCATGAATAACCAAGGCAACAAGACAGCTCAAAAAGAAAGTGAAAAGTCTCCAGAAAAGGAACTTAGAGATATGGAAATATGTGACTTAAATGATAGAGAATTCAAGATTGCAGTTCTGAAAAACCTCAAAGAGATGCAAGAAAACACAGAAAGGCAATTTAATGAACTGAGAAACGCAATCAAAGAACAACATGAGCATTTTACGAAAGAGATTGAAATTTTAAAAAAGAACCAAATGGAATTTCTGGAGATTAAGAACTCAATAGAAGAAATTAAGAATGAAATAACCAGCTTAGGTAGTAGAGTTGACCAGATGGAAGAAAGAATCAGTGACATCGAAGATAGAAACCTGGAAATTACACAGATGGAAGAAGAAAGAGACTTGAGACTTAAAAGAAACGAAAGAACTCTACAAGAACTTTCTGACTCCATCAGAAAGAGCAATATAAGAATAATGGGCATACCAGAAGGAGAAGAAAGAGAGAAGGGAACAGAGAATATACTCAAAGAAATTGTCAATGAGAACTTCCCAAATTTGTGGACAGAACTGGATCCTCGAATCCAAGAAGCAAATAGAACACCTAATTACCTCAATCCCAACAGGCCTTCTCCAAGACACATTGTATTCAAGCTGTCTAAAATTAACTCCAAAGAAAGAATCCTCAAGGCAGCCAGGGAAAAGAAGACGGTAACCTACAAAGGAAAGCCCATTAGATTATCATCCGATTTTTCAGCAGAAACTCTACAAGCCAGGAGGGAGTGGAACCAAATATTCAAACTATTGAAAGAGAGAAATCATGAGCCAAGAATAATATATCCAGCGAAGATATCCTTTAGATATGAAGGAAAAATAAAGACCTTTCCAGACATACAGAAGCTGAGGGAATTTTCTAATACACGACCTGCACTACAAGAAATACTAAAGTAGGCTATTAGACCACCATCAACAGGGACAATTTGTGGCAACCGAAACATAAAAAGGGGGAGCGTAAAGGCCTGAACCGGAATATGGGAATGGAGAAAGTAAGCGTGCTGAAGAAAATGGAATACTCTAAATATCAAACTTACTTTTACATAATCTTAAGGGTAACCACTCAAAAAAATTCCAGAACTGAAATATATATTGTAATAAAAGAAGAAACAGAGGGAAACATCATAGAATACCACCACACAGAAATAATCGACAACAACAAAAAGGCAAAGAAACAATGGAGACACAGCCTTACCAGAAAACTAAAGCTAGAATGACAGGAAATCCTCACGTATCAATAATCACCCTAAATGTAAATGGACTGAACTCACCAATAAAAAGGCACAGAGTAGCAGATTGGATCAAAAAACTAAACCCAACCATATGCTGTCTCCAAGAGACACATCTCAGCTACAAGGACAAGCATAGACTCAAAGTGAAAGGGTGGAAACTGGCACTCCAAGCAAATGGTACCCAGAGAAAATCAGGTGTAGCCATAATGATATCAGATGAAACAGACTTCAGGGTGAAAAAGATAACAAGAGACAAAGATGGACATTTCATAATGGTAAAGGGGACTATACAACAAGAAGACATAACAGTCATCAATATTTATGCCCCCAATCAGGGAGCACCAAAATACACCAAGCAACTACTAACAGAACTAAAGGGAGAAATTGACCAAAACACAATTATACTAGGGGACTTAAATACATCATTGACAGCTATGGATAGATCATCCAAACAGAAAATAAATAACGAAATTGCAGCCCTAAATGACACATTAAATGAAATGGACATCATTGACATATATAGAGCACTTCATCCTAAAACATCAGATTATACATTCTTTTCGAGTGTACATGGAACATTCTCAAGGATAGACCATATATTGGGACATAAAAGCAGCCTTAGCAAATTTAAGAAGATTGAAATCATACCAAGCATATTCTCTGATCACAAGGCTTTGAAATTGGATATCAACTGCGAAAAGAAAGCAAAAAGAAACACAAATACATGGAGATTAAACAACATACTTTTAAAGAACGACTGGGTCAAAGAAGAAATTAGAGGAGAGATCAAAAGATATATAGAAACAAATGACAATGAAAATACATCCTACCAAAATTTTTGGGATGCGGCGAAAGCAGTTATAAGAGGGAAATTTATATCATTACAGGCCTATCTCAAGAAACAAGAAAAATCCCAAATAAACAACCTCATGTTACACCTCAAAGAACTAGAAAAAGAAGAACAAGTGAAACCCAAAGTCAGCAGAAGAAAGGAAATAACAAAAATCAGAGCAGAGCTAAATGAAATAGAGAACAAAAAGACAATAGAAAAAATTAATGTGACAAATAGCTGGTTCTTTGAAAAAATTAATAAAATCGACGAACCCTTGGCTAGACTCACTAAGATAAAAAGAGAGAAGACACTAATTAACAAAATCAGAAATGAGAAAGGGGAAGTTATCACGGACACCACAGAAATACAAAGGATCATCCAAGAATACTATGAAGGACTATATGCCACCAAATTTAATAACCTAGAAGAAATGGACAAGTTCTTAGAAACATATAGCCTTCCAAGGCTGAACCATGAAGAACTGGAAAACCTAAACAGACCGATCACCAGTAAAGACATTGAATCAGTCATCCAAAACCTTCCCAAAAGCAAAAGTCCGGGACCAGATGGCTTCACTAGTGAATTCTACCAAACCTTCAAACAGGATCTAATACCAATCCTGCTCAAACTCTTCCAAAAAATTGAAGAAGAGTCAGTACTCCCTAACTCATTTTATGAGGCCAACATTACCCTGATACCAAAACCTGGTAAGGACAACACAAAAAAAGAAAACTACAGACCTATATCTCTGATGAATACTGATGCAAAAATCCTAAACAAAATTTTAGCAAATCGAATACAACAATGCATTAAAAAGATTATTCATCATGACCAAGTGGGGTTCATCCCCGGGGCACAAGGATGGTTCAACGTCCGCAAATCCATCAATGTGATACATCACATAAACAAAATAAAGGACAAAAATCATATGATTATATCAATTGATGCAGAAAAAGCATTTGACAAGATACAACATCGATTTATGATTAAAACACTTAATAAAATAGGTATAGAAGGAAGATACCTCAACATAATAAAGGCCATCTATGACAAGCCCTCAGCTAATCTCATAATTAATGGTGAAAAACTGAAGCCCTTTGCTCTACGTTCAGGAACACGACAGGGCTGTCCCCTATCACCTCTGCTTTTCAACATAGTGTTGGAAGTCCTTGCCAGAGCCATCAGGCAAGAGAAAGAAATAAAAGGCATCCAAATTGGGAATGAAGAAGTTAAAATATCACTCTTTGCAGATGATATGATGCTATATATAGAAAACCCTAAAGACTCCACCAAAAAGCTGTTAGAAACAATCAATGAATACAGTAAAGTTGCTGGCTACAAAATCAACGTACAAAAGTCCATTGCATTCCTATATACTAACAATGAAATCTCAGAAAAAGAAATACAAAAAACAATTCCCTTTGCAATTGCAGCAAAAAGAATAAAATACCTAGGAATAAATTTAACCAAGGATGTGAAGGATTTATATGCTGAAAACTATAAGACATTTTTGAAAGAAATTGAAGATGACACAAAGAAATGGAAGGACATTCCGTGCTCATGGCTTGGAAGAATCAACATAGTTAAAATGGCCATATTACCCAAAAGCAATATACAGATTTAATGCAATCCCCATCAAAATCCCAATGGCATTTTTTAAAGAAATAGAACAAAAAATCATCAGATTTGTTTGGAACCACAAAAGACCCCGAATAGCCAAAGCAATCTTAAGAAAAAAGAACAGTGCTGGAGGTATCACACTGCCTGACTTTAGCTTGTACTACAGGGCTACAATAATCAAAACAGCATGGTATTGGCGGAAAAACAGACACGTAGACCAATGGAATAGAATTGAGAACCCAGAAATAAAACCACATAAATATGGACAGATAATTTTTGACAAAGAAGCTAAAAACATACAATGGAGGAATGACAGCCTCTTCAATAAATGGTGCTGGCAGAATTGGATAGCCACGTGCAAAAGAATGAAACTGGACTGCTATCTGTCACCATGTACCAAAATTAATTCAAAATGGATCAAAGACTTAAGAATAAGACCTGACACAATAAACTGCATTGAAGAAAACATAGGTACTAAACTTATGGACCTTGGGTTCAAAGAGCATTTTATGAATTTGACTCCAAAGGCAATGGAAGTAAAAGATAAAATAAACAAATGGGACTATATGAAACTTAAAAGTTTCTGCACAGCAAAAGAAACCATCGACAAAATAAAGAGGGTACCGACTGAATGGGAGAAGATTTTTGCAAATAGTTCCTCCGATAAGGGTCTAATATCCAAAATATACAAGGAACTCATGAAACTCAACAACAAAAAAACGAACAACCCAATTGAAAAATGGGCAGAGGACCTAAAGAGACATTTCTCTAAAGAGGACTTCCAAATGGCAAATAGACATATGAAAAAATGCTCAACATCACTAATCATCAGAGAAATGCAAATAAAAACCACAATGAGATATCACCTCACTCCAGTCAGAATGGCTATCATCAACAAGACAAATAGCAACAAGTGTTGGAGAGGCTGTGGAGAAAAAGGAACCCTCATACACTGTTGGTGGGAATGCAGACTGGTGCAGCCGCTATGGAAGGCAGTGTGGAGGTTCCTCAAGAAATTACGAATAGAATTACCATATGACCCAGCAATCGCTCTCCTGGGTATCTACCCCAAAAATATAAAAGCATTTCTCTATAGAGACACGTGTACTCCAATGTTCATTGCAGCTGTGTTTACGGTGGCCAAGACATGGAAACAACCAAAATGTCCTTCGATAGATGAATGGATAAAGAAGTTGTGGTACATATACACAATGGAATACTATTCAGCGTTAAGGAAAGATGATATAGGAACATTTCTGACAACATGGATGGATCTTGAGAATATAATGCTAAGCGAAATAAGTCAGACAGAAAAAGCAGAGAACCCTATGATTTCACTGATATGTGGTATATAAACCAAAAACAAGACAAACAAATGAGAAACAAGAACTCATAGACACAGACATAGTTTAGTGGTTACCAGAGGGTAAGGGGGGTGGGGGGAGGGAGATGAGGGTAAGGGAGATCAAATATATGGTGATGGAAGGAGAACTGACTCTGGGTGGTGAACACACAATGGGATTTATTGATGATGTAATACGGAATTGTACACCTGAAATTATGTAATTTCATTAACAATTGTCACCCCAATAAATAAATTAAAAAAAAAAAAAAAATAAGACCGGGTCTTATATCAATTTTTGCTCCAAAAGACGCATTAGAAATGATGGTCCGGCTAGGTCTTATTTTCAGAGAAACATGGTAGTAAAGCCTTACAAGGTTTGTTTATACAGGCTTTTTCAACTCTAGATTTTACAACTCTTGTAATAAGGTGTCTTTCAGTCCTTCAAGAGTAAGGAGGGTACTTATCCCATGAAGATTCAGTTCTTGCTTTTAGGGAGACAGAAAAGTCAGAAAGGTCTTCCTTCTGCTTCTCAAGAGATTTTAATTTGAAATTATCAATATAACGTGGTGGGATATCTTGGAGTGGCATGTTCTGGACCCCGATACTGTGTGCTAAAGGTAGTACAATTATTGTCCTGTTGCATTCTTTCTCTTGGATTCTTCACGCATCTATTATATACTTTATGTATGAATATATCATCTTTGACTATGAATATATCATCTTTGACTAGCATTATAGTTTCATATATTGCATGCTGGATTGCTTCAGCATTTCTTCTTTTTTCTAACTTTTTTTGTTAAAGACTAGGAGTTCACATTTTCAAATGTGAAAATGATAGGAGTGCTCACTGTCAGTGACTCGGGCATATTCAAATTCAGCACAGAGAAAAATGGGGTCACAGACCCCAGCACTGAAAACAACCAAGAACAAATCTGGGAGAAAAATTGTATTCAGCTTTAGAAATTAAGACATTTTCTAAGCACAGTTAATGAAGAGAATACCAAAAACCCTGGATTGGAGGAAGCAACTACCATTTCAAATAGATCTGTGAAAGGTAGCAGATAGGCACAAAAGCGCTTCAAAAGAGATTATTTTCAGTATTTGCCTGTTTGTCTTAACATGCCATTGTGAAAATAAAAGCATTTTTTAAATGTGTATAGGAGAAAGAGAAAAACAATATTGATAATGTTATTCCCCAACAGCAACCTTCAATTGTGTGAAGCATCTTCCTGGTAATTTCTTCTTTATGATAACGAGCTCGTGCTTAACGCTGTCATTTTTCCCTCTTAGCAAGACCATGTACCATTCTTTCAGAACTACAGCATTCCTTAGAAGTCACACTGGAGAATGATCTCAGTATAACTACAGCTGAGAAAATTAATTAGGACATGTTTAAAGCCTAATGGAAACTAGGCCAACCCTAAAGAAACCCATTGCCCCAGAGAAAGGACGACATAATAAGTGTAGTTAAAATGTAGAGTAACACCAACCAAAGATAGAGATCAAAAACTGGAGGTCCTTGGAATGTATCCCCCACCCTCAGCCTGTTCATAAGACAGGAAAGGGGTCCCATTTCAGGCAGCATGTGGGTACTCTTTCCTTGTCAGACAGACCCTCCAGTTATCTACCAGCAATAGAGTGACATCTGTTTTCTTTTTTGAAATTAATTTTAATAATATATTTCATTAAACCTGATATATTTGAAACATTATCATTTCAATATGTAATCAATATATTTTTTAAATTAAAGTTTATTGGGGTGACAATTGTTAGTAAAGTTACATAGATTTCAGGTGTACAATTCTGTAATACATCATCAATATCTCACATTATGTGTTCACCACCCAGAGTCACTTCTCCTTCCATCACTATATAAAGTGACATCTTATGGGCAATATTCATTTGAGTATGTAAGATGTTGTATTTGGGGAAAATAGTTTCCTCATGGACTAAAATATTTACGTGTTTTTAAAATATACTGCTGTATGCTTTTTGTCCTAAGAAAATCTGTCTTTAGAAAATCTTAGCCTACCCAAAGCTTGTGAAGATTTTTTACTGTTTACTTAGAGAAGTTTCATGGCTTTAGCTTCATGGTTAGGTCTGTATTCTGTACTGAATTAATTTTTATGTATGATGTGACATAAGAACCTATTGTTTTTTAGATTGAATATTGAATTGTTTAATAATTATATGTTTAAAAGTCTATTTTTCCCCACTGAACTAATTTGGCACTCCTGTTGAAAAATCTACTGATCGTAAATATGTGTGTCTATTTCTGGACTCAGTTTTGTTTCACTGATATATATGTTAATCCTTATCCCATCAAACTAAAATTATCTATCATTTGATTGACACTGTTAAGAAAATGGAAAGGCAAGCCACAGACTGGGAGAAAATATTCACAATATGCATACGTAACAAAGGACATGTATTCTAAATACATAAAGAACTCTCACAACTCAGTAATAAGAAGTAAACAACCCCAAAAAATTGACAAAAATTTTAACAGAAACGTCAGAAGTGAAGATATGCAAATGAATAATAAGCAAATGAATAATAAACACATGAAAAGATGCTCAACATTGTTACTCATTTGGGAAATGCATCTAAAAACCAGACGGAGAAACTACTGTACACATACAGTACAATGATTAAAGTTGAAGATCTTGATAATACCAGATGTTGGTGAAGATGTAGGTTGAGTTTTGAATATTGACCTTCATTAATTTTACCTTGAATGCTCACACAAGTTGTTCTAGATCAGAAGAGATTTGTTTTATTAAACATGGTAATTATATTGCCCAATGTTTACTTGAAATATTTATATTAAATTATACTAATAAGCTGATATATTTTATACAAAGCTGGTGATTAAACCAAGCATTATGATCATGCCTAAAGAATTTGAATTCCAGATTCTTATCAGCATTTTAACCTTTCTTTCTCTATGAGCAAATTAGATGCCATTAAAAAAAAAGTTATTTGATTTCAACAAATGGTGTTGAAACAAATGGATATCCACATACAAAAGAATTGTTAGACTCTTACCTCATGCCATATACAAAAATTCATTCCAAATGGATAAAAAACTTAAATGTAGAAGCGAAAACTACATAATTTTTAGAAAACTTGGTACTACATATTTAGATTTGTATATTTGACCTTGGATTTGGCAATGGTTTCTTGTATATGATACCAAAGCCACAAGTAACAAAAAAATTATAGGTATTTTGGACTTAATCAAAATTAAAAACTTTTACACTTCAAAAAGTGGACAACACAGACACTGAAAGTCATAGTTGATAAGAGGCTTGTTTCTAGAATATATGAAGAGCTCTTATAACTCAAAAATGAAAGAGAATCCAATTTTAAAATGGACAAAATATCTGAATGACATTTATTCACAGAAGGTATACAAATGGCCAATCAGCCCATGTAAAGAGGCTTAACATATTTGTAATTAGAAAAATACACATCAAAACCGCAATGATATACCATTTTGCACCCATAAGGAAGGCTATAATAAAAAAAGAAGCAATGAGAAATGTTGATGAAGATGTAAAGAAATTACTGCTGGTGCGAAGGTAAAATGATGCCATCACATTGGGGAACACTCTGGCATTTCTCCAAAAAGTTAAACATAGAATTATCGTTTGACCCAACAATTTTACTCCTCGGTATATACTTAAGAGTAATGAAGACATATTTCTACACAAAAAAACTTGTTCATGAATGTTCTTAGCATCATTATTCATAATAGCCCAGAGGTAGAAGTAACCCAATTTTCTACAAACTGATGAATGGATATACAAAAGTAGGGTAGTCGTCCTCTCTTATATGCAGTTTCACTTTTTGTGGTTTCAGTTACCCATGGCAACCATGGTCCAAAAATATTAATGGGAAATTCCAGAGAAAAAGGGAGGCTTCTGGTCAAGATGGCAGAGTAGTAAATTCTGCGCTTGCCTCCTCGGATGATCACATCAAAATTACAACTAAACTATAGAACAGCCATCATTGAGAATTGCCTAAATTGTCACTGAACAGAAGTCCTATAACTAAAGACATACAGAAGAAGCCATCTGGAGACTCGTAGGAGGGATGGAGACACAGAATGGGCTGGTGCCACACCTATGTGTGGTGGTTGAAAACTCGAGAGGGATATCTCAGCTGTGGAGTTTCCTCCTGAGGAGTGAGGGGTTCCAGTCCCACACTAGCATCCCCAGCCCAGGGTTCCAGTGCCAGGAAGAGAAGTCTCCATAACTTCTGGCTTTGAAAACCAGAGGAGATGAAACAGAGGGTGGCTGGAGTCCTAGGTGCCACCTCTTAAAGTGTCCGCACACAGACTCACTGACAGATTCTCTTGTTCTGAGCTCCAGCACTGTGGCAGAAGCTTGAAAGATGCCAGGGACATACAAGGAAGAACTGAATTGTCTGGCTTCAGAGCTAGGGCTGGAGGGCCAGTTTCCTCTCTGACTTCCCTGAGACCTCACTGCACTCAACTTCAGTGTCATCCTAGGTAGTCTTTCAGCTAGGTCCAAAGGTGGTCACTGGATGTGCCAGCTCTGGAGCCTTTTGGGATGGACCTTGCCACATGCCAAGTTCTAAAGACATACAGAAGGCCCATACATACAGAAGACATACGTACAGAAGGCCCATACATACAGAAGACATACACATGCCCATACAAGCCATGTCCAGTGGTTTTCAATACAAATGGCCTATCTTGGTTCATGCTACAGACTTCCCTAAAATCTCTCAGAGGTTCAAAAATACCAATCCAGCAGCATATGGCCTCAGCATGTCCCGTACCTCTTGCCAAGCAGCCTCAAGCTCGGCACTGTCAGCATTTGGCCTCAGTTTGAGGTTTAGCCTTTCCCAGGCACCTTCAAGCCCAGCTCAGATGGTGGCCGTCTGTGGATCACTTTGTGGCTTATTCCAGGTGGCCCTGGGCAAGGTACTAGTTGTCACTGAACTTGGCATGTGGCAAGGTCCATCCCAAAAGGCTCCGGAGCTGGCACATCCGGTGGCCACCTTTGGACCTAGCTGAAAGACTACCTAGCTACCTCCATGGATGACACACCAAAAGGGCAGACTGGGCAGGCACCAGAGCCCTGCTAAGGTGAATCCTGCTCTGTAAGGTCAGCCCCTACACAAATCACTGTACTCACAGCCAGTCCTCACAACCAATCAGCCTGAGTGTCAAGCCCTCCCACTAACATGGAATCAGCAACCAAGAATCAACTACAACAGCAGGGCACACGTAACCCACACAAGACCACACCTGGAACAGCTGGCTCAGGTAATCAGGTAGACTGCACCCCTGGGCCTCACAGGATACCTACTACACAAGGCTGGGAGACATAGCATCTCTACAAACACAAGCAGTCAGCCAAAATGGGGGGCAAAGAAATGTGTCCCTCAAAAAAGAACAGAACAAAGCTCCAGAAAAAGAAATAAAATGGAAACAAGTAATTTACCAGATGCAGAGTTCAAAACATTATTTATAAGGATGATCAATGATCAGTGAGAACTTCAACAAAGAGATAGGAAACATAAAAATGGAGATAGAAAACAGAAAAAAGAACCAGTCATAAATGAAGACTACAATAACTGAAATAAGAATTACATTAGTGGGAATCAGTAGTAGATGAGATGAAGCAGAGGACTGAATCAGCGATTTAGAAGATAATGGAACAGGAAAAAAACACACCCAATTAGAACATCAAAAAAAAAAAAAAGAGTCCAAAAAAGTGAGGACAGTTTAAGAGACCTCTGGCACAACATCAAGCATACCAAAAATTAGCATCATAAGACGTTATTGTTGTTAATCTCTTACTGTGTCTAGTTTATAAATTAAACTTTATCATAGGTATGTATGTATGTATGTATGTATGTATGTATGTATGTATGTATGTATAAAAAATAGTATATGTAGGATTGGGTACTATCTAAGGTTTCAGACATCCCCTGGGATCTTGGAACACATCCCCTGCAGATAAGTGGGGACTACTCTATATCTGTAGGATGGAATATTACTCAGTCATTAAAGGGACAGCAGTATTGAGGCATATGACAACATGTATGAACCTTGAAAATGTTGTACTAAGCGAAATAAGCCAGTCACAAAAGACCACATATTATATGACTCCATTGATATGAAATGTCCAGAGTAGCTAATCTGTAAAGGCAGAAAGTAGATTAGTGGTTGTCTAGGGCTTACAGAGAGGGTATGGGGGCATTTGGGGTGACAGAGAATATGTGGTTTCTTTATGGGTAATGTAAATGTAAAATTGATTGTGATGGTGATTGAACAAGTGATTAGAAATCACTGAATTGCACACTATTTAAATAGCTGAATTGTATTGTCTGTGAATTATATTTCAATAAAGCTGTTATAAAATAATAATTTTTATTTGCCTTATTTTGATTTATAATACTTTTCTGGCAAGATAATTCAGACTAAGTACAAAGCTGTTCTCCTATATATCTTTGAAATTCAAAAAATACTGTGAGTTTGAGATGTTCACATGTAATTAAAAATTATTGACTATTAACTGTGTAGAGCATTTTGAAAGATAGATGTACAAAGAGATTTGCAACTTTTAGATTATGGTGCATATGGATTCTATATGAATATATGCTTTATTAAGTTGTGATGAAGTATCTTGTGGTCACTAGTACCCAAATCTTTAGATTTCGTGAACAAGGTAGAAATTGCTCCCTTAGAAATTGCTTGTTTCCAGCATGTTATTACGTGATGGAATTGCTCATGGAGAGGACATAGAATGGAGAAAACCTGGGCCAGGTTGAAATTCTAGAGCAGCGTAACTCCCGAGTCCCATGGGAGTACCCACGAATGTGAGCAAACTTGTCCTGCCTTCCTGAGCCATTCTTGTAAGGCCTCTATACCTTTAACGTGATCATGAACTACTTCATGATTTAAGTTACAAATGGATCCACAGTGGACCTTAAAAGACCAAGGTTATCCACCAGTGTGGGTCATACAGGACTCACAACATCTGAGGATTTTTAATGGGCAAGCCAAAATGAAAAGTTATCTGCTCTTGTAGTGCAAAATCCAACATTCCCTTGACTGCCAGAAAAACAAAACACAAACACTGCATCAAGTATGCCGATGTGGTGCCAACAGGGCAATGGACTCCAGTCTTGGCAAAGGGCGAAGCGAGTGATACCATCAAATGATCACTTAGAAGGTCACAGGAAGCCTGCAAACCTGGTCTAACATAATTTCACTAGTGCAGCTTCTGAACATCACTGGGAACAAAAGCCTGGTCTTGGGGACAAGGCTCATCTGGAGGTGATGTGGAGTGAGTGACAGCAGCATAGTCAGGCAGCTCCTGGGCAGTAAGAGCAAGTGGGGCTACCTCAATCAGGAAAGACAGAATAACTAGTTTATGGAAACCCTGAGGCTCTGTCTTAAACAACGTGGCACAGCTCTGGACTGCTGAGAAATAGTGACAGCCAACAGATCAGGCATCTGTGATCATGAAGGCGCTACCTCTGATCAAAGACTTCAGCGGCCGACCTGTGGGCTCAGCAAATGGTGTTTGCAGCTATAAATCAAAGCTCTGCTTTGATGTGGACAGAGTGTGGGGAGAAACGCTCTTGCTTGTGTACTGGTCTTTTAAACTGGACATACACACATCACCTTTAAATCTGAAAGACAGCATTATATTCTGGGATAAATTAGGCATTGTTTTGATGTCTTCGGTGTTTCTTATGGACCCTAGGGTGTTGCATTAATGAGTGTTTCAGATACATGAAGGAATATTAAAAACTTAAAAGAATTTTGAATAGGTCCAACATAACACTTATCTACCAGAATTTGTATTAGATTCTGTTTTGTGAAGAGAGCTTTTCTAATAAAAAAAAAGAAATTGGGAAATTGAACACTTCCCTTTATAAGGAGACTTCTTTGGAAATTTCTCTAAGAATAATGAATACAATTATTTGATAATTATAGGCCAGAAAGGAATAATAGATTTTTAAGACTTGGGTTAGCATTTTGAAAAGAGTAAAATACATTGATATTTAAATTAGGCTCAAACATTTATTTATTTTTGTTTCTATACAGATTTCAGTTACATGGACTCTTTTACTTAAAAATGATTTGAGTTAATTTAAAAGTAGAGGTCATTGAAAACATTGAAAGAGGCTATCTATTATATATAAGGTATTCTGTCCTGTACAAAAATAATTATGCAATCACTATTTAGCCTTAATTTCCCACCTAATAGCTGGTTCCTTTTTTTGTAGCAAGCATTTATCCCAGATGAATCGAATAAGTTAGAGGACAAATCCTTAAAAAGATCCAACTCACACATGACTTGAGGGGACCCTGTCCTGCTTTCCCACTGTGTTGGTTGCTTGACCTCAATCAAACATGAGTAGATTTAATGAAGACAAGTTTTGCTAATAATGTTCGTTGTCAAAAAACAGGTCTGTCTCTTACAGCGGAATACTGAGGCAATTATTCTGAGAATTTTGGCCCCAAACTCACTTCTGCCATAGTCACCATTTCCCAAGAAAAGTTGTACTTTTGTATTCCAGTGTTGCTTATCATTCTATGATGAATTTTTCAAAGACAAAATGGATAAGAGAATCAGAACATTTATTTATTGTTCAGGGGATAAAGCAGTCTTTTCTCTTTGATAATTATCTCAGTTTTCATGTTAATTTTGACAATGGGGACTTGGTCTCAAGCAGAAACTTTAAAATAAAGATGGAAGAAATTTTTTTACTAGAAATGTAAAAATGCTCACTACTGAGTTTAGGCTGTGGCAAGAGATAATTATTTGCCTGATAGCTCATACACTAATTTGAAAGAGACAATGCTTTATTTCTATCCAATTAATACATGTACATAATTTAAAGAGAAATAGTACTACAGAATTTAACATGAAAACATCAGCTCCTGACCCCACCTCTCCTCATGGCTAAATTCCATTTCCCAGACACAACCACTTTCAACTTTTTAGTTTATTCTGGTATTTTGTTATATATGGCAAAATGACTTGATTGTTCTATTTCTCGATTTTTAAGTTGTTTGAGATATTATCCATTTATTTTCTTCTATTTTTAGAAAGCATTTATGGTTTTATATGTTCTCCTTCCCTTTTTCCCAGTAGACATTATTCTTTCATGCTCCCAAGATAACTATGTCACAAATTCCATTAAATTATTTTATTAGTCTCACCTCAGCCATATGGTATATATTTCCATTCTTGTAATTTTTTTTTATTTCCCTGAAGATGATAATTACCTCCTTTTTATTTTTGCTTTTTTGTTAAATGCCCTAGGAGTATTTCATTTTTTGCCAGAACTGCAAATCACTCAGTAGGTTCAATACTGAGTGTAACAAGTAATAATAGCTCTTCAGTGTGTGTGTGTGTGTGTGTATGTGTGTGTGTGTGTGTGTGTGTGTGTGTGTGTTATTATTCCTTTTTCTTAGAGACACAACTCCTGGAGTACTTCTGCATTAATTTGTAATGGCTATTCCTTAGGCTACATACCATTATCACTAGAATTTCCTTCTTTCTCCAATATTAGACTGACAATATCCTTAAAGCCAGTTTTCCTTTTTTATGGATTCCTCTTTTATTTTCATGGAGTTCACCCTCCACTAACTCCATAAGGAGTTACTTCAAGAGTAAAATTTATTTCAAGAGTAAAATTTTTGAAATAGTAAATGACTTAAAATGTTTTAATACTACTACATCCTTACTTGTTAGTTTGCCCAGGTATATAATTCTGTATTGTAAATAATATATTTTTTTCTCAGAATTTTGAAGGCCTTGCTCTGTTGTCTTCTAATTTCCATTGTTGGTTTTCGGAAGTACAATGTCATTTTCACTGATGACTCTTTAAATGTGACTTATGTATTTCTCTGGGAACTTTTAGCATTTCTTAAAATTAAAGTATAGTTGACATACACTATTATGCCTGTGTCAGGTGTACAACATAGTGATTCAACATTTGTCATTTTATTTTTGTCTTTAATATTCTGAAATTTCATGAAGACATACATCCCTTTTCAGGGAGACAAGTCTTTTATATTTTATTGTTCCAGGCACTTTCAATTTGGAAATTTGTGTTATTGAATTCCAAGGAATTTTCTTGAAATATTTATTTAGTCGTTTCTTTCTCTCTGGTTTCACTTTTTTTCCTTGCTGCAGTACCTATTAGTCTAGTACAGGGAGGTCTGATCCACTAACATTCTTTTCCCGTATACTTGGTATCTCTGTGAGTTTTCCTTTTTGGGGGGATATTTATTAAATTGTAACTTTCAACTCTTCTGTTGAATTTTTGTCCTATATTTTTATTTTTCAAGAACTCTTTATTCACTATATAATCCTTTAAAACTACCCTTTCTGGAATGTGTTTTTTTTCTCTCTTAAATTTCTGAGTCTATCATGGTTTTAAAAATATTTTTTTCTGTTCTATTTGTTGTTTTGGCTGTCTCCTTTTTCTTTGTTTTTAAGTGGCTTTGTAATTTCTAGTGATCATGTTCAAAACAGACATAAAAAATACTACTTGGATATTTATGTTTATGGGTACACTTTGTTAACTATTGAGCTTCAATAAAGGGTGATTGGTTGTGGGCCAGCTCTTTAGTAGCAGGACCCTCAGTATCACTGTAGTAGGGTTTCCAGGTGGGAATTCCCACCCATTCTCAGGATTTTTTTCTCTTTCCCGTTCCTGAATCCTGAGAAAAGTTGGTTGAGAAATTGGGAAAATTGGCTTCTTGAACCAGTAATACCCACAATGGGAAATAAATGTATTAATCACAGTGTTTCTCTTAGGCATTTTTCCTATTTATCACTAGGGTTTCTGGGCGGGAATTCCCACCAATTCTCAGGAATTGTTTTTGCTTTTCCGTTTCTGAATCCCAAGAGAAGTTGGTCGGGAAATCGGAAAATCGGCTCCTTGAACCCAGGTGGTTGGTAGTATCAGCGGTCATTTTGTGGAAACGATTCATCATGGAAAACAGAAAACAGTTTATATCTTGGGATTCGGGAACAGGAAGGCAAAAAGAATTCCTGAGAACTGGAAAGAATTCCCACCTGGAAACCCTACTCTGTAGGTCCTTTCTCATGGACAGATCTATTTTCTTAGTTTATTGTTTAAGGGACATAAACATCCAGTAACGAAGGTTGCTGAATATCTCACAGTTCAGTATGTCAACATTCATGCAATTTCTCTATTTTTACTATAGTCCCTCATCTTTGCCCTCAGCAACACCAGCTCCTTCTACATTTACTTCTCCAGAGTAAACCTCTAGGCTTCAACTGCATTGAGAAAGAGATAATTGCTACAGAGAAGGTCAATTTTCCCTTCAAAAACTTAGCCAGTCCTTCAACACATCCTTCTTTTCAATCCCCTGTCCCTGCCCTTTTAGGAGAATTTATTACTGCCATTTTCAGAGCGTTCTGAAGGACTGTACGGTGAACATAAATTTCCTTCTTGTTAGCTTCCTCTACTTTTGACTTAGATTGGAGGTTTCTCAGATATTGGAAGTCAGTTACCATTCATAGTCTATCTTCCGGCTTCTAGATTTTGTTTATATCTCTTGTATGTTCTCTCTCTGTTCTAGTTCCCTTTGTCTGTGGGGGCTCTATTATTTTTATTTCTTTACTGCTATTTTAAATGTAATTTAAAAGGTGGTGAAGATAAACGTTGTGTTCAATTTGCCTGCTTACCTGGAAGCCATGGCATGTGGAAACAGCAGTGTGTACTGCTTGAAACACCTAAGCATTTTGAGAATTTTCATGATAGGCAATATGGAGATAGTCTCATGCCTCCAAGAAAGACAATTTTGTGTTAAATTAAAGATTAAAGCGATACCACTGAAAAGATTTATTTTTAACAAGGTCATTTTTGCACAAAGTCACAACCATAACAAATTGTAAAGGTCTAGAGCCATGGTCAAGGTATAAAATTCTCAAGGACAGAGAAGAGGAGTTTGTTTAGTATCTACACAATGTTTATTTCAATGTACATATATCATGACAATCTCCTCTTATTGAATAGTTATTTTTATGAGTTTAATAAAATTTCCATCATGTTTGATAGAATGTATAATGGAAAGTATAATTCAGTTAGATGTTACGCTACCATTTTGGATTAATCTCAGAACAAGTCTAAAAGAGACTCAAATGTTGCTATATTTTAGAAAATGCTTGAAAAGATACCTTTTTGTGACGAGCACAATAGCCAACGAGATGGAAGTCATTCTGACTGAAATTCTCTAGATATAACAACAACAAAGTAGATATTTGTGTTGATATCAGTTGACATTGCTTCTTTTGCTCTGATTACATTATTAGCCCTTGACCCGAGATACGTGGTTTTCACAGAGGTAAGATCAGTGGAAGCAGAGCAGAGCAAGCAGGTATGTGGCACCCACCTGGGCCATCATTCTGGCTCTGTGTGGTAAAGGATGTGTCTATAATTTTTTGGTCTGTATAGTCCTAATAATAAATATAATATCTAGAAACAATATTTATTAAATGAATAAAAAAACAATATAATCATTAGCAGGCACATAAAGGTACAGAGCATTATACAAGGGGATTTTCTAATATGTTTAAAGGCAATAGAATTGTGCATCTGATAAAGTATTGCTTTGAGGCACCAACGTAATATAACACAGGTTCAAGTTTTGAAATGCTCTGACTTATTACAGGGACAAAGCATGGAAATATAGGAAATTATTATCAGTCAAATCATCAGAAATCTCACTTTCCTGGGGAGGTTTTGTCAAGATTTGGATACTAATAACTGGAGATTGAACTTATAAGCAAGTGCTGAAGGTACAGCTTTTCTCTGTTTTTGACTGAAAAAGAGTTTCATATAACTTAGATTCTAAGTACACACACAAAAAACAAGGGTGACATTTTTGTATAAAAAATATTTTTTATGATTATAGTAATTGCAATTTATTTATTTATTTTTGCATCCCTTGGGAAAAATATATATGAAATTATAACTGACATTTAATATTATTTTATATTAGTTTCAGATGTACAGTGTGGTAGCCAGGCATCTATATAATCCATGAAGTGATCCCCCCAAGAAGTCCAGTACCCATCTGACACCCTACATAGTCTTTACAACATTATTAGCTATATTCTCCATACTGTACTTCACATCTCTGTGATTATTCTGTGACTACCAATTTGTACTACTTAATTCCTTCAGTTTTCTCTCCCATCTCCCCAAGCCCTCTCCTATCTAATAACCATCAGTTCTCTGTATCTATGAGTCTATTTCTGTTTTGTTTATTACATTCTGTTCTTTAGATTCTACATATAAGTGAGATCATATGGTATTTGTCTTTCTCTGTCTGATTTATTTCACTCAGCATAATATCCTCTAGGTCCATCGATGTTGTTGCAAATGGCAAAATTTCATCCTTTTTAGGGCAGAGTAATACTCCATCTTATAAATGTACCACAATTTCTTTATCCAGTCATCTATTAAAGGGTATTTCAGTTGTTGCCAAATCTTGACTATTGACAATAGTGCTGCCGTAAACATAGGGGTGCATATACATGGTGTGATAAAAAAAAAATTATGGTGAATATTTAAATAAAAAAATAATTACAGTAAAGGACACATTGCCATTAACCCCTCTCAAAATACTCCCCCTTGCTTTGAACACATTTATCTCATCATTCTTGCCACTTTCTGAAGCAGTTCTGCAAGTCTTCTTTTGAGAGTGTCTTTTGTTGCAGTGGTGGCTGCCTCCATGTCCTGAATCTATTCAAAACCTTTTCCTTTCACGGTCATTTTGACTTTGGGGAAGAGCCAGAAGTTGTATGGTGCCAGATCTGGTGAATAAGGTGATGAAGATACACCGTAATGTTTATATTTGACAGAAATTGCCATACCAGAAGAGATATGTGACATGGAGTGTTATTACGATGGAGGATGAAGTAAAGCCACTCACAAAAGAAGACTTTCAGAACTGCTTCAGAAAGTGGCAAGAATGGTGGGATAAGTGTGTTCAAAGTGAGGTGGAATATTCTGAGGGGGATTAATGGCAATGTGTCTTTTGCTGTAATATATATTTTTTTAATTTAAACATTCACCGTATTTTTCAATCACTCTCCTATTTTTTCGAATTAGTGTTTTGGATTACTTTGGATAAATACCTAGAGGTGGAATTGCTGGATCATAAGGTAGTTCTATTTTTAATTTTTTGAGGAATGTTCATACTGTTTTCCATAGTCGCTGCGCCAATTTGCCATCCCACCAATAGTGCATGAGGGTTCCCTTTTCTGCATTTGTTATTTGTTGGTTTATTGATAATGGCCATTCTGATAGGAGTGAGGTGGTATCTCATTGTGATTTTTATTTGCATTTCTCTGATGATTAGTGACATTGAGCATCTTTTCATATGTTTATAGGCCATTGTTTAAAAAATAAATTTAAAAATCTCCAAAATAATTTCTTTTTGCCATGTAGAAGACAATACTAACTTGGCTAGACTATTGGAAGATATTTGGCGATAGGATCAAAACCAAATTTTGTAAAGCAGTTTTAGTTCTGCTGAAACACTAATGAAAGCCTCGAAGTTCTGAAACACAGAATAAATAACCAGAATTGGTAGATTCAGAGAACAGCTCAAGATTATAGACTGTGGAGTCAGGCGATTTGCAGTTGAGGAAGTGTCTACCAGCTGTGTGATCTCGTGCTAGTTATAACTACTTCACGAAGCTTACGTGCAGGTAAGTAGAATAACAAGGTAAATTCCTAGGGTAGAGCATGGCACATAGTAGGTGTTCCATAAGTAGTTAGTATTATTTCTCAGGAAAAATAAAATTAACAAAAAAATAGTAAGAGAAAAATATTGAAGCTACCTGGACTCTGGCAAAATAAAGAATTAATCTTTAGAATATGTTCTTTTATTTTTTTTTCAGTGAAACTCACAGATAATAAAGAGTCTGCCCAAACTACTAATGTGGGTTTTCAAATAAAAGATATATTGAGTTGTTCTCATCCAAGCAGGACCATGTCATTTGCCTAATAGAATCTGCATGCTGCTCAGCTGCAACTTCTGGAAGGCAGGGACCAGGTCTTCTAAAAGCTGGACCAGATTACTTAGGCATGGATTAATGAGCTAAGGGAGTAAGAAACATCGTATCTTGAGCACATTTAAAATGTGAATTTGCTCTTTCAAAATGCCAGGTCTGTTCATTGTTTCTTAAAATGATGTGATTGAGGTTTAAAGTTGTGTCCAGAGCTTACCTGATATAAATGCCCTGATTCACTAAGTATAGCTTTTCTTATGTGTTAAGGCCAAAATGTTTTCTCTAGGAATATATGTCTCTGAAATAATAGTGTAAGACTTCTGGGAAATGATGCCATGCATAGTCAATGCCTTTATTGCCAGATAAGTGCTTGGGCAGGTTTGTAAGACTTGGAGAGGCAGTAAGTACAAGATTACAGAGCTGCCAGGGCTGCACGTGACATAGAAGACGGAGAAAGGCTCCTTTGTGGTCATGCCCCCATACTGTTGACAGTGCATCTGTAACCATCAGCTCCTTGCCTTGCTCTTTTTAGATTTCTCCATGCTTCCTGTTTGGGGAAGAAGTTATTCTAATATAAGCTCATGCTGGTCCCTGAGATAGTAGGAAGTAGCAGGGAGGCAGGGGATGAGAAAAGCAGAGGCTGAGAGGCAGTTCCTGGTATAAGATGCTAATTGCTGCTTAGCTATGACTTTTGATACAATATCATTCAGTTGAAATTCTAGGAAAGTTATCAGCAGGTTTTAATGATTACATTTGCTTAATTTACAACCCTGTTTTGATACATACTGAGCTTGTATCATTCAGTGAGGGGGGTGGAGTACGCTGGCTAGAGAAATTAGAGAGGCCAATTCATGTGCGGTCTTGAGGCAATGGGAAAATCTTTGGATTTCATTCTAAATGACATGAGAAGACACTAGACGTCCTTAAGGAGTGGAATCACATGAAATGATTTACCATTTAAAAGACTTAGCTGCTGTGGGGTTGGTGGTAGGGGAATAAAAGCAGAATCAGGGACACCAGATGAGAGGCTAAGACAATGGTCCAGGTGAGCAATGAAGGCAGCTCCTCGGAAGGGGACAACAGTAACTGGAAAATAGAAAGCATTCCATCAATGTCAGTTATAGTGCTATTGTTGCCTTTATTTCTTCCATCCCTCATTCTCAAACAATTATATGCCCAAGTGGGGATTGTTCTGAATATAGATTTGAGGCTCTGTCCCCAGGGAGAGAGACTTAATATGCTTTAAGGGTAGGGTGGTAAAATAAACACCTGCATTTTAAACACTGAACTGATTATCCTGATGCAGGTGGCTCATGGCTACCTAGACTATCTTTGTTACTTGTATTTTTCAAATTCACAAAGTAAATGTGACATAAAGAGTGCTCGCCTCTCCCCCACATACTCACAAACACATTGGAATTCCCTGATTCATTCTTTGTCAAGGCCTGACATACCCGCAGAGATGTGGGTGGTTCTGTTGTGAAGAATGCGGGGACAAGGCCACAGACGGGAGCACCTTCCCCATCGTCACACCCCCAATTCCCATTAAGAGAGAATACTGGTAAGGATGGGCTTATTTTTTACCTAACTTCTCCAGGTAACTCTTGAATTCAGGCCTGCAAATGTGCCTCTGTTTCAGTCAAACTTCAGGGGTGTTGGAAAAGAAAAGATGTTGCATAAATTATGCATAAATTACTGATATACGTGTTGGAAACCGTAATTATGTTTCTCTCATGTAATCTTGACAATGCAACAGATTGTATTTGACACATTGTTAATGACACAAAAGCTTGAGAAATGGCTTAGATGTTGCTGTTTGGACAGCTCATTCTTACTGATAAGATGTAAAGTCATGCTCAGTCAAACCAGTGATGTTTACGTCTGGCATTTCCAGTGTTTGTGTGTGTTGGGAGGGAAGCTTCAGTTCTTTAAACAATAACATCTCAGTTCAAGGGCACATGATTCTTTAGAAATCACTAGATTAAACACCATTCCCTCCTCTTTCCCCTAATCTACTCCCATTACACATGTCACATTTAAATTTTCCTTTATAATTAAATTTTTAACAATAAAAAATATTTTCACTCTCTCCAGAAAAACAAGTCCGGCTCCTTAGAGTCAACTAATGTCAAGTTTCTTGTGTATCCTTCTAGAAATTTTCAAAGTGCATGCACAGATCCTTTTGGTTATCCAAATGGAAGCGTAACATATACACTTATATACTGTGCTTTTTTTCTGTGTTATTTTTTCCTTTGAACAATTAAGTATGCTTTTCGCTGAATAAGAAAACACTGTAAAATGACTCAAACATTACAAAATGGGAGACAGTGCAAAGTAAGTCTCCCTCCCTCCCTCTTACCCAGTTATCCTGAGTGTCCCAGTTTCCCTCCCTGGAAGAAAATCCTTGTTATCCGTTTCTTTATACCTTTCTAGAGATGGTCCATGCATGTAGATGGTTGTATCTATGTCATTCTTTATATTACCTGCTATGTTTAAAAAATCATTTGGTACTTATGTGTGACCAGGTAGGAGTCAAACCATTAGTAAGCAAATATGAGGCAGCCCTCTGACTTTTCCAAAAGCAAAATAGTGATTTGGGGTTTAAGAGAACTAAAGATAAAACAAGAATCCAGGCATATGAGCTCCCCAGACAGGTGCACAGAGGTGATGGAGGTTTTAAGTTTAGCAGAAGCTTGGCCTGAAGAAGTAGAGATTAAGGGAGCTCTCCATTAGCCTGGATCAGAAACAGATTAAGATGCACAAAAGCATTCTGACTTAATGAGATTCTGGAACAGAAATAGCCTGCCATCCAGTAACCAGTCAGAAGGTCTCGTCTCCTAAGCCAGTTCCATTGACTTTGCTTGTTGTTACCAATGGTGTACGGTTGGTGTTCAAACAGTTAGCAGGACGGCAGCCTTTCCGAATGTAATAAAGCCTTGGTTGGTATTCTACACAGAAATGAAAACAATTTTATTACCACATGTAAGATTTGTAGTGGGAAGAGGGAAATGGAGGATCTTAATGCTGACAGTGCTACAAGCAATGGCCTTTATACCTTACAGGGCCGGGGTAAATCAAGAGGGGTGTGATGCTGCTGTTTTGTGACCCAAATTCTGAGATTCTTTCAATGGGAAGTACTCTTGTGAGTCCATCCATCCCTTCCCTGCACCCAGGCTATTGTTCACTGTCACTGGAAGTAACAGCCTAGGGTGCAGTAATCTCCTGCTTACATATACCATCAAATACATTCTGTTGGAAAAACTGATGTCTCATCAGAATACTGTAAACACCTCGAATTCTGAGAACTTGCAATCAGATAGTGAACAGTTTCCTTGTAATTGTAGGTAATAATCACAAGAAAATAGGATTTAAAGATGATAGAGAAATCCTTGATGGAGGCTTCAATTCTGATTGCCTTTTCTATCTTTTTTAACCAAATCTTTTTAACCAAGATTTTTTAAAGGGGTTATTGACTTACTTTCCTAAGTTCTCAAACTAGCCCACACATCATAGGAAATAATATATACAGAGTTTATTGCTTAAGCTAAAAAATGAGCGAGAAAAATGTTAAAACACTAGCTGTTGATTTTTGGCAGGCAAAATGATTTGTGTTTTCTCCTCCTCCACCATTTAAATCCAGGTCCTAACTGTAACCTCTCTTTCATTGAAAAGCCCAAGAAAAACATGCAGAACCATGGGATTACTCCTTCGATTGAACCAGTTAAGTCAAAATATTATTCTTCATGGTAGGTTGGCTTGATATTTAGATGGCTGATGTGAAGCTTGCCGTTTTGGTTGCTCACTCTGGGATCTCTGACTCAGGCGTGAGCAGCCCTTCTCTCCTCAGGGAACCAGCATTTCAGAAAGAAACCTGATTAGAACAGACAGACTGTGGCTGGGGAAGGCCACAGACAACTTCTAAGTTTTAATATGTGAGAGAAATGAGACTCAGTTACTTTTGACCCAATATTCTTCCTAGAATTGAGGCATACACACGATGCCACTTTCCTTACACACATTTGCCTTCACAGATACAGGGAAAAGAGAGTGACACACGTTTCATTGTTTCAATGTCATTCCTACACAAGTCTTTGTCATTTTACTGTTTCTGTTTTCTCTTTTAGAAGAGATTCAGTAGTTAGAAAACAAGCTAGTTTAAAGCAAAAAAACTGGAAAAGAGGGATTTTTGTCCAATTGCCTACACATTTTGGGCTAGTGGTCTCCCTGTCTCTACAGATGACCACTTGTCAAACTCAGTCTTTCCAGGTAACTTTTGCCCATTGTCCGTAAGTTAAAGTAAACAGATTTAGGTTAGTGTCAAAATGCCTTCATACATCTCATAGGCATTAATTTCACGAAGATGCTTCAAAGGTAAGAAGTTCGTGTCTAGAAATGAACTTTGGCCAGAATAAAAGTCTGTAAAACAACCATTGGTAGCGTTGTACTTTCTGTGAGATGGTGAGACCTGGCTCCATAATAGGGGTGATATCCATCTTCTTAAGCAGTTTGTCAGCATTCCTTACACACCAAACTTAACAGGACGTGGAAGGTTCTAGACCCCACTTATCCTTGGCAAAGGATGTTTGTAGGCACAACCGGTGGTGCAGGTTGTGGGTGAGTAGAGAGCTAGAGTGAGCACCCTGAAAATGCCTATGGCTTAGCTTTCCGTGGTGCAGCTTTAGGTAAAAGAGAAACTCAAGCCTTCTGTCGAGAGTTGGCTTTTACTATGGTCAGTGTTTGGCTGGGCTGATCATCTCTCCTTTGATACCATAGATCAATCTCAGTCTTTCTAGGAGTGGAAATGAGCCCATTATCACTAGTTCATGCCCAGCATCATTGTTCTTGCTAACTGGATGCATTTCGGAAACATTCAGTGTATCATTCCTTTATGTACCAGACACTGAGAAAGGGAAAGGGTGGTGTCTCAGACTTTATGAATAATTTTTTTTCTTAGGAAAGAATAAAATAATTTCTAGTAAATATCTAGATGTGTTGTTTGTTTGTTTGTTTGTTTGTTTGTTTTTGCATTCTTGGGGGACTGTATTAATAGTCTTTTCCTCTCTGATAGAGGATATCAGTTTTATTATTGCCAGCATATTTATTATATTGATATTGATCATTCTGTAACTTTCATTGATTCTTTTCAAATGTTTTGATACTCACTTCACTCTGACTGTAGTTATAACCTTTGCTTTTGTTCCCGCTGTAGTTGAGATCAAGACAATGGTATTGTCCTAAATTCTTGAAATAGTTGATCACAAAATTCTCATTCACTAACACGTAGGATACTCCATACACATGCTTCCAAAGACACTCTTTAAGTGGTCCTTGATATTATTAAATACATTTTTGCATGTTGTATAGGCTTTAGTTCAAATCTCATAGACCTTTGGAATAAGACACCTCCTTAAAAATATTGCCAGGGCATCGGTAGCTTAGTCCAGTTTCAAATACTAATCTAATTAGCATCATAAACTAATTTGTATCTTTTGTTTCTGGGCTTGCAGTTGACCATGTGCCTTTAAACATTATGATTCTTCTTAGATTGTAGAATGAGAAGTCGTACAATCTACCTGATTTCTCTACCTGATTTCTTGCTCTACCTGATTTCTCCCCCTCTCCTACCCTCCACTCCACTCCCAGGACCCAGTAAATATCAGTGGTGGAAAGGAAAGAGGTGGTGAGGTTCCTGAGTAGAGACCCATACATCTACTTGTTCCTATTCTCCCAGTTGTATTGATGTGTCTTTGTAGCCCAACTTGCCTTTCAGTCTGGATAATGTAGTTGTTGCTGACTCTACTCTTTTCTTTGTTCAGTCACCATGTCTTGAGGATTGTTTGTTTACATTGCCTCTGATATCGTTCTTTTCCTTCATTCCTGCTGTCACTCCTTGGGTAGGGAGTGTATTCACCACATGTCTTAAATCTTCCCTTATTCACTTATTCATTCAACAACATTTTGCTGAATGCCTCCTTGTGTCAAGCCCAGACTGTACACTGAGGATACAGATAGGAAGAAGATGGCACATGTTTAGAAAGGGCTCTCGGTCTGTGGGGAAGCAAACATGAAAACAGAAAAGGCATAATACAGTTTGGTCAAGGGCTATAATTAAGGCAGAAACAAATGCTTCAGAAGCCCAGGCAAAGAATTTGAATTTCCTATCAATTGAACATGTAGATTTTATACAAATCATAACATCTCAATTAAGTAAAACTTTATAGTCCTGCTTCCTGACTATCCTACCCACCTCCAATTTTTGAAACTTCTTCTGTTTGCTCTTAGACCAAATTTTTGAAAAGGTAAATCTGGCCTTTCTCCTCAAAGGCCATCTCTGACTTTTCCACCATGTACGGATTAAAGTCCAAGCATTATTTAACACCATCTACATCCGTGACTCACATCTAACTTGGGGCCCACTAGTTCCTCTCTGTCCCCATCTCTACTGTTCTCATCCAGTCCATACAATGCAACCTCCTTCAATTGTTCACCCACTCTACTCATCTCCTTTTCCAACAGCTTGATGTTTCCTCCCGGGTTCATCTTACAATGAATCTATTCTGCCCCGTGGAAATTCTAATCTTCTGTAAACCCACCATATTAATTCATACTTCTTCCCATAATTCTCCCTTCAACTACTTTGTTTAAGTAAAAACTATCATTCTCTCCAAGGACCTTATCTTTCTTGCAATCCTTTCAAAGAGAGGCTTCTCTCTTTTTCCTACATTTCAGGTACATCAATTGTGTAGGGGCTAGGACGTATTCTCTGCTATGCCTACTATCAGACCTGCACCCTTTTATAAAATCTTTCTTTTCCTTCCTTCTTTCTTTCCCTCTTTCTTTCACTTCCTCTCTTTCCTTTCCTTCCTTCCTCCCTCCCTTCCTCTCTCTCACATGACATGTATACATAGCCTTCACTGTCCCATCTCCCTTCTCATCACTGTATCTTTTATCTTTTTTCCACATATTTTGATGATTTTACCCCTCAGTTTCACATCACTCATTATCTCAGGCAGGACAGAGTTTAGATTGCTGTAACAAAGAAATCCCTAAATACTATGGCTTAAATAAGTTTGAAATTTAGTCCCATAATATAAATATCTGAGTAGTTGGTACAGGGTCAGCATGGAGCTCAAGAGCTCAGTAGAGTTGAGGATATAATGGAGTGTGACTCTGTTTTAGCTGTTTGATGGGTGGCTTTCAACTTCTTCGCCTTTGCCGCACATTTGGACAAGCCAATAAGAAAATCCCTGCTCTCCCTTCATTGGCACCAATGGGATGTTCAAACCACACAAGCTCTGGCCAGCTTGGGAACCCTCACTTTGTCCTAAATCTTAATCACGTGCACACACACACACACACACACACACACACAAACCCAAAAACAAACTCCAAAGTCACTTAGTCTTCCTTTTGCTCAAACCATTTTGGACTTACTTAAGTGTCTGCCCTGCCCTCCCCAGAAACCCTCATTATATGAATAATAAACCTTCTCATATCCCGTGGGTGTGTCTATGTGTGACATTATTGGACAATAATGAGTGAACAAATATTCATTTAAGGCTCTCAAGCCAAACTGATATCCACTCATACATTTATTATTATTATTATTATTATTAGTTTCAGGTGTACAAAACAATGTAATAATTAGACATTTATACTCCTCGCAAAGTGACAACCCTCCTCCCCCAAGCTACTACCCCTCTGACATTGTACATAGCTGCCACAGTTCCACTGACATTCATACATTTTTATCTCTTTCTTCTGAGTTCCATTTTTTTCGACCTCTCTGTTGGCAATCAGGAAGAACCTATCAACAAATAAAAGGGTTTTTAGCAGGGAGAAACATTACTATATTTATCAAGTTGGAAAATTAATAGCAGTGTTGTTTTTAATAAATAAAAGACACAAAATAATCCAAAATTCAATTTCTGCTTTAGTAATCTATAATCTGATGATGTGAGAAAGAACTTTATAAACTTAAGAACTTGTTCAGATGTATATATACATACATAAAGAATAGTAAAGACAATAAACCATCAATGGACAATGTAGGACAGGCCGTAGGTTCTCCATGAGAGTGGAGAGATCAGTGCTAGTCATCGCTGGAAACCACAGGGGCAGAACACCATGTTGACCACTGGGCCCGGTGGGTGAAAAGAGCGTGCATGAGGCATGTGGACGAGAGAGATTGCAATGAGATTAGTCTGTATCTGATGCTGATTTGTGTTAAGGGCTAAGCAAAATAAGGTCATATTAAAGAAAGTTCTGAATATTGCCTTTTTCAAATTTTGATTTGATTACATAGTAAACAGGAAAGTTATTGAAGTGTGTGGACCAAACCCACTCATATGCTCTGGAGTACTAATGATTTCTTCACTGGCAAGGTCAGGAAGCCAAATATGTTGATAGAGTTGCAGTTGCATTCATTTTCATTGTGGAGGAAAACTTAGAACTGTTACTTAAAAAAATTTAACATGGAATTAGGAAAACTCAGACTGAAACTGAGGAGAAGCAAAGTTTTGCCACCTCAAAATATGCTTTTTTTTGGATATTGATTATTTTAAGCTAGTTATTTGTAAGGAATGAAAGACTCAGGGAGAAAAAAAAAAATCTTTGACCTTCCCCCTAACTGCCTAAAAGAATTTAAATAGAGGACCTGCTCCAGGAAGGGAGCTATCACCATGGATAACTATAGTTTAATATGAACTAATAGTATATTATAGACAGGGAAGAACCCATTTGATCAAAGTCCTCCTTGCATCTCATCGTAAAAGATGGTCCAACAAACATTTGTTGACTTCCAGGTGAATTACCTTCCTCCCCTTTGAAATCCTAAACCACAATCCACCACCCTCTTCTCTTAGCTCAAGAGGTCATATGAGCCTCAACTGCTCAACTTGTCCTGGGGTCGCATATTCTTATGGAGGCCCTGTGTACAAATATCCATCAATTTGGTTATATTCTGTTAATCTGTTTTATGTCAATTTGATTATTAAACCAGCCAGAAAAACTTAGAAAGGTAGAAGGAAAATTATTTTTACTCCCTCACAGAACCAATGCTATTTTAGTAAGCAACAATCTTCGAAATACTGTATAAAATAAACATCAATTCAACTATAGCCAGTTGTGCTTTTTCATTTGACAATATTGGTATCTAAATTTGATTCTAAATTCCCTAATACCCTCATTTGTTGTAAAATATTTTAACAATACGTATAGAAATACCATAACACACACATAGTTACACAAAATTACAAGTGATCGATAAGAGAGTGCTACTGAAGTATAAAATGACTATCAATTTTTTTAATATTAGTATTTGAACTCTACTAACTCATATTTGTATTTTACTTACCAATTAGTCTACAGTGGTTTAAGATAATCTCTTTTATATGGTAAAATGTCCGTCTCCTACATATTTTTATTCAACTTGACATAATATTTTTCAACAAAGGACATTTTTTTTTGTAATTGATGTGTGGAATTATCTCATTTTAAGTTAGTGCTAGTCTGTTTCTTCCATCTCCAGTTCTTTTTTTCTAATTAAAAAAAGGTTAATTTTTTTATTAAAAAAATAACAAATTGGAGATTAGTAAAGATTCTCTTCCAAGTCCATTATTAACTTGTTTTCCTTATAAATGTGTTTTTAAATAATTGGTTTAATAAGGCATATAATTAGGGAATAATATTTTTATGCCTTAAATATATAAATATACTATGCTTGTAGACTTACAAATTTACTTGTTTTTCTTCAATTTCTTTGTTTCATCTTGATATCCTGCCCTCAAAATAACTTTTTGCATTTTTCTTAAACATTATATGCATCTGATATATTCATATTGAATATATTTCTACAGACATAGGGAAAAGTTTTATGGTTCTATACAATGCAATATGCCTATATCTTTGCTTTCATTTAATTGAGAAAGTGCCTTGAATTACTTTTTAAAAATAGCAACCTGGGATAGTCATTTTTTTTTCCAACAGATTTCTTTATTATGTTGTCCTCATTTTTCAATTGAGTTTCTGTTGAGCTGAATTTTATGGCATTAATTACTGACTTGCCTAAGTTGGATTAATTTTTAAAAAAGCCCAGGTACGTATCTGACAAGCTATACATATTAATCTTGGGCTTTACTTCTTTTAACCACTGGTATAGGTGGAAACCTCTAAACATTGATTGCCCCTTGGGGTTTGGGATTGATTGAGAGATGGGAATAGTTTCCTGCAAATGCAGATAGTCAATTAGCTTTTATAACTACTCTTCAATTAAATTAAAAATAGAATTCTCTATGGAGAAATCTAACCAGAAAGATCACGTCACTGTAAATAGGCCAGTCAATTTCATAGGTATAAAAAGCTTCTAGCACATAGCACTCATTCTCATATATACTGATTTATTCATTCAACAAATATTTACTGAGTGCATGTTGTCCAGGGCATTCTGTGCATCAATTACGTTTTATACACACCATTGACTCGACCTAGTTTTGGCAACAAGACAAATAAAACAAGAGCTGGTACGACTACTACTAGCAAAAACCACCACAGATTGTGAATCTCTTATATGCCAGGCAGCATTCTAGAATCTTCGTTCTCAAGATGGTTTTCAACAATTTGGCAAGTGAGAGATTATAATGTCCGTTTTACAGAGAAAATATTGAGACGTTGTATGGTTTCCATGAGGCCATTTGATATGTATATAGAAATATAAGAAAAATAATTGGAAAAATCTTTCATTTCCTTTTCAGAGAGTAGACATCAGTAACCAAAATAATTACAAACGGAGAAAGAAAATGAGACTGCAGTGAGAGTTTCCTTATTCTGAAAATCCAAAGAAAATGAAAGAGCGAAAATCAGGGTTATGTCAGCAGGGTTACTTTCCACCTTTACCTTCAAATCAGATTTATTGTTAGTGAGGAAGAGGTAGGGAGAAAGTAAGATGAAAAAGAAAAAAGATGATTTTGGAGTGCAACCTTTTCTTCTCTTTTTTAATTTTATAATGTTTTGTTCATTTCTTTTTCTTTTTCTTTTCTTTTTTCAGTTTGAATATACCTATTGATATCCAAATATTGGAGACAAGAATTAAATCTTCTTTCTCCATCAGCCTACACTTATGCACTTTTATTTTACCCCAGCTTTTCCATATTTACACTAAACATTTAACTTCTGTTGGTCAAATGTTTATATTTATATTTTTATGACTGTAAATATTGCTTATCGCCAAGTTACATAATGTATTATAATAAAAATTTTCTAGATATTTAAAAATTTTCTTTGTAATAATTGTATTTCTTTCTTTTGCTGAGCTTGCTATAAGTTTACTTAATTATCAAATTATTTGCTAGAAGTGAAAAATACTTCAATGCATTTACAAACCATGTAAACTGGTTCTACCCCATCCCACTGTGGGTGTGTCTAGAAATTTTTATGTGTCTCTAATGTTCTGAAATTTCATAGTGATGTGACTTAGTGTAAGGTACATTCCCAACCATTGTGTCAGACACATGGCAGGCTAACTAGTCAGATGATCACGTCCTGCATTTTTAGTTTAAATATACCTATTGACATCCAACTATTGGAGACAAGAATTAATCTTCTTTCTCCATCAGCCTACATTTAATGCACTTTTTTTTTTACCCCAGCTTTTCCATATTTATACTAAATATTTAACTTCTGTTGGTTAAATATTTAGTATTTACATTTTTATGACTGGATATTTTTATCATTATTTGTTTGATAATCATTTCTTGTATTCTCTCTGTTCTCTCTTGTGGGATTTTTTAATTCTTTATGTTGTCCTGACTTTACTGATTCTCTAGTTTCTTATTTTTATCTTCTGTTTCCCATCTCTTTATATTTTTATTTTAGATTCCTAGAGATTATATCCCAACATTCTTAGAAGGTTTTGTATTTCTGTTATCATCATCTTTAATACCTTAGAATTAATTTTTTGTTCTCTGACTTTTCCTTTTCTGCCTTTTTACATAAATAGTATATATTTATGAGACCAATACTGATCATTTTGAAATATTATTTTGCTCTCAGCACCCTCTGTTTTCTCTATAAATAGGAGTGAAAATATAAAATAAACAGGAATAAAAGTAACTAGAAACCATAGAACTTTACAAATAGCATTTTTCTTGCCTGTTGCCCAAATTCTCTAGACCCATACTTTATTTCTTCAAAACACATATGATTTTCTAACATTGTGTTTTATATATATTTATTGCATTTTTGTTATCTAAAATATTTACTGGAATGCACCTTCCTTGAAGGTAGAAGGCTTTGTCTGTATTATTAACTTTTGTACTTCAGTGCCTATTTGGGAACATAAAACAAAACTCGAATCAATGGGAAGGGAGACCATGTTTTTATTTGGGAACACTGACATATTTTAAGGTTATTTTTTCCTAGCATGTTGAAAATAGAGAGGAAGTTTCAAAAGTAGAGTATGATGATCATTTTTAGGCTGTTCCAGTTATTTTACAAGATGAAAAGATCACCTGGACCAAGGGGGTAGTAGAGATACAGAGTGAAAAGATAAGAATAATCCATCAGAATTTCTGTTGTTGCATACACATACCAGTCTGTCTCTTATCTAACTTTGCCTGTGATTTCCACTGTGCAGAAGAAATTCTTTCATTTCTGAATTCAGTGGAAATGATGGAATCATGGATGGCAGGGACCAAGTGACATCACTTAATCATTAAAAATAAGATGGGCTGGTTACCATAATGGATAACAGAACAAAAACAATCAGTATTCTTCCCACAGATATTACCAGCATTGGCTAATTATTTGTGGTGTTCCTACTCAGGCGGTGTATTAGCTTCTTAAAGCTGCTATTTAAAAGGGCCACAATCTTTAAACAGCAAAATTTATTCTCTCACAGTTTTGGAGGCTAGAAGTCTGAAATCAAGATGTAGATAGGGTCAAGTTCTCTTTGAAGGTTCACGTGGAGAATCTGTTCCTTGCCTTCCCATTAGCCTCTGGTGTTGCTGGTGATTGTTGGCATTCCTTGGCTTATTGACATATCAGTCCAGTCTGCTTCTGTAGTCACAAGGCGTGCTTTCTGTGGTGGGATGTTTGTGTCTCTTCTTTTTTTCTATAAGGATATCAGTCACATTACATTAAGGACCTACACTAGTTCAGTATGATTTCATCTTAACTTAAATCTTAATTACATCTATCACAGCCCTATTTCCAAATAAGGTCACATTCATAAGTATTAGAGGTTAGGACTTCAATATGCATATCTGGTGTATACAACTCAATGCACAACTAAGGCAGCAGACCTCTGGATTTTTGTTGAATTTATTTTACACCTTCAGGTGTGCAACTACCTGGAAGCATGCAGCTTATTTAAGTCTTACTTGATTTGTATGAGATCTAGTGTACAGAAGCCTGACTAGAATTAGCAAAAAGCATTGTGGTTCTTCAATCAATTCTAATACTTAAGCCAGTTGACAAGTTCAGAGTCCCTTAAGAGGAGGGACACTGCTACAAAACCAAAAAAATTTGCTGTATGTCTTCCTCTTAGCTGTCTTCAAAGGTAGTTGTGGCCATTGCCAGAGTGACTATGCATTGGGGAAGAAAAAAATCAGACTCTTCAGGAATGACTAAACACTGGCCTCAACTGACACCAATTCCTAGAGATCCCTATGCCATGTGGTCTAACAGGCAGAGTAGCATATTCTGAAGCTCAGGTGATCCGTGGAATTTTGGCTCACATTTGTCTCAGAAGGAAGACTACCAAATATGCCCTGTTGTTATTCCTCAATTTTAAAATGGGTACGTGGAATTAATATGCTCAACATGTGGCAGAATTTCCACATTGTTTGCATGACCTTAAAAGTATAGGCTATTATGATAAAAAGTGAAAGTTATTATAACTCCACATCTTCCAAAATAGTAAAGCAAAAGTAATACTGCATTCCTGGAGAGGCTGCAGAGATGAGTGTCACCACCAAGGACTTGAACAATTTAGGGATGGTGACTCCTATCACATCCCCATTCAACTCATCATTTGGCCCCTTAGAAGACAAATGGATGTTGGAAAATCACAGTGACTTGTCATAAACCTTATCATATGGTGACTGCGATTGCAGCTGATGTTACAAATGTGCTCAACTTTCCAGCCCTGTGTCATAACCTGGTCTGCCAGGACCTCCGTCATCTCTCATTCCACAGGACGTCACACCATGTCCAGGATATCATGTTAATTAGAACTGGTGGGCAGAAACGAACAAGAATTCTAAATGCCTTGCTTAACTGTGTAAAATAAATTCCACACAACCCAGAAGTCTGCTGCCTTAGAGAAATTTTTAGTGGTCTGGTGGTCTAGAGCAGGGTCTCAAACTATGACTCGCAGGGCACATCTGGTCTGTGGCTTAGTTTTATAGAACCTGTGAGCTAAGAGTGGTTTTTACATTTTCAAATGATTATTAGATAATATTTTGATGGTTTCCAGATGACAGGGGGATGAGGGGGTGGGTGAAAAAGGGGAAGGGATTAAGAAGTACAAATTGGTAGTTACATAGTAGTCATGGGCATGTAAAGTATAGCATAAGCAATATAATCCATAATATTGTAATAACTATGTTTAGTATCAGATGGTTACTAGATTTATCAGGGTGATCACTTCACAAAATATATAAATGTCTAAGCACTATGTTGTACATCTGAAACTAATATAATATTGTATGTCAAATGTAACTGAAAAAAATTACAAATACACTTGGGAGAAAAAAAAAGAAGACTATGTAACAGAAACCATATGTGGCCAGCAAAGCCTAAATATTTACTACCTAGTTATTCATAGAAAAAGTCTGCAGACCTCTCATCTAGGTCACATTGGAATATTTTTCCAATGTGGACAAAATGCTGCATTTGGACTCTCATACTCATAAGAAAGAGGCACAAACCCTTCTGGGTCTCTTTGAATCTTAAAGGTAGTATCTACCTCATTGAACTATGCTTCTTGGTTGCATTTACCAAGTATCCAGAAAGGTTTCCATTTTTTAGCATGGCTCAGGTCAAGAGTGGGCTCTGTAAAAGGTCCAGTCTGCTGTGCAAGTTGCTCTGTCACTTGGGCCATCTGTCCCAGCAGATTCCATGGTAGTTGAATTATGTGGCAGATAGAGATGCTATTTGAAAATTTGGCAGGCCCTAGCAAGAGAATTTCAGTGCAGATCTTAAGGATTTTGGAGCAAAGCTATGTCATCCTCTGCAGATAGCTCCTTTTTTGAGAAAGAGCTCTGACTTATTACTGGCCTGAATGCTTGATCATGAACTACCAAGGTACCATGTGACCTGAGCTGCATCCTAATGGATGTTGTCTGACCCAGCCAGTCATGAAGTTATGCATGCTCAACAACTTTTAATCATCAGAGCAAACTCATATATACGAGGTTTGACAATTAAGTTTGTAAACTTGCCACCGTACTCTTACATTGGAGCACTGTACAAACAGCTTGGTAAGGTTTCATGACCTTAGTATATCAATGTCTCACAGCTGTGTTCTTGTCGATGTGTGGTGGTGTCTTGCTGAGTGGCATTCATTACTGTTGTTGCATATTTTTGTGTGTCCTTACGACAATGTCAGAGTTTGAATTAAAGCAACAAATAAAAATTAAATTTCTTGTTAAATTTGGCAAGAGTGGAAGTGAAACCAGGGACATGTTAGTCCAAGTTTATGGGGACAATGCCCTGAAGAAAACGGCAGTGTACAAATGGATTAAATGTTATTCTGAGGGGAGAGAACACGTCACTGATGAAAAGAGGTCAGGGTGGCCAGTAATGAGCAGAACTGATGGAAACTGCAAAAATTCGTCGAATTGTAGGTCAAAATCTTTGGCTGACTGTGAAAAGCATAGCAGACCAAATAAACATCGATGGACAAACAGTTAGGAAAATCTTAACTGAAAATCTTGGCATGAGAAAGGTATGCGCAAAAATGGTTCTGAAAGAGTTCACCGATGAACAAAAGCAAAGGAGAGTCAAAGTTTGCCAAGAACTTCTGGAGAGGCAAGACAATGTTTTGGGCCATATTATCACTAGTGATAAAACATGGATGTACCAATACAACCCTGAAACAAAGCATCAAAGTGCCCAATGGAAGTCAGCCAATTCCCCATGACCAAAAATGTTTCATCAGTCCAAATCAAGAGTCAAAACAATGTTGCTAGTCTTTTTTGATATCAGATGGATTATTCATTATGAATTTGTACCAACTGAACAAACAGTTAACCAAGTTTACTATTTGGAAGTGCTGAAAAGGCTGCATGAAAAAGTTAGACTACCTGAACTTTTTGACAACAATTTATGGTTCTTGAGTCATGACAGTGCACCAGCTCACACAGCACTGTCTGTGAGGGAGTTTTTAGTCAGTAAACAAATAACTGTATTGGAACACCCTCCCTACTCATTTGATCTGGTCCCCAGTGACTTCTTTCTTTACCCAAAGATAAAGGAAATATTGAAAGGAAGACATTTTGATGATATTCAGGATACTAAGGGTAATACGATAATAGCTCTGGTGGCCATTCCAGAAAGAGTTCCAAAATCACTTTGAAGGGTGGACTAGGTGCTGGCTTCGGTGCATAGCTTCCCAAGGGGAGTACTTCGAAGGTGACTGTAGTGATATTCAGCAATGAGGTATGTAGCATTTTCTTCTAGGATGAGTTTGTGAACTTAATTGTTCAATCATATTTTTGACCCCCTTTATTCTTTTCTACTTTCCCTCGCTGTCCTTTCCTCTGATAACCACTATATTGTTGTCTGGGTCTGTGAGCTTTTGTTTGTTTGTCTTGTTCATTTGTTGCTTTCAGTTTTATATCCTACCTATGAGTGAAACCATATGGTTTTCACTTTTTCCATCTGCTGACTTCACTAGACTATATTCTCAAAATCTATCCTTGTTGTCACAAATAGCAGTATTTCATCTTTTGTTATAACTGAGTAGTATTCCATTGTATATATGTACTGCATTTTCTTTATCCAATCATCTATGAAAGGATGCTTTGGTTTTTTCCATGTCTTGGCCACCCTAAATAATGCTTCAATAAACATAGGGGTACATATATCTTTATGAATAAGTGTTTTAAAAAATTTCAGATAGATACCCAGAAGGGGAATTGCTGGGTCATATAGTAATCTTATTCTTAACTTTTTCAGGAAACTCCATACTGTTTTCCATAGTGGCTGCACCCATTTACATTCCCACCAACAGTCTGTGAGGGTTCCTTCTTCTCCACAACCTCTTCAGCACTTGTTATTACTTGTCTTGTGGATAATAGCCATTATAGTGGGTGTGAAGTGGTATCTGATTGTGGATTTGATTTGTGTTTCCCTAATAGCTAGTGAAGTTGAGCATCTTTTCATATATCTATTGGCCATTTGTATATCTTCTTGGGAGAAGTGTCTGTTCAGGTTCTCTGCCCAGTTTTAATTGGATTGTTTGGTTTTTTTGTTTGTTTGTTATCATCATACACAAAAATTAATTCAAAATGGATCAAAGAGCTAAATAAATATAAGAACAGAAACAATAAAATACATAGAAGAAAATATAGGTACTAAACTTATGAACCTTGGTCTTAGAGAGGATTTTATGACCTTGAACTTAAAAAGGAAAATAAAAGCAAAAATTAAAAATAAATAAATAAAAAATAAATAAAAAAAAAGTAATCCAATTAAAATTTTGCTTTATGAAAGAGTCAACATTTATTTCTATTTGCCCACATATTTACCCCATATGTGCTTCATTCCTTCTTACAGTCCCATGTTTCTATTTAGTAACACTTTTCTTCACCCTGAAATTTTCCCTTTACTAATTCTTGTATGCAGACCTCCTGGCAACAAATTCTTTGAAGCTTTTTATATTGGTAGTTTTTTTTTATAGGTTTGAAGGATACATTTGTTTACAGTCTTGACGGATACATTCACTTGGTATAGAACTATAAGTTGACAAGTTTTTAAAATTTCAGTGTTATAAAGATGTCATCCTATTTTCTTCTGACTTCCATGTTTTTATTTGGTTCTTTCCTTCTCTCAAGTATAATATCTGAAAAGAGTTGTTTTATGATATTTTTGACCAGCTGTTATACTGTGTTTCCCTGAAAATAAGACCTAGCCAAACAATCAGCTCTAATGCATCTTTTGGAACAAAAATTAATATAAGACCCTGTCTTATTTTACTGTAATATAAGACCAGGTCATATAATATAATATAATATAATAAAATAATATAATATAATATAATATAATATAATATAATATAATATAATATAATATAATATAATATAATATAATATAATATAATACCGGGTCTTATATTAAGTTTTGCTCCAAAAATTGCATTAGAGCTGATTGTCCAGCTAGGTCTTATTTTTGGGGAAAAACGGTATTTGTTCACATAAGATCTCAACTAGTTTATTATAGCCAAAACTGGAACTCTTATATCTTCTTGACTTTTGCATTGGCTATAACCTACGCCATGTCTGTGATAGAATACAACTTTGTCTTGTGTCTGAGCTTAGAAAGGAATGTATTTAAAATGCCCCTAGTAATTATGATGTTTATTGGTAAGTATCCTTTATCAAGTTGCAGAAGTTCCTTCTATTCTTATCTTCAGAGAATTATTTTTTAATGATAAATAGGTATTAAAATCAATCAAATGCTTTTTTTGAATCTGTTGAGACAAAATGTGATTTTTCTCTTTTATTTCAATATTGCAGTAAATTTCATTGAGTGATTTCCTGGGGTTAAACAATCTTTGCATTTCTGATTCACATGTGATAAATCTACTTAATCACAATATTTTCACTATAGCTTATTTTTTGGTTTATATTTACTGCGTATATCTTTTTCCATTATTTACTTTTACAACTGTATCTTTTTTTTATTTGTGTCTCTGGTAAATAATATATTACTGGAGTTTGAAGTCCAATGTGGAAAACTGTTAACCCTACACTGTGAGTTTTGGGAGAATATCTTTTGTTTCCCAAAACTCTTAGAAAGCAAGCTGACTGTCTTTTCCCAGTAAGGTCAATAGGTCAATAGGACACCGGAGGCCTAGTAAGAAGTCTTTATCTTGTGCCTCCACGAAGGTCTGCCTTTCCCACTGAGGCTGCAATGCATACTTTCTTGCCCTGTAGATACAGAGAGAAATTGTGCCTTAGACCCATTCTCCATTTTGTTTTTTGTTTTTTAAATAATAGAGAAACTGCTCATGATTCAGACTAGTTGGGAGGGAAAAATTTAGGCTACCATCAACCAGAGTCCCCTAAAAAAAAAAAAACCTTTATAGATTGATATTACCTCCTAAATACAAATATAATATTTGTTTATTGTATGACATTTTGAAAACATCAACTATACAAAGAAGGGCTTGAAAACACAATACAGAGATAATCAGTGTGTGTCAGTCTCTTGGGAGCATGTGTATCTTTTTTTTCACTAGAAGTTTCAAGGCAACAACTGAGACCATCTTCCTTTCTGTCCAAGATTTGAAGGGCTGCATTTGGCAGGTGAGACCACCATAAATAGCAAAAAAGTTCATTTGGGATCAGGCAATAGATGTCAGGAATCAGGAATGCTCCAGGCCACAATGATATAATACACTTTCTATTATAATACGTATCCCAATTTCAGAGATGCTGGAATATGAAAAGAGTCTGCTTTAGATTTGATGAAATACAGTCATGCTTCCTAATTGAAAAGTAGCAAGTTGACTAGAAGGCCATTTGAGTCTATCTGTGGGTTGTTTTTTTTTGTTTTTTAAAATCAATTTATCCTTTATTTTTATATTATGAACAGGAAAGTGTCTCAATAATATTGTGGTGGTAAAATTTGGGTAATTTTGTTTTAGCTCTCTGTCTTACATTTTTAGCTTACTGTGATTTGTTTTATAATGAATGCATAATTATGCAAAAACAATAAAGGTATTAATCTTGAAAACAAAACAGTTAGGAAGCAAACAAAAAAGGCTAATAGTAATAAGGGGAAAAGGAGGCTATTGAAATGTGCACAATTTTTTTCTGAACTCATACTACTCTTGTAGTTATAAAGTAAACACTTTGGAAGTCTATGTTATGTTTTTCAGGCACAGAATATTTTTCCAATGCCTTTATCAAAGTAGAGTTTACATCATGCTTTTCATCAGAAAGATCATTTACAGCGGTGGAGAGCATAAGAATATATTCCAAGATTTAGGAAATGTGCAGAAGGAGAAAGAGACTGAGATATGAAAAGGCATTAAATAATAATAAAATTATTCCTATATACTGGGATACATAAAATATGTTGAAAGATACAGCTCAGTGGGGAGATTTGGGAAGCTAGGACAAAAATATCCTCGGTTCGTTAAATAAACAACTGATTCCTGAAGTAAAAGAAGATTCAGGGTATTAAAAATAACAATTTAATTAGTATTTTCAGAGAGACACCATAGTTATTAGTAGGTTTTCCTCTACTTATTTACTATCCCTCAGCCTTATAATTATGTGAAGAAAAATATCATTAACAACAAAACAAAATGATTTTCTCTCTCTTACAAATACACCCACCCTCTCACAAGTGCCTTACAGTTCCTCCCCACTCTAACAACCCTTTTCCTTCCTTTAAAGTGCTTACTTATTCTCCTTCTGATTCTTTTCCTGATTGTATAATATTATAAAGAAAATTTTCTATAAAATGTTCTAAAATATGACTTCTGTGAATTTCGTTATTGAGATTTGGTTTGTCAAACGCATTTTCTTCTCTCAGTTTTCTCCTGATAGATTTAAGAATTAATAATTATATTTTAAAACACTAAGTATATGCATATTAAGTGCCAGGCAGAGTGCAATGCTTTGTAGAAGTGGAAACAAGACCTAGATAGATTAAAAAAAATAAAAACAAAAAAGGAAAAGTTAGTTCCATATGCAGAAACTACTAATACTCACTGATAATCAGGTGATTGTCTACATTTTCCCAGCCTCCCTTGCAGTTAGTGTGGACATGATGGCTGATGAAAAACGACTAGTTCTGGCCAGTGGGTACACATCCAAAGTGCCTCTTATCCACTTCTGCCAACTGCATGATGAGTGGGCATTCTTGCAACCATTAGAAGGGAACAGACTAGATCCCTGTGTCACTGCTTGGAGGAGAGTTGCCATACCTGCCTTACACTGTGATGGTAGCAAAAACTAAACTTTTACTGTGTGAAGCCTCTAAGATTTAGGGAGTTATTTATCACCAAAACTAACATTAACAACAATGACTAGTTTGCCCACTATTACACATCTAGTATCTACACAGTGTGCAGGACTGGGACCTAGAACTCCTGGGTTCATTGTCTGAACTCATAGAAAGAAGTCTCCTGAATCAGGAAAGAGAGAACAAGGATGGAAGGAAGCAGAGCACTGACTTGCTGGAAAAATGAAGATAACCAGATCTGCCCAGGAATGGGAGTGAGATGCAGTGGTTAAGACAAACCTGCCTTGTCTCCCATTTACTAGTGCTGTGTTATCATGAGAACAACTCATTTACCTTTTCTGAACCTGGTTCATCCTGCAAAATGAAGATAATAAGCACAGTGAGTGGCACACAGTAGATAATTTAGTGGTCAAATATTATTTATATAATTATCTACCTCTACCCTTGTTGAGTAAAAACAAAAAATTATGATAGTAAATGTAAATATAAAAATATCGTGCTTAAGAGCAACACATTGATGTCTATTTTGCAGTGAATAAGAGAATGACTGAAAATGTCATTGTATGTGCAAACTGATATTAAAAAAAAGGATAACTGAGAGAAATAGGAATATTTTGTGTCTTTACCAGGGACTGCATAAAACCTTGTAATATCTACACAGATTTAGATAATGTAATAAAATGAATGCATCTAACACTAGAATAATAGAGTTGTTTTCAAAAGCAATAGGGCAATTATCAAATGGGAAAAAAAACTTAAAATTATTCTGTTTTGCTATTGTAATACCAATATGAAATTTATGAAACACGGTCTTTTTAGGTGGCATTGGAACATTTGAAAATGTGGCTGTCAGAGAGGAGTACTTTTTAAGACAGGCTTTAAAGAATTAGAATTCCAGATATGTGTTCAAAATGAACATTAATTACTTGATATTCAACTTGTATTACCCTGTGTTCGTAGTAAGAAGTGATTTGGAGGTCTGGAATACAAAGGTGCTTCATGAAATCTCATTATATTTTCTAACTCATCACAGTGAGCCCAAGGCAATTTATTTTCTTTTACTTGTATAACCTCTGCTCCCAAGGCTTCAGCTACAGCATTTCAAAGGGAGGGGGAGAGGACGGATTATGCAGGTGTTGTTGTGGGAAGCTTGGCCCTGGGGCTGTGGATGTCTCAGTCACAGAGAACTCTTGTCTAGAGCAGCCTGCTTGGATGATCTGTTTCTGAGTTCTAATTATGGCTTTTCTAAGTGACTCTCTAGCTCAACTTATACCATCAAATCCCAGTGTATCTACTCAACTTTTGGGGTTTGATAACGACCGTCATCTTTGTCAAATATAGGAATTCTTGAATTGCCATATGTACGTATCTGTGAGAAAAATGGACTACAATATTTGAAATGTCACAATCTTGGTAAATCTATAAATTCATTTTCTTAGGGTAAGTATTTTCTCCACATTCTCAACCATAGTTAGTTGGGTTTGTGTTTATGTGTATCAGGATTTAGCCCTCAGTAGTGGAACTGCCACTTTCTCTCTCCAAGAGAGAAAGTGGCAAGAACCTACTGGCTTCCAAGAAAGTAACACATTGAAATGTATGGTTTTGATGTTCATTATTATTTTGAATATTTCTTAGTGTTCGATTCCTCATTTGTAAAGTATACACAACAATACCAGTAACAGGATCAAAATTTGCACACCGTATATTGAGAGTACAAAAAAAAATGTAGGCTCTGTTTCCCAAATCCAATTTTATCTTTCTCTGGATCGTTCAATCCTGTTGCTAGCAGAAAAACAAACAAATAAATAAAAAACAACATTAAACTTTCTCATTAATGATAAAGTCATCTATTCCAGGGTACAACAATCTCTTTCCAGATAACTAGGTCTCATTTTGGATAAATGTTCAATCCATCCAAAATTTGAACTCTCTGAAAAGGCTGCTCCTCTGCTGTAGAATTTTCTCTCCCCACTCCTCTTTCCAAGGCAGCACCTAGGTGACAGCAGACACTGGTGTGCTCTGAGAGACTGACTGTACAGAAAGACAACAGCCAGACCATATATTAAAGATAGAACTCTGAACCACAACTTGCAACAACTTGCTCAGGAAATCAACCCCTGGTCTACAATGAACAACTCAGGAAGTCAGCCTGCTATGAGACTTGCAGGAAGCCCCCCTGCTATTTCTAGTGGCCATCCAAGAAGTTAAACAATAACTTCTGTTAACTATCCATGCCAAATGGCCAGGATTTGATTAATAACTGACAGCTTCCTTAATTTTTGTCCTTGCTCCAAATTTAGAACCCATTAGAGAGTTAAATATGCACTGTAACCAATCATGAAGGCTGCCCCATTTCTAGTTAGCCCACTTACAGCTCACACCCCTTACCCCATGTCAACAGCCTCCAATCAGGGCACACCTGAATCTTGTCTTTCTTCCCCCCTAAAGCTTTCCTACTTTGCCTGCTGTTGAATCTCTGCCAAAATGCAAGCGATGGTGGCTGACTCCCTTGCTATGGCAAGCTCTAAAGAAGTGGCATTTGTTTTTCCCGTTTACCGTATTTCCCCGAAAATAAGACTGGGTCTTATACTAATTTTTGTTCCAAAAGATGTGTTAGGGCTTATGTTCAGGCAATATCATCCTGAAAAATCATGCTAGGGCTTATTTTCCGGTTAGGTCTTATTTTCGGGGAAACATGGGTAGTTGGTCTTCGTTTATTTCCATGGCTTCCCTAGTATCAGTGGGGAGCAAACAATGCCCCTTTCTGACCTCCCACTGAGACACAGTGCAGTCTGTGGGCATTGCTCTTTCTCCTTGCTGCCTCTGCCAATGAATGTCTGTGGCTGATGTACCTGAGGTCTCTCCACTTGGCATAGTGGGGGCTCCGTGTGTCCCATGCCACCCTGCAGCAAAGTTGGCCTCAGGTCAGCTCTCTCAGTGTGCAGATGTCTGGAATCTTAGTGGAGCCTCTATCTCATCCCTGCCTAGTCTGTGTGCCCCACTGTCTCTATTGCGGGGTCTCTCACCTCTCCTCTCCACCATTTTGGGTCTCAACTCTCAGATACCCATAATCCCTGGCACGTGTGCCTAGCACTTAAGAACTAAGAAGGACATAGGGGTATACTCTCCTGCCCTCTCTGTGGAAACATGTCACACCACCGTTTTGTTTGTTTGTTTGTTTGTTTGTTTTCCTGCTGTGCTTGCCATGTTAGCTTGAGGTCACCCTCCTAAGTGGTTTCTAAATAGGAAATGGGCAAAATGTCCCCTTTACTTTTATTGCTGCTTTGTACTATCTGGACTCTTTTTTTTTTCGTCCTCTTCTTTCTCTCCTCTCTTTTCTTGACTTCTTTTCTTTTTATTCCTCTCTCTTTATTTAAAAAAAAACACTTTCATTTCCATGGTCAGGTCCAGGGAGGTTGACATGCTACTTTTCTGAGACCGAGGTTCTACCGCTCCCCTCCTTTGTGGCTAGCGACCCTCTTACTCCCTGCTTTGCACAGTGGTCTGCTGAGATCTTCCCCGTGTTATACCCTCGTTTTCCCTATCTTGTGAACTTCTTACCGCCAGGTGCTTTATTCACCTCACTTTCTTATGGGCAATAAGCCTTGTGATTAGCTTTAACAGTGGAAGGAGCACAGAAACATAAACCATTCTACAGGTAAGGGGTAATAACCAGGAAACATTTACAAATCTTATCCCATCACTCACCACTTCTGATTACTCCATAGTGTTGTACAGGTAAAGCATGAGGAAATACTTTGTGATTATAGGGGGAGGTAAACACAAATTGTGTTATTAAAATCAGAATTTAGCCACTCAATCTTGTCCTTAAAAGTGGTTTGCTTCTTGCCTTCTTGCTTATTTAAATAGGATTCTTTTTTTTCTGTTGTTTTTAAGGAGAAAGAGTTCAATTTACACTTTGACTCTGCCCCCTGCCCCCATGCTAAAGTCTGTTTACATCTCTTTTCTTGAATTCAATAGTTTCTCATGGCCATTTTGATTTCCATCAATAGAAACCAGAAATGTAAATTCCAAAGACTTTGATATATTTTTTCCTCATAGATTTGAGATAGTGAGAAAAAGTCCAGAGAGTAGCCAGAGAAAAACCTATGTGCTGGCAGGCACTGTTTCTTCACAGGGTCTGGAACAGGGGTTAAACCTTAAGAATGCTGACTCTGCTCATCCATAAATACCTGGGGTGCCAAAAATAATGTATGTAAGTGGACACTTTGGTCAATGTTGCTCCAGCAGTAGTTCACCATAAACAGAAGTATCTGGAGGCTGATGGTAACCACTTTGAACACCTCTTGTAATTTAGAAGTCAAACATTACTTGTATTCATCTTGTGTTATTGGTATATATTGAGTATTACAATTTTAATTGTTTTCTCCTGTCTTAAAATGTGTATACATTTTTTTTGGCCTCCCCAGTATATGGGAAAGAAAGAATATTCCAAAATGCTTAGAGAGGAACCAAAAGAGCTCTCGCACTGAATTTCCATGAACATGTGAGGACAGTCTGTTCTGATGTGGAATGAAAACTAGAATCGGTATTCACATCACACTTTGTACTTTACAAAATTTTTTTATTATTATTCATTTGTTATGTTTTACTTGAGCAAGTGAAAATCTTCTAAGAGAAATATTATCATCATTCCCATTTTACAGATGAAGTCAGATTTATCCTGACGTGGTTGTATTTCAACTATTACTCTAGTTCACTGTGTTTTTATTTAGCCAGTTCATTTATTTTTAAATGAGTGCATGGGAAAGGTGCTAGCTGTGCTCACCTTGAAATACAGACGGTTGCCCCCCACCCCCGTGTCTTATTGCAGCTTAAAACCCTTCAGCTTGGGGCAGCTGTGAAGGTGAGTCATGTCCCCATCACCCTTCACTGTCAAAGCTTCCAACAACATGTGGAAACTATAGTCAACATGGATGAAACCTATAAATATGTAATTTGGAAACAGCGTTTCTATGGCAATGTAGTATCTGCCAGGGCAGTAATTACGGCAGCGCAAATGTGTTAACGGCTGGTTAGAGAGCTCACACCTGTTTCTAAGTGTGTTGCAGCTACTTGTTATCTTTTCTTTGCCAAATTACATTGCTCAGAATGTGTGTTCTTTGTGGATGAATTCATCATCTCCATTTGAATCATTTATTATTTACTGAGTGCATGGTATAAGCAGGGGGATGGTTTTGGTCAAGTTTTGAATGAGAGGAAAAAGGTGGCTTTGGGAATATGAAGTGGGAAGCTTTTCCAAGCACTGGGGATGGTGCGGGAAAAGGAGACATGGAAATAGATTGTGTGAAACAAATGAAAAAAGAAAAAGGAAACTTCTTGCATATTTGGGAGTAGAAAAGAAAGGAAATAGAATGTGGTATGACAAAAGTAATATAAAATATTAAAAGGAGAAGAAGGCCAAAGCAGAATATGAGAGAGAAGTGATACTGCAAGATTATTCATTTATTGACTTATTAAATAAGAGCTGAAAACCTGTTATGAATCCAGGAACTCTGAGACGTTAATATTCTTTCATGGAGAAGCTGAAGCTAGGAAAGTCGAGTTTCACACAGATGGTAAATATTAGGTTGGTGCAAAAGTAATTGCAATTTAAAAGGTTAAAAATAATTGCAAAAAGTGCAATTACTTTTGCACCAACCTAATAGTTGACCTTGGCTTTGAACCAGAGCTTTCTGATTCTGAGGTCTGTGTTCTCTCTACTATGCTGATGCTGCTACATCCCACAAGAGGCATCATTTTTATCATTTTTCTTATAGATTTTCACATTTCCTGAATTGGAAATACGTTTTTTTAAAAAGTGGGTATGTGGAGTCCTACTGTGTTTCCCCAAAAATAAGACCTAGCTGGACCATCAGCTCTAATGCGTCTTTTGGAGCAAAAATTAATATAAGACCTGGTATATATTATATTATATTATATTATATTATATTATATTATATTATATTATATTATAATTATAAAGATCCGGTCTTATAGTAATATAAAACCCAGTCTTATATTACATTATATAAGACCCGGTCTTATATTATAGTAAAACAAGACCGGGTCTTATATTAATTTTTGACCATTAGAGCTGATGGTCCAGCTAGGTCTTATTTTCAGGTAAACACGGTAGGTGCTGGAGAGATTGAAAGCAGTGCCAAAGAGGGCTTGCAGGAAATCATTAGTGAGAGTAACTTTCTGGTAATCATTTCACAACATATATGTATATCAAATCATCACGTTGTACACTTTATACATATACAATTATATTTGTCAAGTATTCCTCAATAAAGCTGGAAATAAAAGAGGAAATACAATAACTTTTGGCATTGGGTGGTGGAACTGCTGGAAAGAGGGTTTGTATATGTCAAGAGTTTCTTTGAATGATTGAACAAGACAGCTGGAAATGCTCCAGGAGCTTATTCTTTGGCTGTTTTCTTTTTTTATTTACTTCTAGATATGCAAGCTTTTTGAAGAAAATTCTTATTGGTTTCATATTTCAATTTAATTATTATTGTATCTTCAACCATAAAGTATGAAGGTGTTTATTAGGTCACAAAGCTAATGTTCAGTAATTTTATGAGTTAAACTCTTGATAAAAATATCATCTTAATAAGACTAAAATCATTTCTTAAATTGACCAAAAGAAATGCCCTCCCCCCAAAATTGTTTTCAATATTAAAGCAGTTTGTCAACCTGAAAAATTAAAAACAAATAGCTAGTCATTGGAGATTTAGGAGCACCAATTTGGTCTTCAGAGAAAATTGCCCACAGAGATTTGGCGATTTTTAATTCAACAACTCAGTCGGTATATTCTGTAATGTATAAATGACCTTGAACTAAATTTCAAGCAGAAATAAATTTTCCATCTGAATATCCTTAAGTAATATTAAGAATAATTCAGAAAAGGCCTAATAGCAAAATGAAGTGGAGAGTCATTTACCTAAATAAATCAGGTTCGTAATTTGTCCCATGTCTGAATAATCATTTGCATAAATAAATAGAAGGTGTCAGCCCATGTAATAGCTCTGTGCTAGTTACACACACAGCCCAACTCTTTTGAATCTTTATACGTAGTGGCCCCTTTGCATACATGAGCACTTAGGAATAATTTATCAGTTATGATTACAGGTATCATGAAAAAATTTGTAATTTATAGATTTCCAGGTAATTCTCCACATTCTGTTTGGGTGCCAGTGTGTGTGTGTAACATTAGGATGAGTTAACCTGAGGTTGTCAAGGTCCTCTTCTCCAAGACGCAAAACTTCCTTCAATGCATGGCTCACTTACTAAGTACCCTCTATGCACTTAACTTTGTGCATGTTGAGGTTGGAAATCCATGGATTATTAGCAATTGCTTAGGAAAGATTTAATCTCATTTACGACATACATCCATATAAATGGATACAAAGAGGTAATGGTTCAAACCAATACATATTCAAATGCTAAACTGCATAACCCAGACAGTAAGTGCCAAGGAGAACAGAGGATGTGGGGGGCAGATTGAATTCAAGTAATCTGTGAAAGCTACCTAGAAAAAGTGTGCCTTACAAAGTGCTGAGCAATGAATTTAGGACGTTGTAATGGGCTTAATAAATAGTAGTTAAATGAATGAATGTATGAGTGAATGAATGAAGTAGAAATAGAGAGAAATGGTGAGAAGGACATGAGCAGTCCAGGCAAGGGGGGCTTCCGTCAGACTTTTGATACTAACCAGGTGTCAGTATGTGGCTTTCTACTTCTCAGCGATCTTTATTTCCACAAATGACTATTCTATCTGCTCTCTTACCTCATTTCCAACAAATTCACAAACCTCCCAAATCCTGCTGAAAAGGAAGGGACTTTATTATTTGGTTGTTTTCTCCTTAGATTCATGTGTAGAGTGGTTACCTTTTGGTGGTCACTTCCACGTGCACTCCCTTCCCTTCCCAGGGACTGAACTTAAAACTCACTATGATTATCCCAGCTCTACAGAGAAGGACCCTGGAATTCAGAGATCTAAGGAAGCAAGCTAAGACGGATGTGCAGGGATTATGACCACACTTGAACTTACTATTTTTAAGTGGGAGGTCACTGAGAAAAAGTTTCTGCATTGAAATAAGTTTGGGAAGAACTTCATACTCTCATCTTCGTGGATTTATAAAACACATTATTATGTTACTCTGAGAAACGAATCTCTGAGAAGCCTGTAAACGTTTGTTTAATTCAGTGTTTCCCCTACTTTTTTTATCACAAATCTTTTCATCTCATCACCAGTTATTAGTGTTTCCCAGAACATTTGAGCATATATTGCAACTTTATTTACCTCTGAATATGGCTCTAGAATCTCTTCAAATCCTAACCTCCACCCTTCTCTCCTATCCTTTTTAAAATTATAGATACTCTCATTAACATGCTCCCCTCATGTGCTAATGTACATGATTCCTCTTCCAAAGGCTTATGAGTGGAATTGTGTCCTCCCCAAAATTCCTATGTTCAAGTCCTAAGCCCCAGCTGGTGACTTTATTTGAAAATATGGTCATTGTAGATATAATTAATCATCTTAAGATGAGGTCATACCAGGGTAAAGTGGGGCCCTAATACCTATTATGACTGGTGTCCTTATATGAAGGAGAAATTAGGACACAGATGTGCACACAGGGAGAACACCATGTAAAAAGGAGGGCAGAGACCCGGCTGAGGCATCTACAAGCCAAGAAATGCCGATTGTCAGCAAGTCATCAGCAAGTAGGAGAGAGCCCTGGAATGATTCTACCTCACGGCTTTCAGAAGAAACCTACCCTTCTCACACCTTGATCTCGGACTTCTGGCTACAGAACTGGGAGATAATAAATTTCTGTTGTTTAAGCTGCCTCGTTTGAGGTACTTTATTACAGCTGCCTGAGGATATCATACACAGGGCATATCCTGCACTCACTTCTTCAGAATGTTCCACTCTTCCTTTCTATTCGTCCACTTGTAACTGCTAAATTCCTCAGGACTCAGCACATGTGTCACCTTCTCAGGGACACTGCCCTTGATCTCCCCAACAAAACGAATTGTTCTCAATCCTGTACTCCCACAGCACTTTGTCTATTTCCCCATTGGTTGGTAAATCCTTTGGAAAAAGTCTTATTCCTCTTTGTATTCACATCACTTGATATACTGACAGTCACCCTGAGTTAGGTGCTTAATAAATGTGTGTTTAAGTGAACAGCTGAATGACGAATGGATATCTGGTGTTTCTGCTTCTGACTTATTTTGTGTGGTGAAGTGGTGATTGCACTGGCCCTTTGCAACAGCACAAGCAGCTTTAGACAGAGTAAGTCCAAGCGTAAGATAAAGTGCTCATTAGCATCTCTGGACAACTCTTTGCTAGAGGCTCAGATAAGATGAGCACATTACCATGTGGTCCTCCTGCAGATGCCATTAGATCAAAGTTCCCAGCATCCAGTTCCAATTTTATATTGCTGCCTGGGGGAATGGAACTGCATATTGCAGGACAAATCCTTCCCGGTTTTAATTGGAACATTCAGGATTTTTAATACCTGCAATTGTTGTAATGTGAGATGTAGGAATTTTTAATTAGTATCTTTACTAAGGATTTATTTCCTTCTCTCCAAAATAGAGAAAATGATGATTTCATAGCTATATTGAAAAGAAAATTATCAACCTGCTTTTTAGGTGTTAATTGTGAGTTGAGTAATAATTGTCACTACATCAGAAATGGATTTCTGATGGGAATGATGAAGATTTATGTATAATTGTTTCCTGTTATTTTACTCTGGTGTTCATGCCTGTTTCGTCTTTGAGAAATGTATTTTGCCGAGGTTATGTAATGAATTTACAAAACAAAGCACCCATTTTGTTTTAGGATACTAAATTTTACACCTGGGGTAACTGCCTATACAGATTTGCTCGGGAGAGTCTAGGTTAGCATGGAAAATCCTGCTTCCCAGGACCCTCAGTTATGGGCATTCCTGACCAGTTGATCATTATTTGCACTCCAAATTTTGGATTTATGTACTTTGGTGATTCTACAGCTCAATTCAAAAATATTTCTGAGTACTTATATGATGCTATGTACTGTGAGAAACAGAGAGATAAAATGTGGACCTTACCTTTGGTTTCAAATCTAGTGAGCATAATGTAGGCCATATGTGCTGAAAGTTATAAGGTCGATGCAATGCACAATTGGGCTTAGAGGGAATAGCTTTCGGATAACATGAGATAACATTTGGAGGGATATATAAACTTGACCTTGAGTGATATGTGAACTTTTGAAAAGCAAATATGTGGTATGGGGAAGGAATTAGAAAAATAATATTTCCTTAATTTTAAAATAATAATTATTTAATTAATTCAGTTCCTTTCATCACCAGATTGTGAATCTCTTCAGAGGTTCACATGGTATTTTGTAATTACAAGAAAATAATACTCCTTCAAAAATCAGTAAAATTAATGGATAAAATACCTTGTCTTACTATCTCTGAGTGTGTCTATTTTTTAAAATTTTAACTGTGGCAAAATACATACAACATAAAACTTACCATGTGAATCATTTTTAAATGCACAATTCAGCGGAATTAAGTACATTTACATTGTTCTGCAACCATCGCCACCATCCATTCACAGAACGCTCTGAAACTCTCTGTACCCAAGAAAAAATAACTCTTCATTTTCCTCCTCCCAGCTTTTGGCAACCACCAAACTACTTTCTGTCTCTAAAAATTTGACTACTCTAGGTACCTCTTATCAATGGAATCGTACCATATGTGTCCTTTTGTGACTGGCTTATTCACTTTGCATAATGTCCTCAAGCTTCATTTATGTAGTAGCATGTGTCAGAATTTCCTTCGTTTTTCATCTGAATCATGTTCCACTTTATGGATATACCACATTTTTCTCATCCCTTCATCCATCGATCAATACAAATTGTTCCTACCTTCCAGCTATTGTGAGTAATGCTGCTAGGAATATATGAGTACAAATATCTCTTTGATTCCCTGCTTTCAATTCTTTTGGGTATCTTCCCAAAGTATAATTTTTATTACTAAACTTAAAATTAGTAAGTGATTAACAATACTTAAGGTATTGTCTCTTCAATACCCCACTTTGCAAATCTAACGCTGTTTCTTGGTTGCCCGCTGGCAACTTCCTGTCAGGCTTGGCTAACAGGAGTGCTGGAGGGAGCTGCAAGGTTGGAGAAGAAGAAGGGCACCCTCCTTTCTTTACTCCCTGTTGATTTCCTACTTGTTCTCAATCTCCTCAGTGACCTCCAGCCCCCTCGCCCCTGCAGCCTCTTTCTTTATCCCAGCAGCACTGTTCATTCTGAGCAAAAGTTGAGTTCAGTTTGTCATTTTTCTGTCACTCACAGAACTAGCCTCATGTGCTCTCTCAGGGACAAGGGCTCCAGGAAGCTGGCGTCCTTCTCCTCAGAGGTCTGGGCCAAGCCGGAAGGACCCTTCTTCCAGGGTTAGAGACCCCAGCATCAGCTGATCATTACCTCCTTCTCAGAGCTTCCTTCCCCAGGGGCCTCTTCCAGCTACCTAGTGGTGATGAGTTCAGCCTCTTCCTTTGTTCCTCCAGCCTCCTGGTAGGGTTGCTTCCTTCAGTTGCTCCTTCCATGATAGCTTCTCTTTCTACGTTTAGTTAACAGTGCTTTACTATTAAATTCTCTCTGTTGAAATGACTAGCCTGTTTTTGTCTCCTGACAGAACCCCAAAGATACATTGTATGTATGTGATTGAGCTGATCCATGTTGTCCTGTAGCTTTTATTTTCATTTCCTCCTAAATCCATTTACTTTTGTGTTCAGGTAGTGTGCAGAGTTTCCACAGTTCTGGCCACATTTCTTATCATTTCGATTCATTTCTCTGAAATGCTTGTTGCTATGGCTGTAGCAGGTTCCTGGGTAAATTTCCAGTTAAGTTTTTAACACCGTCTCTAGAGAAGTCCAACCAGTTTCCTGAAGCCAGAAGGTCTTCTAGAATCCTGACTATAAATAGATAGACCCAAACTAATCCTGTTTAAGAATTTCTTTTTGAAGGCCATTTGATTGGCCAGGAAGATGGGGGGCCAAAAATGTCCCCTTAGAGACATTTAATATACTGACTTTTTATGGTGCTTTTATTGTTTCTATTATCATTATTTTTTAATTATTCTTATCCAGATATGGCAGAGTGCTCTTAAAGTAGGAATGTTTATACACCTATACATGTTTGTACATGTGCCCACCTCCTGGTATTAGAAAATGATTCTAATAAGAAGTTTTTCCCAGACTAGACTCTGTTAGACAAGAAGGAAAACACTGGACAAGATGCTTTTGGACACAAAGAACTCCCTGGTGTTAAACACATTTCAGAGGCACCAAGCAGATTCACTCCCAGCAAGTAACAGGCACAGGCTGTGTTCAACATTTGTTCCCTGAAATGCTCTAAGTGCAGTTACAACTTTTCTTGTCTAGCTTTATATGGGCCAGGCACGTTTAGTAAGTTTTTTATATACATTATTGCTGTATGTTTCAACTCAATATATATCCCCCCCATTTTATATAAGGTAACTAAGGCTGAGGGAGTCCTTAACTTCAAAAACACAAGACTAGAGCCAGGGTAATTGTCACGTTCTGACACCTTGTTGTTCCTACCTCTGATTCCTAAGCTGCATGTGTGGCATCCAGTGAATGGTTCTGATATAAAGGTTTACTAAATAAACGGATGATAAGGCTGTTTTAGAAATTGCAAAATTTATGAAGTAAAGTTTACATATAAAATTATATATAAGAGTTACGATGAACATAGATTATATATAGTTAGAATTGTGTGTGTGTGTGTGTGAATTTTCAGCAAGTTAAGTTCCCCGGATTTGGCTGTGTGACTTTAACAGGAAGTCCATTCTCTCCACGTGAGTTTTCTCAACTGTAAAGTGGGGATAATATCTATCTCATTGGATTGTTGTGATGATTGAGTGAATTAATCTTTGTAACATCGGTGGCACATCATATATATTCAATAAATGTAGTTCTGTCTCCTTCATTTCAGACTATTAGTGAGACAGAAAAATCATGTGCAGTCAGGGACATGGCCACGGTGGAAGGAGTTAAGATCGAGACCATAACAAGCCAGAGAAAATAACTTTATTCAAGCTGCAGGACCAGCCAGAGTTAATTGACTCAGGTGTAGGAGGGGGAGGGCCACTTAGGTTGTAACAAAGACATTCAAGCTGAAAAGCCTGCCAAGAGTGACTGCCCAGGTATAGAAGACCAGTCAGCTTTGACTCAGAGCTATTATAGTTCCCAGCACAGCCCCACCCACGGGGCATTTCGCTTGAATCCCCCTCTCCACGGAGAGCTGTTTTTCTCCTGCGTTTTTTGTCTTATGCTTTTGCAATGAAAACTGCTTCTGCTTAAACCTCACTTTCCTCTCTGGATTCTCTGTTTCCATTCTTCGGTAACAGCAGGATCCCATTCCTGGGAAAATACTTCAGGATCCTAATTCATTAGGGCATAAAACAAAATGAGATAATGTATGTAAATGTGTGCCATAGCTGTAAAGATATATACAAATTTAACATGTTCTTATTATAAAGCTGTATTATTAGTTGAGTCAAAAATACGAGAAGTTAATTAGTCTGAGAACAAGATGCAACTTTCAATTATTCAGGATGAGGAATAGATAACTCAAAACAAAGACTGTTAGTTAACAGAACAAGCAAATTAGACCGCATGTTATGAGGATGTTATTATCTGTTTCAACTCTGATAACCACCAATTAATGTACAGTTGTTTCCAGAGAGAAGACAATAGAGGAGTTCCCTCAACCTGAAGCTCCTTATCTGTGCCCAGAGTTGACTTCCAACTTTGTTGCCTTACAGCTGCCAAGCCGTTTGTTCCCCCGCGCTCTTCCCAGGATTTCACAAGGGAGTGCCTCAGCAAACTGAGGCCGATGGAATTATATTGGTCCTTTCCTTTCAATGGATTCCTTGGAGATGTGGGTGTGTGTGAAGGCAAAGTTCAGGCTGGAACACAATGGGAACTTTCGGAAAGATGGCCCGCAGGCTACTAACACACAGATCTTGAGATTAACAATCATTACCTGTTTAGAAGTTTACCAATAAAAACTACACGTTGGGCCAATTCGGGGTTCAGTCCCTGAGCCTGTTCCCCTTGACCCATTCTTATACTCTATTATTGGCTACTGTCTTTTCTTAATTTTGCGCTGCCCTTCTCCTTCCCCACAACCCACGTTGTGCTGGACGTGACACAACTTCCTTTGACTGAGGGTCTAGAGTGTGACATGGTTGTTATTATTCTCTGGTGGCCTTCCTGTGTAAAGGTTTTCAGCTTAACTCACCGTCAGCTGGCCACTTCTTGCCAAATGTTAAAATGGAACATGATGTGCTGGTCTGTTTGTTCTCAGTTCCAATCTCTTGCCCTGTCCCCTGTTCTGCTGCATGTCACAGGAAACAATTGTTTCCAGGGTGCCAGTAACTGGCTTCCAAGGTCCCAGAAACTGGGCCAATGGGAGGTATTGGAGAAGTCTGAAAGGCAGGAGGAAGGGAGAAATGAGAGTATTTCTTTCCATTTCACTGTCTTGGGTTGTCATCTAAGGAGCTGGCAGCAGTTGCCTCTCCTTCATGACTTTAACTCCTACAGTAGTAGCTCTCTCTAAGGTCCCAACTGCCACCATCTCCCCCAGTTCTGTTTCCTGCAGGGAGCCTGATCGTGGACTACTGGACTCTGGGAACACTACCCAGTCCTATTGTCACTCCATCCTTAGGGGTTGTCGTTGTTTCTTGTTACTGCTATTCCAAGTTTTATCACAGCCCATATCTGCTTTCTCAACTATTCATCATCTGTGTAATAAATTTCTTATATTCAGTTTCCTTTGCTAAATTAAAGGACCTGGGGAGGTTTTGTGTTCTGACTGTATTCTGTGAAATGCATCTGAGGAGATTCTGGGACAGATCCCTTATATCGATGGGAAGTGGACTGGTCAGAGGTCAGCATCTCATTCCCAAACCAGCTCTTACAGTGCCTTCTTCCCTTTATCTACCACCATTCTCCTCCTGGATCTAAGAAACATCATGCCCCCTTCTGCTGAGTGGATATAGAACAAATATGTCCTCTCTCTTTTAAAAATTGTGAACAGGTGGTCGTGCTACACAAGAGGCAGACGGCTGAATATTAATAACAGGATTTAGTGAAATAATCACATTAAACTTACAACAGAATGAGTCTACGTATGCTAATGATACGCAGGAACATTGCTGTCCTGCTTTGGGGACTGGTGGGCACCTCATGCCTGGTCAAAAATGGCCCCTGGCTAACTGGTAGTATTTTTATTACTTTCCCAAAACCTAGCCAATATATCCCAGGGATTTTTTGTTTTAATCTCTATTAGTTTTCTGGCTTTTGTAAACAGCATCAATGTTCATCTTCTTTTCTTAATTCACTGTCTGTTTTCATTTTCATTATAGACGTAGACACGTTGAGTAGACTATTCTGGTGCTGACATCCCACCTTACCCTTGCCTTCCATCTGTTCTTTCTCCCCTGCCCAAAAGTACAAAGTGAAGGGCCCTTGGGCTCAGAGTAGCAGCGCCCCCTGCACTAGTGGTGCCAATATTTCTGCAGGGCTTAGGAAAAGCCACATAGAGTGCAATCCATGTCACAGGCATTATCTCATTTAATCTTCACAACAGCTGCAAAGCAGATAATGATTAGCATTTCTGTTTTAAACTGTCTCGGAGAGGTTCAGTAATTTACCTAAAGTCATATACTCTGTAAGTGGTAGGACTAAGATAATAATCCAAATTTGTCTGACCCCCAGTAAAAGATGTTCTTAATTTCTATAGGAAAAACGGCATCAATGCAGGTCAAATGTGACCACTTTTGACAAAGAATAACTTCCAGATAAAATGAAACAATTATTTTCCTTTCACTGTGTCTGCCCAATAGCCTCCTCGGGTCTTACTCTCCCCGGTGACCCAACAATTAAGGGACTACTTGGCACCTGAAATCAAATCACTGACATGTCTGTACATGCAAGTACTTTTGCCAATGAAGTAGAGGTTCCATAATAATATACTTTGAGGTGGAAGACAATTCTTCATGAGCTGTATCCAATTCCACACCTCCCTGTGGCGTAGACAACTATATTTCTGACTTTTTGTCCCCTTGTCCTTTTCAGAAGCAATCTACGAGGGAGTGGGGGAGCTGCCAACAGACCCACGCTGTTCAGCCATTCTCCGAATCCATTATTGAAGTCAGACTATTTCCTCCCTCCTATTCAGGGCCTGCCTGCTAGTTCTAAAGAAGAGAAGGTGGAGGGCAATGACTGCCTTCACTTACTTGTTTCTGAGTGAACATGATTCCGGGAATGCTAATAGCATCGTCTCTAAATACCCTTTACAAGAGACAGCAGGAACAAAAGCCTGAATTCTAGTCCTCAGGGGCCCGTCATGCTTGCCAAAATGTCGATTCAAAGAACACCCTCCCCCAGTTCCTGCAAAACTATTCTCCAAATACCTGGATTTTAACTCTATTTTCCATAAACTTTTCCCCAAGCTAAAAGAATTGTTTTTATTGGTATGTCTTTCTCTCATCTATTTTTTTTCTAATTGTTTCTGCAACATTCTAAAATATATATGTGATGAAAATCCTGTCTCTAGGGTTATAGTTATTTTCCCTCTCTAGTCCAACGATAAAATGAGATTAAAAAGGCAAAATTATGTTCTTTAATGTCAGTTAGCAAGGCAATTCTCCTAGAAATACATTTTCTCTCCATCCCAGCTTTAAACTGCTGAATATTTTTGGGGACTAGTTAAATTCTGGTTTTCAATATTCAAACCTTAACTTTATAAAATTCTGGGTAAAAGATCATCTCCGAGAGAGATGGGGACCTCCCCACCCCGAATGCTAGGAGGGGACTGCAAAGCAGCTTGTCTTGTTGGTGAGGTGAGAGGAAAGTCAGTAACCTATCTCCACTTTTCATTTTTTCCCCCTTCATTTTTACCTCTATGTTATTTCTTTTCTATATTGTTTGCCCTCTCCTTTCTGCCTAATCACATTCTGCAAGAACATTGTTATTAAAAGCATTTTTAAAAGGACTAACGACATGTAAAAACAAATCTGTCATCAGTGGCTATTAATTAAACCATCTTCAAATATGATTTCACAACATACTTGTAAGATTGAGTGAATCAAAACTAGTCTCTTGTTGGGACAAATTGAAAAAAAAGATTAAATCATCAACCTAGATCGAACTTTAAGAGTTTAAGCCACCACAGTATAACTAACCCATAGACAAGCGTGGTATAACATGCATGCACAGCTGAGTTTAAGACAACGGAGTCATTAGGCTTCATTAAATATTTCTCTGTGTTTCAAAATCTTCTCTGTCTAATGAAGAAATGAGTCTCTTAGAGATTGCATTCCCATATATTTTCCTTAGAAACATTTTTCTGTTGTATTTGATTAGTAAATAGATATTTCCTGGCTATCGAAAATGAGGAAAGGTCCATAAGAGTTGGTTGTCTCCCAAGTACTTAGTGCTTTTTTACCTCTGAGGATTCATCGTCTACTTGGAACAGGGAGATGGCAGTCTGCCCACCAGGAATTGCCACTCACCTCCTTTACGGGCTTTGCATGCAGAACAAGTCCCAGTCGTGGTTCTGTAACCCTATCTCGTGTTCTTCGCAGGATGGTTTCTACCAGAAGAACCAACAGACCAATGGGAGCTTGCTACGCCAGTCATAGGAGGCCTAGAATAAGCACATGAGAACTGGAACTGACTTAGACATTCGCAGAATTGTTTGGCAGCAACCCTGGCTGTTACTCAGAGGTGCCTTCCATCTCTACATTTTACAAACCCAGGTCTCCTTCTCCAGGTTGTATCTTTTCTGGTTTTAACTTTTCTAGCTCCTCTCATTAATCAAAATGCCTTTGACCATGAACCACACGTTAAGGCCCGTCTAGGGAATCTATGATGTATATTAGGTCTGTGCATTAACAATAATCAATGAGTTATCCCTTAAAATAAGAGTTTTATTTTAATTTGATTCATTTAAACAAATGTTTAGTGGTACTTAACATGTGCCAGACACTGTATTGAATATATAGTAATAGCCAGGAAGATATGGCCCCTGAACTGAAGTCAAGAATGAAAATGAAACATGGCGTACAAACAGTATTATTACAACTTCCGTAAGGGACCCAGATTTGTGGACTCAGGAGGGCTTCCTACAGACAATACGTTTGGAGACCTTGAAGACTGGACAGTTAGTCAAGCATAAGAGGGACCTAAGAGTGGTTCTGACCCAATAAAAGGAGCACAGTGCCTGGGAGGAACTAAGGGAATTTGATGTTGTTGCAAAGGGAAAAAGGCAGAGTGGTAAAAGCCTAGACAAACAGAGACCTTTTTAGTTTTATATGTATTAACCAAAGGAACGCTTTTAATGATGGACAATGTAAGACCTAGTTACAACCGGTGGGAGACAAATTTTGGGAGAAGACAATCTTGTGGTTCCTCCATTCCCCAGTATGTAAGTGACCCCTTGCTCCACTGATGTAATGGGTATGATCTAAGAGAGATTCTGAGGGGGGCCCAACACACCATTCAAATGTGAACAGCCAGAGAAGGCTTCCCAGGTCACAGGTAAATTGCCTAGACCTGTGAAACCAGCTTCTTCTGCTGGTTGTTGAGAGTCAACATGTTCTGTCCCTCCTACAACACCTTATAAGGAAACAGCCTCACTCAGGGACAGAGCAGGCTTCACTCCATTGTTCTGAACTGAGCCACCCCTCACCGCCCACTCCCCTCACCCCTGTCAGTAGTTCACAGATGAATGGTCCAGAGCTGTGCCCAGGATGGAAGGAAAGATGATGGAAGGGAAGCCGCCCACAGTTGGCTTTGTGTAGCATGGCTCAAAAACTGAACTGGTACAATCAGATCCTTGCTTTCTGTAATCTGAACAAGGAAATGCAGAGGCTGGGCTAGTGCAATTAAAAAGGAAAATATGCTAGAAGTTTTAGTCTAAATCGCAGTAAGACCAGTGCATGGACAAGGCAAAGTTTGCTAGCAGTTGTTGCAAGGATCAAATGAATCAATGTATGTAAAATACTTAGAACAGTGCCTGGCACATGGAATGTTCTCAAGAAGGATTGGCTATTACTGGTTTTATATCTTGATGTTGACAACATCAAGAAAAAGACTTTTAGGTAAAGAAAGCCATGGGAAGTGAGCAGATGCATGGAGAAAAACTGAAATGCCGGAGGGAGAAGCCAGGCCCAGACCAGAGACCAACTCAGTTTCAATTTCAAACCACCTGCATCTCTTATATAGACACCTTGTCCCTTAAGGTAACTTGGAATAGATTCTGTTCTTTACAGATAAATAAACCTAACTAAGAAACTCCCTAGTTCACAGAATAAATTAGGCAAAATGAGTTACTGTTCCTAAAATGATTTGTAGTGTGGGCACATCATTTCTTGTGACCATAATGAGCTACTGTTAACTCTTAAAGCTTTAGTGCATGCTTTCCACCCAAGTGAATATTAATCTGTCAATTAATTTTATAACTAACTTCAGTCCCTCTCTCACTACATGGACTAGCTAACATGATTTGGCCTCTGAATTTTCACAGATTCTTCTTTGTAAAATGGGATAATGAACTAATTAAAAAATTTTCCCCACAGACCAATTTTGACACAAGCCCCTTTAGCCTCCTAGCTTCACAAGAGGCAAAAGAAACCTTTGGTGGTATATGGGTGTAGCCAAGCTAACAATAGGTTAAATCATTTGAAACTTCCAATTAAGGAGGAATAAAGTAAGTAGGAAAATAAAAGTGATCCCAACACTGTGAAATACTTCATTATGAGTGGAACTAAAAATACAATTTTATTAAAACTGAAGGAAGGATTATGTTCTCAGACGAGAGTCAAAATGAGGTGATGAAACAGAATAAACAACTCCCTCAGCATAGAAGCAATACAACAGTAGAAGAAGAGGAGCAGCTAAACAGAGAAATAATTGAGACTTATGTGTCAGTCAATATTGTCTGCCCCTGCTTCCAAATTATGAATCACTCATTTGAGCAGCACAATCGATCTTTTGGTATCTAAATTCTGTCTTCCTCTTCAGGTTTATTTTCATTCAACCCCCCATGCTGTAGTTAAAATTTACATTATTTCATGAGGATGTTCCTGTTTTCCTATGGCTGGTGGTTATCCTCTTAAATGGACTTACCTGGTGATGAGTTCAAGGTGGTTTTGTTATCCTGCTCTTAAAGATGGGCCTGTTCGTTGTGCTAAGACTGGTGCAGCCATTTCATTTTCTTTGGGAAGGTTTTCATATTGAACTTTTAAAACCCTCACAAAGGAAGGGGGGCTAGAACCATGATCTCCCAGTTGCCCACTGTGTTTTTTCAATTTCAATAACATCTTGCCAACATTGTATGGTCTGTCCCCCCAACTTATTGATTTAGTTATTTGTTTTTGCTTGAGTGTTATAAGTAAATCCCAAACATCTCATTACGCTCATAGATACTTTGCTATGCATGAAAGTCAAATATTACATGACTTTTTAAAAACAGAAAGGGATATATGAGAATTATTGGCCTCCACCAGTGCGTTGCAAGTATCCAAATTTCACCCATCTTTTAAAGCCTAGTTCAAGGTTACTAGGATCCCTGTCAAGGGGAACCAATCCATCTGACCTTCACGTTTGGGGATTCATTTTCTTCTGTCCTGAATTGTTTTAATATAACATTAAATTTTATATTTTTATTTAACTACTCAAGAATGTATATTGTTTTCCAAATTAGAATAGGGAAGCAATGTGGGATAACGGAAAACACTTACATTTAGACTTAGGTCTAAACATCCTAGGTCCCAAGTGGGATTCTGTCTTTTCAGTTGCATTTTTCTGAGCCTCTGTTTCTACAGCTGTAAAAGGGAGATGAAACTGTTACATTGCAAGCTACCCACATTTTTACTCACATTTTGATTTGTACTTATTTTAATAACTTTATTTTAAAATATAGGATTGTGACTATGGGATTCATGCTGCATGAATATATTTCAGCAAGATCAGAAACATTGACTGGTTTTTTAAAATAAGTAGATAAAATTTTTAATAGCATAAATCACACACACACACACACACACACACACACACCTGTGAAGGTTAAATGATTAAATGAGATAATGTGAAATGCCTAATTCATAGCAGACTGCCATAAATGGTACCTAGTATTATTACCTATTATTATTATTAGCTGGTTACTCTCTGCCTGGAAGAAGAGCCTGTGTCTTACAAAACTCCTTTCTTTCTCCCACATAATTTAGCTCTGTGATTCATACAGAATAGCGATAAGCTCAATTAATATTTGGTTCTGTGATTTGCTGATATACCCGGTAGAATAATGTTTATAAATTAGAAAAAAGAGAACTTGCAATATAGAGTGTTTTTCACAGTATCTGGAGAGACATTTTGATATGATTTGGAGTCACAGGTAGAAGAATGAGACAGGATGTGTCCTGAAACTCAGGTATGAATCTCTAGCCACCACACAAACTTGGCTCGGGTGGTTTCAAAGAACCTCAGAGTTGTTTCCCAGCACATGGGTGTAAACATTTTAATTTGTATTTTTCTCTAATCTCTTTCTCATGGTATGAAAGAATCTACTGGGCAATTTCGTAGGAAACACAGATGACCTCTTTTACGTCCTTGTGTTCTCTTAATTCTCCCTCAAAACTGCTGGCAATTTCCAAAGTCCTATCTTATTGGATTCTTCTAGTTCTGGCATAAATATCTGAGAAAGACTTGTGATCCAGGCCAAGAATTTAAATGCCCTCTCAGGTCAATGTACGCAGTCTAGGGAGGGTGTGACCACAGCCCGAAAGAGCCATGCAAGGTAAGTAGAGATTGCTGTGTTTCCAACACAAGTCCACACCGAAAGAAAATGCGAATGGGTTTGATTGTCAGCAAGTCTTAGGCGCTCTGAACTCCATGCACTTTATTGTGTGCCAGGAACTTGGAATTCTGTGCTGTTTCTCTAAGTGCTGCTGGGATGAGGGTTTTCCTGGGCAATGGAAGGCCAGAGTCTCCAGATGGGTGACAAATTGCTGTTTGGTATTATTAGCAGGTATGAGCTGAGGTTTGCAAAACCTCTCTCCCTTCCTCTGCTCCTTTGCCTGCTAATATATACTGATTCTCCATAGTGTTCAGAGCTGTATTTAACTCCCTACTTTTCCCTTCTCCTCTATTTCTCCCTGTTAACAGGCTCATCTTCCAACTTTGGGTTGAAAAATAGAAAGACAGGACCCTGAATTCCCTTCCCCTCCAAAGCGATGAGATTTGACTACATGTGATCACATTTTTTTAATGTGTCGAGAGCCACTGCACATCTGTCCACTGTAGACACAAGACTCAGAGCACAGAGAATAGAAGAGCTTACCAGAAATGAGGTCCATCATGGCTGTTAACTTGAAAGCTAGAAGACACAGACATGTGGGCGACAGCTCCTCCTTGGTGTGCTTCTTTCCAGAAGCAGGTTTTCTGGATCTATACAGTGTTCGATATTACTTTGGGGCCCTGGTAAGCATTCAGAAGGACAGGGTGAGTGCGCATGCAGCCCCAAGAGGACAGGGAAATGAACTTTTTGTGCAGACGAAGGTGGGAGTAGGTGGGGATGAATCAGTGGTGCTGGGAGCGGGCTATTTCCTGACATGACTCACTGTACCATGCTGGTTTCTAAGGAGACCACTGAGCACTGGGTAGCAGCAGTCTGTGTAGACACCATGTGCATGTGGGCGTAGGGCTGCTGTTTAGTGACCCCCACATCTGGACATGGTAGCTTGGAGCTTCCTGGAGAAGCCTTCATTTCTTTAAATGGCATTAGAGAGAGAAAATAGAAAAGAAATATTTGTAAGGTTATCCACAGACTCAAACACAAGCTAGCAATGAAGTCCTTTGTCTGCCCTAAGAAGCAGTTGATTCTTGTTCTGGCCCCCAGAACTGTGCTAAACACCAGACACCTGAGGAATAACAAGGGAGGAGGGTGGAGAGAAGAATTCAGGAATGCAAATAGGAAAAAATGAAGGATGTTCCAAAAGAAAATTCTGGCCTATGGTATATAATCACATAGTAAGGGTGCCCATACATGTTTAGTGCTTACTATGCGACAGACACTGAAAATAACAAGATTAAAAAAAACTCAGTACCTCCTCTGGCAGAGATAGTGGGCCCGGGGAGGGTGGAAGGGGTGACCTTCACACACAGCAACTCTTCTTCTCCTCATGGCAACTGAGGAGAGTGGAGAGAGCAATGGTACCCAAAGTGGGACCATCGTCTGACGTCACAGAGAGCATCTATGGGAGTCTTTCCATTCCACCAGGCTGCTCAGAATCTAAGTTAGCCACACAAAACAGTGTAGAGGTCTTCATCCAAATTGATTTATTGAATGAGCATGTTTAAAAATAATTTTAATAGTGTTTGTCAGTGAAGTGATGCTGCCAAAATACTTCAGAAGTTTCTTCCCTTAAAGAGTGAACTGTTTCCCCTGAATATCTATTTGTACATATTAATAACTTCAAAGTACTTTCTCATAAGCAATGGAAAGGAAAACATCAACCTAGCCAGTGTCAAAATTATCATAAGTTCTGAACTAGTGGATTTTAAATTTTAATGAGCTTTTATTAGGTGTTTTGTTCCTTTAATTTTTAATGCCACTGACACTTTTCATCCAAAGGGCATAGAAGCATTGTGTATTTTTTAAGCATAAGAACATTCTGAAGAACTAATTTTACATTTAACCTTAAGTTCAATAGACTTAGGTCCTTGAAAAGGAAGTATATAATTCTACCATCAAAATAAACTTTTCATGGATTCTGAATCTTTAAGAAAGTCTAAAGTAACATGATCACCTTAAAATAAATCTTTCTGAGGAACAATATTTTTTTTTTCCTGGAGCCACTCTTTGAATGACTTTATATTACAGTTGTATGAATGAGTATCTGAGGTACTAACTTCTGATTCTCATTGCTTTGCATTTTTCTCAGAAATTACCCATTATTGAACAAGCCTATTATGTGTGCAAAAAATATTCTCATATCTTCTATAGGCCTGGGAGGCAGCAGAAATGGAACTTTGTACTGGATTGTTTTTCCTTCCCTCTTTTCCTTTATTCCTCCCTTCCTTCTTCCCATTAATAAGCATTTTTTGAACCCCAGAGTTGACCAAATACTTAGTCTTGTATGTTCACTCCAGATTTCTTTGGAAGATCTGAATAAAGATGGTGTCACAAGGTCCTACCAAGGAGTCAAGACAGAGGAGATTCTCAATCTTGAAAAGGAGAAAAGAGAGGAGTCGAGAAAGATGATGTCCTATTTTTTAAAAATATTTTTAGAAGTGTCACCAAATTAGGATTTGAAGGATCATACATTTACAAGACCTAAAGGGGGTATATACTCTTGGGGATATAGCAGGTGGGGAGAAAAGAGGCAGATGAGGCTCCAGGACATCTCTTCAACACACCTGTACTTTAGAATTTCAGTTCAGCTAGTGACCTTTGGTGCTACATGTGATTTTGCTGAGAAAAAAAAGGGGTCAGGAGAAAGGAATAAAACTATTGGAGTTTCTCAGAGTTAGATCCAGGGGTAAAGAGGAGAACTTTGGCATTCCTTTGCCCAGTTCAGAGTAGGGAAAGATGAAGCAACTGAGTGTCAAAGACCAAATCTAGGACAAAGAGTATTCACTTTATTTCTGTTGGAAACATAAGGATAGAGATGGATAACTTAAGAAATCAAGAAAGCAGGGTCTTAATCCTACAATGCTCTTGGCACTGTGCTGGCCAGACGTTCTCTGCTTCCAGGGAACTTACGGCATAGCTGGATCAACAGACATCTAAACAACAGAGATAACGTGTTATAAAGTGAGATGGGAACACAAAAAGTGACGTGACCTTTTGGGGAAAACTGGGGAAGGTTTCATGAAAGACTGATAGATTTTGGAGTTTGGCTTTGAACTAGGTTTTGGAGTATGCATAATTTTACCATTGAGAGAAGAATGTGAAATAGATGGAGAGTTATCAGAAACTTTGATGAAAGAGCAGTGTTGTGAAAACATAGTTTCCAGGAAACAGTAAATGGGTACTACAATTAAAAACCTAGGTTGTGGTAGGGGTTACAGTGAGGTGGTGAGAGAAGAGGCTAAAAATATAGAAGCTAGATTGTGAGATGTCTTGAAGGAGTCTGGCAATGGTCAACTGAAAGCCATTAATTTCTTAGAAAAAAAAATTCTTTTTTTTTTTTTTTTTTTTTGTATTTGTGGTGAGTTAAGGAGTGTGATCCACTCCTTGACGGTGTACCATCAAATCTATTTTGCGTAACTCTTTGCAGAAGTGTGGAAGATGACCTGTGAAAGAACTCCTGATTTTGAACTATGATTCAGGTTGGGCTCCAAGGGAGCGGTCTCTTTAATGGAGATTTACAGGGAAGAAATTTATTGGAGATGGCCTTCAGGATCCACACTTGTGAGGGAGTATTCACAGAAGGATTAGGCAGTGGAACAACTTCCTGCTGCCATCATAACAAAGGTCTCAAGTTGTCCCACAGGGAGCCCCAGAACTGGGATGGCTATTTAGAATTGCATCAAATTGGGTTTTCTCCCTACATCATTCCGTCATTGGATAAAGAAGGGGGTGTGACCTTGGTCTGCTGAGGTCCAGCATCAGGAGTGCAAACTCACCTACAAGCTATAAGTTGTCAACATTCTCAGCAATTGGGTGAGTAAATGTTTCAGTTCCACTCCCATTCCTAGTCTTTTCAATCTCTAGAAAACAGCATCACCAATTAGCCCATTAATCATCCCAAAGCTGAGGGACTTCCTTGGCTTCACTCTTCCCTTTATACCTTACATCCACTCAATCAGTGAATTCTGTCAGCCTTTTCTTTAAGGTGTTCATCTACTTACAGTCAGAGTACATTAATCTTAGTCCATGGTCCTCATCGAGGACTGAGACTGTTACAATAGGCTCTGAATGGTCTCTCTGTTCTAATTTTGCTTCCAGTTGATAGTGATCTCGTTCACCAAAGAGGGACATTATTATAGTGAAATGGAGAGTTTGTTGGGCCCTAGATAATCTGAGGAAAAAAAGAAGTAAAAGAAAAAAAAAAAAGATGTTAAGGAATATTATTAAAAGATAAAATTCCACACATGTTAACATATGTCAACATGTATCGAAAATCTTAGTTAATTTATTCATTAATGAGAGAACCAGTAAGAAGTTACAGCCACTTCAAAGGTGAATTCAAAATAACACAGATATATTAGCAATAAGTAATGTTGGAATGAATTTATAAACAGTTGTGAAATTGGCTTACTGGAAAGAAGGGGGGAGGAAATCAATTGTATTTCTAGCAGACAAAATTTATTTGTATCCCTAGACAGAAGAATTATCTTCATTGCTTTCAGTTTTATATAACTCAAAGAGATATACAGTAAATCAGAAACAATGAAAGTTGCAGAGATTTCCACCAAATCAATTAATTTGGAAGGATGTGCTTAGACAACACCTAGTTTTCCATTGAAGATACCCAATAATCTTTCTGGTTCATTTCAAAGTCTTTCATAGTTTTTTTTCTTCTCTGGGAAAGAAGAAAGAAAGGGAGAGAGAGGGAGAGAAATAGAGAGAGAAAGGGAAATTTCCTGGACAGTTTTGGTGTATGCCTATTTTCCTGGAGAAATTATTAATAGCAAGCCTTTTACTCTAAAAGATATGCAGGTTTAGAAGGAAAAATACTGTCGTGCGGGGCAGCCTGCGGGGTCTCTGCTCCCGCTCCCCACATAAGAACGCAGGACATGGTGAGTCCAAAAAGGAACATCCACGGAGCCATAGGTAGGGGAATCATACCACTATGGTCTCACTGGGTTCATACGACGTGCGACCTGCTGTCCGCTTTCTGCCAACTGACGGACTCTCTCCTCGACTCTCCTCGACTCCACTCCCCAACGTAGCCGTGGCAGTTATATCAGTGGCCAATGGCTCAAGGGTTACAGCTGACGGCCAACTAGCCACAGCTGACAGCCATCTACTACCCACGCCAGCACCTTTCCATGGGAGGCCAAGAGCCTGTAAACTGCTCTCTGGGGCTCTGTCCCCACAAATGCCCTCTCTAATACTTTGGTAATTTCATTATTTTTCACTTCAAACCACTTAAAAGAAACAAAAAAGATTTAGTTGAGATAAAGCTACACTGTGAAAGATTAACAACAATTCAACTAGTACTTTAAATCTAAGTGATTGAGGCTATGGCAGCAAGTGGACAGCCTTAAAACGGGCAGCGTGTGGAGCAGCCAGCGCTCCTGGCTGGGCCGTTTCCTGAACAGGAAACTCCATCCATCTGTCTGGACAGATTTCGTCAGTCTCTGAAGCCATTGGTCACAGGACCTTCTCATGGTGGCTGGTTAGCTTGCACATTTTGCTTTCCATAACATTGGAGATTTTGTTTTCTGGTAACACTGCAAAGCAAAAGTCTACAGTAATAGTGTGGAAGAGGGAGTTAGGGCAGAAACTCCCTAGGAGTTTCCCTAAGGGGCAGGATACTAGTATCTCATAGCTATAATAGTCCGTATTTACCATTTCTCAAATTGGACAAAGTGAAGGAATATCTAAATGACTGTATTTGCTTTCAATTTTATTTGTTTTTAAAGTACTTACCTTCTTTTGTGCTTTTGCAGTCTCTGACTGTTTTAAGAATCTCTTTTCCTTCTGGTTTCCACTTTGGAGGGGTTTTCAAGTACTATTACCTCTGCCTTCTTTGTGGCATCATGCTGGGAAGCAAGGCAGCTTCATCATGCTCCCAGAATTTTTAAGAAAGTTCACAAAATAGAAAATGCTTCTCTAAAATGTTTTAGAGAATTTGTGTGTGTGTGTTTATACAAATATATATACATATTTACATATGTATATATATACATATATATATATGTATATTTTTCTATTTTTTTCTTTTTCTCTTTTCCAAACTAGGATGTCACATTGTGAACCATAAATAGAACTCATTCTCAAAGGGATTAAGGCTAATCTTAGAGCCCACTATTTAAGAACTGTCTACAAATGGAACCACATTTGAATTCATTCTGTGAACAATTGTATGAAGAAATGCGAACATAGCTACTAAAATGTTTGCCAATTGCAGGCACTAATCAGAGCCTCCTTTATTCTGGGGGCAGGTGAGGACTCTGTAAAAGGTGTGGGCTCATCATCTGAAAGCACTCCTGGAACTGGAAGGTCCGGGTGGCAGTCCTAATGGAGGAGTGGAGTGACAGAGTATCTTGGCTAAGCCTCTGATGTGTATGTGATGAGAATCCCCCTTAGAGATAGTTTGGAGTCACTGACATTTACAAAACAAGTCATTTTACACAAAGGGCAGGTCCCTGAAGTATGTTCTCAAATACAAAAGGAAAACAACCAGTGAGGCACCAACTCAGGGCTGCCAAACTCACTTTCTCGATTGAGAAGTTTCATGCCACAAGCATTTTGCAAAAGATTTCTCCGAATAGTAATCATTTCAACTAACATTTGCCTTGCCCTTTATGGTTTGCAAAGTGCTTCCAACCTAAGATGTCATTTTGGAAGCTTTCAGAGAGGATCTTCACAGAACCACCTTGGGGGCATAGAAAGAGGGCTCAGTACCACGTGTTAGAAGATGGCCATTTCCAGCAGCCATGTCCCTAACCTTTGCTCCAGTGAGTCCTTAGAGATGAGATTCTCCTGGAAAAGTCTATAAACTGGTTGTTATAATACTTCAGAGTGCCTCCCTTGCAGTGTCTGTTTTACATAAATGCTTATTGAGTCATATATTACATTAAGGCCGATTTCAAAAAGTGATTGCTAATTAAGCCTGAAAATACTTTAGAAATCACAAAATAGCCAGGGATCTACATTCACATCAGTGCTATCTACATTCATATCAGATATATGTCAATCTCTGTATTCAGAAAACAAGGTCCGTTCATTTCCATACTCAGTGAATATTTAACTAGCTATGTTGTCAATGCCTCCCATTTTATGAATATACAAAGATGAGTAAAGTCTCTGCCTTCTGTAAGCTTACAATATATTAGAGAAGATAAAATATGGACACAACTCATAGTGTGAAATATCAAAACTCTGAAAAGATGAAAAATTAAAGTATGTGCATGAATGAGGAGACTTAGAGCAAACCGTACAAACTAGGTTTGAACTGGTCCTTGATGAATGAGTAGGCTTTGTGAGAATGGATGAGAAAAGGTATTCCAAGGGGAGGAAACAGTATACAACAGTATGGGGAAATATGGGGTATGTTTGGGAAGTGGCAAGTTGTCCATTATGGTGTAAATACAAATGATGATAAAGAACCTTTTGAAGGGACAGCATTCTTGTGTGGCTCTGTCGAGTTCTTTTCTGTGCACAGCCTAAGGAAAACAGTAACCTTAGATAAAATTAAAAGTTAATCATACATCACATATTAACATGAAACCATCGTCACATGTGTAGATGAGTAGTAAGCTCTACCAGTCTATAATGACATATATTCAAAACTGACGCACACACCTACTTAAAAAAACACACACAAAAAAACAGAAAACACACTTGCACATTTAATGAACTTTCTTCCGTGTGGCTTCAAGCTACCAGGACACAGACCCTTCTAACACTCTTAATCTTCTCCGTAGCTCTTCTGCTAAAGAATTTGGCCTTCACAATGCCAGGCTGCTTTCCCGAGAACTTTGGAGTAGCCTGATCGCAATGATAGGGGCAGCTCCAGTCTTATTTTTGACAGCATTTACCCGTGTCTGCTCACTGACCAAGGTCCACATTTATCCAGTTGGGCAGAAACTCTGGTTCCTTTTTAAGTGGTAATGCTTCGTACAAACTTTCCCAAAGTAACATGGGTGACATTTGTTAAATTTGATCCTGTGGTGATACATGCCACCAGCATTACCTTGGCCTCCTGGGTGCTTCTGCTGCTTGCCAATGAGGCCATAGCCATGGCTCACATGGCCCCGAAGTTTCCAGGTATTCCTCAGTCTGGAAGGCATAGCAGCAACCGAGACACAAGAGGACCTCACACTATTTTTGTAGTTATTATTTTTCTCTTTTTTTCTATAAAAAAAAACAGACATTTTTCTTATAAAAGTATTTTCTTATATCATTAAGCAAAAAGAGTAAAACAAGAAACCAAAATCCACCACCTAAAATAATCACTGTTCACACTTTATATATTTTTTAACCATTTATTGCTATATATACATATAGATTTAAGTACATTAAAAATATTTATTTTCTGTCCTTGAATTTTCTCTACAAACACTTCTTTTGCTACATGCTATTCCATTATATAGAAGTGCCATGATTTATGCAACTAATTTTTTATTGTTAGACACCTGGGTGGTCTATGGTTTTTCTCTTAAAAAAATAGAAAATGTTGCAATGAATAACATCATAATTAAATATTTGCAACAGACATATATGTGCATTTCCTTAGGATCAATACCTAGAAGTGGAATCCCTGTTTCACGGAGTGTGTGTGTGTGTGTGTGTGTATGTGTGTGTGTGTGTGTACACGCGCGTGCACACACGTGATTAAATTCTATTCCAGAAGTTGTGCCTTTCTTGACTCTCATCTGCAGTAAAGCTATATTACTTCTCAAAGAAAATGATACAATCTCTCAGGAAGATAGGATAGTCAGAAACACAGTACATTGTTGACATTTGAGCAGAGACATTAAATCACTAAGACTTGTGTGTAGGAAGTCCTCCAGCTAATATATCTCTCCTTTATCCATGAATAAGCATCAATTGCTATTCTCTGCATCATGGATTCCTCTTCATTACCACCTCGGCCTTGAAAACACTTCTATCTACTCCTGATACAAGCCATCTGAAAAGCTAAAGTTTGCTGCTATTTTTCATTATGCTGAGAGTGATTGCAGAGGCATACCGTGGCAATCACGAGTACTAACCAGGCAGTAAGTAAGGACAATTTCATTACAAGTGCACAGTTGCATTTCATGCCCCTTGATCTCTGTTACTGCTCTTCCAAGCAGTACATGCTCCCAGCTTGGATTTTGACAACACTTTCTTTGTCAGAGGAATACTGCAATAGGAGTCACGGAAGCTGTTACTGCCAGGAACCAATTCCTTGGCACCTGAAACAGAGGCAATTTAAAAAGCTTCTGTGTGCATTTACACTTGTGCCATGGGCACACATGACCTTACTCAAAAGAGCAATATTAATGCAGGTTATGACCCCATCTGGCTCAGTGATTTCATATTTTCATAGCCTACAGATGTTTAATGAGGTTCCTTTTCTGTCCACCTCTTCTGGTTGTGTTAAGGCCAAGAGTATAGTAGAAAATGCCCTGACGCCTGAAAAAGCAGCTCTATCTGAGATGTCTGAAAGGCCCACTTGCTACACTTTTCAAAGCATCTATTAACCTGGAGTCATGATTATTGAGCAAGGATCATAAATTAAATTAAATTGAATGACATGTGTGAAATGTCTGACATGTCAGAAATATAGCCAAATAGAAATTCCTGAACCAGAGCTATAAGGAAATCAATCCCATGGCTGGTTGTTGATTAAACCCAACTTCAAGGCATTTCCCTGATACACAGCTGCCTGATATAAAGAATCCCTGCACATGGTTGGCTCCAAATGGGTAACGTCCCAAGTATTGTGAACGTTCTCCAGAACTGTGTTAGCCTAATGATTGTGTTTGAGTGGAATGCTTCTCTATGGCAAGTATTGGCTGATGGAGGAAGATAGAGCCACTAATTATGTGTGGTTATCTATACGAGGTAAAATGCATGAAGCAATTGTCCCACCATACTTCCAGACAGGAGTATTGTGCAAAATATTTCACAATTACAATAGCAAAGGCAACAGCCAATCAGCATAGACACTTGCTCAGTCAGAATGGATACCAACTGTAAAGAATTGGTACTTGTGCTGACATGCCCTGTCTGGGTATCAGCCCTGCTTGCGGCTAGTGTGCAAATACAAAAAGCAACACCATTAAAGAATACCTTCGTGTGCTAGGCACTGGGGATGCATTATAGGCATAGAATGTATAACAGTGGTACAGTAAGCAGTACAGTATCCCCCCCTAAACTGTGGGGCATGCAAGGTCGGACAATTAAGTTTATGAACTTGCCACCATGCACTTACATTAGCAGTACTGTACAAACAGCTTGATAAGGTTACAGAATCTTCGTATATCAGTGTCTCACAGCTGTGTTTGTGTTGATATGTGGTGGTGTCTTGCTGAGTGGCATTCATTATTGTTGTTGCGTGTTTTTGTGTGTTTTGGTGAGAATGTCAGAGCTTGCAGTAGAGGAACAGACAAACATTAAATTTCTTGTTAAACTTGGCAAGAGTGGAAGTGCAATCAGGGACATATTAGTCCAAGTTTATGGGGATAGTGCCCTGAAGAAAATGGCAGTGTACAAATGAATTAAACATTTTTCTGAGGGGAGAGTACGTGTCATTGATGAACAGAGGTCATGGCGGCCAGTAACGAGCAGAACTGATGAAAACATTGCAAACATTTGTCGAATTGTGCATTAAAATTGTTGGCTGACTGTGAGAAGCATAGCAGACCAACTAAACATCGATAAAGAAACAGTTCGGAAAATCTTAACTGAAAATCTTGGCATGAGAAAGGTGTGTGCAAAAATGGTCCCAAAGGAGCTCACTGATGAACAAAGGCAAAGGAGAGTCAAAGTTTGCCATGACCTTTTGGAGAGGCATGATGATGTTTTGGGCTGTGTTATTACTGGTGATGAAACATGCGTGTACCAATATGATCCTGAAACAAAGCGTTAAAGTGCTCAATGGAAGTCACTACCAAAAAATTCTGTCAGTCTAAATCCAGAGTCAAAACGATGTTGATAACCTTTTTTGATATCAGAGGGATTATTCATTATGAATTTGTACTGACTGGGCAGTTAACCTGTTTACTATTCGAAAGTGCTGAAAAGGCTGCTTGAAAAAGTTAGACAAATATGACCTGAAATTTCACCAACGATTCATGGCTCTTACATCACGACAATGTACCAGCTCACACAGCACTGTCTGTGAGGGAGTTTTTAGCCAGTAAACAATTGTATTGGAACACCCTCCATACTCAACTGATCTGTCCTCTAATGACTTCTTTCTTTACCTGAGGATAAAGGAAATATTGAAAGGAAGATATTTTGATAACATTCAGGACATCAAGGGTAATATGATGACAGCTCTGATGGCCATTTTAGAAAAAGAGTTCCAACATTGCTTTGAAGGGTGGACTAGGCACTGGCTTCAGTGCATAGCTTCCCAAGGGGAGTACTTCGAAGGTGACTGTAGTGAGATTCAACAATGAGGTATGTAGCACTTTTTCTAGGATGAATTTGCAAATGTAATTGTCAGACCTTGTAAGTTCCAAGACAGCCCTCCCCCAGCAGATGCTTGAAACTGTGGATAGTTTTGAACCTTGTACGTGCTATGTGATTTCCTATACATACATATCTTTTCACTAAAGGAAGTACATTATGGCTTCTCTATAGCATGTCTGAATTGCCAGTCACTATTTTTTTCCTTTGGGAGTCATTATGAAGTAAAATAAAGGCTGCTTAAACATAAGCACTGTGATACCTCAACTGTCAATTTGATAACTGAGACAACTACTAAGTGATTAACAGGTGGGAGTGCATACAGCATGGATATACTGGACAAAGGGGTGATTCATGACCTGGGCAGGACAAAGTGAAATTTCATCATGCTATTCAGCACAGTGTGCAATTTAAAATGTGAATTTTTTTATTTCTGGAATTTTCCATTTAATATTTTTGGACCGCAGTTGAGCACAGGTAACTGAAACTGCAGAAAGCAAAACCATGGATACAGGGGGACTACTGGGCAGTAGTAGTACTAGTAGCAGTAGTAGCAGCAATAGAGTAGTGGGAGCAGCAGCAGCTATCATTGTTGAGGGTTGACTAGGCACTGGACACTACTCATGATTTCATTTACCCTTTCCAACAAGTCTATACAATAGACATTATCATTCATGGCTGAGATGATGAGGTCATTGAAACTTTGAAATATTAAATAACTTTTCCAAATCGACTCAGATGGCAACTACCAGAGTGAGAATCCTGAGCATTATTTCTCCAGGATCCCATAGTCCCTCCAATATGCCATGTTGTATCTCCTTAGAATATAGCACCGGTCTTGGCTTTAGTCACCACTTAGTTTCCTCAGTCTCCATATCCATATCATAAAATTGGGATAATAATGTCTTCTGTAACTATTGCAAATGTTTTTTAAAGGAAATGTAATAGTGTATATGAAAGCACTAGATAACGAGGTTCTCCAGGAGAGGAACTGTGTCATCATGTCCTTATGTTGAATACAGTGCTGTGCACACACTAAGTTCTCAGCAAATTTTAAATGCATGCTTAAAGTTCTAAGCACATATGATTTATTATTAAAACATGGTTCCTTTTCTCAAGAGATTTGTAACTTAGTAGGTAAGATAAGACTTATATTTAATGTCTGAATAACTTTCCAAGGTAACATTTGCAAAGTTCCAAAAACTCGTAAGTTAGTATGACCATCATCTATGAGCAAAGTCCTTAAAGTAGGTGATCTGAGCATCAAAGAAAGCAGATTTCAGGTGGGGTTTGCCTGACGCCTTGAGGGGCAGGTCACCCAAAGCCGTGGATATGTGGAAAAGTAGGGGAGGGTGTTTTAGGGAAGGGGGAAAGCATGACCAAAGACACAGGAGTAGAAACATTAAGCATTTGGAGATCAGCCAATAAAACTCTGTAACTATATTAGAATAGTTGCTTTCAATACCACAAAATGGTAAGAGGGACAAATACCAAAGAGTGAGGGAGACAGCATCACTCAAAGCAAATATGCTAATATTATCAAGATTGCTGTTTACACACACACACAGACAGATATGGAGTAAAGCCTCTCATCCTTTTCTCAAAATCATACTTTAAATATAAACACATTACTGAATTATATTTCAAAAATGGTTAAGATGGTAAAAACAAACCAAAACAAAACCAAATACTCTTTAGGGAAATGTCCAGGCTGAATCAAGTGCCCAAGCCCTATAATGATCTCGGTTACAACACTTACCATGCTGCATTTTAATTGATTGTTTTCTTTTCCATCTCCTTCATTAACCTGTCATTTTTGTTCTTATTGGACTTGGTCTCACCAGGATTTAGTGCCTGGCACATAGTATACACTCAATATAGTTTGAATGAATTAAGGACTTCAAGGAAGCAATGACTTGACATGAATTGTGTTTAGCTCAAAACATTAAAACCTTCCTTAACACAGTGGAGAAGGAAGGTGAGGGTTAGTTAGCTTTAATGGTTACATATAATTCACATGTGCTGGGCATGAAAGAGTTAAATAACACAGCCCAAGGCCACTTGCAGCCACTGGGGCTTTTTGATCATACATCATAGGAAATACAATAGCACAGTCAATAACTTCCATGTAGATAAGGAGATTTTTTAAAAAGTAAATTCAATCTGAAAATTGCTTCTTTCTAGGCAAAGTGCCAGGGAGACATGCATAATTTTCACCATGACTTCAGCAGAAAGAGTACACAAAATAAGGTAGCAGAGAAAGAGGAACAGACAGAAAAACTTCCCCGGATAAAAGGCAACAGGCACATTGAATGTTTTCCCGTTAAATTAATATATTCAGTAGCCAATTAGAAACAAAAGGAAATACAAGCTAGAGACATAGAAACATAAAATTGATGTCACTGCTCTCACAGGAGAAAGATGGAGAATTCCCTACATTGTATGGAAGGAAGAGAATATTTCAAAGCAGACTTGCACCACAGAAGACAAGACAGAACCCCCAAGAATATCCAATGTTTCACCAATTTCTTTTTTTTTAATTAAAATTTATTAGGATGACAATGGTTAGTAAAATTACGTAGGTTTCAAGTGTACAATTCTGTAATACATCATCTATATATCACATGGTGTGTTCACCACCCAGAGTCAGTTCTTCCATCACCATGTATTTGATCCCCCTTACCCTCATCTTCCACCCCCCACCCCCTTACCCTCTGGTAACCACTAAACTATTGTCTGTGTCTATGAGTTTTTGTTTCTCATTTGTTTGTCTTGTTCTTTTGTTGTTTTCAATTTTATATACTACATATCAGTGAAATCATATGGTTCTCTGCTTTTTCTGTCTGACTTATTTCACTTAGCATTACAATCTCGAGATCCATCCATGTTGTCGTAAATGGTACTATTTCATCTTTTCTTATAGCAGAATAGTATTCCATTGTGTATATATACCACAACTTCTTTATCCATTTGTCTATCAAAGGGCACTTTGGTTTCCATGGCTTGGTCACCATAAATAAAGCTGCAATCAACATCGGAGCACATATATCTTTACAGATAAATGTTTTCAGATTTTTTTGGTATATACAGAGGAAAGGGATTGTTGGGTCATATGGTAATTCTATTTTTAATTTTTTGAGCACCCTCCACCCTGCCTTACATAGTAGCTGCACCAATCTGCATTCCTACCAACAGTGTATAAAGGTTCCTTTTTCTCCACAGCCTCTCCAACACTTGTTATTATTTGTCTTGTTGATGATAGCCATTCTAACTTGTGTGAGGTAATATCTTATTGTGGATTTTATTTGGATTTCTCAGATGATTAGTGACATTGAGAATTTTTTCATATGTCTATTGGCCATCTGTATGTCCTTTTTGGAGAAATGTATATTTAGGTCCTCTGCCAATTTTTTAATTGTTCGTTTGTTTATTTGTTCTTTCCCACCAATTTCTTGGGGAGGTGATTTGAGGTTCCTATTGGAACCATACATGAGAATATGGATAAACACCCACAACTTTTGCTTCCGTGTGTAGCAAATCTGCACAGTTCATTCACAGCATGATTCAGTCAATTCTCACAGAATCCTTTTTAATTAGATACTGAATTAAAATAATGCATTTAGGGATTGTCAGATTGGTTTGGTGGGTTGCTTCTGACTCTCCACACCTATATCTCTGTCCCATCCTTAATTTTTCTTTGAAATAGTCTAAAAAGTACAGAGAAATCCCCAAAGCTTTACAACATTAGTCACTAAGCAAAGTGATTGGTTATTTAAAAATGCTTTGGAGAACTTATTCTGTGGTAATGTGTATTTGGGCTAGATTGAAAATGACCTGTGACTGGTTCATCTTGAGGCCTGACCTATTTGCTGAGGTACTTGCCTGTGACACTTGAAGCAAGTAGAGAGGCAATGCTAGCTTCTGCTCCTTTCTACTGTGCATCTCCTAACAGAGATTTTGGTCTTGTGCTTCTATTTGAAAGAGCTGCCATAATCAATACTAGCATGCAAGGGCCCTGGGAGGTTGTGCATTGCTTGCTGTTCCTAAAGGTGAAAAACAATTGTCTGTTTTCATTCATTCATTCATTCGTTCAGTTTTTAATCCATTTCACAAATACAGTCTAAATTCTGTTGCATTTGGTGCTAAACAGGCAATGAACAGGAAACATGTGGTCTCTACTCTTATCACACTGACTGCCCAGCAATGAGAAATAATCACAGTTAACCATGAATTGAAAATAAATGTAGAAAGTGCCTTGCGAAAGAAAAAATGGGATACTATGGAATGCATAGTGGGAACATAATGTATTTGAGCATTTGAAAATGGGAAGTAGGGATTGGGGAACCTTTTTGTAGAAAGTGACTTTCTAATCCTGGATGCAAAAAGAAAGCTGTTGGGGGAGTTGCAAGAAAAAGCTACAGAGCTTTTTATCATAATTACCATTAGACAAAAAGTTGGTCAAGAGCTCTGGAATTAACATACTTCCAATTTACCATCTAATGGGTGGGTTATAGAAGCATCAAAAAGGACAGTGATAGGAATCAAAGGAAATTCCCAAACCGGACTTCACCTATTCAACAACTATTTAGTGAAGTCCTGCTGTGGGCCAGGCATTCTTTTGGTCCTGACCATACATCAGAAAAGAAAGTCCCTACTCTCTTGTGCTTATGTTCTAGGGAAGAGAGATTGAAAATAAACAAATACGTCAGGTGGTGATAATAGCTATAGGGAAAAATGAAACAATGGAATAGAGTGACTGAGAAGAGAGCAAGAGAGGTTGGGGTGATCATTAAAAGCTTTTCTGATAAGTTGACATTTAATTAGTTTGAAGGCCCTCTGAATTAAGTGGTAAGTTAGTCATTGTGGATGACTGAAGGAAGAGCATTCCAAGCTGAGGGAATGATATGTGCAAAGGCTCTGAGGCAAAACTGTTTGATAAACAGCAAGGAGCACATTGTAACTGGGGCAGAAAGTGTGATATGTAGAGTGGTGGAAGCTGACTTCAGACTGTCCAGGGAGTGAACCAAAGACAACATCACAGGGGTTACATAGGCCAGAGATGGGACGATATTAAGGGAATGAGCAGACGTCACTTAGGTTTAGAAAGCAGAATCATTGTGGCTGCTGTGTGACCAATAGTGAGGTGGAGTGCAAAAGTGGAAGCAGGGAAATTGATTCAACAGGAGAGAGGTACAGTCTTTCACAGTCGTATTATGGTGGCTGTTATGAAGAGAGGTGATAAAAGATGGCGGGGTTCTTGCAAATGTAGAGCCTTAGGATTTGCAGATAGATTAGAAATGAGTTGAGGGAAAGAGAAGAGTCATGGATGACACCAAAGTTTTAGGAGTAGCCATTTACCAAGATGGGGAATTATTGTGTCAGACAAATGTGAATATTTTGAAGGCTTTTGATAGGCTAAAGCATTCTCAACACAGGTTATGTCTTCGTTGGTTCTAAGACCATCCTATTTGAAATATCTTCCAGGCTGGTATAAGTTTGGGCCGTTATGGAGTTGAGCGTAGCTGTGATGTTTGGACTTTTTATTTGAAACAGCATTGTGGTTCTCTTGTGTAAGGAGACACATATTTGAGAATTATCTAACATATAATAGACACTGTTTACATTAACTGAAATGTTCAGAAATAAAAGAAGGACCAAGTAAACGTACATGATCTTCCTCCCTGAGACCTGAGACTCTTTTTCACGCAGTGATTTTAATCATCTCTGCATCCCACTCTCCACTCTATCACCTTTTCTGCCCTTTCTTCAAAGTCACTATTCTAGGACTTCTGGCAAGGAATCCCTCTTTTAAAAATACCATGCCAGGTGGCCAATTTCTGTTATTTTGAAATGTGGTAGGTAGAAGGGAGTGCAAAGAGCAAGCAGAACTTGAATAATAGGGAAAAGTGGGCTGTCAAGGTGGCTCTTACATGTTACATATCTTCAGACACGGCTGGATTTCTCCTGGTCTAAGAGGATAGAAAGGAAAGAAACTTCAGTACTAAACTAGACCCATCTGACAGTGTGTAACACAAACTGAACAGGCAGACTCAATAGTAAGCACTGAGAGAGAAATCCGGTCTAGACCCCAAGAGTGTGATCCAGTCCTTATTCCGATTTTAACCTCAGTTAAACTTCACGATTGGAGTCCCATCGGGCATCACCAGAACCCACATCATCTCCAATACACCGTGACACGCACCTCGGTTCAGTGTGTGGATCTGCCAGACAAGAACACCATGCTGTTGAACGAATCCAATCATTATGTGACAACTTCAGCTTCATGTGGGTCTACAGCCGCTCAGTTCAAAGTCCTCCACACTCACAGTGAAATTCGGTAAAGACATTAAGAAGAAAAATACTTCTAAAGTCCCAGTTAAGTACTTGATACCACATTGCAATACTGAGTCTAAACTAGTTATTTTTTTCATCATTCTCATAGTCTTGGTAACTATTATTCCTTTCCTTGTTTTTGTCTGTCTTCCCTACTAGAAGGAGGAAGCCAGAGACCACATGCCTTCCACGCACCATTGACTCCCCAATGCCTAGTACATAACAGGCACTCAATAAATAGTTGTTGGCTATTAAATGAATGCATCGTTCACCCATGAACAGAACTTTGGCGCAGTCCTGAAAACAGCTTTGTAGCTGTAAGGGAGATCACAATGATATTGTTTGACTACAACGTTGCCTACTTAAGATTTGTACCATGCTTCCAAAAAACTTGAGCACTACTAGAGAATAAAAATATACTATGATTCCCATAACACCTTTATTTGCAAGGTGTAAGCTAGCATATAAATATGAACACTTTAAGACATTATTTTATTATTGTTTAACTGAGCGATACTCCAGGTGTTTGTTTTGTTTTGTTTTTATTAAAGAATACGTGCAATTTGTATGTTATTTTGTAAGTCATCTTCCAGCCCAAGCCCCTTAGAAGTAAAGATGTTTATTTGAGTTGCAGTGGTCTCATCTTTTCTACATAAAATTCAGGTGACATGTTCATTAGAGCTTGGAAGTCTTTGTGGCAAAAATGCTGTGTTCATGATTTTTTATTTCACTATATTTCTAGTGAGAATTGATAGCAGATGGCATGCTATTGTTTAAATTGAAGGTTTCCTACTAGGCATTGAAAAAATATCAGATTAACATCTTAATTAGAATGATGTTCAGACTCTCTTGATCAATATTAAACACCTATTGGATATTCTGAGGGCAGTGTTAATATTCCAGGAGAATAAACTACACTGTCAGGAAATCTGGAATCTTCTTATGAAATCTATTGACCTTTTATTGAGATACCATTAAATCATTTTTTAAAAAATAGGTACACTTGTTTAATGCATGTGTAATTCTTTTTTTTCCGCATCAACTGACTTTTACTTTTTACAATCAATTGAATCTTTTTTTTTTCAATTACAGTTGACATTTAATATCAAATTTCTATTTAGTACAATACCTATCAATGGATATTACCAAGCAGAATTTCTGATAGAAATGGCTATTCGTTACAATGTTCACAGTAGGCTTTCTTCAGGGACTTGGTACTTCTTGGTCCCCTATGGGAGGACACAACAACAGTCCCTGGAGTGGCCCTTTGTTTATAGCATTTCTTCCAGCTGCACTGTTGTCCAAGACTCTGCCTATTTACCCCATAATTGGGTCTCAATCCAAGACAACCAGCAATTAAAGAGCCCCTGCACCCATTGCTGCTTCTGAGGTGGGCTCTGTCCCCATATTTCTACCTCACCTCCTTGGAGTTGAGTCAAATTAGAGTGGTTCTTAGACTGGGGGGTTGTCTGGAGGGATCTACGTACTCTCTGCCAGATAATCGCCATGCTTCTCCCTCTTCCACTTGTTTTATTTCAAGGAGCTTAGTGAAACGAGTCATGCTTTATAATCTTAAGTCTGCTTTTTTTTAACCAAATATCATTTTATAAGAATTTTTCCTGTGTCATCAAGTCTCTTCTAAAACCTAGTTTTAAGAAGCAGCGTATTTTCTATTTTCTTCCTTGGATGTGCGGTAATTAAAGCTTTCTCCTATTGTTGGGTATTTAGACTGTTCCCAAAGTTATACTGTCGCAGTGGCCTCATCTTTTCAACATAAAAACCTTATGGTATGTATATATATATATATATATATATATATATATATATATATATATATCTTGCTGTAATGAACATTTTTGCATATATTTATTTTTTTAAAGTTTAACTTTTCTTTCAAGGCAGTTTTCAAAAAACAATAATTGCTCAACAAAGAGGTATGGACTTTCCTGAGCTACTTGATGTATTCTGGGGTAATTACCTCTCTTACCACACCCTTGCCAGCACTGATTATTACCTTGTAGAAATCTTTGTCATTTTAGTAAATGAAAAATCCTATTTCATCTTAATGCAAGTTGAGCAACAATTTCCATTTCACAAATGATAAGTTATACACATTTAAAGAGGTTTGGAGTCCTTTTTTTAAACATATACTATAACTAAGAGGTCACTTCTGAGCTGCTGACCTTTATGTGGTCTTCATGTCCCATTAAGTACTCTGATACTTAAAGCCTCAGGTCACTTTCAGCCTTAATTGTATTTTATTATTCTCCATTGTTGCAGAATGTTTCAGTCAATTTAGCCAGAAGGGTCTCTCTTCACCTTCTCTTCATTGGTTCATTTCCAGTTGTAAAAATGACAGATTTCCTGAGAGGTTATGTTAATTTTATTATTATTGCAACGATTATTTTTACTCAAATAAAATTTTAGGCTTAGAGGAGAAAGAGTTTTTGTTGTTCACTGAGGAAGTATATATTCTTTTTACTATTTTAAGTGAGAAGTGCTTGGGCAGAAACTAAAGGTCAGCGATTCTCAGGTTTCACACAATTGTTTGCATTCCACATCATGTCAGAAAATAAATAGAAGATAATAAAACATCAAATTTCTTTAACATTTGCTGAGGCGGTTTCTGCTGCACTATTTTAAATTAAACTAAAGATCAGTCACCCAATGCTTATTTCTTTGTCTCCATACTAGTTAGAAAGAGATGTGTCTTCAATGACCAGTCTCTTCTTTTTCTCTTCAGTGGGGCCCCAATATTTGAGGAGGATGCTTAGTATTTTAATGTTCTATCTTCCTCTGTTAGAATCAACTGTTGGTCAAGTTCCGAAAATTGGTTCATGTTACAATGTTGCCTCCACATGAATTATTTGTGTTTTCAAATAATATGAGCACTTCTCAGGTACTCAAGAACAAACATGCCTTTGGTAAATACTTAGTCATAGCCAACTTGATTTCCAAGCACTGTCAAACATATTACCCAAAAAAATGTATAATGAGTTTGTAATTGTTAAAGTTTCCTTTTTCCCTTTTATTTTTGACAATAGAAGCTTTTGTCCATCATATCAGAGGGTCTTCTGTGACTCCATTGTGATAATAGCTACCATATGTTAGATGTAGAGTATGCCAAGTGCTGTGCATATCATATTTAACCCTCGCAAGAACCTTCATTTTGCAGATGAGGAAACTGAAGCTTAGAGAAACTAAGTAAGTTTAGTTGTGAAGCAGTGGTGGAGCAGAGTTGAGCCCCAGTCTGACTGACTCTAAAGGCTATGTTTTTAACCACCATACTCTTTGATGCTTTCAGCTGAATGCAGACTGGGTGTCTCTCTCGTCCTACATGCTCTTCTTCCTATGTCCTTGCCACTACTACTTCAGAGGTAAAGTGTATTCCCTTCTCCCCTTGATTCTTGGTGTTCCTGTAACTGTTTGATGAGTAAAATGTGTGGCAAAAGTGATGCTGTGTAACTTCCAAGGATGATTCTTAAGAGCTCTCCATGTTCTGCTTTGGTTTCTTGAAACTCATGGAACGCAGTTGCCATAATGTAAGAAGGCCTACATGGAAGAGAACAAAGACTTCCCCACTCCCAGGAAACTGCCCCAGCTGAGTTCTCAGGAGACCAGCACCCAGGTCCAGTTATGTAATTTGCAGTGTCCAGTGCAAACTGAAAGCACAGGCCTCAGCCAGCATCAAGAAAGTCATTCTCCCTTCCTGCAGGTCCATTGCCTTGTAGGGGAGGAAAAAATTTTCCTCAACCATCTTAGTATCCCTGGCTGGGTTTAAAAATTAAACTGACCGAGAGATGAACAGGAGAAAAGCATACACATTTTATTAATTCTTTTTTGCATGTATATGGGAGCCTTCATAAAAGAATGAATACTTGAAGATGTGACCAGAGCAAGAAGCTTTTATAACTTTTATACAAAGGACAATACATTTGTGAAGAATTGACAAGACAAAAGGGTTTGGGTTAGGAGTTGTAAATGGTGAAGAAGTAACTGGGAAGGCAAGGGTTGGCTTAACAGGGTTTGTATGTACAGATCTCTTGGCCCCAAGTTCCCTGTCTCTGGTGATAAAAATGTCCTCCCTCCTCCTGGTACAATGAGGAGAACTTTCTCACAGGAGTTTTATGATCTATTGCAGGTAAGAAGCATGAGGGGAGGTAGGTCAGAGTGACCTTCCTGCTTCTGATGTTTTCAAAAATTCTTTCAGCTTAAAGATATTTAATACATCAAGGTGCCATATTTGGATGTAGCTAGCCTGAACTACATCAGCCCCAATGCACAATAGATGGATAACCCCAAGGAATTATAATCTGTATGATGGGACATGCTCAGATCCTGTATGGGCAGTTGTCAAGAGTTGTCTGCTGAACTCACCATGGTCCTGGCATCCCACGTGGAACTGAAGTCCTCTTGCAGCACCTGAAGATGCTGCATGCCCCACAATGCTTTGCACCCCTGACCTTGATCTTCCCCAATTCTACTTCCAGGCTTCTGTCAGGAGCAGAGGGCAATAAGCAGAACCCTGACCTTCCATTCATTGATGTGACAGAGCAGAGGGAAGCAATGGTCATGGGGAAGGTGTGGAGAGGAGGGGACAGGGTGGGGCCCAAGGATCCAAGAAGTGACAGCAGGCTGGAAACCAGCCAAGAAGCTATCCTGGGATTGTGGGAAAATTATGCGAGGTGTGACTGTAGGTGAGCCAAAGCTCCAAGTCCTCACCTCATGCATGCCCCATTGTCCCTTCCTTCTTCACTTACTAAATACAAATGGAAAGAAAATATTTTTAAGAATTTCAGGATGACAAACATCCTGACCCCAGGTATGAGGCCCTTCTGAACATGTGGCCCAATGTGACTGCACATATCACACATGTGCCCTTGATACTGGCCCTGCCCGCATCAGCTGCCAACCTTGTGAGTGAGAACATCTTGGTCCTGTGAACTGCTCCATGGTTCCAGGAACAAAACCCCAGTCAACACATAGAACCAGATAATTGGTACTTTAAGCCACTAAGTTTTCAGGTGGTTTATTATATAGCACTTTATAACTAAAACAGCTACTGTCATCATCCTAGGTATTATGGAGTCACTGAGAAGTATAAGCTATGATTTCTATTGTCAGAAAACTCACAATATAATTAGCAAGAAAAGGACACATGAAAGAATTATCCATCAATAACAGATAATGTACAATCAAGAAAGGAAAAAATCGGGAAAGTTAAATATGAGGACGGTTCAAAAACAGGAGGTCCCTGGGGAAGGGTGGCTAGCATATTCACAGAAAGCTTCCCGTGGGAGAACCCTGATCCATTTCTAGAAGATAAAAATAAAAACCTGTGACCAGCAAACTAAACCAAGATCAGAAGCTGACAGAAGTTCATTTGTGCATCAGACTGAAAGCCAAAGGCCTAAATGAAGGCTGAGTCAAGAGACGCAGAGAAGGGAGGTGGTAGGTAGAAGGTGCAGGAAACTGAACAGTTCAGGTTCTTGATCCAGGAAATGGATGTTACGTGCTTTACTGTGTGTGCACGCTGCTTCCCGGTGAGCGTAGCTGACAGTCGAGCAGGGTCACCTGTGATGTACCATCCAAATACTACACATCCTTCAAGGTCTGGCTCAAGGTATTTGCTTGTTTTTCTTTTCTCCACAACTCAGAAACCCTGAAACCTGTGGGATCCTCCTGTACTAGGCTACCTTACTTCTAGGAGCCTGTCTCCTACATATAGTCCCTCTTGGGAATGTAAACATTTGAAGCTTATTAGTATATAGAATCGACTCGTAGAATTTACACAAAGCACCATTTTCCACACTTACTTGTCCATGGATCCCTCTTTTGCCAGATCATATTTTAGTTTTTCAGATTACCATTCAGGAAATGCCACTTGGGGCTAAATTTCTACAAGTTGATTCGTAGCATCTATATTTTTAGCAAGCCCCCCCAGATGATTCTGATGTTCACCAAAGTTTGAGAAACACTCTTTTAGAAATAAGTAAAAGTGAAGTTATAATAGTCCTCCCATAACTTTTTCAATTAAATTTATTGGGGTGACATTGGTTAGTAAAATTATACAGGTTTCAAGTGTACATTTCTGTAACACATTTTCTATATATTGTGTTATATATATATATATAGAGTCAGTTCTTCTTCCATCACCATATATTTGACCCCCTTTTTCTTCTTCTACCATCCGCCTCTCCCCTTATCCTGTGGTAAACACTAAACTGTTGTCTGTGTCTATGAGTTTTTGATTCTTTGTCTTGTTCGTTTGCTGCTTTCAGTTTTATATCACACATACGAGTGAAGTCATATAGTTCTCAACTTTTTCTGTCTGGTTTATTTCATTTAGCATGATAATCGCAAGATCCATGCACATTGTCAGAAATGGCAGTATTACATCTTATGGCTGAGTAATATTCCATTGTGTATATGTACCACAACTTTTTTATCCAATCGTCTATTGAAGGACACTTTGATTGTTTCCATGTCTTGGCCACTGAGTATAATATTGCAATGAATATAGAGGTACATATATTTTTATAGGTTAATGTTTTCAGATTTTATGGGGTAAATACCCAGAAGAGGGATTGCTGGGTCATATGGTAATTCTATTCTTAATTTTTTGAGGAACTTCCATACTGTTTTCAATAGTGGTTGTACCAATTTACATTCCCACCAGCAATGTATGAGGGTTTCTTTTTCTCCACAGCCTCTCCAACACTTATTATTACCTGTTTTGTTGGTAATAGCTATTCTAACAGGTGTGAGGTGGTATCTCATTGTGGTTTTGATTTGCATTTCCCTAATAGCTAGTGATGTTGAGCATTTTTTCATATATCTGTTGGCCATTTGTATGTCTTCTTGGGAGAAGTGTCTGTTCAGGTCCTCTGCCCATTTTGTAATTGGATTGTCTTTTTATTTTATTTTACTTTATTTTTTGGAGTTGTTTGAGTTCTTTATATATTTTGGGTATTAGCCCCTTACTGGATGTGTTGTTTGCAAATATCGTCTCTCATTCAGTTGGTTGCCTCTTTATTTTGTTGATGGTTTCTTTTGCTGTGCAGAAGCTTTTTAGTTTGATATAGTCCTATTCATTTATTTTAGCTTTTACTTCCCTTGCCTTTGGAGTCAAATTCATAAAATCCTCTCTGATACCAAGATCCCATAACTTTTTATCAGTTTCACTTACTTAGTCTCTCAGACTCAGGTATGCAATTCCTCAAAACTCCATAACCTTTCATAATTACAATGGAATGTCTTTGCTGTTGGGTAGTTAACTATAGTTCAAATCAGAAACATATAATCTTTGCCTAAACATTTTGTTATATTGGATCCCTATTTTCTCTACCTTTGCATGGCACTAAGATTCAGGAAATCTGAATTATTTTAAGGCTATTTAATTTAGTAGTTTGACCCTTTTTGTGATATGTAATTTAATATTCAATGTAGATAGTCTCATATAGGAGATTTTGGAATCAGATTCACCTGGGTTTTAAATCTTGGTTGCAACACCTATTGGCTGTGTGACATTGGGCAAATAATTCAAGATTTCTGGACCGCAGATTTCCTGACTGAAAATTAGAATAATAATATATACTTTACAAGCTAGTTTTGAAAATTAAAAGATGTTCAATATATTGCTAGTAAAAACACGAGTACCTTAATAAATGCTGGTTTGTTCTTTCTTCTCCTTCACATGGGTTCAATTTTAAACCGAAATAAAAACACTTAAATGGTGTATGTATGGTGTATTCATTAAATATTCATTAGCAATGGTGGCGCTGAATCTGAAGTTCCTGACTACAGACAAGTGCTCACATCGCTATCCTGATTGTGTGTATGTTTCCCACTTTTCTTCTTCAGGATACATTTTAAACAAACCTATAAATGCACTTTCCCTCCCCCTACACACACTAAGGAAGTTTTTTACAACCTCATTGGCTGTTTTAATGGAGGTTAAAGTTTAAATGTATATCTCTTCTCATTTCTGGGTTTGTGCTAAGTTCAGGCGGTAAATATTGAAGGGAAATGGAAAATGAAACTTTTCATTTTGGCCAGTTTGTTAAATAAACATGACCCAGTGTATTTTTATTTGAATTTAAATCATACCAGCAGGGGCTCAGTATTCATAAAGTACCTTCATAATTCTCACAGATTCTGTTAAGTGAGTACAGAATCCCACAAATGCAAAATAACAATATTCTTAAAATTGAAAACCAAGAACTAAAAATTTCATTAACCCAACATATCACCTAGTGTCAAAACACATAATGCCAGTTCTCTCTCTGAGTAAGATTGTATTGACTGTGTGGACAATTTGGTTGATTAGCATGCTCCATTATTTTGAATTTGTTAAATCCTTGAACAAAAATCTCTGTGCTATCGTTCTTAGATAAATTATAAAAAGTAATAACAGCTGCATTATCACCTCCAAGGGAGAAGAAGGTTTGTTACAATGAGTAATATTCTTCCTACTGAGCCTCTATCAAGCACACTTCACACATTTCCTATACCAGGAGCTGATGTGATTTTCCTCGCACAGAAGATATATACATATATAAAATCTTCGGCTTCCACTGAGACAAGGAACATGGTCAATGATTCCATTTACCAAGTTGAGTTTGGGGTCTGTGTGCTCTGCCAATCTATGAAAAGACCTGTGGAGACATGCCTCCCTCCAAGAATAGAGGCCTTAGTATTGTTACACATTCAGTCTAACAAAGAGATAATATTATTATCTCTATTTACAGGTGGGACATCAGAGGCAAGTCAGTGGGGGAGGTGCAGACCTGCAACTATTTCTACACTTCTTACCTCCAAGGCAGGGAGAATGGTCAGGGGAACCCCTGATCCTCGGTTACTATTTAAAGTGAAGTTCGAGACACACAACTCCTTCTGCACGACCTGACTGTCTGTCTGCCATTCCAAGAAACATCATCTTTAGTGGGCAGCCCCTAGTGTGGGTAAGCAGTTTGGGTGATGCTGCAAGCAGCTAAATGAAGAGCGTCCTGGAGTGGGGAGGCAGACATCATTTGCACTTCACCTAGGGAACTCTGCCAGGGTTCTCTGCATGGCCACCCTCAAGGCCTCTTGGGAGAAAGGAATTCAAGGAATTTAAAGGTGAGATTCAGGTTCTGGGAAACCAGGATTCACAATCTGTTTTTTTTTGTTGTTTTTTTTTTTAATTGTTATGGTGATAAAACAGTTAACATGAGATCTACACTCCACACATTTTGAAGTGCACAATACAGTATTGTGAGCTATAGGCACAGTGTTGTACAGCAGGTTTCTAGAACTTATTCAACTTACACAATTGAAATTTTATACCCATTGAAAAGCAGCTCTTCATTTTATATTGGTTTACATGAACATTCAGTTTATATTGGAAATGTAGGGTAAATACTTGACTCCACTCCCCTATTTACCAATTTTCAAATTGAAGAATTTGTTTTCTTGCAGCTATTGATTAATGCTGTGTAGTATCAATTAGATATACATTCCTGAGGTGTTTTCTCTGTTGTAACTTTTCCTTTTTCTTTTTCTTTGCATTACATCAGGTATATTGCCTTGTAAATTGTGGTAGTGGTACCAGGAATAAAAAAGGTTGAAATTTTTAACTTAAAAAAAAAAATTGTTTTCTTAAATGCTACCTACAAAGGGAGTAAATATATTTTTAGCTGCTTATGCACTACTTGTTATTTATTTAAACCTAACTTGTCAAGTATTAAACATATTTGAAGAGTTTCTATCTGTTACAATTATAATCTATTTGAAAGCTCAAATTGTCCCATTTTTAACCAGTGAGAACCTCTCTGAGTTTTCTTCTGAGTCCTTTAGGCACAACTTTGGTATTGTTGGATTCTTTGTTGTATATTATGAGAAGATGTTTCAGGTTTATCTTGCATATTTCCTGCCTCAGACTCGGAATCACCCATTTCTGAGGAAGTCCTGGTTTCTTTTACTCAGAAATAATATTTCAGGAGCAGAATCTGTGTGCTTGGCATATTCTTTGCTACTGGGTTGATTGTTGTTTCTAAGCCATTTCAATGGATATAGCTAGGAAAAAATAGATTTAAATGTAAAATACTTCCAATTCACACTCAACACTACATGATTTCACTTAAGCTTTTTGACCTTAAATCTGTATTACATTTTCCCATACCAAGAATTCTAGTACTCAAGGACATTGGGGATGAGAAAATTAAAATAGCAAATAATTACTTACTTTCTTTTCCCACACAGAATAACAACACCAATATTAGCAACAAGAATATGATCATTGAATATAGTTAAAACGTTTTTGTAGATGTCTTCCCATTGATTTCTATCTTTATTGCATTTGCACTGTTAGAGGATAAATGCTACATTCTCTGATCATTTAATTTTTCACATATATAAATATATGTGAAATGCTTACTATTAGCCCTATGTCTCTTCAATTAATTTTGCTTTCCTGCAACTCGTTCTACAGTATATTTCTCAGGAAGTGATCATAAGACTATATATCCCGTGGCCTTGTATAATATGCTAATGATAGTTTATCTACAGGTTTTATACTTGAAAGTCAGTTTTGTTAGATTGAACATCTTTGCCTTACATTTCCTTTCCTTTAGTATTTTAAATAACTTACTTTATTCTTTTGTCAAAAAGTCTGATTTCAATCTAATTTTCTTTTCCATTGAAATGACTTGTTTTTTTCATATGAATAGCCAAAAGATTGTTTTCTCTTTAAATCCAACTAATTTTTTTAAGGAGTGTCTTCGGATGGTTATTTTGTATCAAAAGTTTAAGGTTGGTAGCATGCTTTTTTGATATGTAATTTCAGGTCCTTTTTATATTTCAATAAATTATTCTTACATTCTAGTACTTAGCATTTGTTCTATAGGCGTATTTTTAGCTCCCTTCCTTTTTATGACATCCCATTTTATACATTTATATCGTCTTTGCCTATCTTCTGCATTTGTCACATTTTTGCAGATTCTTTTCATCATGTCATTTTAATTAAAACTTTTTCTCCTCTTTGCGTTATATTTTAAAATATTGCCTATTGGGTTTACTTGCTTTAATGTTCCTTCTGGTTAAATACTCATTTCTGAAATCACTTAATTATTATTCTATTTCTTTATTGCTTAATTCTATGTAAATCATTTTTCCTAAATGTTTAGAAGAAAAGCATGGTTCAAGATATTTTTTCGGCATCACGTTCTAGAGCTCCTTCTATTGTTTCTGAAATCTCTTTCTGTTTCTCTCCCCCACTTTCATTTGAACCTACTTTTTCTTTTATTGTCTTTCACCCCTGTTCTGCTTAATTTGGGGTCACTTTGCATCAGTTTTTCTCCTGTGGGTAGCTTTCTTTTGGAATGGAGCTTTGCCTCTTTAGTTTGGAGAGGTCAAGGGCTCAGACTCTATAGCCCTTCACTGTAGATCTCTTGTATTTTCACTGTTTAAATGTGTGAAATCCCTCTCAGTTTTAGCTGCTGTTCTCAAATTGGCTCCCTGAGCTTTGCAATAACAACCTGCTACTGTGTTTCCCCAAAAATAAGACCTAACCGGAAAATAAGCCCTAGCGTGATTTTTCAGGATGACATTCCCTGGAAATAAGCCCTCATGTGTCGTTTGGAGCAAAAATTAATATAAGACCTGGTCTTATTTTGGGGGAAACATGGTATTTTTTTTTCGTGTTCTCTGGTCCATCAGATGTCCTACTGATTCCTTTTTTGTTCTCCTGTGCAGATGCTTATATCATATTAGTATGTGGATGTCAGTGGTTGGCCCCACTTGCTCATCTTTTGGGGTTCATGAGTATACTCCACTCAACTTTTTGTAGATGTTGGCTGTAGAATTTGGATTTTGTTACCCTCATTCCTCTATTCTTAATGTGGATATTTGAAGAGATTAAAAACCATGCTGCTGTTGTCATCTTTCCCAAAATTTAAAACTACATTTTGAATTGTAATCCATATAAAACATTACCTCTTAAAAATAAAATGTATGTAAAACTATTTGTATACAAAATAAAGGAGAATTCCACCTTTGAATACACACACATAGTATCGTATTACTTTATTTCATTGTCTTCACAGGCTATCAAAAATTATGTTTTTTATTTTTCCTTTCACTATGATATTAATTTTCTGACTACAGGATATTTTTTTCAGAAGACACTTCATTACACATGGAAATACAGTGATTTTTCAGTAGATAAAACTGACAGACACTATATCAACCAAGTAACCAAGGATTGGAACAATAGATATATCATATAGGTCCTAACACTATACATCAAGGATATTATACCACTTTTGTATTATTCCTGCCAAAATGTTCTAAATATAATCATTAGGATGCATCAAACAAATCCAAATTGAGAGATATTCTACAAAATAATTGGCTAAAACTCTTCAAAAATGTTAAGGTCATAGAAGATTGAGAAGCTGTTCTAGATTAAAGAAAACTAAAGAAACTGGATCAATAAAGTCAATGTGTGTTGATGAAATAGACCAGAAAAAAAAGATATATGTTTATTTTATAGTGGACGTCAGTGAGACAATTGGGGAAATTTGAATAAGGTCTGTAGATTATATAACAGCACTGTATTAGTCATAATGTTCTGATTTTGATAATCATACTGTAGATATATTAATATAAGGAAATGTCCATACTTAGGAAATGCACACTAAAGTATTTAAGAATAAAGGGATTTTATGACTGCAACTTTCAGTTGATTATTATTAATCATGGTAATAGTGTTCTATAATGTTGCCAAAAACACTGAATTGGTGAACACTTAGCCATTTCTCCTAAATGGATTGGTGGATTCGATTCTTGGAAGCTAACCTCTGATTCACAGCATGTTCATTAACTGGTCAGTACATAATCTTGTTTTATGCGTATTTCTGTTAAGACACCTTATTTAATATATATTGTATATCCTATAAATTGTATATCCTATATATATATATATACATGCAACATGCAAATACTGTGTTATATTACATATAATATATGCTGTACTAATATATATAATTATTGATTCATAAACATTGAATAGTGCCCACAGCTCATTCTTGAATAAAGTATATCTATCACTGAATAAAGTTTATCTAGCACAAGTCTTTTCTCCATAAGGGAGAAATACATATATATATATATATATATATAAGCATATTATTCTCCTCTGTACATATTTTTATATATTACATATATAGACATATGTTTTAAATACATATTTATATAAATACATAAAACATTTATATAATTATATATTTATATTACATTTACATATATAAACTTTTTATTAAATGTTGAGGCATTCAGATGACCTTTGTTTGATCCCAAATACAAGCTGTGATAGCCCCAGGTTTGAGAAAAACTTGGCACAGGATTTTACTTATTTAATGCATGTCATTTAGTATTCTATCCATCTAAGTATCTTATTTTAGAATCAACCATATGGAATTTTGATGCCAAGGCTTATCTTAATTCTGAGCTTTCTGATAGCATGGTAATTACTACAATGCTACCAAGTATCACCAAACAATTTGCATCTCCTTAGGGAGTAATTTTCCTACAGGACAAATAGCAGTTGTCAAAGGACTAAGAATAATTTTGTTTACAAGCACAGATTTAGAAACCACTAAACAAGTATGAACATGCACTGGAGATGTGACTTTAACTCTTAAGTATCTGACTTTAAATCATTAAGCTTTAAATGCTTGTAATGAAAAAAAAAAACTGCAGTTCAGCTCTTCTGCGACACAGTAGGAAATTGGGTCTCTGTGGTTCTTCTTGACCCACTAATGGTAATGAATGTTAAAGACACTTGTTTGTACTTACCATCTCAGTTATCAAAGCACTCAAGACAAGCGAATAACCCCCTTTTTCCTTGAATTAATTCACTTCAGTTGAAACCAATTTAATAAATACGCATCAATCACCTCTTTGTGTAAGACACTATGGATAAAACTTTAAAAGTCTTCTTGCTTTCAAATTATTTTAATTCCTTTGCTTCTCATGGTGCAGAGTGACACTGAGACACCTATCTGTGACCCTCTGGATGGCTGATATTTGCTACTCAACTGCCTGCTTGCTCTTTCTCAAATGAGATACTTTAAATTTAAAAAATTCGATGTACTGCTTAAAAATCACAATCTATTTAATCACAAACACAAATATTGTTGTTCTGTTTGACTCTATAGAAATCATCTTTGGTGTAATGAATGCTATGAGTTTGTCCATTAATAAATTACCTTACTGAAAAGAGCATTAAAGAGTTCTCTCATCAGAGACTGTTGTATTGCTGAAACTGCACTCTCATAATTTTCTGCCCTAGAATTACCTTCAAAAATAAAACAAATTAGTATTTAAACTAAATATGGGTATAGGATGTTTTGAAGTTTCAAATTTTAGAGTGAGCTAATGTTCATCAAATTATTAAATACAAATTTTAAAGTTAGTGTAGGTACTTCCTAGTCACTTAGTTTTTTAATCAGCCATGATTTTCTTTTCTTTTCTTTCTTCTTTTTTTTTTTTGACTTATATTAATTAAAACACCCTCATGCTGAGTTTTTTCTTCCCCTGGTGACTTTTCCTGGAATCTATACGTTTTGACAGATGGGGACTGTATTGCAGTAGTTATAGAAGTACAGCTGAATTAGATATGTTTATATTCTGTGCAGGTTTTCAATAGCTAAACATGAAGATTTTCAATAACTGAGCTTACATGATGGCTGTCAATAAGACTGTTACCTAAAACAAAGAAGTGTCTCATTGGATATAGTGTAGTTAGCTAATAGCCAACTCACATTTTTAGCATCAAGCTGTATTAAATGAAGTGAGAGTACCATATTTTATGTCTCCAAGGGTAGTAGTAAATGATCATACAGAATAAGCATTTTTCAGGGAGGTACTGGACTTATCAGGGAGTTCACTTTGTGAGTTATATAAATGTCTAACCACTATGCTGTGCACTTGAGACTAATGTAATATTGAGTGTCAACTGTAATTAAAAAATTGAAAAAAATTTCAAATGAAGATAACTTTTAAAAAATTTAAACAAATAAAAAATGATTAAGCATTGGCAACATAGTATCAAATAAAGTTTTGTTAGTTATTCAGGTAAATGAATAGATAAATGAATGGGTAATTTAAATATCAAGAATCCTCATGGGAACTGTAATTTGCCAAAATAAATAATCACAATGATTTATCTCATTACCACATTGTAGGTGTATATTTATAATAAGATTAAGGCTGGACTTTGATTTAAACAAACCTTTTTAGCAAGGAGGCACAATTATCTGGTTTCAGGATTGCTGTGGCTCTCAAATGCAGTGGAATTGCCATCAACTGTAAAAATGTCCCCAAATGTGTCATGATGCTACCCATTCATTTACTGTATTGTTACACAGCTAAGACAAAGACCATTTCCCCCCTCACTATCTCTCATCAATTAACCTATCAGTGAGAAGAGAAATCTTTCTTTCTTATGAATTAAGTTTCTGGAGCTTTCTGGTGCAGGAAAGTATATGTATCCATTACTTGATCAACACTATTATTTGGTCCCAAATCTTCTCCAGATATTTATTATACCACTTTATACTCATTTACGCCAAGGGTTGGGGCCTGGTACTAAAATTGCTATTGTGCACAATTATCACTTATTGTTGTGTCCTGCACGACGAGGGTTGTGGGGAGCGAGGAGGGTGGCGCAGGGTTAAGAAAAGACAGTAGCTATGAATAGAGTGCAAGTGGGGCCAAAGGACTCCAGCTTCAAGGACTGGGCCCCAATAGGGCCTATGCATCGATTTTATTAGTTAGGTGGGGAGGTAAAAGAGATAAAGCTTGTCAATCTCAAGATCTGTGAATCCCATACATTGTAGTAGGAAACTAATTCAACCCAATCACCCTTGCCTGCAGGCAGCTGAACTGTAAGTCTCAGGGTGTATGTACTTCCCCAAGGGACAAAACTTTTATGCATATGAATAGATGGAGAGAACATCATTGAATCTCCTCTCTTGCAGGTTGTAGGAAGAAATGCAGCCACAGAAGCAGAGGCTCTCTTTAGCCGGGGGAAGTTGGGGGCCTGTGCCCACCTCTATGAAGCCTGTGGATTCTCCTGTTGGTCCCCACTCGACTGCACCTGGCTTGAATTGTCCCCCCTCCCCATGGGTGATCTTACTCGTCATTGGCTGACCAGTCATCTTTCTGCAGCCAAACAGGGAGACATAAGGTGTAAGCACAAAGGTGAAGCAACGTCCCTGAAAGGATCCGTCTTTAGAGGCAGGTACAAGGAGACAGACAGGTAGGCTGCTGCGTGGCAACAACTTAATAGTCAGAAATTACCAATACAGTTTCAACTATCTGTAAAAGTATCTTGAAGAACAAAACTACATGAGAGTATGTGGATTTTGATGTTCATATTTTGGCATCTGATTTAAAAGTGTTTTTGTTCATATATTTTTGTAGGTGGAAAACATTCTCTCCAATGTATTATTTTAAATGTATCATTTAAATGTATTATTTTGAGACAATTACAAAATAGAAGGATTTTAAATAAAAATCAGCAGTATATTAGGTAGCTCCCATGTAAACTACCAGAGAAAACATTAACAGGGCCAGCTTAAGGTAGCATAGATAGTGCTAGAAAAGGATATAACAAGTTATAACAAGTTATAACACAATAAAACAAGTTAAAACAAGTTAAATGCCATTAAGCAAGTCACATTTTTTCCTGCAATCTTAAGTATATAATACATAGTTTAAATCAGCTTAAAATTCTGTTTTGATATACTGTACCATTTAAAGGGATGTGGGGATTGTTCAATGTAATATTTGTCCTTCCTTTTATGAATCTTAAAAATGGGAAAGAAAAGATGATGGAATAGGAGGGTGTCTTTTCAAAAAAAGTGATGCTTATTTTGCTGGAAAGAAAATATGAGGCCAAACAATTGGAATTCTGTGACTATGACCCTGTTTAACAAACACAATGCCTCCTTGAATGGAAATCAGGGCTATCTATCAACTGCTGGTCTGTCTAGGTGTAGAGAAGTACTCAACCACACTGAATTATTTTTGAACTGCTAGAAGATGTTGACTCTTCTGCAATCTTTTTTGTTGAAGTCAAAGTTGATAAGAAGAACTCATTTACTTCATTTCTTAAGCATGGATAGGAAGCTGCTGAGTAGACTCAGCTATTGTCTTTGCTCAGTGAACACTCAAGCTCACTCGATCTAACTGACCAGAAAGACACTTGGTCTGTGGTATCTTCATTCAATCTCTTTCCTAATAGCTTTTTTTTTTTAAGGAAAGAATACCCCATTTCCTTTTTTTCTTCCTTCCTTCCTTCCTTCCTTCCTTCCTTCCTTCCTTCTTTCCTTCCTTCCTTCCTTTCTTCCTTCCTTCCTTCCTTCGTTCCTTCCTTCGTTCCTTCCTTCCTTCCTTCTTTCCTTCCTTCCTTTCTTACCTACTTTAAATGTAGGAATACATTATGTTATTTGCTTTACAATTATCTACAATAGATGAAAGAAACAAGTATAAAGGTTACTATCTGGTTTCTCTGTTGACTGCATCCCAGGTGGGCATTGAGGGAGAGAAGGGCCCAGGTACAGCACTTACCTGGGTGTGGTGTTGCAACTGCAGAATAACAGCTGTACACCCCTGGCTGTGAGATGTGATCATGCATGGAGCAGGCCTGACTTCAAGGTGAGTTCAAGAGAAAGACAGAGGAGAATTTTCTTTGTGCTGATATTTGAAGTCAAATCTCCAGATGGCAAAGGAAGAATTAGGCGGATGAATAATAAACAATAAATGTTTATGGCCATGCAAATAAAGCTGCATTCTGTTGGAGTGTACTTTATGTACCAGAAGAGTGAAGCTAAGATTTCAGGAATTTAAAAATACAAAAACAACATCTCTCACTCACTGACTAATATTTGGAGATAAATCTTTTGATTCCACTATTGAAGCTCAGACATAACTCACAGATACTACTGGGAGAGGAAACATTAATTATGACAAATTATTCATGTTAGATCCTGCTTAATGGAAATTTTTGATAAAAATGATTGCAAGAACATTTAGTTTGGGACAGGAATTCTCAATCAACCAAAAGTACATTTCAGACTTCCTAGATAAACTTATATTACTTTCCTGCCTTATCGCCTACTTTCATTTCTATGCCCCTGACATGCAGATCATGGCATTTGCAATTCTCAGTCTGTCACACCTCTGGGCCTTTTCTTATTCCATCTCTTCTTTTAGGAATATTCATTCTAATGTGGTCTCCTGGGCAAAGATCACCTCATCTTTACCATTCAACATCAATATTATCTGAGGTTTCTTAACCTTCCAGAATTTAGACAAGCTGAGCAAGATGCACAATTTCCCAAGTTTCTCTTATACCTTGTTATAGGTATAGGTGATTCACAAATTCTCGTGAATTTTTTTCACTTTTCCGTTCCCGAATCCCGAGAAAAGTTGGTTGGGAAATCAGGAAAATCGGTTCCCTGAACCCAGGTAGTTGGCAGTATTGGCCGTCACTTTGTGGAAACGATTCATCATGGAGAACAAAAACAGTTTATATCTCAGGATTCGGGAATGGGAAAGCGAAAAAAATTCCTGAGAACGGGCAGGAATTCCCACCCGGAAACCCTAACCCTGTACATATTTTTAGTTATTCCATTTCAATATAATTAGGGGCTTACATGTACCTTACAAAATTGGGGGAAAAATTAAATTTGCATATGATGCAAATTGCTGAGACATAGTCAAAATTAGGATGACAAAATTAGGTTTTAAAAGATTTCAGCATGTAAAATGATGGACCAGGATATGCATGATGAAATACTGAAGTAAATGTGACCTTCTTCATTGGATTTCAGAATAGCAACTGCAAAGTTTTATATCTCTCATTCTGCTAGCCAGGAGACAGAGCTGACTAGCAGAATGAGAGAATTAACTGTACATTGTAATATATAATAGTGATGTGGTAACTTAAAAAAATAGGGCCAATGTTCAGCTACTTTAATAAATGTATAAAATATACAGCTAGAAAGAAGTTATGTTCATTCATTCCTCTGCTGGGCTCAACATTCTAGGATATATTGTCTAGTCTAGGGACCTTTCTTTGAAGAAAGTCATTAACAAAGTTTTATTCATTGAGACACACCGCTAGTTGATGATCAATATCAATATTTATTCTCCCTTTCTCCCTTTATAATTTTTTCAGGGAGATAATGTGCCAACTGAATTATTATGTTTTCCAGCATTTCTTGCAGCTATGTGATATAGTTCTGGTCAATCAGATATTTGTGTAGAAAAAGATGAGATATCAGATGTGTGGTTACTAGAGGCAGGGAGGGTTGGGAGGAGAGGAGGATGGAGATCGAGAATAGGAAGAAGGAGTTCAAAAGGTACAAACTTCCAGTTATAAAGTAAATAAGTACTAGGGAAGTACTATACAACTTGATGACTATAGTTAACACTGTTGTATGGTATGTAGGGAATTTGTTGAAAGAGCACATCCTAAGAGGTTTCATCACAAGAAAATGTTTTTTTGTTTTTTGTTTTGTATCTGTATGAGATGATGGATGTTAACTTACTGTGGTAATCATTTCACAATATGTGTGAGTCAAATAATTATCCTCTCACCTTAAACTTATACAGCACTTTATTGGATTACATCTCTATAAAACTGAAAAAAAATTACAAAATAAAGGGGCAAAATAAAAAAAAAAGTGGTTAGAATACCACCGTCAATATAAAGGGGATTACAGTATCAGACTGAAATTTACATTTAACAGACCAAAGATTTTTATTTGTATCTCAAAACTTATTCATACTGTTACAAATACTTCTTGAGCACCTACCTACTCCATCCATATTTTATGTGAATTTCTAGCAATATAAGGATTTTTAAAAAATGTGTGCTTGAGGATTCACTGTCTAGTAACTAAGATACATGTATGAATAGATCATCTCAATAAAACTTTAAGTGGTAAGATGCAGATAAGCACAAATTACAGAAGGAGATAAGTTTTCTTAAAATTGAAGTTTCAAGGTTGATCAGAAGTTGTCTGATGAAATAATAAAAAGGGGGAATTTCAGGCAGAAGAATAGCACACACAGAGGCAGTGAAACAATATGTTGTGTGTGACAAAATCAGTGGTTCAGAAATACTGAGGCATGAACTGTGGAAAGTTATAGCAGGAGAAGAAGCTGGAGAGGGAGGTGCTGGGCATATGGGGGGCTTTGTATGGAGACCCATAAAGTTAGGTGTTATCCTACAGCCAGTGGCTCCCTGACATCCAAATTTCAAAGTAAAAATATTTTAAACGTGAAACTGACAAAGATTATTAATTTTGCACTATGCCAATACAGATTACTAAAAAAAATCATGAGCCATGTTGTACTTTTTATTATAATTTCCTAATGGAGTATATTTGTACTGAAATAATAAAAAGAATATCCTCTAAGAACAAAGTACAATATTTTAAACAGAATAATTTTAGCTTCTGCCAAGCTCATTTGCACTTTCTTTTCTTCATTTTGCCCAGGAAATCTTTATCAAGGAGCACCAAATCTTAGTAGTATAAAACAACAACAAATGATTATGATTTCTCATGGTTTCTGTGGATCAGGAATTTAGTGGCTCAGCTAGGCAGTTATGTATGGCTCATGTCTGTTGTCAAAATAAAAAACAGAGACCAGCCTTGCAGTTTCCTTGAGCATACAAAATCAGCTTAGTCATACAAACAAAACTTAATTTAGCTTATTTTGCAAGACTAACTTGACCTGGGTCATTATTTGCTTATACCTTTGGAAATCATAAGCAAAACTTGACTTGTTTCCCAAGGTTGATATGAGGTAACCACTGAAAATTTTAACGTTATAATCAATCACTGTGAAGAATAAGTTGCTGCTTTCTCACTACATAAGCTGCTTTATAATAATATCCCCACGTGGCTCATTCAATGTTTTGGTTAGAATGATTGTGATTTGCAAGCTGTCTTTTCATCTGCACAATAAACTTTAGCTAATTACTACATCGGTAATTCATTGCTTTTATTTATGTTACATATTTCTGAACTTTTGACACTCTCATGAGGTTGTAGCCAGAAAGTGGCTGACGAAGAGGTCATCTTCAAGGTATCTTCATTCACAGGTCACCCACTCCCCAAAATATCCAGGTCCTAGTCCCCCTGGGACCTGTGAATGTTATATATAAGGCTAAACAAACTTTGCAGTTGTGATTAAATAAGGTTCTTAACCTGGGAGATTATCCTGGATCATCCCAGTGGCCTCTAAATGCAATTACGTGTCCTTATAAAAGAGGCAGGAGGAGATTTGTCATGGAAGAAGGAAATGTGGCCATTGAAGGAAAACACAATGCTGCTGGATTTCAGATGGAGTAATGGGACACATGCCAAGGAATGCAACTCTAGAGCTGGAAAAGGGAAGGAAATGGGTTCTTCCCTACAGACTCCAGAGGGAGCATGGCCAACACCTTGATTTTGGCCCTTCTGACTGATTTTGGACCTCCAGAACTGTAAAAGAATACTAAGTGTTGTTTTAAGCCACCAAGTTGGTGGCAATTTGGAGCCACAGGAAACTAATACCAATGGGAGGACTTAGGCAGCTGTGGCTGGAATATCCCTCCCTTTTTCTATATGGTCTCTCCACCTGGTCTCTCCAGCATGAAAACCTTAGGATAGCCAGAATTCTTACACGACAGCTCTGGTATGCAAAGGTGTATGTCCCGAGAGAAAGGGTGAACTGGGAGGAATTGATTTTGGTATTCTTAACCTTGCCATGGAAATCATGTAGTGTCACTTACAGGACATTGTCTAATGAGAAGAAAAGTCAGTAGGTCTGGCCGCCAGTCAGAAGGAGGGGAAAACCTTTTTAAGTGAGGAGTGACAAAGAATTTGCTGACATATTTTAAAACCACAATCATTAATATAGACTATTTTTATCTTTATAAAAATATAAAAAGGTGAAGCTTTATTGTTTCACCTTTTACATTTAAGTCTGTGATCTAGCTTAAAACAAAAAAAAGTTTATAAATAATATGAGGTAGAAGTAGGAATTCATTTTCCCCCCCATATGGATTCTGAACTGACTTAGTATCATTTATTGAAAAGAAACCTTTTTTTTTTTTTTTTTTAATAGTACTGACTTGGTAAAAAATCAGATGATCTTATATGTATGAGTCTGTTCTGGACCCTTTATTCTTTTTATTGCCTATGCTTGTCCAATACATCATATTATTATTACATTAACTTTATAGTAAGTTTTAATATCTAGTAGCTTTAAGTACCTCAACTTTGTTCTTTTTCAGGATTTTTTTGGCCAGTCTAGGTCCTTTGGACAGAATTGACATTTTAACAATATTGAGTCTTCCGACCTATGATTTATCTCTCTGTTCATTTATATGCCCTTTAAAGTGTCACAGTATAGTTGTGAGCTTTTCGGTACATCTTTCATTAGAATTATCTGTAAGTATTTAATGCTTTTCAACACTATTATGAATTATTTTTTAAATTTAATTTTTAATGGTTGATTGCTAGTAAATAGAAATACAATTTAATTTTGTTCATTAACATTACATTCGGTAAACATACTTATTTATCCTACTGGTTTCTATATTGTTTTAAATATTTTTACATACACAATCGTGTTATATGCCAATAAAGACAGTTTTACTTCATGTATTCCCATCTTCATATATTTAATTTTATTTTTCTTGCCTTATTGTACTGACTAATAGTTTTAGCATAACGTTGAATAGAAGATGTGACAGAGGACATCTTTTCCTTTTTCTAATCTCAAAGAGAAAGTGTTCAATATTTCACCAGGTAAATGATGCCAACTGAAATTTCTATAGGCAAATTTAATCAAGTTTAGGACATTTTCTCCTATCTGTAATTTGTGATTTTTAAAAATCTTGAAAGTATTGAGTTTTATCAAAACATTTTTTGTCTATGTCTCTGTTAATATCTATTTTAAGTTTATTGTCACAAAATATTATGAGTTATGAGCCACATATCAACAAATTTAAAAGAGTGAAATTAAATACTATGTGTATGCTCTCTGATCAAAGTGTCACTTTTTATTAGGTTTGCAGTCCAGGGTTTCTTAGGCTACTTGGGAGATATAAACCTCTATAAGAGCAGGTTAATAATAATAATCAATCCATGGCGAATTTTCTCACCCAGAGCTCAGGCAAAGCTGACAAGTTTTCGTGTTATTTCTCTGTGCGGAAAGATTAATTTTGCTAGTTCACCTTTTTCCTGAAGGTGTAGTTATCAGAAGTCATGGATTTCCATGGTATCCTCACTTTTAACTTCCACCAAGAGTGATCCTAAAGCTTTACCTCCTGTCTTTCTGTGACTATAAATATCAAATGTCTTGTTTTCCCAGATCTGCTATTAATATGGGCAATCCACCACTTCAGTTCCTGTCTATTTCTCCATTTGTTAGCTTCATTTTTATTTTCAGCATCTGGAGATCTTCCTTACTTTCTAAGGATCCCTGCTATGCATTTGAGAGAATGATGGTTATTTTTCACTTATGTTTTATAGTAAGATTTTTTTCTCAAATTATTTCTCATCTATTAAATATCTCAGGTCCCTGTATCAGCTAATCATTTCTCTTTAGATATTTAATATTTCATTTATTATGATACAATTTTATATTTATTAAGGTCTATTTCTAAACTGCTGGTTACTTCCACTGCTCTGATTGTCAATTCTGGAATCAGTACCACAACATAATTTTTAATTTGTACCTTTAGAGGATATTTCAATAACTAGCAGTACAATTGCATTACTTTTGTAATAGGTATTTTATTTGCTATTTTCTCTCAGTGGTTATTCCAGATAAATTGTCTCTCTTTTAACAATGTTCTAGTAATACATTACAGTGATAATTAGTTATACTGCATAAAAATTCACATGTATGCTACCTGTAAAAGTCTATGCTTATATACATACTATTTTTTTTTTTTAATTCCATTGACTCTCCTAGCTCTCTGATTACTTTTTAGTCCTCAGAGACAGACATTAAACTAGATATACATTCTGGAAAGATTTTTCCATACCTGTCTTTTAAATTTATAATTGCATTTTTATTCCCAACAATGATTGAGTATAAAATAGATAAGATGAGGTTATTCAAGACTTTTATTCTTCTGTACCATGCGATCCTATTTCCCTTCAGATGTGATGACCATATGTCTCATTTTCTAAGACTGAATTTCAAATAGTTTATTTTGTGGCTGCTCAAAGTATTCTCAGACTTGTCAGTCCATGTGTCCTGATATTTTATTCCAGAAAATGTAGCCACTGGATTTCTGTTCACACACTCCTCCTCTTGTGGGAGATGCTCTAATGGTTCGTCAGCTCTTTCGATATGTTCTATCTGGTGTATCAAAGGAGGTATCGAATCTGCTATGTGAATTAGGAAGCCAAAAAACAGCGTGTTTGCCATTCTATTTAGTGACAATGAGAAATTTTAGTAATGACAGGGGTAAGCAATAGCACAGTCTGTAAGCTTGTATTTTTAGACTGTGTACAAGAAGCTCACAACCTTAATTTTCACAGCAACATAAATATTATGACTATAATTAACCATGAATATTTGATGAAGTTGAAGAGCATCATCTTCACTTGCTTAATATCACTAGATGTCATTCGAAATTTTGGATGCTTTTTAAGTATGGAAATGTTCTCTGTGTGCTGCCAAATTTCTAAACAAATGCCTGGTGGAAAATTACACCTTAGCCAGAATAACAACCCAAGTAAATAGGTAATAATGGGTATCTATTTTGCACATTAGCTTAACACACAGCATTAAAATGTCCCAGGACATGAAAGGCTGAATTTTTATACAGAGAATTAAAATAGGCATACTAGCCAGGCTTTATTTGAGAGATCGATGCATTGCAGAGAAGCATTTTTCACATGTGAAAAAGGAAGTGATGCCTTGTAAAAATCCCAGGGATTCTCACATTGGGAGAGATGGGGGTATCCCTGGTAGGCACCAATTTGCAGGTGACATTGGAGTGCTTCAATGTGACCTGGGGATCAAAACCCTGGTGGTCCACTATGTGTCTAGGGTAACTTACAGCCAAAAGTCCTTTGACAAGACACAAAATGTGTGCTTACTGGAAATGTTTTTGTAATTTTGATTTTTGTTTTAATTAGAAAGTATTTTTTCGAAATGTGTACTTTCTTCATTTTACAGTGAAACTATGTAAGTTGCAGTAAACAGAAGAGAGTTTCTGACAAAATGTATTATAAATATAAAGGGAGAGAAAAGCCCAGGAGCACTACAAAAGGTTTTCTTAGACCTCCTCCGAGGCCTCTTTCCTCATGGTGTAATTCATTAAGACAGACTCCTAAGCCTGTTGGGTAGGTAGGACTCAGCACTTCTGGGGTCCTTGGCACTGAAGAGTGGCAGACCTTGGTAAATGTGGTAGGTTAAAGATGGCTGTAGATTATTATTATTTGCTATTTCTCCCACTGAGAGGAGGGCTCTAATTCTCTTCTGTCAGAATCTGGACCAATGTTTCACTTGCTTGATCAATCAGTATGGAGGAAGTTATGCTATGCTTGTTCTGAGGCTAGCACTTTGGATCAGCTTCCATCTTGCCTTCTCAGAACTCTGAGCTACTCTGAAGGAAGACTGATGATGCTGAAGTCATCTTTTTGTGAGGAAGTGCAAGACACATGGAGAGGACACACACAGGTGCTCATGTGGATGGAGAACTCTCCCCAACAGCCAGCATCAACTGCCATGTGTGTGAGTACACCCTCTTGGACATCCTGTCCAGTCAAGCCTTCAGATGATTCAGCCCCAGCCACCATCTGTTAGGAAAGACATGAAGGGCACTAAGAAAAAATACCCAGTTGAAATGTATCTTCCCACAAAGCAATAAAAGAAAATAATAATCGTTTACATCATTAATAATTATTTACACGGACTTAATTGTTTACACCATTAAGTTTTGGGGTAATTTGTAACACAGTTATAGTTAACTAGAACATTAAGAGCAACAGAAATGTGAATTCGAGAGCTTAAAAAAAGAGATTTTTGCCTTCTCCTTTTTGGTTTCCCTCCCGCCATCCTTCAGCCACAGGTGAGTTTTAACCCAAGTGGGGGGCACAGAAGTATCCTTAGATAAACACACAAGAAAGAGTAGGGAGTACAGGGCCACCGATACTCACTGTTACCTTCAGCATGTACTACATGGTATTTTGTTTAAGACCATGGCTCTGGAGTCAGACCTACCTTAGTTCAAAACCCAGCCCAAACCCTACCAGTTGTGGGGACTCAGGCATCTTACATCACCTTTCCATGCCTTGGTTTTCTTACCTAAACCATGAAAAAAACAATGCATGTAAAGCTCTTTAGAATAATATTGCTGACACCTAGGAAGAGCTCAGTATACATTAGTGGATGTTGTTGTTGCTGTATTTCTGTGATGAAGGTGGTGGTGATGATGATGATGATGATACCTTGACACTCATAATTTGTCTTTCCTATGCCAATTTCTGGCCGTTCTTTTGTCAGACCTGTATTTCATGAGTCAAGTAACAAACACTTCATGTTATCCTGTGGCCTTCTATTCAATTTGATTTTATCAGTATTTGTATACAATTTAAAAAATATATTTGTTTGTATCAAAAACTCTAAATATGTTATTTGAATATTTTATGTAGTTTGCCATTGTTATTTTCTCAAAGTAATTAAACATCAGAAAAATAAAGATACAGTATAAATTTTAACGGATCTTCACTTAATTAATGGGATTAATCATCACTCTCCATGCCATCTGGGGATTGTACTGACTGATGTTCATGACACAGTAAATGTTCTGGGCTGGGGTCGCCTCTGGTATGTCTTAGCATTCTGCAAACCAAGAGTCAGTTGTGTTTGTTCCCCAAGCTCTTTGAGTCCATGGTCCATATCATTATAATCACCTACTTTAATTAAATATTATTTCAATTGACAATATATGAGTGTTAAAAGAGTGTTGTTTATATGAAAAGACAACACAAGAAGGTTACTAAAATACATTTATGTCAAATTAGGTGAAGGTGAAGCATTGCAAAAAGCTGGGGAAAATAATTCAGAAGGATTTTGAATTCAGGTTGCATCACAGGTATTTTCAAGTTTCTGCTGCAACTTTAAGGAAACTGAAACTGGAAATTGTAGGTAGGGCAATGTGGGTAAGGTTCAGGAAGAAAGTGAATCACGTTCAACGAAAGGCCTTTTCTCTACAATAAAAGACGTCCATGTAAATGTATGGCTATGAGCTTCAAGTTATTGTTCCCAGTTTAATCCACTCGTTTATTAACAGACCACACATTAATCTCAGTTGTGTCTCATAAATGGTCTCAGAGTGGTGTGCTGGTAAATGTTCAATAAGCAGCTCTCTGAGAATAGGAAGGGAACCTTGATTTGCAGCATTTGTCGGTTTCCATGGAGTAAAAGTCTCACCATATCTGATTTCAAGCTGTCAACATGATGTCTATCAGCTCACAAATTCCTGCAAATTTAACAATCAACTTTCTCAGGTTGGTATAAGCTGGCTCTAGCACACCACTGTCTAACCCAGACAATTCAGGAAGAGAAAGAATCATAAGAGTGTTGAAAGTAGCCCATAGTCTCAACTAAATTGTCATGGGAACTGAACTTCTTGGCTCGTTATTCACTGATGAAGGAAATGAACCATACCTAAAAGACAGACATGCGATGTTAGAAATATATTATCAAATGCCATAAAAATGATCGAGACAAGCCAAAAATTTTTCTATGATCTAGATGCAGAGATGATTTTCATTGAATGGCTTGGGGATTTTATAACATTTTTAGTGCAGTAGGTATGGAAGCCTCACTTCTAGCATGAAAATCTCTACTTTTTATATTCAAGTTTTAAACAGATTTTTAAACACATTTTTAAGATGAGTCATGTACCAAAAAAATAGACTGATGAGAGTATTGTGAAAGATCCCTTTGAAGAATTAATTACTACACCTTTGGTTTCTGATTAATAGAGTACAATAAGCAAGAAACAGCACACAACTTCTATGGAAAAACACCTGTTCCTGTTAGCTTGGCATTGATTTACACAGTACATGCTTAAAGGGTACTTATCAGCGTATCAGCCTTTTGCTCCAACTGATTCTTTCATAAACACATACATTGTCCAAGCTTCACAGGAGAAATGTCATTAACAAAAAATTCTACCTAGGTGATTCTATAAGAATTCTCTTATCAAAAGTCCTCAAGGCTAGAGATGCTGGAAGTGGCACCACTGATTATGACATGCTGGTGCTGAAGCAAAGTGATAAATGAGCTGCCTTCCTGGGCTCCAATGAGCAAAGTTCCCCAGACACGAAAGGGCAGGAATGACCAGACCCCACAGCTTAGCTACCCAGCTCCACCTTTGCCAATAGAAAGGGACATTGCGTTCCTCTTCCATCAATAAAAAAGAAAGAAAGGAAGGAAGGAAGGAAGGAAGGAAGGAAGGAAGGAAGGAAGGAAGGAAGGAAGGAAGGAAGGAAGGAAGGAAGGAAGGAAGGAAGGAAGAAAGAAAGAAAGAAAGAAAGAAAGAAAGAAAGAAAGAAAGAAAGAAAGAAAGAAAGAAAGAAAGAAAGAAAGAAAGAAAGAAAGAAAAACAACAACAAAAACTTTCTATGTACATCAGCCCCTACTTCTTTGGCCAGGTTTATACCAATGTGAGAGAAGACCAAAGGAAGTGCAGACATTAGAATACCTTTTAATGACCCAAAGCTTTCTTCCCCTACCATACACAAATCTATTGTGACTGAGAGGAGTTGAATTCACAGAGCGTAGGGCTCCTTTACTTTGTTTTAAAGGTGGTCAAATTGAAACGAGAGAACTGAATCGACTTGCTCCTATGAGTGCCACGTCTAGTAGCTAGGTGTCCTTATACTCAATCTAGTCCTTTATTCCATTTTTCTTTTCAGTGAAAGATATGCCCACTTAGGTGAGCTACCTAGTTTTCCTTTCATCCTTTCATCCTTTCATGGGAAAAAGGGCATTTGCTCCAAAGTGTGATGAACACTCAGAGGCTTCGACTTGTACAGGTTCCCTCAGATTGTCAGTAGCAGAGTTGAGACTTTAACCCCGGTTTCCCAGATTCCAAAGTCCATGGTCGTCCAACTGCTGTTATTGTCTCTGAGAAGAATAGTCACCTTGGTGATGAGCCTGCAGGCACCTCAGGGTGGATTGACAGTGATGATGACCTAATAATGTAGGGTGACAGGGATACTGCCCACCCATCCCCACCACACACACAAGCAGGCCTCCCTGGGTTACCCCACTAATGCAATTCACACACACTTCTTCCACCTAGATGCGTTGGAAGCGGCCCCGCACAAACGTTTAAGGTTTGAAATTCCAGCTTGATGATTAGGTTGCAGCGTGGGATGGAGGCAAGCATGTGGTAGGGCTGTGGCCAAAGAACCCAGATCCATGTCACCTGGGTCACCTGAGGATTGCCTGCATATCGTGACCTCATCATTACCTTTGACCCAACTCAGAGGAATTGTCTCCTCACCTAATTGTACATGCATAAAATTACAGCCCAAGTTAAGGGCTCATTCTATAAGTATAGGCAAACATATTTTGGAAATAAATGAAATATTTCCCAAATATGTGAAAGTAATGTTGATATTCTTGTTGCACGTTCACTCTTCTGAATTTCTTCAGAAATGCATAGGAAGAAAATACTGAGCAGTTTTTATCAAAAAAGAAAATAAGGCAAATAAAAAGGTTTAATGACTTCTAATACAATTAGAAGGTGGGGGCGAAACCAGGCCCTTCTGTGAATTGTATACTATGTCGCCTGCATGCACTGAAACCTGCAACGTTTCTCTAGTGTAATAGTAAACTGCTTGAGTAAAGTTAGAGTTAATTAAGCTCTAACTCAACTCAGGACGTCTAGCTCCGAAAGCAATTAAAAATTCTTGGCCGGTTTGGAATTCAAAATCATAACTCTTAGGTTTGGGAGTAGGTCCTGATAGAGACAGCAATCCTAAGTCAGTAATGCTTCCCAGCTCGGTGCGTGCGTGTGTGTGTGTGTGTGTGTGTGTGTGTGTGTGTGTGTGCCTGAGAAAGGAGAAGAGGAAGAGGGAGGATAACAACTTCAACGGAGTAGGTGTGTTCCCAGACTTTCTTTCTTGTACTCCTGCTCTCCGCCTTCCATGTCCAATTCGTGCTGAAGCCCAGGAGCAGGGTAGTGGCCTGAGGTTCAGCTGTCCAGATGGGGGAGAATCACAGCCCTCAGCATGGCTTGAGTAAAGGGGGAATAGACACACAGAGCACAGAACAGAGGACAAAATGTTTTCCTGTGTTTCCCTACATTTTGGAGAAATGATGGCTACTGACTAATTAAAAAGTCTCCTAACAGCACACCCAGCATAATAAAGCACAAATCACTGGTTCCATTTTTCCTTCTTTCTTTCAGCCTCTGTCAGCAAAATTGTTTGGGTTGAGGTGCACAGGAGAAATACTCCAACAGTTTGCGGGTCTTGTGCCCTCTTAGAACTCCCTGGCCACCTGAATGTCATTTCTGATGTTTTGCAGGAGGCCAATGATTTGTACAGCATGTCCTTCCCCAAACCCTAAAGCCAAACACAGACACAATCCAGCAATCATTTCACATGCCTTCATCGAGGAAGCTTTCTTTGTGTACTGAGCTCGAAGAATCACTGAGTACCCTCAGATAAACTTACGCTACTCATCTCTCTCAGCTTTAGATGTGCGCTGTGGAATGGAAGTGTTTTGTTAATGCTTAGCACGACACAGAAGCTGTTTCTGTATTTTCCCATCATACATTTCTACTGACTTGAGCTCAGCAACTCTGCTTTGGGGAGCTGTACCACACAATGCACAGATGGAGTAGGAACAGAAGAAGATTTCTCTGAGGCTCAAAACTCATTCTGCCATATGTTGTTCTCTCTTCTTCTGAATTCTGTCAAGCACACCGGCCACTGGCTGGCACAGAGTGACAAAGATGGAGAAAGGCCTTAATCAGTTGACAGGCTTCAATTTATAGCCATTTTAATAACTTTAAGTAAAAAAGGCAAGTGTCAATTTAAGTGATTTATTTGAAAAAAAAATCTGGTTTCTCTCCACTGTAAATTAATTTTTCCAGGAACTCTGCATGATCCCACAAAAGTCAGCACTCTGAATTAGCCTGTGTTATGTAACCCAGGGTGATTTTAAAACCTCGACAGATTAAGATATAGTTTTATTACCAGTCAGTCTCCCTTTACTTGAATGTCCCAGTGAGCATCAACATTCCCTTATGTGTCTCTGCGCACATTGAATCACAGGCTTGCTTATTTTTTATTTACACATAAAATCTATCACCAGAGCAGTAGTGATCCCCAGCTTTTCATACTATCAAACCTGTATAGAGTGAAAGAAATGTTGTTCTTTATGTTTCCTTATAGCATTTCAAAACCTTTAATCCCAGCTTTGATCTTCTGTATTTTTTATTTGTATAATATGTGTATATATATATATATATATATATATGCATATATATATATTTCAATTTCTGTTAAAATATAATAACATGGCCCAAATTATTTTAATTTAATATCCATGCCTTTATGTTGATACTTTATTCCAGATGAATTACATGTTGATGGATTTTAAGGGACTGACTTTTAAGTTTCAAATGGGACCCCGTTATTGTCAAGTTCAGATGTTCAAAAGGCAAAAGACTTTCCCAGGCAAGAGAGACAGCTAAACAAAGTAACCCTTCCCAGACATCTTCCTTTATCTTTGGGACCTTTAAGTGAGTTCACCTTACAATCATAGGAGTAAGTCATTTTGCCCAAGAATGGTGACTAGATCCATTGAGTAAAAGTGGCTCCAAGAGGGGCTTTGTGGAAAGATGCAGTGCTTCTTCACAATGTCTGCTCGAAGAGATAAATAATGAGGCATCCCAGATGATCTTACTTTATAGTGTCTAAAAAAATTATCTGAAGCTTAGACACCCGGAAAAAGAATCACTAGACATTCTTTCTGAGATTGGGCTAGGTTATCTTACAACTCCTAGGAACAGGGTTAATTGGTAGATTTTGGTCCAATAGAAGTGAAAATAATTTTTGTCCAGTGGAACAGAAATCCCCAAAATTATGGCATATTGCTCTCTGAGACATTAATCAGTTTTCTATGTAACCCCACGTTAATCTTATTCTAGCAATTCTAGCTTCCCCAATATTCTTTACATCTTATTGTTTCCCTCTTAAACAAGTTAAATAAAATATTTGACACATGTTATTTTATATCTATTTAAAAGTCAGAATTTTACTTTTTGGGAACTTATATTTTAATAATTATTTTATTGTATTATGAATTCGACAGCCATCAATTTATTTTGGCATATCCCAAACTTACTTACATTTTTGGGTGTTTTCTAAATTCATGGTGTTTTTTCTATGTAAATTTGTGTATTATGTTTATGTCTGCATTACCTCCTTAAAGTTTGAAGGAATTCTCCAAAATTCTGTTTTTCTGACATTGTGGTGTAGAATCCATCAATCTTTAATGTCAGAAAAGCCCTAAATGTTTTTAGTTTGACCCCATCAGAGATCCCTCTTTCCTTTAACTGCTTATCTCTGGGCCTTCCCTAGCTTTGATATGTCTTTCTGGAAGTTAGGTGAAGCGAAATATTTTTTCTAGACAGGGCCAAGAGCAAAATTATCAGAGAGGAAAACAACTAGAAGGCTTGTCATGCTGCACTAGGTACTGACATACTTCACAGTTCCCTAGTGAACTGTATGTACTGCCACCTTTTTCCAGATGAAGTGATTGAGACTCAAGCCAATACATCTGGAGAGTGTTAGCCCTTATCTTCAATCCTAGGTCTGTCCAAAGCCCATGTGCTTTTTCGTATTTGATATTACTTCAACTAATTTTACATTCTCGTTGCAATTATCCTGTGGTGGGTGCAATACGATGATGCACCCCTGTGTGAACTGAACTATGTGCTGAATATCATGGTACCCAAGTCACAGAAGGTGCAGGGTTGTATTTTCAGGCTTAGCAGGCTTTGGGAAATAGCAAGCTCTGCCTTCCCTTTTTTTGTTTTCTCTCTTTCTTACCTTTTGATGTGTACTTCTCTTTGATGGTCACATACCAGGTCTGACAATTAAGTTTACGAACTCATCCTAGAAAAAGTGCTACATACCTCATTGCTGAATATCACTATGGTCACCTTTGAAGTCCTCCCCTTGGGAAGCTATGCACTGACGCCAGTGCCTAGTCCACCCTTCAAAACAATTTTGGAACTCTTACTGGAATGGCCATCACAGCTGTCATCGTATTACCCTTGATGTCCTGAATGTCATCAAAATGTCTTCTTATCACTCTTTCATTTACCTTCAGGTAAAGAAAGACGTCACTGGGGGCCAGATAAGGTGAGTAGGGAGGGTGTTCCAATACAGTTATTTGTTTACCGGCTAAAAACTCCCTCGCAGACAGTGCTGTGTGAGCTTGTGCATGGTCGTGATGCAAGAGCCATGACTTATTGGTGAAAAGTTCAGGTCATCTAACTTTTTCACGCAGCTTTTTCAGCACTTCCAAATAGTAAACTTGGTTAACTGTTTGTCCAGTTGGTACTTATTAATAATCAACACCCCTCTGATATAAAAAACGTTAGCAACATCATTGCAACATGCTCCCGAACTTAATTGTTGGACTTTGTACATGGGCCAAAGTGGTAGATAACTGGGCATTAGTAGATGTGGATCAGTTGAGACCAAGCGATCTCAACAAAGAAATTAGCTTGTTCATGGGAGAGTTATTGAGAAAAAAAGGGGAAGGGGCCAGATTTGTTAAATATAGCAAGATGTATGAAACAGTAACCCAAAATAGTACCACCTGCAGTTACTATTCACACGTGCCCTTAATTTGTCAATTTGATTGGATATTTTGTGATATTTTATTTTCCCTTTTGTTTCTCTTTTATGGGAAGTGGTTTTATTTGCTGAAAGAAATCCTGCATGGTTAAATGGTGGTGCATTAATTTGGTTACTTCAACACCACCCCTAATAAAACAGATCACCCTACTCTTCTTCTGTTCCAAAGAAATAGAATTGTTAAATTGTAGAATTAGCAAATAGAAGTCATTGGATGAAGTATTGTAAAGAATGAACACTTTTGTTTAATATACTTCAGTATCTATGTTTTTAAAGAATTCAAATGAAATTCTGAAACCAAATGTTCTCTAAAGCTCACATTTTTGCCTGTGTACACAATTTTTTTTGCTAGATTAAAACAACAGTTGCTTCTGTGTTAAGAACAATAAAGCAGAGATAAGTTCAAATTTCCTTCTTTCAAGGAATGTGAATGGACAAAGATATGTTTCTAATTTTCAGAACAAATGTGCATGTTTTCCAAGACTCTTAATCATTACAAACCTTGAAACTTTGCTTAGAGAAAATACTCTGGGCAAAATATTTCTATGAGATTTCGTGGAAGAGAAGATGATGAATCATCTCGATTCCAATGTGGAAATGATTTTTCTCTAGCTTTAGTTGTAATGTGAAGAGAGCTCTACACCTGCTACGCACTATATTTTATCTCGTGTTTAAGAGAATAGAAAAGATACTGCTATTTATTCCTCAAAATAGTACTTTACTTCCACATTTCCCTTCCTAACAGAATTTCAGCCCAGCCTGAAATGAAGGTCATATAAAGTACCAAAGATAGTTCAATCCTAAGAAGGATAATCGCACCAGCTATTCAAGTTATGAAAAAATCTTGCACTTGTATCTTATATTACAGAGGAAACCTAATAGCTGCCATCAAGTATTTAGAAGATATTTTATTGCTGTCTTAAGAGGATTAATATCGTAAGATATTGCTATCTGAAAATCTCCAGCTAATTAATAAAAATGTCATGATACTAAATTACTGAACACTAACGAAAAAGAAGACTCCCTCCAGGAGACACTGGGAAGTAGTTGATCTAGATCCAGACATCCGGGGAAAAAATCTGAACTCGGAACAAAGGCCATATGGAGCTATCGATGGTGATTCCTTTGTTTTCATGTAGACTCATTCACCCAGGTTTCCAGAACAATCAAATTCTGAGCAGGCTTCGTGAATATCTGAAGACATTCATTAAACATCTACCCCATCCAAAAGGTACTTCTGATTACATAGAGAACACATTTCAGCATCCTTGCTGTGGCCCTTCAGGACCGAGGTGTCTGGTGCAGCTAAGTTTTACCTGCGACCTTCTCAATGGCTATGCTGCAGTCATATGCTTTTGTCCTTAAATACACCAACCTCTGTCCCACTGCAGAATATTCATGCATTCTGCTGCTTTGTCTTCTACCCAGTCTTCATGTGGTGGACATATTATCATTTAGATTCAGCTTCAGATTCTCTCTAGAGAGCTCGACCCTGTCCACCCCCACCAGCAGACATTCTTTATTCCTTTCCTCTTGTTTTATCTGCTATTTAAAATTGTCTAGTTTACTTGGTTACGTATTTGTGTGTTGTTTGTTTCCCATCTAGGATGAAAGTTACAGAAAGAGGGCGTCTTCGGTATCTTGTTCACTACAACATGCAGAGGTATGTCTCACTCAAAGTGTGCTCAAAACATGGAAAAATATAGTTGAGCTTTCATAGGTTGGGAACAAAAGAGATAAAACATACATTTATTCTACAGAGTAGAAAGTCTGAAGTCTTACAAGAGAATAGAAGGGCTAATGGGGATTCCTGTGGAGGAATACTTATTTCCAACTGTGGAATCTGGTGTCTTCACCATAAAAGGAGCATTTCAACCGTGCCATGAAATGGGTATATTTTTACATACAGAAAGGAAAGAGGGATGGTCTAAGTCTTTTCAGTTATGCTATTATGTGAGAAAAACCAACATTATAGAAAAACGGTGAGTGCATTCAGGAAGGAGAAGCTAATGGAGTTTTACTTGAGTAGGTAACTTCAGATGGAATCAGAACTGTCTTACATCCTGTTTCCAACATTCTACATCTGGCTTACTGTTATGGGCTGAATTGTGTCCCCCCACCCGCCCATAAAAAAAAATCGTATGTTAAAGCACTAACTGCCAGTACCCAGAATGTGACTTATTTGGAGATAGGGCCTTAAAAAAGGTAATTAAGTTAAAATGGGGGCATGCGAGTGGACCCTAATCCATTATGTTTGGTGTCCTTACAAGAAGAGGATATTAGAACACAGACAGCGGCATGCACACACACAGAGGAAAAGCCATGTGAGGACCCACTGAGAAGGCAGCCAGCCCTCTGCACACCAAGGAAAGATGCCTCAGGAGAAAACAACCCTGCTGACACCTTGATCTTGACTTGCTAGTGTCCAGCACTGTGAGAAGGTAAATGTCTGTTGTTTAAGCCACCCAGTATGTGGCATTTTATTATGGCAGAACTAACCAACTCATAGTTACCTTGAAATTTGTAACCTCTCACTGTTTTCTTGTCCGCAAAATGTTAATACCACCACAGAAATAGCAAAAGAATCAAATGAGATAAGAATCATCAAAGGTCTTTTAAAATTAGAATAAATTTAGAGCTATTATAGAAGATATTTTAAAAATAGTCACTGATGGTAGTCACTCTTGCCTCTTTCTCTCGAATTCAACAGTAGCAAGAACTATGGGGTTAGTCTAATTTAAATATATTTGTAACATAGTTGACAATCTCAAGTCTTTCCCTGGAAGGAAATATGTCTGTATTGAAAAAGGGCTGGAGGAAATCACCTGGGTGGGAGTCACAAGTAAAAACAAACTCTTTGATCTATGCTAGTCTTCGTTTTTTCTCTAACGCCTTCCATATGTGTAACCACCCACCACGGACACAGGCTCGAACTGTTAATACAGTATTGCATACCTGTCTGTTCTTCTCACTACACTGTGAGTTTCTTAAGGATTGGCTCTCAATACAAACCTCCAGCATCCCTCCGGGCCTGGCATAAGGGTGGCACTGAATCAATGGTTGAATGAATGTCACTGAAATATTTGCTTTGCTTTTCTGACCATTGATTATTACAAGAGATAGTGTGCTGTAGTGAAAGGTTTAGAGTCAAAGTCAGGCCTGAGTTTGAGTCCAGCACTCCAAGTTTTCTAGCTTTATGACCTTATGTATTTGCAGATACTGTTGGAGTCCTGGTTTTCTCTGTGGGCAATTTGGGATGGTAATAACCACCTCTTCATTGCTTTTACAGATTAGACTAAATTTGTATTAATGTATCTAGTACAGCACTAATGCCTAATTGTTGATGAAGATTGTATTTTGTTATTGTTGTTTTTGGTATTATACCATCAACTCTATTTGTACCAATATGATCTGCTTATGTGTCAGTTCTGCAAGGACAAGGTCCACATTGCCTTATTTTATCTATACTGTACCATGTGAAACCAGCACTTCTCATTGATTAGTTGATCTTTTTATCTAGCAAGATAGTAATGAGGACTACTGAGAGCTCATTTCTCTCTGTAAATAAATTCATTGGTAATCGGAGCTCAGAGCCTGTTTGGTAAGAACGCTTTCCTTGATCAAAGACTTTTATCAGATTTCTAATGTCAACTGATGCTGCTGCTTCCCTTTATGGTTCTTTGATTCTTTATATATAATTTGAGTGAACTAAACCAGACAGCCAGCTCATAGTGAATTTTGCTTAATTGCATGCAACCTTTTCACTTACGCAGTTTTGTCTGTTGAGACAATCCAGAAGCTAGCCCGGGGTACCTATTTGCTTATTACTCTAATTAAGCAAAGCTGTCTATAGCCTAGAATGCTGGTCTCAAATGGTATTTTGTTTCTGCAGCAGTGACCTCTGTCCAACCCCATAGCACGTCCCGTCACTTGCTTTGTGTTTGGACGCTGCTGCCTCGTGCACGCCCCAGGCTGTGTTTCTGGACAGTCACGTCACTGAGGAAGTCAAGCTCATTTATCATCTCTGCCAGGCACTTGCAGGACTCCCCGAAGAGAAAAATATCTGGAAGCAGTCACTGATAAAACCATGCAAGAGAGTCAGGAATAAGGGGTAGAAAAGGGGTGAGTGGGGTGGGGGGATACAGAAGCAGGGGCATCTGAATGCCAGAAGGACAGGCTCCTAAGTCATATTCTGTTTCTGATGAGGAGGTTTCACAGTGACAAATGTGGGTCTTGTGGATTCCTGTATGTCTTAGACCACATTTTGAAATATAGGTTGTTGCAGTAATGGCTCCCGATTTGTTCATTTCTCCTGTATCCACACCCTTGGGCAATCCCTTCCCACACTGACTCTAAGCTGGATTATGGGATGGGAGCAAATATGACACAAGCAGAGACATGAAAAGTGCCTGTATATGGGGGCTTGCTTTCTTGCTGTTCTTAGTATCTGTGGCTGTTATGCGAAAAAGTCTGGAATAAACTACTGCCGAACAAGAAACCACAAGGGAAAATGCCGTCTTCAACTCAGCTGTCCCATCAATAGCCATTGCTCGTCCATCACACACAGTGGTGAGCCCAGATAAGAAGATTCAAATCTGGCCTAACCCAGAAATGCCCAGCCGAGCCCAGCCCAAGGCACGGACGGGAACTCAGTTTTGGTATCATTTATTACATTATAAAAGATAACTCATAAATGCTCTCATGCTTGACTGGTCTGCACATCTCAGGAATAATTCCAATTCAGTCTTTCATGAGTGTTTTCAAGATTCCATTTGGAAACTTCTGCTCTAAAATAGAGACTGGTTATAAAATAGGGCAACTGGATATATCATCAGCATTTGATAAGGGCGTTTTCCAGAGTCGTCTCTCCTTGTGACTTTTAGAGATATTTGTGAAGTGAGATGGGCGTGGGGAACCACTCTAAAATAACAGTGCTATGAAGAAAGGGCATCAGTTAGGCACAGCAGCATTCTGAATCAACCAGAGAATCTCGAAACACTGTAGCTGAGTGGATCACAAATGTGATATGATGGACATTTTTACTGTTGCAGGAAAATTGGCCCTGACTCTTCTGTCTCTAGAACAGAATGCTTAAACCACTCCATGTAAAATTCCTGGATCCCTTCTCAAGCTACCTGTGTTTGAAGTTTAAGTTGACGTGGTGACTATGGAAAAAATCAAGGAAAATATAGTATTTGTTATTTACACTTTACACTTCATTCATTCAACTCATTCATCTGTTGAGCCAATATTTCGTGAGCCTCTGGTCTCTGCCAGGTTCTACATTCCTCGGAGAAGCCTGTACTAACTGCACAGGGTGGGCAGAGGAAACAGCCATGGAGTCACATGACTTTCCGAGGAAATTGTCCCCTACAGCTGGCAAACAACTTCACAGAGTGCTCTGCCCTCAAATAAGGGCACCCCGAACGTTTTCTGACAGTCCTTCCTCCCTAGGAAGCAGTAGATCCTGGACGAAGAACTCTGGCCAGGGCCCTTTCCCCTGTATTCATGTGAAATAATAGTTAAGAGCAAGCACTTCAAGAATGCTTACTATGTGGCATGGAGTTGTTCCAACACTTTATGCTTACATCAACTAACTGATAACTGAGGTACTTTAGACAAGTGAAACTGTGTGAGTAGCACATTCACCAGGCAGTGCTACAGGGAGGAGGTCCGGATGGCGTCACGTGCCCCCCCCATCCCCCATGGAGTTACTTTGGAGAAAGGTGAGCACTGATGTTGCAGACTGCTGGGCTCCAATAAAGCTGCTCCAAGTTTTCCTATAAGATGTCTAAACAAACATTCTACCATCTTCTGGACAGTCTGACCCTGAAGCCTAATTCAAACCAGCCACATTTTTGTGGCTCTCAAAGCTTCATGTGAGAATTATCAGTGATGCTTATTTCTCTTCCCCCATAATATGACACCAGGGGATTAGTTATCCGTATTTAGAAGTGAGATGACATTTACACTTTTTATTTGTTGGGGAGGAGGGTGATTCATTTCATTAGTGTGCTTCATAATTTCTATGTGTTAAATATCTTCATTTGTATGTATTGAAGAATTCCTAAGAAAAACAATAAGAAAACCATGTAGGCCCAGGAGACATGACCTGAAATATCCCTCCTCTTCTTATTTGAGGACAAGGTCACAAGAGTCCCAGAAAAGGTTTCTGCCTGTTCTGGTTCATTTTATTTGTCAACCTGAATGGGCCACAAGGTGCCTAGGCACTTACTTGGTCAAACATTATTTGGGGTGTGCCTGTGAGGGTGTTTCGGGATGAGATTAACACTTCAATCAGTAAACTGAGTAAAGCAAACTGCTCTCCCTAAGGTGGGTGGAGCTGAGTATAACAAAAAGGCTGAGTAAGAGGGAACTCCTCCTGCCTGACTGTGGAGCTAGGACATGGGTCTTTTCCTGCCTTAGGACTTGAACGGAAACTTGGGCTCTTCTTGGGTCTCGAGCTTGCCAACTTTCAGACTAGAGCTACGCCATTTGTCTCTCCTGGGTCTCTAGCTTGCTGATTGCAGGTCTTGGGACTTCTCAGCTTCCATAAACATGTGGAGACAATCACCACTTATAATAAATCTACACACACACACGTTTGTTCTGTTTCTTTGAAGAACCCTGGCCAATGTTCTCCATTTCCTCCATTCCTCATAGGGATCTGACATCTGACCTCCCTCCCTCCCTCCTGTATCCTGCAGATATTCTATTGCTCACACTTCTTTTTGCCTCCTCCCTTGGACAACACACTTGGAACTGGCCTTGGAGCCCATCCAGCCCCATCTGCACGGGGGCACTCACAGTTACACACCCAGGCCTGCTCCCTTCTTCCCCTGAGATCACACAGGCTGGCTAGAGCCCAAAGGGTTGCGGAGCCCGGATGGGAGGATGCAAGCCATAGCAGTGACTTGAAGGGTGTAAGGGAATTGGACCCAGGACACCAGGGAACAGGCGCAGAGCAGAGTGAGTGATTCTGGTACCTGGGCAGCAATGTGTCTATGTCCCAGCAAAGGATAGCCAAAGGGACCTCTGAACCATTTGCTAATTTCTCTACAAAAACGTTCCGTTCACAATTATACCAAGGATATATGGCATTGTATCTTAGCCTGCATCAAATTCTGAATAGGTGGAGTTAAGATTAATGAAGCTTTAGTGTCACAAATGGGATGTCTGTTAGAGGACAGTGTCACTGGATTGGCTGAACTTCAAATTGTGTTACCATGAATATAAATACTGCTATATACCGCATTCTGAATTACACATAGTAAACGATTTACATTTTCATTATAGGTTTCCAAGCTAAATCTTTTCCCTGGGATAAGAATCGTCATGCCCACGATGTTCCCTTTCATGAGATGTCAGGCACCACAGGGATAACTTGGCGGTAATTACTCTTCAAAATCATCAGCAGCCATTATCAACATCGTATGCACAATAAGTGGTGTAAGCTCAGCAATCATACTTCCTGGCTTGGAATCCTGGCTGTGCTTCTGAAGGCTGTGTAACAGTAGAGAGTGATTCATCTGAGTTTTCACATGTACAAAATGTGTATGTAAATAATATCTAGGTCACAGGGTGATTGTGAGGGGTGAACAAGATAAAGCATTTATATTGATTAGCAGAATGTCTGGCATGTGATAAACATTCAGTAAATATTATGTGCTCTTTTTATCATTACTGCAGTTTAGATTTGCATAGTATTTTACATTTCAATCTATTCACATTTAGTATAATTGTTGATATAATTGGTAGATTTTATTTCTATTTGTTCCAGCTGTCCTTTGTTCCTTGTTTTCTTATTTTCTGCCTTCTTTTAGGTCAATCAAAATTGTTTTAAATATCCCATTCTATCTCTTCCATTTAATTTCTGGATATAACCCTTTGTATTTATTTATTGATTGCTGCTTGCTCTAGAGACTCTAATATGCAACTTTAGCTTTTCACAGTCTATTTTCAAATTGTATTATCCTATTTCACAAGTAATGTAGAATCTTAGAACAGTTTAATTTCGTTTCCTCTCTTGCTCTTTGTGCTTTTATTTTATAATTTATTTCTACATATACTATAAAACTCAAGATACTTTATTAATTTTGCTTTAAACTGTTAATAGTCTTTTACAAATATATACATGTTTTATATATATATATATATATATATATACACACACACACACACACACATGTGTGGTATATGTATAAAATTTAAAAACATTTAAACAAATTTTCATGGTTTTCCTCATATTTATTTTTTTTCGTGCTCTGTACTTCTTTCTATAGATTTAGGATTCCTTTTTGTATTACTTTCCCTCTCCCTGAAAGACGTTTTTGGACATTTCTTTAGTAAATTCCTCAGTCATTTGTATGAATGAAACTATGTTTATTTTGACTTAATTTTTAAATATTTTCTCATTGTCGATAGAATTGCAGGCTGAGTTTTTTTGTTTGTTTTCTTTTAGCACTTTAGAGACATTCCACTGTCTTTAGGGATTCATCATTTTTGAGAAATCAGCTTTCAATCTTATTTTTATTCTTTTGAAGATGATGTATCCTCATTTTCTGACTGATTTTAAAATATTTTCTTTATCTTTGATTTTCAGTATTATAACTATGATGTGCCAAGGTGTTGTTTTATTTTTTCCTTCTTGGGACTCACTAAACTTCTTGGATTGGTGGGCTTATATCTTTTATCATTTAAGGGAAATTCTTGGCCATTCATTATCTCTTCAAAATTATTGTACCCATTTTTCTTTCTCATCTACTCTACTCCTGGGACTCAAACTAAATGTATGATAAACCCTTTGATATTGTCCCACATATCTCAGATGCTGTGTTCTGTTCTCTTATTCTTTTTTTTGTTTTTTTGTTTTTTTTGCATGTTTCAGTTTGGATAATTTCCATCCACCAGTCTTCAAACTACTAAAATTTACCTCTGCTTGATCAGTGTGTTGTTAAGCCCATTAAATTTAAATTCTACATTTATGATATATCTTTCTAGCATTTTTATTTAACTCTTTCTCTCTGATAAAATTCCCTTCAGTTCAGCATGTTCACTTTTTCCACTGCATCTTTTAACATTTTTATCACAGTTAAAGTCTTATCTGATAACTGCAACATAATGACAATCTTTGAGTTTGCTTCTGTTAACTACAGAGGGTGCCAAAATAATGTATACACATTTTAAGAAAGGAAAAAAACTGTATTAAAATTGTAATATTCAATATATACCAAAAACAAACGATGAATACAAGTCATGTATACATTGCTTTGGCACCCCTGGTATTTTCTCTCTTGACCATGGTTCATACTTTCTTGCTCCTATATGTGTCTTATACTTTTTTTTTTTTTACTGCATTCCTGGCATTTTGTATAGAAGAGTTGTAAATGGCATTTGCCCCCAGAAAAAGAGCAAGAAAAGGACTGACAAGCTACTAGCATGTGTTAGGAAATGTGTGTGTGAAGTCAGTTTACTCTATAGTTAATTGGATTCTGTTGCAGCTTTAATTGAATAAAGTTTACTACATCTTCAATATATTTCGAAGGTAGAATCAGGCCTTTCCCTTCAGAAAGGCTTGAGATCTGAGCACTAGAAAACTCCAGTGATTATTTTCTGCTTTACTGCCCAGCTGTGAGCTTTTGGGGTTGCTGGTAACTCTCTTTTCTCTCCAGCTTTCTGTGTCTTGCAAGATCTCTCTTGATCCTGCTGTCTTGTTCTCTTGCCTTTTCAAGGCAACTGAGTATGCTTAGTGAAGATCTTGAATGCCTCGATCTAGAATGGAGAGGACTCCTCTCCACCCTGCCCTGCCCTGCCTAAGCCTTTGGCAAATACCCCCATTCACTTAGTATTGGTATGTGGAAACCTAATCTGTGGCATTTTAATCTTTAGGAAAGTTTGCGTGCAGCCATTAAATATTCCTTAAAGCTGCAACTGGCTTCTCTGTATCTCCTTCTATGAGGGATTCTTCCTCTACTCATCATTCTGCCACAAAAAAAGCAGCCACCGATGTCTTCTCCTCTAGGAAGTTTGTCACCTTATGGAATGCAGTTCATTTAGTTTTTTTTTTTTTTTTACACTCAGCCATCTGGTGATTTTTAAAAAGCTCAGATTTTTAAATTAACTGGCTTGTTCTTGCTGTTAGCCTAATTTATTTTATACCCACAACATCCTGGTAGATGTAAGAAGAATATTTCTTATATAAAAGACAAAGACTTGCAATACATTTTTGAATGAATAATGAATGAATAAGTAGATAAATTAAATGAATAAACAGATAAATTAAGAAAAGAGGACACTAGTTCCCCACCGCAAGATCTTTAAAATGGAAGGCATGTTTCCATTATAAGCTTGTCCTACAAAATACAAGCAAGATATTATAAAGGGTTCAAGAGTGACTCATTGCCCTTTTACCCCACAGGGCCATCGTTTCTGTCTGACTTGTCGTGCCTATTCCAGAGTCTTTGCCTGAGAATTTTGTCTTCCCCCAAATCCCAGAGCACATAATTATGCATGGGAAGGAATACCTTGAATACCACAAAAAATATATATTAAATAGTCAACCGTAGGATAGCTGCACTTATTTTATAAATGTATGCTTGTGAACTAAGCGCCACTCTATTTCTAATATTCACCAACAGCTCTATAATGTAGCCGTTATTATACCTATTTTATGATGGGGAAAATGAGATTCAGAAAGTTCACAGCAGGTAAGATGCATATCTGGGGTATAAATCTTTGCTTCTTTTACTAAACTATGAATTCATATTATTTTAAGTTTAATTCCTTATACGTAGATATTACTGTAAGGATTTAAACAAGCACTGTCCACATAGACAATCCTGGAGATAATGTCAACAAATATTATTGTATTTTGGAGAAGAAAAGGTTAAGGTCACATTGATGCTAAATAGTGTATTCAGCCTTGAACCTTGAAATTCTGATTCTGAGTCAACTCTTCCTTCTAACACATCTCACTGTCCCTCATGTTCTCTTTTTTAAGATTTTGATGATGACAAAAAGCTGGTAAATTTACCTTACCACAAAACTCTGGTCTCTTCAATGAAACAAGGGCAAGGATGCTTCTTTAGTAAGCCATTTCCACAGTCCAGAACCACTCCTGTATTAAATGTTTACGCTATGGTAGAAGTCAAATAACCAAAACAGTCTTCATTGTTATACTATCCAGCTACTGGGAATCTTGTTTTTTGTTGTTGTTGTTTTGTTTTGTGTTTTTTTTTTCTAAAAATGTTTTTCTAAAAACTTGTTATTTTATTACGTGCAAGGTTAAAAAATGCCAAATGTCATACTAAGATAGCTGCAAGCAATTAGAATTCAAAGGTCACCATTTTATTCAGATTTAGAGCCTGGTTCCATCCAGCATTTTCCTCTTCTGTTTCACTGGGACTTTTATTCAGCACTGAAAAAGCCATTCATTTTGTAAAGGTTAATTCACAACTCTGGATTTGATGAAGTGCCTGGCCTGTACCATCTGCATTTTAACACTGTATCAGTGTCAGTCAAACCCCTCTTCCCTGATCAGAGCTGGCCTCCCTCTGTCAGAGAGTGGCAATCCACATTGCTTGCCTTTTCTCTATCCTCCCACAGAGCTCCACTAGTGATTGCATCACACAGATTACTTTCATAGTGGACAGACAGAATCGTTGCCTTTCAAATTCCCATAAGATAATGGTTTAAAATAAAATAATTATATATCCTTCTCTTTATAAATGCTGGTGGGAAAAAAAAATTCTTTTTCTATCTGTTTTTTTAACTAGACAATCTTTTCTTTTTCTTTCTTCTCTCTCTCTCTCTCTCTCTCTCTCTCTCTCTCTCTCTCTCTCTCTTTCTTTCCTTTTCTTTTCTTTTTAAATTTTGGTTTCCTAGTCTAATAGGGAGCAGAAACATTTCAGTCATGGGTCACTCTTGTTTACTCACTGTTGATTCTGGATACCCTGGATAGCACTTAACTGGTGTTGAAGCGCGAAGGTAGGGAAGGCTGTGGGTCTTTGCCCTGTATCATTACTGGCTAATGATAAGATGTCTGCATTCCTGTGGGGACAGAGCCCCAGAAAGCAGTTTCCAGGCTCTCGGCCTCATGTGGAGTGGTGCTAGCTCAGATAGTGGATGGCCGTCAGATGTGGCTGGTTGGCCATCAGCTGTAGCCATTGAGCCAATGGCCACTGACATAACTGCTGCGGCTATGGAGGGGAGCCTATGGAGGGGAGCCGAGGAGAGTGAAGGAGGAGACTGAAGGAGAGTAAGGAGAGTCGAGGAGAGTTGGTCGCTCGACAGCAAAGCGGACAGCAGGTCGCACGTTGTGTAAACCCAGCCTCCAGTGAGACCATAGTGGTATGACTTCCCTACCTATGGCTCCGTGGGTGTTCCTTTTTGGCCTCACCATGTCCTGCGTTCTTATGTGGGGAGAGGGAGCAGAGACCCCGCCGGACGCCCCGCCAGACACCCCGCACGACAATTCCTCAGCGGTCCATCTATGGTGGTCACTAGTATTGCCTTCTTGTTCCATTCAAGGCCTCTGGATGGCTATCAGTTCTCTGTGGCATCTCCACACTCTTCTCGGTTATACCAATGACGACGCTCCTCACTTCACCTCAGCCTCTGTGTAGGCCTTTTAAGGCCATCTCAGGATTATTAGCCAGAGCTCAGCACACAGATATTTCTTCGGGCCTCAGGTTTATTACTTGAGAGCCCAGGGCCCAAGGTTTAACACTGAGTTGGTATCGTTTGAGCCCCTGAGCTATCCCTCCCCTAATATGGAGTATTGAATGGACTTTTACCATTTTTCACCTGCACAGCTTCTAAACCCTCTTCTGATTTGAGGGAAAGCCCCCACTGTGTTTCCATCTGGAGTGTATTAGATCCTTACCTCCCTTTACAGATGTGGGAGGGAGGCAACCCCACTCTGCAGCCAGGACAAGAGCCCATGACACAGTCTTAGCCAGTTGGATCCTCCCACAGCAAGTGTCTGTCACTGAGGTTCCTGCTGCCTTGCCTTTGCTTGTTTGGGCCAATTTCCTGCATGTACTTTACCAAGTTTCTTTTTAATTATGTGAGCCACCTGTTAAACTTCAGATGCATTTCTTTTTCTGTTTAAATGGCCACAGTTAGTTTGTATTATTGTAAGTATAAGCCACACTATCATAGGGCAGGCTGAATGATGCCTGCAGCAGGAGATGCCCTGGCAGACGGGCCTGAAACAGCCTCAGAGACTCCTTGTGTGCATGGATGTTTGGGAAGCAATACAATCTTTATGAAACCAGACATTCATGGCACGGATTATTGGCATACCTGAAGGGCCTTGCTATTGGGAGATGGACCTGCACAGGTGATAAATGATGATGACAAGAATAAAGACCCCTCAGAAGTTGGCAATGTGAGCCGGTGACAACACCTGATAATCAGACACTCCTCCCACGTCTCACTATTATAGGCACCTCATCATCAAGATGCTAATCCAGAGGAAAAGGTTAGTGAGAGACCTTGAAAGAATGTGCACTCAAAATAAAACTTAAGTTCAGTTATAACTTCAGTTAAATTTCTTGTACACTTGAACTTGGTAGTACCGAATGACATGCATACTAGAAAGAGTAAAGTCAACTAATTCAGAAAAAGGAGAAGAGTTAGTTTATATACATTCACCTTTTGCTATTCTATTTATTGATAATTGCAAGCTGCCTACTTGCACCAGGGATCTGAGGCAGCTGAGCCTTGCTTGACATTCTAATGAGGCGGGAGCCCAATGAATCACAGGCGATTGCCCGCAGCGCTGTTCATTAGAGGCTGGAGGGAGGCGTGGGACTGCTCGGGGCAGGCCCAGCCTGACGTGGCCATTAAGCAGCTCCACAGCTGCTCTCCTAATCATTAGAGCCAGGCTGCAGTCACAGAAACAGAAACTGCTCACAACCTGTCCAGATCCCAGAGAGTTTCATCTCCTAGGACCTTCTCCTCAAGGCCTTATGTCAACGGAATGACATTCATTACCTTTCAAAAACACCAGCTTGGTCTGTTAGTGATAATAAGGCTTTCAATCATCCAAGAGAGCTGTGAAGGCACATCAGACAGGCTTTACATAAACACACGGATTTTACATAGGACTCCTTCCTGTTCGAGCAACTTCAGAACTCACTGGGAAAGGAAATCTATTGGATGTGATGCTGAGGACGGACTGGAGATGGTGTGTGATGCCTAGATATATACGTGAGTAGATTACTGCAGATCAATGAACACCGTAACAGTAATCGTTTGTGGCTGCCACTGTACTAAGAACTTCACACACTTCACTCAGATGTCAGCTGGGTGCTTAGCCTGCTCTTTAAGGTCTAGTTAAAATTTCTTTGAGACCTTGTCCACTTTAAGCCCCGTGGCCTAAACACAGTCAATGTCTTCCGTAGATTTGGGGAACTGCTGAGGCCTTGCAGTCTCGGGCATCCTTCAGCACCGTGCTTCTGTAGGAGTGTGTGCTGTCTGGCTCATCAAACCCTCAACATCAACAGAAATCAGCCTGTTTACCACTTTTCCCAAGATATCTAATCTCATCCAGCATCGTAGTATTCTATAAACTATACCAAGCATTTGGTTTCTTTACCCAATGCACAAGATCCTTTTATCTGTCTCTCCATCAACTTCTCTCTTTACCTCCTCACTCCTGGATTCCTTTTCTTTTATCATCCTTACAAATGCATTTCCAAAACAAGGTGGCTCTCTTGCTAATAGGGATTATTTTACTACCTACCAAGAGAATACAATTTTCTCCTTGTTGCACAGAGAGGACCTTACTTAATCCATACACTAACTGTGTCAAAAAGTTACTATAGTTCATGTTTACTTAACAACAACGAACCCAACAAACCCAAGGCTCAGAAAGTTAAATAATGCCCTAACTCACAGGACTGTATAGGCAGTACCAGAGAAGAATTTCAAAATGACGATAGCAGCTTAATTTTCTGATGATAGAATGTTTATTGGATAGTGTCTCATGTTCGGTACTGTCCTAGCATTCTCTGACTGCTGTGAAAAATTACCATGAACTTAGCGACTTAAACAATACATATTATCATCTGAAAATTCTGTAGATCAGAAGTCTGAAATGGGTCTCACTGAGCTAAAATCAAGATGTTGGCAGAGCTGAATTCCTTTCTGGAGGCTATAGGGGAGAACCCATTTCCTTGCCGTTTCCAGGTTCTACAGGGTTCCCTGATCCCTTGCGTATGGCCCGTTCCATCTTCAATGACAGCAACATTGCCTCTCGTGACCATTCTTCCATAGTCACATCTCCCTCTGCCTCTCTTCTGCCTCCTTCTTCCACTTTGAAGAACGCTTGTGATTACATTGGGCCTGCCAAGACAACCCAGGTTAATATTTCTGTCTTAAGGCCAGCTGATTAGCAACCTTAATTCCATCCTCTACCTTAATTCCTCTTTGCCATGTAACTAACATATTCACAGGTTCCAGTGATTAGCACGTGGACATATTTTTTGGGGGGTAGGGATGTGTGGTATAATTCTGCCTACTATCTAAACCCAAATTTCTTTTCATTATTAGGTGAGACATATATATTTTAAAATTTAAGTCAATAATAAACACTCATCTTAGCAATTTCTTAGAAATACCTAAATCTCAGATAAGTAAATGCCCAGATCAAAAGACCCATGAGCTATAACTAAAATTCTGTTTTCTGGATTTCTCAAAGATGGTTCTCTACACAACACTACTTACCCTCACTCATGGTGAAGCAGGGTGAGAGAGAGAACGGTTTCAATATCATGTTTACTATCTATCTCACTAAGTGATATGGAAGGAAAGTACAAAGCAAAATCTTCAACCCTGCGCCGGATACTAATCTTTTAGCGTGAAATGCTGAGTTCAAGGTAATGTACAACAAAATCTCCCAAGTCTTTGAGTGGGCAAAAGGGAAAGTTAAAATGAAGTTATTTTACACACATTTATTATTGAGAGCTACTGTGTGTGGAGTAAAGCTATAGATGATTTGAAGGAATTGGGAGATGAATCAGATCCAGTCTCTGACCACATAGAGGGCCATAATCTGGGTGTGAAAAGAGAGCAGAGCACAAAAAATGCTGGGAGTGGATGAAGAGTTGATTGATATTGTTGGATTTAGACTGGTTTGAGTGTAGACTGTGTTTAGCAAGAGCTAATATGAAGGTTCCCAGTGGGGTTTTCATTGCCATGACCTGGAGGGACCAATTTAATCTCCCATCCTAGGTGGTCATTTCCTGAAAGGGAAGACCATAGTAATAACTCATTTCTTTTGCTAACTTCCTAAGTCTCTCTACTTGTTAGGGACTACAGAAAGTTTAAACTTTTATTACAGCAGTTCACTAATTTGATGCTTATTAGATATACCTGGGTGCTTAAAAAGAAAAGTGGGGCATAGATATTAAGACTCCCCCTTGGAGATTTTTATTTAATTGGCCTGGGTTCAGCTTGGTCATACGTGTTTTAGAAAGCTCTTTGGGTGATTCTAACATGCAGCTAGTGTAGCAAATTAGAGTCAGACAAACTGGACATCCACCTTGAGTTAGTTTTGTAATTGCTGTAAATCTTAGTCTCTTTTTCTGTAAATATAGTACATAATACCTTTTTTGGTGAAATTGTCTTCAGATTAGATAATACACCAAATGTGAAAGCCACAGAGAGAGATTCTGGCACATGATTGCACATTAATTTCAGTGTCCTTCCTACATGAGGCACTAAAGGTGAGGGTCAAGTCCTCAGACTCTGGGGTTCTACCACTTATAAGCTATGAGACCTCGGGCAGGCTGCCTCTCTGTGCCTCAGTTTCCTCACCTCTAAAATGACAATAATAGTTATTATTCAGATTAAATAAAATGAAAATTATATGTATCTGGCATAAAAGCACATAGCCTGAATCAAATCGTGAGAAAACATCAGACAACCCCTACAAAATACCTACTGTGTACGCTTCATAAATGTCAATGGTATGAAATAAAAAAGATTTGGAAAATATTCCAGGTTAAGACATTACTGTGATAATTGGTGATATTTAATTAAAGTCAGTACACTGTATAATAAAATTGTGATAATGTTAATTTCCTGATTTTGATAATTGTACTGTGGTTTCGTAAATGAAACTTTTTTGAAAGAAATATTCATGGAAGTAGTTAAGAATAAAGAAGAATTCTGTCTGTAATTTACTCTGAGAGAGACGAGTGCTTAAAGCAAACATAGTGAAATATTACCATTTGGGAAATCTGGATGTGCGATATCCAGGAATTCTTTGTATTATTTTTGCCACTTTACTGTAAGTCTGATGTTATGTCAAAATAAAGAATATTTTTTAAAAAGTTCCTGGGCCTGGCACATACAAAGCACTACATGAAAGATGGATAAATAATATATATAGATACATATATATAATATATATTTTATATATATACATATATATATACAATAAATAATATATATGTATGTATGTGTATATATATATGGTAAGTAAAAGCTGAATGAAGCAAATTCCTCAAGGTGAGATGAGCGCTCAGGTGAGACAAGCTATGCTGAGACAAAGTAAGCTCCAATTAATTATGCATCTTGCTGTGGCACTGTTCTAGGCACTTCACAGTAGTTCTGTCCTTTTTCCAATCTGTTTGTCTTTAAGGGAACAGCAAGTCCTCCTGCCCTTTCCTCAACTCACACCTCATAGGTCCCTGGTAAATGTTCTATTAGTCCTTAGGAAATAAAGTTGGGGGTCTCACTGGGGTCTGAGGCCTGGGGAGAAAACTGGGCTGGGGAGAACAGAGATTGTCTCAGACAGAACTGGGGTAAATGGTCAAGTCACAAGGCTAGCCAGCTAATTATGATAGGCTGAAGAGTGGTATGGAGGGAATGCCAAAGCCAGATCTAGCAGAGGGAGAGAATCAGAGCAGAGAAAGGAGGATGGTGAGTGAGTCCTAGGCACCAGGACAAAGGTTAGCAGACCCAGCCTCCTGAATACTCCCTAGTTATCTCCCCTTCCTTCCTTCCTTCCTTCCTTCCTTCCTTCCTTCCTTCCTTCCTTCCTTCCTTCTTTTCTTCCTTCCCCCTCCCTCATTCTTTCCTTCCTTTTTTTAACATGATTTTTTCTTGAAAATAGTGTTATAAAATAATACTCATTTTAAAACATTCAAACAGCGTAGAAAAAACTAAATTAAGGTTAAATTACCCCAAATCCCACCACCCAGAAATCTTTTCTCCTCCCTTATCAGTGGACAGCCTTCCCGTTTTTGTTGTATGCAAGTAGAGACCTGTGTGTACAAAGCTACATAAATTGGCTTATAAATGCTATATAGCACCTCTCATTCTAGTGTGTGTAATGGACAGATTTCCTCCACATAAACATAGGTAAATCTCACAATTTATACTGGCTATGGGATTCCTTTGTGTGAATGTGCTATATTTGGGTTGCTTCCGATGTTTTATCACTTCTAAAAACCCAGGGATAAACGTGCTTGTGCATATCTTTTGGACCTCACATGATAATCTGATTTGGAAAGTTTCAGTAAGTGAGAAAAAAAGGACTGGGCATTTTTAGAGCTCGCTGGTTACCTGGCATTGGTTTGCCTCTAAATTTACATTTCCACCAACAATGAGAGTGGCCCTATCCTCAAGCCTGTGACAAAACATGTTTTCCCCAGTCTTGGCGCTTTGCCAACCTAATAAGAAAAACATGGAATTTCACAGCTTTCATTTGCATTTCTTTTCTTATATTGAGGATAAAAATATCTCATAGCATTTAACAGCCATGGTCCTTGGAGTATTCACTGCTTTCGAAGGCAGAAATCTCAATCAAAATGATGTCTCTTTAAGCTTAAATAGTTTAGTGAAACTTTCCATGCTTCAGAATTCTTTTCCCCTTTTTTATGTATGAGTGTGTGTGTGTGTATGTGTGTGTGTGTGTTTGGAACAAATTTAGAAATTACTATTTGAAAGCACAGACTTTGGACCAGACTAAGCAAGTTTGAATGCTGGTTCTGAAAGTTACTGGTTGTATAATTATGTCTGCCTTCCCTTTTTAATAATACTTACCTCATGACATCACTGTGAGGATTAAAGATCATTTTTGTAAACTACTTAAGGAAAAAGTTAAAAATTGAGAGACAAGTTTGGTGGAAAGAAAAACAGGTTTATTCAGAATGTCAGTATTCCAGGAGGATGGCGGACCCCTGTCCAAAGGCCATCTCTCCGTTCCTAGAACTGTAAGGAGTTTTTATGAGAAGAAGCAGAACAAAGGAAAGGGGGAGTCAGTCGGTCAGGGAGGTCCCAGGGCTGACATCACTTCCTGGGGTCTGGTCTGTTTTAGGATAATGTTATATCTGGACTTGGCCACTTCAGCTGGAGGCTTTATGTTTCACCAGTAAAAACTACAAGGGAGATGCAAAATGGATTCCAGTCCTGTGTCTGAGCACCTGAAGATTAAGAAGTTGCTCTTTTTAGGTTAGGATTCTGCTGCTTAAATGGATTAATGAAATATGTGTAGCTTTAAGAAAGGGAACAAAACAGAGTTCTTAAATCAATCAGTGAGGGGAGAAACAAAGAGAAAACAGCTGAATATCAGGGTGGATCAAAATGCAAACTAGCTAAGTCCGACTGTGTTATTGATTTCCCGAATTTCACCCTTACACTTAAAACAGTGTCTCACACATTACCAAGTCCCTTAGAAATGTTAATGCTAATACTTGCCAGTGGTTTTAGAGATAAGATATTGTTTTTGATGCTCAATACAGTAGAGAACGTGATAATAAAATACTGGGTTTTGTTATTTAAAAAATTTTCATCCCAGTATAATAAAACACATTCCCACCCCCTCCCCCTTTTTTCAGAATTCTGAGAAAAAAGGGTTGGGCAAAATCTCAGATCAGTCTGCACAAAGAAGCACCATACCAGTAAGTGCGTGTGTGCACGCGCGTGCACGTGTTAGTAGTAGGATAAAACAGAAAACCTTTACTCCACCCACACAAAGACACCCACACTTTTACTATTAAAGACATAATCCCCATTGGCTTATTGCAAGCAAGTTATATGAGTTGTCATTTCTTTGAAGAAGGAAGAATTAATATGGTATTGATTGGTGAGGATTATTTTTGCATTACCCCCCCCCTTTTTTTTTTTACTGTTTAGAATTATTTACATTTGTTTGACTGTTCTTCTTAAAACAACCTGCAACTTTCAATCATGTTTGTATTGATAAAAGTATTTTTATCTGAGGGTTTACACAATAGTGGAAATCCTGTGTCCCAGAGAAGATAACAGTCTTGTCAGTCAAGCTGCCATCAATGGAGGCTGGTGAAAACAATGGGCTTGCCCTCCTTCCAGAAAGAAATTCTGCCTTCTGGCAGTATGCAGGGCTCTCTTGCATTAAGCCTGTGAGAGCAGATTCAAACAGCAATGATTTTTTAAAAGCCTATTTAAAAAATAAACAAAACAAAGCAAATGAGGATGAGAAAAAAAACATTAAAAATCATGCAAAGACCCGCCCAGCTTTCCTGGGAAAGGAGGGATGAAAGAAAAAGGAGGGAAGGAGGCATATAGACAGTAAGGTCATTCTGGAGGAAGTGGGGGCCAGTGCAGAAATCTACTAGCAATAGGAAAGGAGACTAGTGAGGCCAAGTTCTGTGCTTAGAGATCTATAACCCCTCTTGGGCTCATCAAAGAACTTTCTGTCCCTGATGAGATTGTGGGGCCCATCCTTATAAATAGACTTCTTTTTAAATTCAAGTCAAATATTAAACTTAAGTCAAATATTTAAAGTGAGCTCTTTGTTTTCCTCCCTAACACAAAAAATACATTTTATTGAACTAAAATGCAAATTTCATACTATAAAAAATATCTTTGATGGAATCTTTTAATTAAGGAGCTTTGGAAATTACTTCTTTGCATGTATCGGTAGTGAATCTAAGTTTAAAATGTGTTTGCTGGGAAATGAGTTTAGTGAGCAGTTGTTGGATATTAAATTTCTATCATGATCAATAGTTCTTCCCACATACTATTTTTTTTCCAATTTTTATTAACCTTAAAAGGTAATTTGGACACTAGAAATTTAAACAGGGTACACAGATTAAATTTTAAGAAAAACCTACAATATTTACTTGCACAGGTTATAGGAAATAGTTTATAGTTTTAAAGGTAAGATTTTGAAATATGGTGGAATCTCCTATTTCTTACTATCACTGCAGTTTATTATTCTCTTCATCTAGCCTTGTCCATGAAAATGCAGAAGACAACATTTTATCTTTATTTAGCAAGTACTGAGCTAAGTACTATAACTTTGTGTAATGGGCTGAATTGTGTTGCCTCTGCCCCATTACTGCCCACCTCCCAATTTATATGTTGAAGCCCTTACCCCAATGTGACGGTATTTGGAACTAGAGCATTTTAGGAAGCAATTAAGGTTAAATGAGGCCCTGGGTTGGGGGGTAGACCAGTAGGACTGGTATCCTAGTAGCAAGCAGAAAAGATGACAGGAGTATGAACGCACAGAGAAAAAAGACCATGTAAGGACACAGTGAGAAGGCAGCTGTCCACACAGTGAAGAGAGATACCTCACCACAAACCAGCTCTATCAGCACCTTGATCTTGGACTTCCCAACCTCCAGAACTGTGAAACTAGAAACTTCTGTTGTTTAAGTCACCCAGTCTATGGCAGCCCCAGCTGGCTAATACACTTTGATTTAACCAAAACAAGCAACCACTGCTTTCAGGAGTGGTTGATTATATCAATGATACTAGAGGAAGTCACCATTTTTCTATTCTTTGTCATAACAGGAAGAAATATATATGTGCAAACACACTCTTCTTTAATATAAGGTTATTTTCTGAGTGGTTATGTAGGTGGGAATCTGCTTTCATTTTGAAAGACAGCATAAAAAGTGACAGAAGAAAAATCAAAGGAGCTGTCAGTAATAAGGCATGACCCAAAGGGCTGGGAGGAAGGGAGAAGCAAGAAGGAGCAAAAGAGAATTTTCCAAGAAGTGATGTGTGACACGGAGCCTTTCTGTTGTGATCAAAAATTACAGTGAATGCTGTTGCCGAGTGCCATTTAACAGAAAGGCAGAGCTCTTCAATATGGGAAGCAGTATGTGGAAACTTAGTAATTGTATGTGACAAGTTTCCAACTTGTTCCATGCAGTCAGTCAGGTGTGAGAGGTGTGTTTTAAAGTGTGTCATAAATCATCCTCCATCATGACACGTTCCGTGTCACACATCGCTTCTGGTACGGCAATTTCTGTCAAAGAAAAACATTATGGTGTGTCCTCATCCACCTTATTCACTGATCTACCATGTGAGACTTCTGGTTTTTCCCCAAAGTCAAAAAGGCCATGAAAGGTAAACGTTTTGAATCGATTCAGGACATCAAAGCAGCCACGACAGCGCAACTAACGACACTCATGAAAGAGGACTTCCAGAACTGCTTCAGAAAGTGGCAAGAACGATGGGATAAATGTATTTGAAGAAAGGGGGAGTATTTTGAGGGGGATTAATGGCAATATGTCTTTTACTGTAATAAATTGTTTTTATTTAAACTTTCACTGTATTTTGTGATTACAGCTATAACTCAGTCTCAGTCTTCTGTCCCTCAAAGTCTGGGCTATTTTACCTAGGCTGTAGGTTAATGTGCAAGTAAATAAAACCTTATTTCTCTTCCATGAAATGGTTGGAGGTAGGCAATCCAGAGTTTTATTCCATGAATCATCTAGGGAACGAGGACCTCTCTATATTTACATTACAACATCACTCAGAGCTTAAATTAAGTCTGCATTTCAAGTAGCAGGATGGAGGAAGAAGGGAAGAAGAGACATATTGCTCTCTATTTAAGGGACACATCTAGGAAATTATACACTTGTTAATTATACACAAATTACTTGTGCTCATTGTCTCACTTTAATCCCATGGCCATATCTACCTGCAAAATATAGATATCATATGCCAACCAAAACTCGAGGCTGCTATCTTGACAAGAAAGGAGCCAGTAGCAGTCTCTACCACAGGGAGTTGGGAGTAGAGCAAACTGGCTTTGGTACCCCTCTCATTTGGATGCCCCTTCCCTTACATTTGTTCACAATCCACCAATACACTGTGTTCCTCCAGACTTCTCTTAGGACAGAGAGAATATAAAAGTGATTGCTAAATCTGACTTTTCCTAAAGCCTAGTTAAAAAATCAGCAAAGATTTTAAGCCTTTCCCAGAGGCACTCCAGCTGTTAATCTTGTTCTGCTGCCCCTGGATCCTCCCCACACCCTGGAGCACTTCCCTTACCAGCCTCTACAGAGCAAATCTCCTCGGGACCTTTTGGGAAGTGCTGCTTCTTCTCCATAGGAGTTGATCTTGTCATCTCATTACCCTCTGAGTTTGTCACTCTCATCCCACAGAAAATACAATAGATATTCTAACCTAAGAGTCACATTTCCCCAACTCTGAGTTAATGGGGGTGGGAGAGTGTAGGGGTTGCACTCAAGAATTTGGAAATAGTGTGATCTTTGGCCACATTTTGGGGCTGTCCCTGACCAAGTGAGTCCCCTGAGGACCACTGGTTCATTCATTCATTCTTCTCTCTCTCTCTCTCTCTCTTTCTCTCTCTCTCACACACACACACACACACACACACACACACACACACACACACCCTCTTTCAAGGGCAACCTGAATTCTCTGAGACTAAACCGCCTAAACCAAGCATCACAAACTTGACTGCTCCTTGAGCGAAGTACAAAAAAGAGTGAAGCAGGTAAGATGGGGAGTGTGACAAAATGTGCTGTACACGCTATTGTAATGGAGCAGCCAACACTCACCTCCAGTGGATTTTGATCATGTGGGACCAATGTTTGTATCTCCTGAAGCTGAATATTAGTCTTTTTTTTAGATGAGAGGTCCAGCTTTTCAAAATGTTGCATTGAAATAAAAATGTAAGCATTGCATGACAGACCTACTGGGTTGAATCCAGTCTAAAACCAGCTCAGGGGCCTCTAGCTGGAAACTTCATTAGTAAGCACTGAAAAAAAAGAAATGTTTCCCTACCTGCCCTCAATAGCACCAAATAGCATTAGCATTTTATTGAGTATTTGGAATTATCTTCCAGAGCAATGTGAGTTCCTTCCTTCAAATCCCTCTTTGTAAAGAGCACCTAGTTGATTAAAAACAGTCATTAGGCAGGACCTCATTTATAGCTTAAACCTGTTATGGATTCTACTTCTGCTGCAAAAACTCTAGCAAAAGCTGTGGGCTTAACACCTGCAGGAGCCTGGTTAAATGATCGGACAGGATCCTCCTCAGTCCTCCTCAGTCTCGGTCTAGGGAAGGGTCGTTCTTTTAGTCTATAGTCGGCTAGTCTAGAGAAGGTCATTCTCCTACCGTCTAGAGTAGGAGTCTAGTCTAGAGTGGGTCGTTCTCCTACTGTCCTTTTCAGTCTCAGTCTAGGGAAGGGTCGTTCTCTTCTTCTCACCGGATGAGGTAATGACAACACAGAGTGGACAGTCACCTGGGGCAGCACCGAGTCCACAGCATTCTGTTTTGTTCCCAGGAGCACCCTCTGCCTCCCGCTGTAGCTTTCACCTTGCATTTGGCTTTGACTTGGGACACATATTTCTGGCTGTGCCCTAGAAGTCATGAAACCCTGTTCTGAATTTGATTTTATTGTAAAACAATGGGAAACAACTGACAGTTTTTAAGCAGGAGGGTGACATAAACAAAAATGAGTCTGGAAACTGTTGACGCTGGCCTGGGTTGGAGAGAGACTGGAGTCAGAAAGACCAATTAGGCGTGCTTACAATATGATCTGTGTCAAGATACTGAAGTAGCTAAGTGGCAGTGGTAAGGGAGAGAGGAAGGCAGAGGCAAAAATAACGTGGAGAGAGCATCTAACATTTTTGCAACTGCTTTTAACAGTGAGACCCAGATTTCAACACTGGGTGGCTTGGGAGGATGGTTGTCACAGAAACAAACCAAATTATAAGCAATACGTGCTTGTTGGCTTATCAAATTTTTATATTGGTTTTTCTTTCCTTAAAAATAGTTTTCAGTACTGCCAATTGATGCTAACAACATTTTCTGTTGCTTTGTAATTCTGTTCCAAGGACTTTGCAAGCACTATTTCATTAATCCTTCTGAAAGCTTTGTGGGGTGGGTGGCAGTGGTTTACAAGACCAAATATGTTGAAAGCGGCTCTTAAAAAATTTATCCTTGAGTGTCTCTCACATCCTCACTAAGTTTTGTAGACTCTCAGTAGCAATTAGTAGCGATCAGGCTTGGCATGTACTATGTCCCCAATTATTATCAATAGGTTCTGATTGAGAACATGTGTTCATTTCAGCTGGGATTATTGTCTGGCTGATCACAATAGAGAATCTAAAAGATGGCATCTGGCAGAGTTATTTTCTGACATCTCCTCTCAGTCCTGTCTTCCTTTATAACTGCTGTCATTTAGTATGTGACCCACCGAGAGAGGGAGACCTGCACCATAAAAGCACTGATGTCCCTGTGGACTCATCAATACAATCTTTACATTGTAAACCAAGCACCAGGTACACTTTATCGAGGCAGGCTCTAGTTCCAGCCATCTATTGCCGTGTAACAAACGATCCCATAATGGAGGGGCTTTCATCATGCATCAGTCATTTGGGCAGGGCTGGGAAGGTGTGGCTTGTGTTCGCTCCATGCAGTGTTAGCTGGAGTGGCTTGGCTGGGGATGCAGGAACCACTTCCAGAATGACTCTCCAACATGGCGGCAAGTGTGTTCTGGCTGTCAGATGGGAGCTCAGCTGGGGCTGTTGTCCGAGGGCCTCCGTTCATTAAACAGTTGGTTTCTTCATGGGTGATTGGCTTGGGCTTCCCTATAGTAGGAGCACTTGATTCTAAAAGTAAGAGTTTCCAGAGGTGGAAAGCAGAAGCTACCAGTCTCTTGAGGCTTAGGCTTGGAAGTTACAACAGGGTCACTTTCCATTGTATTTTATTGGCTAAGGCAATCACAGAGCCTGCCCAGATTCAAGGCACACATCCAATGGAGAAGTGTCAAAGACCGTGCGGTCGAATTTAATCTCCCACAGTAAAAATTAAATTAAAAAATGTGAATGAATAGATAGTTTTGTTTGACATCTCTGATTTAAGAACGGTCTATTCAATTGCACCAGTCAACCATAATTCTGAACTATAAACGTATATTTTTTTTCTTGGTCTCCATACAACTTTTCTACATACCAGTTGTATCATTTATCCCTGATCTTTATTTCTCCTCAAGTGCTGGCTTTTTTACCTCTAGTTTATCATCTATGTTGTCCATACTTTTGAAGCCTACCTGCCAGATTTTCTGGAAAGTTCTCTTGAGCTGCCAAACAGAAGTGCCCCTTCTGGGTCCTCCATATCATCTGGGTGCATCTTATCAAAAGAGTTATCACAGCACGTTGGAACGTGACTGTTGGTCTGGCTTCTCCTCTAGACTGAAGTGCCCCCTAGGGTGTGTAATCTATCTTGTTCATTTTGGCACCCTCAACACAGAAGGTTATTTCTTGACAGCAGATACTCAATACATATTTGTTGTATGGTTGAATGTTTGCATTCTTGGAATGCTCTGCAATTGTCATTGACTTTTGTGTGTCATTTGGTACTGTTAGAATTCTCCCAGGGCTTCTCCATCTCTTAACTGGAGAGACAGGTATTTCTGTGTGGTGTCAAAGCTGAGAGAATAAAAAGCTGTGTCACTTAGGTCCTATGAGAGGAAACAATGAAAGAAAAACAAAAGCACTATTAATTGTGTTCAAGATGTTCCTTTTCATAACGATTGGGTAAAGACTCGAGCAGGACATTTCTCCATGGTTTTCTCTGTAAAGAGGATCTGTACAGAGCAGCAAGGACATTAACCATGCTTTCTTCATCTCTGTTGGCCCCCTGGACATTCTGAAGCAGGATATAGAAGCCACTCTCCAATTGAGAACAGGTGTCTGATTCCAAACAAATGTCACCAATCTTGCCCTTAATGCACGGCAGCAGAACACGAGGGAGCATTAGCAGTGTACAGTGATGCGTACTGAAAAGAGGAAGGCACGTGGGATTTGGTAGCACCATCTTATCAACTGCATTTAGAATGGGTATTAATCTTGCTTATGCAGCACAGGAAGAGATGAACCAATGCAACCTTGTGTTAGAAGCTGTGGGTGAACCTTCTATTTCAGACAGTTGGGAGACATTGATCACTCTAGGAAAGGCCCTTGCTAAGAAAGCCTAACTGGGAGATTGAGTCCTGCAGGGGCGATATCACCAGGGCTTTTTCTTCTATTTCATTTAACCTCAAAACATATGAGGTTGAACTGATATTACTCACTGCGCTGGGTGGTATGCAGGCTACAGAGAAAACCTGACATCATCCCTCTTCTCAAAGAACTGAGGTCAGTGAGTGGGCATGAGGGTAAAGGGGAAGAAATTAGGTAGAGAAGGGCAGTGTAAATGGCATGGGGTCTAGAACAGGAGAGAACTGGAAGCTGCACCTCTTATCTCTAAGTCCTTTCACGGATTACTTAAATTCCCTAAGCCTGGGTTTGCTCATCTGTAAAACAATGCTGGATACAATGCTTACCTCCAGAAGATTATGGCAAAAATTAAATAGATAAGGTTGTGAAGATATAAGCTCTGTGAGTGTGGAGGGCCAGTCCCTGTCTGTTTCACTCTGTCCTCAACACCTGCTGAGCATATTGCAGGTGGTCAGTGATTACTTGGTGGCTACCTGTTGAATGAAAGTGTTTAAGCACAGTCCTTGATACATATTAATAATTCAATAAATGTCCACCATTAAGAGAGATAGTAGTATTATGGTAGTAAGGGTAATATCAGAGAGAAGTAACAGCAGCAGTTGTTGCTGGTGGTAATAGTAATAATAGTGGCATTAGTCATGCTTAACTAGGAGCATAAAACACAAACAAATAAATAGCAAGACACAGCATTAAAATATGTTAGCTATGTTCCGGGGGGCCTAGAATAATAGCTCGGTGAGGACTTAGTACTTCATCCAGAAGATGAGGCTGCTTTTGAAGTCTTCTGTGTAAGGAGAAACACTACGAGAGCTGTAGGTATAATAGACTAGGGGGTGGATATTTCTTAACAAGGTCTTGATATGAGTCTAGTACAGAAATCCAGGCAGGATTTAGTGCTAAGCTAGGCTAGAGGCAGGAGAAATGGATAGGAGAGAATAAATGAGTGAGGGAATTCAAAGGTAGAATTGACAGTGATGGGTTGTATGCACTATGGGAGAAGGAAGTGCCAAAGGACTTGAAAACAGAGAGCCCTATATGTGATACCGACATTATCAGAAATGGAGATGTTAGGGTTTTCAGGGAAGATGATCATTTTAGTTCAGTACACTCGTATGTTTGTGTTTTTGACGCCAGAAGAACATCCAGGAGGAAATAGGCCATAGGTAATCAAAACTTCAAGTCTGGAATGCAAAGGAGAATTGAAGTCAAAGTTGAAGAACTGTTTTTTAAAGACAAGAGAAATAAAGTTTGGGCAGCAAGTGATACTGCAAAGGGAAAGGGGCCAGAGAGAAGGGGATCAAGGCGAGGACCTCTGGGAAGAGCCATCCCATGAATGAGGGAGGAAGAGCAGTGCTTGCACTATAGCAGAAATCAAAGAGGTAGAATAAAGCAAGTCCATGCCACTCAATCACAAGACAAAGCCCCACCATTCTGGAAAATTGAGAACTGAAAGTTGTGTCCCTCACTGGGGAAGATGGCAAAGGTACTGATCTACTTCTGGAAACAAATGCCACTGCAATTTTGCTACTATTTTGGTGGCCATATTTTTAAGCTCCCTGGTGAATCCACATCTTTCCCCAGCTCCGAGGCTAAGAGCTCAGTGTAATTGTTCAGCTAACTCCATGTTGGCCTTGGTGAACTCTAACAGGGCCCTGTGACCTGACAGATCCTGTTACACGCATGTTAGCTCCTCCTGCATGAAGAATAGGACTTCCAAGGCCATGAAACAGTTTACTCTATTTGGCTCTTTCCTCACAGCATCAGAGAAGCATCACCATTTCCTCCATCCTCACCTCCCTTCTTTCGATCCCCAATGTGGGCTATTTCTAGTATTAACAATATCAACTTCTTGGTATTGGCTCATGGTTTTAAAACAATGTTAGGTAACACACCTAAATTATCCACCTTTGTTGTTCTGCCCATTTTAAGAGCTGCCAACCCACAAGTCACTGAGGTTGGTGCCCGGCCATAGTCCGAATGTTTAAGTCCAGATCTTAATTTCCTAGCAAGTATGGGGCTATCTAGGCTTCTGTGCCTTAAATTACAAAGGAAAAGGGTGTTAGAAGGCAAAATGGAAAAAGAGAAATACATCTCCATCCAGGTTATATCTGAATAGTCATTTATATAACGAGTAGCTGTTTTACACTAATACGAATTAAAGCATGTTAAAACATAAGTAGCTGGGAAAAGCAGAATTTCACCCTTATTAGCTATTAATCCATTAGCATGAGTTAGTTTGTTAAATTATCAAGTTCATTATTTAGTTAGGGTAGAGAAAGAGAAAGAAGCTAAGAAAGAACATAAAGCTAATTCCATCTGTTCTACATGTATGCTTGAAATAACTTGACATTATTGGGCAAAAAGCCCATTCTCTCCATTCTCCCAGGAGACATCCAAAGGCAATCCGTCCCTCAAGGTCAGATGAAAGGCTCCTCTATGATCATCCCCCCTTTGCCTCAGAGAGACAGTCTCTCTCCTCCAAAACCCTGAGAGACATTATTTGTATCTCTCTCATGGCATTTATAACTATATACTTAGCATGATGAGTATTTGTTTATATTGTTTCTTTATATGCACTTTTTTGTCATAGGTGTGGTATTACTGTTTATAGGCATATGTGCCCTACAAGACTAAGCGCTACAAACAGACCCCTCATGCAATTCCTCTTTATCATCTTCATAATGTCTAGCACAATCCTTTCATATATGTGTGCTCAAAATATCTCTATTGACTGATTAAATAAATTATATCTGAGAACTCTATCCACATGTCAATTCTAATTTCCTTTGCTTTATTTATTTTATGATTTTTTTAGCAGTCAACATTAAAGTCATACTTTAAAGGTGGTTTAGATTGTGGGGCATAGCAAATAGCTTATACATTTTCTTTCCCATTTATTTACATCATGATGCATGAACACACACAAATTCACACACACACACCCTACGAAGTTACAAAACTTGCAAATGATCTTGGCTTCCTTTGTTCCGAAGCATCTGTTATTCATGAAATACAGGCAGCAGGTGACAATTAACATACATAGCACCACCTACCCCACACATACCAAACCCATGGTGCAGACGCAGGGTATTCCAAATATCACACAGTCCTCCACTTCAGAAAGAGAATGCATTGCTCACTTGTCACTATAGAAGTTGTATATTTTCTTTCTTTCTGTTTTGTAGTCTATGACTGATGCAGAGTGGAAGTGTAAAATTCAGGAGGGGACTCTCCTGTTGAATGGGAAGAATATATTCACAGATTTAACTCTTAGACAAAAATCCTCAAATCCTTTATGGGATCAAGATTTTCATTTCAATACTACTCAGAAGTCTTGAAAAATGATTGGCCCTGGATAGCACTCATTTTGTGATTCCAGCTCTTAGACAGGGCTCTGTGTTTAACGCAGTCTATGTCTGTCAGCCAGCCCTGCACTCTGAGGCAAGCAGCAACACCATTTCTAACGCGGAAGGCCTCCTTCAGGTCCTAATCCCTTCTGCGTAATGGGGCATTTGTTTCTCTTCAGTGAACAGTAAACCTGTAATTCCCTTTAATTCTGATCAAGGTTGAGAGAGCAATGATTTGAGTTATTCACTCTTCTACCTACCTTCCATAGACTTTTCATTGACACACAAGATGCTTCAGAATTTTTATAAATCTCAGGATATCTGTCTATTTAGTCCCTAAAAAGATGCTATAAATGGAGTTTAGATTCTAGGTCAATTCTAATATGTAGGAAATTCTGAACAGAGGTTTTTCTTGCATTTGACCAGGAATCTCTGACTTGCTGCTGCCTGATCCCACTCAAGCTACTTCCAAAACATTTAGGATTAAAAATTAGCAAACTATGAGTACAATGAAATATAAATTTATATATAAATAACATATATTATATATATATATATATAAATTATATATATATATATATATATATACACACACACACACACACACACACACACACACACATACATACATATAAAATATCTATGGAGGAAACATTTTTCTGGTAAAATGTCCTCCCCTACTCAAAGCTAATATAAAGGAGTTAATGTAATGAAACATGAATGGAAACTTACTAGCAGATTTTATATAAGCATGGCAATAGCAGGGAAAGGAGAAGGAGGAGAAGAAAGAGGAGGAAGAGGAGTCGGAGGGGAAAAGAAAAAGGAAAGGAAAGGAAAGTGTTTAAACAGATCCTTAGCCTTTGGCAAAATTTATAAGCAAAACATCACCGTGTTATAACATTTCTAGACCAAACACATTTTTAGAAGTCTGTCCCAAGCATGTTTGAACTCAGAGCTAAAGGCTATCAAACCCTGGAACTAGCCACACTTTCCACCCCTTGGGAACCAAGAGACAAGCATCTATGAAACCACCTGGTTTCCTTATCTAGTCAACCAAATAAAGGCCTTTGAATGCCTTTTGATTTGATCCCCACACAAATTTGCCCTTCTGATTTTGATGCTTGAGGAGCTGAATAATGTGTGAAATTTCCTCCCTCACTTTATCTCCTAGATCTCAAATAATTCTTTCATTGAGTTCTTTAGTGCAGCAAGTGCTTCATTCTCTTCTGAAAATGACACTTTAAAGAACTTTTAGTCCAAAGTAATTCATTAGCAATGCCAGAGGAGGATTAAGAGGAAAATTTATTTTATCAATATAAATTGCTCTTTTGCTTTTATTGATGTGAATTAAATACTTATTTCTTGTAGCGACTAAACCTTAGTTTTAGCAAAGTACAACTCACAGATTGAGACAAGGAGTTATTATAACTGGAGAAGATGACAGTTTGGTTTCAGACTGATCTAATTTCCTGCTCTAACCACTGATTGATTTCTCCTGGCACAGAACTGGACATGCAAGAAATTTCTATTTCTGTGTTAATTAGGACTTTTACCTTGAGTATGTTTCTGACAGTGTTTGCACATAACCCTTTCCTGATTAAAAAAAAAAAATGTTTGAACAATTTTAAGCATCTTTATTTATTATACATAAAGTGGGGGAGATGGGGAAGAGAGGATTCATAGACAAATACACAAGTGTAGGAGAAGATATTACAGATAATTAGGAGGAAGTTGTCCTTGAACAAATCAAAGACAGTAGTTAGGGTGTAAAAAGAAAAGAGAGGTTATTTCTGGTTAGGATGGAACTTTGAACCTATGACTTAATTATCGTGCTCTTACAAATGCCAACTGACCAAAATAATACAATAGGGGAGACGTGCAAATGGACGCTGGTAATGACGGAAGACCGTTTCTCATGGTCAGAGATACTGAGGAATTTATTTAAGATGTGGTATAAGGACAGAAGTAAGAGAAGGTCCATTAAGCTGGCAATTTCCTGCTTTCAAAGGAAATGACTACCTGGGTGTAGTGAAGGGAATCTTAGTAGAACTGTCCTAACAACATTTGGTTGAAACAGAACGAGCTGGAGAAAAGAATAAACAAAAGAATACTAGAAACTGGCACATTTTGATCCAAAATAAACAAAAAAACAAAAACAAAAAAAGACTGAGAATTGTGCAGGATGCTGAATCCCACCAGGAAATATAATAGTAAAAACGTTAACCGCTACCACCACAACTAACACTTATATGTTATTTAATGTGTGCTGGGCACAAGTATTAGTGTTCTATAGATATTAACTCATTCAATTATCATGACACACCCATGCAATGGACACTTTTGTTATTCATCTTTAAAGATTAAGAGAAAGTAAGTCACAAGAGATGTTAAATTATAGGCAATCAGAAAATAATATGATTCTCTTCTTGGACAAATAGATTCAATAAAATAGAAATAGAACTTAAAAGAGCTCTGATTATTAATATATTTCCTATAATAAGCAACCTGTTAGACAATATCATAGAGAAGTGTCCCTTAACAATAACAATAGAGATTTCAAAGATGTAAAAATAAACTTAATGAGAATATGCAGGATTTATCAGGAAAGTATACAATTTTACTGAAGGACATAAAGAAACAACTGAATAAAGGGAGAGAAATAACACATTCCTGAATGGAATCACCTAATATTGTAACAGTATCTGTTCCTTTTGTCAATATCTGATTAGAATTTTGAGGGGGAAGACAGGATGTAATTAAAGTATATATTTTTATTTTACTTTTAATTACAGAAATAACACACATATGTAGTTTTATGGATTAAAAAAAATCATGTGTTAAAAAATTTGGCATTACTCTTGACCATCACACTGTTTTCCTCTTCTTGCCAGAGGTAACCATCAATTTATTGTGAATCCTTCCAGACCATTTTTTGTACTCATGAATATAGATAGATGATAGATTAGATAGATAGATAGATAGACAGATAGATAGATAGATAAATAGAATAGATTGATAGAGATATGGTTTATGAGTTTTCTCTTTTCAAATAAATAATGCTGTACATATTTTATGATCAGTTGACATTTTTGCTCAATAATATGTCTTGGAAAGTTTTCCATTTTGGTTTAGAAACATGTATCTCAATCTTTTTAACAGTTGTAGTTTATTATATGTTAGGGACATAATGTACTGTTTTTTTTGTTGTTGTTTTGTTTTGTTTTTTTGGTAATTTCCCTGTTGATCAACATGATACGAGGTGGTTATGAGAGAGTGAGTGCTTTTCAAAATGAGATTTTGGAGGTACGACCGTTATCGGTAATGACAAAGTGTAGGTTGTAACCATGGAAATGAGCGGTTGAGTTAGAATGGAACACTAGAGAGAGAATAAGAAATTGAAAATCCAAAGCATAAATAGATTATTCATGTAGGCATTAAAATCATCAAGAATGTGGAGAGGTAGAATGACAGAAAGACAGCATACTCAAGGTGCTAAAATCTTCAAGGATTGAGGAGGAGCGATTTGAGAATATTTGTTGATTATATCCGTGAAGTAGTAGAGTTAGGTGGTAGTATCTGAACATATGGGCTTCAAAATAACTGAGGTTTGTTTTAAGAAGGGTTTGTTTAGTGCTGTTTGATTCCTCAACAATGTATTTCTGTTACTTTGATGAAAATATAATTAATTAAAATAAGCTAAACATAAAAATATCACTGGAGAAAAGATAAATCCATTTACCAACAAAGTGTTATGATAATATCAGAAGGTAAGACATGCATGGATCATTCAACAAATCATGTAAGAATAAATAGCAAAAACACTTAAGGAAACAATGTTATATATTTATTTCACATCAACTTTCAAAATTTATTTTATATTGACCAAAGTTTTAAACATACAAATGAAACTACTAGGGGCAAATATAGCTAAATATTGACATGGTTTTGGAATAAAAAAGGTCTTCTTCTACTTGTCACTATAGGAAGCGACACAAAATAAATAAAATCAAAATTAAAAAAAACAAATAATCACCCGAGAAAATATGTTTGCAGCGTAGGACAGATAGATGTTATTTATAGTATAAGAATTATTATAAATCAACAAGAAAAATGTGAACAAATTAAAAATGAGTGAGGCACGTGAACAGTGAATTCAAAGAGGCAGAAACAGGGATAACTAATGAGCATATATTAAAGGATTCAATGTCACTAGAATTCAAAGGTATACCAAATAAAACCACTCTAAGCTATAATTTTCATTAGAAAAGTTTTCAAAATGTTTTCAAATAATATTTTTCATTGCTGGTTAAGTATAGGAAAATAAACACCCTGGATACTTTTCTGGTCATAGTAATAGACCCAAGAAGAAGGGAATGGGAAGTTTGGACCCATAACTATGCTTTTCCAAACACTTTTGCTCACTGGATGAATTAATCAATTAATACAATATTTTTAAGGAATGTCTCAGGATAGAAAAATTAATTTGAGTTTTTTGTATGAACTGGTGTGTACCATTCTGGTTATATTTTGTGTAATCATTGTCATAAGGAGGACAGGATTTTTTTGCCATCTGGAAATTCTCTCAGATAAAGCATAATTATTTTATTTTTATTTATTTTATTTTGATTTAAATACTCATAACTTGCCACAAATTATGTTTACTAAATGTTTTAATGAAGCATTTTGTCATTTGTAATTCTGAAGTTTACAGAAAGTATAGAAAAAAGTGAGATAGAAATATATTGTTTGGAGTCTGAGAGACTTTTGCTAATATCAACCAAATTCATGCAATGATTAATGTGAGAGTATTTTTGTGAAAACAGTCAAAGAACTGACCTTCACATGAGATGACATAAGGACACACTTTGTGGATATAGAATCTGGAGGCTGAAAGACTGTGAGGACATGAGTTCCTGGGAATTCTCAGAAATTGTGGGAAGGGGTTTGGATTTTAGAGATCCCAGATAATTATCCAGCTTTCCCATGTCACCATAACTCAGATTGAATTTTATAATCTTAATGTTTTTATTATTCTTATTTGTTACTTGATGTGCACCTTTTATCTTTGTATTAAGATGATATTTTTTACCTTGAAAAGTACAAGCCAGTAAGGTTAAAAAAAATACACAGGAAATGTTTCCTGCAGGACATTTTTCAACCTACTGATATTACTAGATATAGTTTTCATTTTTCTATGTTGAAATTTAACTTAGCTTCCTATGCTTACTTCCATTCCTTAATATTTCTTAATGTTTCACTGTATTTAACAATTAGCCTCTTGGTTCATTGATGGTGGTTGTTTCATTTTAATAAATTGAAGCCTGAGTCCTAGCTCTTAGTTCTTGCAGTTTGATGCCATAAGTGGCTTCATACTGTGGGGGAGAAGTGGAAGCTTTGCTGGCCTTTTACAAGCTGTAATTAAGTGCCCCCCATACACTCCAATTGATTGCTTTATGAGACTGTAAACTCTGAGGTTAGGCACCATTCACTTGGGAATAATTAACAATATAGATGATCAATTATACAGAACCCTCATTCATTGATGGGCTTTTAGAAGCACCATTTTGGTTTCCCATAGGTTAATTCAGACACTTAATTCTTAAAATCCTTCATGGTTAGTTTGGAAATTAATCAAACTTCGAGGTCAGTTTCCACTTATCTTTGCTGATGTGATAGATTGTTTGATTACTTGAAGATACTCAAAGACCTAGATAGACTTACCAATGGTAGGTCGAAGAAGATAATGACAATGAGGGTACAATTCCTGCAGGAAAAAAGGGACAGTCACACATTTTTGATAAGAAAACAAAATCTTTTTTTTTAATTAAAGAAAAATAGTGACTATCATAGACAAATATCAGAAGAAACCAAGCCTGAATTGGCAGGATGGTCTCTCAAGCAGAGATTTGTTTAATTGACAGGCTTGTAAATTAGAGTCTGCTAACCTCTAGTTTTCAGGCCATACTCAGTGCCTCTAATGAAAGGATCGAGTTTCCACTCAGAATCATGAGCACCCAGAGACCTTTGGGGGTCCTTTTTTTTTTCTCTCTCTTTTTTTTCCCCTGAGGACAAGGTCCCTGTGTGCTCAACGTAGGTGAAAAGAAAGGTCTGCCAAACCTGGGGGTGTAGACTGTTACTTCCTTCATCTCACCTTTACCTGTTGTGGATGTAAAACCAACACTTCTGCTCGTGAAGCAAGACAGCCAACTTCTTTGGTTTCTAACAAATACATTTTCCCATTCTCTAGCATATATCATCCTCATTACACAGTGTTTTATAACAATTTTACCACAAGCTGTACTGATAATCTGAATAAAATATGTTGGTTTAACTACCTTTAAAAGTATGAGTTTCAAGTGACACGTGTGTGCACATGTCTTAGCATCCTCTAGAAAATAGACCTGGAAGCTGAAGAGCCAGCTGTTTGATTGGAGCAAAAAACTGAACCAAACCTCAGGACCTTGACTTCATTTTCTCTTTACACCAATTCTTACCCAGAATGCTCCTCGATCCCTATACAAGCAAATGTGTAAGTAAGTCACCGGGTAGAGGAGAATTCCCTTCTCTGGTCCTCCAGACATACTCATAATTAAGCACACCTGAATCCCAGGGTGACACAGTTATTACCACTTTTCTTTATGCATTTAGTGTTTTGTTCAGGTCTTCATGGTATATTTATTGAGTAATCACTATGTGTCAAGCACTATGGAAGGTATATGGACAAAGGTAAGCTCAAGGAGGATAAGAAACCTGCCCTAGCAGAGCTTACATTCTATGCAAGAGAGACAATTGAAAATGTAAAACAGTAAAAAACAAATCCGCTTGTAGTAAGGGATAGGAAGGAAATAGAGAGGATTGTAACTTACAGAACATCTTGGTGGGTAAAGGGTTAGAAAAAGCCTCTCTGAAGAGATTATGTTAGAGCTGAGACATGAAAGATTAAAAAAAAAAAGCTATACACACTATTCTAACAAATTTTAGACTTAGAATGCTTTTTAAAAATTAAATCATGAATTAAATACCCTTCAAATGCAAGTCTAAAATAGACTTGTTCTGATAGAAGCTAGTTGGGGCCATTGCTCCACTCATTCAGCCTCTCAGCCATCCTCAATTTTCAAAGAGACCTCAGGTATTTTCAGGACCTCCTCCTAGTACAAGGATCTGAGCCTCTGTGGAACAGTTTGAAAACCACTGCTCTAAGCAGAGCAGGTGGGCAATTGCTTCATATTGTCTCACTCTGTTAATCACATACAAATCTACGACAGAAATTTCAAACTTTCCTCTTTATAACCTAAAATTTCAGATACACAAAGCAGTACAAACTGTGTATCTACTGTGTTCTTTCTCTGAATCTTCAGGGATCTATATCCTAGCTAAAGGTTGTACACACTTGAATTAGAATTAAATCATTAATGATAATAATGAGTGTCTCTTAGGTGTATTTAATGATAGTTAGCCTTAATTAAATGCAGAGAGCCTAAGTATTCCACTTGGACATCTCATCTTGAGAGGGCTTCCATTACCTCCGCCGTGTGTCAATTTATTCCTATTTCATACTACATGGGATGAACAAAGGCAATTTATACTTTTGAGGAGTCAACATATTTTCCTCTTGTTATTTTAATTCTATTGAAATAATTCAAAGAATGGAATGCTTTAAAAAAGCAAAGTACTTCACTTAAGCTGTTTGTTGTTTTTGTTGTTAGTTATGTAGGGGTATCCAAGCACACTTGAGAAAATAATTTAATCAAATCACTCCCATTATGGTGTGGGAAGCAGTATTTGTAGGTGTAAAATATCTAGCCATGTATTGTACATTGCCATTTAAATAGTGACCCACAGGAAATATTCCATATTTTCCTTATAGAATCCAGGCAAACTATATTTCATTTGTACTGAAAAGTTTAGAAAGTCATGAATGATTCAAATCCATCAGCTGCAAGACAACTAAGAATGCACAAATGTTCACTTTAGGATTACTGGAATTTGAATAAGACAAAGTGCTTGGTAAACCTATTATATAAAGATCATAAAGGAATCATGTTTCAACTGTCACAAAGAACTAATGTTCATCTGATGAAATCTGAATAAATGGAAGCTGTTTCCAGTTTTGATCTCTGCTTTATTTTTACCAGAACTCCATTTGAACTGCCTGTGCCTAGCATTTTAAGGACCAAGTTGCAAGTCACTATGTCAAACATGCAACATAAAACAGAATGCAATGAAATGAATATTATTACACTTGCTAAATACTCAAGGTCAAGTAGACTTGAGAATGGAAAGTTCTATATAACAGGTTGGTAGAGAACAATGGAAAAAAGAAAACACACACAGATTTTCAAGTAGTGGAGATGCCAGGAATATAGATTTATCCCAACTTATCTCTTGATTTATATCATGTCTATCCTAGTCAATTAAATTAAGCAATTAGAGAGAAGTCAGAGAGCCAAAGTTCCCATCTTGAATTCACTATTTGAAAATTCTGTGACCTTGGGCAAATGTTCTTAATTTCTTTAAGACTCTTTTTTTTTTAAAAAAAATCATCTGTAAAATGGAAATTAGGCAATCTACTTCACAGCATTTTTGTGAGAATTAAATGACATAATTCCACATAAAACACTTAATACCACAAAATAAACCACCTTAATAAATATCTGCTATTATTATTTTAAAAAAACACTGAAGGCTATCATATGTCAGTTGATAAGAGAGATTCTGGAGACATAACTATAGGTAAAATGGTCTACGCTTTCAGAGCGCTAATAATTTTAAAGCATCTGAACCACTACATAGCAGGATGAGTTAACAGAGATATCTAACATACGCCAAAACCCTGTTGGGAGATTCACGCCCTTTCCACAGTAGAGGGCTCTATAAAGGCAGAATCTCTGGGGTTTACTGCCACTGAGAAATGCATGCCACTCTGAGGTCAAAGATGGCAATAGCATAGGAGGATGTTGAACTTGGCCACGTTCCATGAGCAAACTGACATATACGTGTATATAGAGAACAATTAATCCTGCAAGACAATTGAGGGTTGAATCCACAGCTCTGAACGACAAACAAAAGACACCAAATTGAGAAGGTTTGGAAACCACAAGAGTCGTCTGGGAGCTGTAGGAAGAGAAATGGTGAGTGCTATTGTTTATGTCCCACTTCAGTGTGATAAAACCAGTGTGTTCCTAGCTACACTGCCTGGAGATTTTGGCCTCCAAACAAAGGAAGCAAGCAGGTATAACAGGACATTACCACACACAACTGACCTCCCTGCCAGGAGCCCCTCCAGCCTGCCAAGCCAGTGCCCCGGGCATTAAAAGCACTTTCCTAGCATCAAACCGCTTCTCAAAACTACCTGGTACAAAAAGCCTATACTGAAGTCATTTTTTCACAAGACCACATCCTGCATAACAAACAAGAGAGACTATATAGAGAAGGTTGGGGAGCCCCAGGTGCTCTCAGGGGACTGTGGGAATTCTCCAAGGTCAGAGGTGTTGGTTTATGCCTCATTGTTTATGCCTCACTCCTCCATAGGGTGAATGAGGGCTCTAACCAGGTGCTCTGGTCTACTTGCAAAGTCACTGCAGCACTTCCCAAACATATAATGCAAGCCCATTTCAGCCCTAAACAAAGGGGGGAAGCAAGATCAACAGAGTATTCATTACTACATGTACCTGGCTTCCCCACCTTGGGTCAGTCTGGCTCAGTAAACCAGTGGCCCAGATGTTATAAGGACCCACTTTTCTTCAACTGGTTGCCAAAACGACCTGGCATACAAACCCCTATGCAGAGGTTGCTTCTAGATAAGGCCATTTTTTCAAGACTGGGAGAAATATTTATTTTGTCTCATTTTTAGAAACAAACATAGAATGTCAAACAAAATGAAAGGACAGAAGAATATCTCACATATAAAAGAACAAGAAAAATCTCCAGTAAACAAAATAATAAGGAAATGGAGATAACTAATTTGCCTAGTACCAAATTCAAAGAAATGGTAGTAAGGATGCTTTCTGAACTTCAGAGTGGAATAGAGCAACTTATTGAGAACTTTAACATAGAATTAAAAAACATAATAAATAGTCAAGCAAACTTGAAGAATAAAATAAAATAAAACAAAATGTATTAAAAAGAATTAACATCAGATCACCTAAAACTGAAGAATGGATCAGTGACCTGAAAGACAGACTAGTGGAAATCAAATGATCAGAAAAGGAACAAAAAAAATTTAAAAATTAAAATTAAAAAGTGCGGATAATACAAGGGACTTCTGTGATAACATATAGTGCTCAAACATTCACAAAATAGGATTCTAGAAAGAGAAAAAAAGAGAATGGAATAGAAACATTGTTTAAAGAAATAATTGCTGAAAACTTTCCCAATCTGGGAAAGGAAGCAGACATCCAGGTCCAGGAAGCATTAAAGTTCCCAACAAAATGAACCCAAAGAGACCCACACTAAGACATGGTAATTAAAATTGCAAAAGTTAAAAATAAAGAAAAAAATCTTGAAGAGAGCAAGAAGAAAATAAATTGCATGCAAAGGAAACCCCATAAGTCTATCAACTGATTCCTCAGCAGCAACCTTACAAGCAGTGGAAGGGTATTTTTTAAGTGGAATAAAAAAGGAATTGCAACCTAGAATTATTTACAAAGCATGGTTATCATTCAGAATTGAAGGAAAAATAGAGATTTCTGGACAGGCATAAACTAAAGGGGTTCATCACCATTAATGAGCTTTACAAAATTTTTAAAGAGTCTTCTTTAAGCAGAAAAGGAAAGCCCATAACCAGAAATAAGAAAATATGAGGAAGGAAAAAAATCTCTTTCACAGGTAAAGCCAACTATTTAATAAATACAGTGAATCAGATATTTAAAAAACTACTCAGAATGTCAAAAAACAAAAGTACCAAACTCAACTACAATAAATAGTTAGATACACAAAACAAAAAGATGTAAACTATGACATCAAAAACACAAAACATAAAGGGGGATTAAAATTGTAGTCCTTTTAGAATATATTCAAACTAAGATGTCTATCAGCTTAAAATTGACTGCTGTAGATAAAGAATGATATACATAAACCTCACAGTAACCACAAATCAAAAACCTCTGAAAGCTCTACAAAGAGCAAAGAGAAAGGAACCCAAACAAAATACTAAAGAAAACCAGCTAAGCAAAAGGGATGAGATCAAGAGAAAAAGGAAGGGAGGAGAGCTACTAAAGCAAACAAAAAACAATTAACACAATAGTAATAAATACATACTTGTCAATAATTACTTTAAATGTAAATGGAGTAAATGCTCCAATAAAAAGACAGTGATTAAATGGATAAAAAAAAATGACATATCGGAGACATCATCAAAATGGTGGCGTGAGGTGAGCCTCTGCAAAGCTCCCCTGGAATTTACAACTAATCGAACAACAATAACTCCACAAAGGACTCCCTGCACAGCAAACAGGCAAAACAAAGAGGCCCACTACTGAATTCACCTAAAGGTGGGAGAATCTCGCAAGCCAGGGAGGAGGGAAGGGAGAAGTGCGGAGATGGAGCTGCGTGGGCGCAGGACACAGACCTAGCTCAGTGCTCCAAGCTCGCTGCATCCGGGAACTACCGCAGCTGCGGGAGAGGGAAGAACTCGGACTGCTAGGGATCTGCTTATGGCTCACAGGGCTAAGGGGAAGCATATAACATGGCTGAACCCAATGCTCACGGCAGAGACCTCAAAGAAAAGATTGAGGGACAAAGGCTGAAAACTGTGGTTTTAAACGTCACTGCAGAGCAGAGAATGGAAGCCTTAGGCACTGAGACTAGCTGCCCCCTCCCTACTCTCCCAGAGCTCGCCCCGTCCCCACCTGCCCGGTGCTAGAAGTGGAACAATAGCAGTGTCAGATCAAAAGAACAGAATATTTGCTGTTCTGAGAACTGTGGACCGCAGACACAGACTCACAGCCCAACTACTTCCAGCAAAGAGGAGAGAGCTGTGGAAGTGGAACCGGCTGTGGTGGTGGTTGCCGCCATTGCTCTGGGCCACCTCTCACAACTCACCCCGCCCCGGACTCCACCTATCTGGGCAGATCCCTGCAGGAGTAAACAGAACTGCTGAAACATACGGGTTCTGAATCTGGTGCAGAAAGAGCTTTGGAACTTCAAAAGCTCTCCACATCCTCACAGGAACTTGGCACCCTATGACCCAGGCAAACTGTTAACAGAGGAGAAGCTCGTTTCCCAGGGAATCTCCCCATTGTGTGAGAAGCTGGAATAGTGCAGAGAAAACATAGCACTACTGTGTGAGAGAGGAAAAAAAAGGAAGCAGTCGGAGAGAAAATAAAACATTCTATCAAATGTATTGGAAAACAAAAGAAAGACCTCTTCCTATCTACCTGTTGCAGAAGCCACTCCTGTAGATGTCTAGGAAGAGAAATAATAAATCAGTAATTGCCATGAATAACCAAGGCAACAAGACAGCTCAGAAAGAAAGTGAAAAGTCTCCAGAAAAGGAACTTAAAGATATGGAAATATGTGACTTAAATGACAGAGAATTCAAGATTGCAGTTCTGAAAAAACTCAACGAGATGCAAGAAAACACAGAAAGGCAATTTAATGAATTCAGAAATGCAATCAAAGAACAACATGAGCATTTTACGAAAGAGACTGAAATTTTAAAAAAGAAACAAATGGAATTTCTGGTGATTAAGAACTCAATAGAAGAAATTAAGAATGAAATAACCAGCTTAGGTAGTAGAGTTAACCAGATGGAGGAAAGAATCAGTGACATCGAAGATAGAAACCTGGAAATTACACAGATTGAAGAAGAAAGAGACTTGAGACTTAAAAGAAATGAAAGAACTCTACAAGAACTTTCTGACTCCATCAGAAAGAGCAATATAAGAATAAAGGGCATACCAGAAGGAGAAGAAAGAGAGAAGAGAACAGAGAATATATTCAAACAAATTGTTAATGAGAACTTTCCAAACTTGTGGACATAACTGGATACTCGAATCCAAGAAGCAAATAGAACACCTAATTACCTCAATCCCAACAGGCCTTCTCCAAGGCACATTGTATTGAAACTGTCTAAAATCACAGACAAAGAAAGAATCCTCAAGGCAGCAAGGGAAAAGAAGACGGTAACCTACAAAGGAAAGCCCATTAGATTATCATCAGATTTTTCAGCAGAAACTCTACAAGACAGGAGGGAGTGGAACCAAATATTCAAATTATTGAAAGAGACAAATTATGAGCCAAAAATAATATATCCAACAAATATATCATTTAGATATGAAAGAGGAATAAAGACCTCTCCTAACATACAGAAGCTGAGGGAATTTTCTCATACATGACCTGCACTACAAGAAATACTATAGGACGCTATTCAACCATCATCAACAGGGACAATTTGTGGCTACCAAAACATAAAAAGGGGGAGAGTAAAGGCCTGAACCGGAACATGGGAATGGAGAAAGTAAGCATGCTGAAGAAAATGGAATACTCTAAATATCAAACTTTCAAAATGCATAAACTTAAGGGTAACCACTCAAAAAAAAAATCCAGAACTGAAATATATACTATAATAAAAGAAGAAACAGAGGGAAACATCATAGAATACCACCACACAGAAATAATAGACAACAACAAAAAGGCAAAGAAACAATAGAGACAGAGCCTTACCAGAAAACTAAAGATAGAACGACAGGAAAACCTCATGTATCAATAATCACCCTAAATGTAAATGGACTGAACTCACCAATAAAAAGGCACAGAGTAGCAGATTGGATCAAAAAACTAAACCCAACCATATGCTGTCTCCAAGAGACACATCTCAGCTACAAGGACAAGCATAGACTCAAAGTGAAAGGGTGGAAATTGGCACTCCAAGCAAATGGTACCCAGAGAAAATCAGGTGTAGCCATAATGATATCAGATGAAACAGACTTCAGGGTGAAAAAGATAACAAGAGACAAAGATGGACATTTCATCACGGTAAAGGAAACTATACAACAAGAAGACATAACAGTCATCAATATTTATGCCCCCAATCAGGGAAAACCGAAATGTACCAAGCAACTACTAACACAACTAAAGGGAGAAATTGATCAAAACACAATTATACTATGGGCCTTAAATGCATCATTGACAGCTGTAGATACATCATCGAAACAGAAAATAAATAACGAAATCGCAGCCCTAAATGACACGTTAGATGAAATGGACATAATTGACATATATATGTGACATAAATGACACTTAATCCTAAAACATCAGACTATATATTGTTTTCAAGTGTACTTGGAACATTCTCAAGGATAGACTATATATTGCGACATAAAATCAGCCTGAGCAAATTTAAGAGATTGAAATTATACCAAACATATTTTCTGATCGCAAGGCTTTGAAATTGGATATCAACTACAAAAAGAAAACAGGAAAAAACACAAATACATGGGGATTAAACAACATATTTTTAAAGAACATACTTTTAAAGAACGACTGGGTCAAAGAAGAAATCAGGGGAGAGATTAACAGATACTTAGAAACAAATGACAATGAAAATACATCCTACCAAAATATTTGGGATGCAGCGAAAGCAGTTTTAAGAGGGAAATTTATATCATTACAGGCCTATCTCAAGAAACAAGAAAAATCCCAAATAAATAACCTCATGTTACACCTCAAATAACTAGAAAAAGAAGAACAAGTGAAACTCAAGGTCAGCAGAAGAAAGGAAATAACAAAAATCAGAGCAGAACTAAATGAAATAGAGAACAAAAAGACAATAGAAAAAATTAATGTGACAAAGAGCTGGTTCTTTGAAAAGATTAACAAAATGGACAAACCTTGGGCTAGACACACTAAGATAAAAAGAGAGAAGACACTAATTAACGAAATGAGAAATGAAAAAGGGGAAGTTATTGCGGACACCACAGAAATACAAAGGATCATGCAAAAATACTATGAAGGACTATATGCCACCAAATTCAATAACCTAGAAGAAATGGACAAGTTCTTAGAAACATATAGCCTTCCAAGGCTGAACCATAAAGAATTGGAAAATCTAAACAGACTGATCACCAGTAAGTAACGAAATTGAATCAGTCATCCAAAAGCTTCCCAAAAGCAAAAGTCCAGGACCAGATGGCTTCACTAGTAAATTCTACCAAACATTCAAACAGGATCTAATACCAGTCCTGCTCAAACTCTTCCAAAAAACTGAAGAAGAGACAGTACTCCCTAACTCATTTTATGAGGCCAACATTATCCTGATGCCAGAACCTGGTAAGGACAACACAAAAAAAGAAAACTAGGGACCAATATCTCCAATGAATACTGATGCAAAAATCCTAAACAAAATTCTAGCAAATCGAATAAAACAATGCATTAAAAAGATTATTCATCACAACCAAGTGGGGTTCATCCCAGGAGCACAAGGATGGTTCAACATCCACAAATCCATCAATATGATACATCACATAAACAAAATAAAGGACAAAAATCATATGATTATATCAATTGATGCAGAAAAAGCATTTGACAAGATACAACATCCATTTATGATTAAAACACATAATAAAATAGGTATAGAAGGAAAATACCTTAACATAATAAAGGCCATCTATGACAAGCCCTCAGCTAATCTCATAAATAATGGTGAAAAACTGAAGCCCTTTGCTCTATGTTCAAGAACACAACAGGGCTGTCCCCTATCACCTCTGCTTTTCAACATAGTGTTGGAAATCCTTGCCAGAGCCATCAGGCAAGAGAAAAAAAATAAAAGGTATCCAAATTGCAAATGAAGAAGTTAAATTATCACTCTTTGCAGATGACATGATGCTATATATAGAAAACCCTAAAGACTCCACCAAAAAGCTCTTAGAAACAATCAACGAAACAGTAAAATTGCTGGCTACAAAATCAATGTACAAAAGTCCATTGCATTCCTATATACTAACAATGAAATCTCAGAAAAAAAAACACAAAAAACAATTCCCTTTGCAATTGCAGCAAAAAGAATAAAATACCTAGGAATAAACTTAACCAAGGATGTGAAGGACCTATATGCTGAAAACTATAAGACATTTTTGAAAGAAATTGAAGAAGACACAAAGAAATGGAAAAATATTCCGTGCTCATGGATTGAAAGAATCAACATAGTTAAAATGGCCATATTACCCAAAGCAATATACAGATTTAGTGCGAGCCCCATCAAAATCCCAATGGCATTTTTTAAAGAAATAGAACAAAAAATCATTAGATTTGTTTGGAACCCGAATAATCAAATCAATCTTAAGAAAAAAAGAACAATACTGGAGGTATCGCACTCCCTGACTTTAGCTTGTACTACAGGGCTACAATAATCAAAACAGCATGGTATTGGCAGAAAAACAGACACATAGACCAATGGAATAGAATTGAGAACCCAGAAATAAAACCACATAAATATGGACAGATAATTTTTGATAAAAAAGCTAAAAACATACAATGGAGGAAATACAGCCTCTTCAATAAGTGGTGCTGGAAGAATTGGATAGCCATGTGCAAAAGAATGAAACTGGACTGCTATCTGTCTCCATGTACCAAAATTAATTCAAAATGGATCAAAGACTTAAACATAAGACCTGACACAATAAACTGCATAGAACAAAACATAGGTACTAAACTTATGGACCTTGCGTTCAAAGAGCATTTTATGAATTTGACTCCAAAGGCAATGGAAGTAAAAGCTAAAATAAACAAATGGGACTATATGAAACTTAAAAGCTTCTGCACAGCAAAAGAAACCATCGACAAAATGAAGAGGCAACCGACTGAATGGAAGAAGATTTTTGCAAACAGTGCCTCAGATAAGGGGATAATATCCAAAATATACAAGGAACTCATGAAGCTCAACAACAAAAAAACAAACAACCCAATTGAAAAATGGGCAGAGGACCTGAAGAGACATTTCTCCAAAGAGCACATAGAAATGGCAAATAGACATATGAAAAAATGCTCAACATCACTAATCATCAGAGAAATGCAAATAAAACCACAATGAGATATCACCTCACCCCAGTCAGAATGCTTATCATCAACAAGACAAATAGTAAGAAGTGTTGGAGAGGCTATGGAAAAAAAGGAACCCTCATACACTGTTGGTGGGAATGCAGACTAGTGCAGCAATTATGGAAGGCAGTGTGGAGGTGTCTCAAAAAATTACGAATAGAATTACCATATGACCCAGCAATCCCTCTCTTGGGTATCACCCAAAAAATCTGAAAACATTTATACATAAAGACACGTGTGCTCCAATGTTCATTGCAGCTTTGTTTACAGTGGCCAAGACATGGAAACAACCAAAATGTCCTTCGTTAGATGAATGAATAAAGAAGTTGTGGTATATATGCACAATGGAATACTATTCAGCTGTAAGAAAAGATAATATAGGAACATTTGTGACAACATGAATGGATCTTGAGAGTATAATGCTAAGCAAAATAAGTGAGAGAGAAAAAGTAGAGAACCCTATGATTTCACTGATATGTGGTATATAAAGCAAAAACAACAAAAGAACAAGACAAGCAAATGAGAAACAAAAACTCATAGACACAGACAATAGTTTAGTGGTTACTAGAGGGCAAAGGGTGTGGGGGGAGGGAGATTAGGATAAGGGGGATCAAACATATGGTGATAGAAGGAGAACTGACTCTGGGTGGTGAACACACAATGGGATTTATAGATGATGTAATACAGAATTGTACACCTGAAATCTATGTAATTTCACTAAGAATTGTCATCCCAATAAATTTTAAAAAATAAATAAATAAAGTCAATTAACCATGAAAAAAACAAAAAAACAAAACAACAACAACAAAAAATATGACATATCTACATGGTACTTTCAACAGACACACTTCAAATCAAAAGACACTTACAAACTGAAAGAGAAGGATTGGAAAAAGATATTCCATTCAAACAGAAATCAAAAGAAAGTCAGGGTAGCCATATTAATATCAGACAAAACAGACTTTAAAATAAAAATGTAAAGACAGTACATAATTATATAGGGGTCAATCCAAAAAGTGAATTGTAAATATCTACACACCCAACATACAAGCACCTTAATATAATAGATACAAAGGGAGAATTCCACAGTAGTATAATAATAGTAGGGTTTTTTTAATTCCCCACTCACATCAATGGATAAATGATGCAGAGAGAAAATTAATATGGAAATAGTGACCTTAAATGTCACATTAGACCAGATCCACTTAATTGACATTTTTTTAAGAATATTTTTTAGAACATTTCATCTCAAAACTGCAAATTACAGTTTGTTTTCTTTAAATGCTCATGGAACATTCTCCAACATAGATCACATGTTAGGTCACAAAACAAGCCTCAATAAATTCAATAAGATTGAAATCATATCAAGCATCTTTTCTTAGCACAATGGCATTATAATGGCATCACTACAAGAAGAAAACTGGAAAGAAACACAAATACATGGAGACTGAACAACATGCTACTAAGCAACTAGTGGACCAAAGAGGTAATCAGACAAGAAACTAAAAACATCTTGAAACAAATAAAAATGAAATCACAGCTTTTCATAATTTGTGGGATGAAGCAAAAGCAGTTCTAAGAGGAAAGTTCATAGCTATACAAGCCTACTTCAACAAACAAGAAAAATCTCAACTAAACAATTTAACTGTACACTTAAAAAAGCTAGAAAAAGGAGAACGTACAAAACCTAAAGTAAACAGAAGGAAGGAAATAATAAAGACCAGAGTGGAAATAAATAAAATAGAAATTTAAAAATAAACCGAAAAGATCAACTAAGATCCTGTTTTTTGAAAAGACGAACAAAATTAACAAATCTTTGGCCAAATTCATCAATAAAAAGAGATAGAGCCCCCCAAAAATCAATCACTAATAAAATAAGAGTTTCAACCAACACCACAGAAATACAAAGAATCAATAAAGAATACTGCCAACAAATTTGACAATCTAGAATAAATGGATAAGTTTCTAGAAGTATATAACCTTCCAAGACTGAACCAAGAAGAAATACAAGATCTAAACAGATCAATTACTAGCAATGAAATTGAAGCAATAAAAAAACTCCCAACAAATAAAAGTCCAGGACAAGATGTCTTCACCAGTGAATTCTACCAAACATTCAAAGAAGAAATAATTTCTATCTTTCTTAAGCTATTTCAAATAATTGAAAAGTAAGGAATGCTTCCAAACTCATTTTATGAAGCCAGCGTTGTCCTGATAACAAACCAAAAACAGACAGTACAAAAAAAAGGAAATTATTGGCCAGTATGAACATGGATGCAAAATTTGTCAACAAAGGATTAACAAACCAGATTCAACACTATATTAAAAAAATTATACACCATGATCAAGATTATACACCATTCCAGGGATACAAGGATGGTTCGACATCTGTAAATCAATTGATGTAATACATCATATTAGCAAAATAAAGGATAAAAACTATATGATTATCTCAATAGCTGCAGAAAGAGCATTTGACAAAATTCAACATTCTTTTATGATAAAACTCTCAACAAAGTGGGTATAAAGGAAACATATCTCAACATAATAAAGACCATATATGACAAAGCCAAAGCTAACATCACTCTTGACGGTGAAAAGTTGAAAACATGTTCTCTAATATTAGGAAGCAGACAAGGATGCCCACTGTCACCACCTGTATTCAACATAGTATTGGAAGTCACGGCCATAGCAATCAGACAACAAAAAGAAATGAAGGCATCAAAAGCAGAAATGAGTAAATAAAACTCTCATATTTGCAGATGACATGACACTACATATAAAAACCCTAAACTCTACCAAAAACTGTTAGAACTAATAACTGAGTTCTGTACAGTTGCAGAATACAGAATCAATATGCAGAAATCTGCTGTGTTTCTATACATCAATAATGAATGAGCAGAAAGAGAAATTAAAAAAACAATCCCATTTTATAATTGCATCAAAAGGAATAAAATACCTAGGAATACGTTTAATCAAAGAGGTGAAAGTCCTGTACTCTGAGAACTGACATTGAAGAAAGAAATTGAAGATGATACAAATAAATTGAAGAATACACCTTGCTGATGGATTGCATGGATTAATACTGTTAAAATGTCCTTCCTACCTAAAGTAAAATATGGATTCGATGCAACCCCAATGGCATTCTTCCCAGAACTACAATAACTAGTTCTAAAATGTGTATGGAACCACAAAAGACCCCTAATAGCCAAAGAAATCTTGAGTAAGAATAAAATGGGAGATATCACTCTCCCTGATATCAAACTATACTACAAATCTACACTAATCAAAACAGCATGATACTGGCATAAAAACAGATATATAGATCAATGGAATAGGATAAAAAGCCCAGAAATAAATCCTCGCTTATATGGTCAATGAAAATATGACAAAAGAGGCAAAGATATACAATGGAGTAAAAACGCTCTCTTCAATAAGTGGTGTTTGGAAAACTGGACAGATATATGCAAAAAAAATAATATTGGACCACTTTCTCACATCACATGCAAAAATAAACTCAAAATAAATAACAAATTTAAATGTAAGACTTGAAACGTAAAATTCATAGAAGAAAACAGGCAGTAAACTGACATTGCTCTTAGCAGTATCTTTTTGGTTATGTTTCCTCAGGCAATAGAAACAAAAGAAAAAATTAAGAAATGGGACTACATCAAACTAAAAACTTTCTGCACAGTGAAGGAAACCATAAAAAAAAAAACAGAAAGAAAGAAAAGTAAAAAGAAAAGAAAACCTACTGAATGGGAGAAGATATTCTCAAATGATACATTCAATAAGGGTTAATACCACCCCCCAAAAAAACTCATACAACTTAACACCAAAACAAACAAACAATCTGATTAAAAAATAGGCAAAGGACCTGAATAGACATTTCTCCAAAGAGAACACACATATGGCTAATGGACATATGAAAAGATGCTCAACATTTCTAATAATCAGGGTAATACAAATTAAAACCACGATAAAATATCACCTCACACCTGTCAGAATGGCCGTCATCAATATATCAGCAAACAATAAGTGATGTGTAGAAAAGGGAACCCTTGTACACTTTTGGTGGGATTGTAAATTAGTGTAGCCACAATGGAAAACAGTATGAAGATTCTTCAAAAAATGAAAAATAGAACTACCACATGACACTGGAATCCCACTTCTGGGTATTTATTTGAAGCAATACAAAATGCTAATTTGAAAAGATATATGCACACCTTTGTTCATTGCAGCATTATTTACAATAGCCAAGATATGGAAGCAACCTAGGTGTCCATCAATAGATGAATGGATAAAGAAGAGGTGGTGCATGTGTACAATGGAGTATTATTAAACAATAAAAAAGGATGAAATCTTGCCATTTGCAACCACAGGGCTGGACCCAGAGTATATTATACTGAAGGAAATAAGTCAGATAGAGAAAGACAAATATCGTATTTCTACTGATAAGTAGAATTTAAAAAATGCAAAACAAATTAATAAACAAAACTAGACAGAAACTAACCTATAGATATAGAGAACAAGCTGTCAGTTACCAAAGGGGAGGAGGGTGAAGAGTGGGAATTTAAAAAAATAAAAAATAAATAAACAAGATAAAATAGCTAAAATGAAAAAGAAAAAAGAAAATCGTGTACCACTCTGCCTCTAGCTTCAGTTGATATAGAAATGACCTAGCAGCTGAATAGCAGCTGAACTGGCAATATTCTCTTCCTTGTCGTGTAGGGGGCCGTATCTTTCACCTGGAGTGTACTCTTCTGCAGACATTTAAGATTTCGTAGGGGTGGACCCTCACAGGAGTGTAAATGAAGCACTTTTCTATGGCCTGGGTGTGTTGTGTAGAAGTGAAAAGCACACTGACACAGGGAATGTGACAGCCATGTTTCTATTCTCCTTCCTATATATTCTCTCCCATTTCCTTCTAACTGTGTGTGGGGGGAGGGGAGGCTAGTTTATAGACCCTTACTCAGAATCTCAGTCATTCTGGCTGTTGTTACACGATGGTTTTGAGCAGCTAAGGGTCTCAGAGCTTGACACTCACTTCAGTGTAATTAAAATTTCATGGAATACTTTATTGTAATACTCACTGATTGTATAGTACATATACTTGATGACTTGAAGAAGTCCTAAACTTGGTTAATGTAATTCAAAACTTTTTTAATAAAAAAAAAATAATACGATGTAAAAAAAAAAAAAAGACCAACTCTCCTTTAGGTCTTTATTCAACTTTCTGAAAAAGAGCTCACTCAGTGGAGTTTTACACTGAGTTGAGTACATTATTAGTATATGTATTGACTCATCTCAATAAACTATCCTCAAAAATGATTTTAATAAGTTTTATTAAGCAAATGGAAAGTGAGTGGCGACCAAACCTCTACCATCCTTTCCCTTTTATCATGTAAGAATTACATGCGGCCCCCTCCTGAGGGCTTCCACTCTCCAGGGCATTTCTGGCTGTGACCTCCTGCTCCTATGGGACGCTGGAACTCACTCACACCTGACCTTTTCAGCTTTCCCCTTTCTCTTCTTTATGCCAATAAGGAAATGGAAATCAACCCTTATTTCATTTCCACCAAAAAAATTATGCATCCAAAATATTGTGTGTATAGCAGACTTTACTAAAGATTTAGGACACAAACCTGGATTGTACTACAGAAGTGCAAAAAGCTAAAACTGAATATTAGTCTTCCATTTTAAAAAATATTTGTTGGCCCTTTACACAGAATGAGCTATGGGCTGTGGCTGTATTAATTAGGCCTCTCTCTCTCCGTTCCTTTCCTCTTTTTTCTTCTCTTCCCTTATTTTCTAAACCTAAAAAAATATAGACTACTTCATGCCACATATTATTCAAACAAATACAACTTTCTCAAATCCTACCAGCAAAGTAGTCTTTTGCCCTTTGCGTATTTAAGCCTCACTATTGTGCTTTGCTGAACAATGGACCCTCTACACTAGGTGAGGAAAAGAATAGTGTGAAGATTTATAGGCAACCCCCATATGACATCACTGTTAGTTTCCTTTAAATGCCGTGTTATGCGAATCCATGTTATATGAAACAAAGAACTAGTACAAAAAAGGGGGTTACGTTTCAAAAATTAAAAAAAACATACCATTATATTTTTATAATTAAGAGAAACATCTTTATTCAAGCAACTTACACTAAAGTATAACATATTAATATGTATTAAATAATGTTTTCTTCATCATCACTACTAAGCACCATTAACCGAGGGCGTTTTCTTTTTGACAAGATATCTTCATCCTCTGAACTTAATACTCCACGAACAAACGGATTTCAAATTCTAATAAATTTTAGTGTTCTGCAGTCAAATCTGATGCGACATCCATGCTCAATGAAAAATTTCAAATGAGATATCTTTTGCTCTTAAAAGCTTTTATTACGTTCCGCGCTGTTCGGGGATTAACCTAATTTCGAATGAGATTTTTTTTTTTTTTGCTCTTAAAAACTTTTATTATGCTCCGTGTTGTTCGGGTATTTCTCTAATTCTCGAACAATGTTAGGGCGAAACCGTGTTATAGAAGTGCCGTGTTATATGGGGGTTACTTGTATTTCTCTTCTAATATTAATCACACCACCTTCCCCTTTGAAAGTGGAAGCAGCTCTAGGCAGCTTGGCTTTTAATAATGCTCCTTTTTTTTTTCCTTTTTAATACTTAGTATTGAGTAACTATTATATTCATTTAATCTCGAGCCTCACGAGTTAATTAATTTACTAAATGTGTGATTGGGTTTTGACTGTAGGGTAGTCAAGAAAAAACTATGTTTCTTCCCAAATAAATATCATCCCACCTCAGTGTTCTTTTTCAGTAGACACGTGAGAGTCAAATTCTAGGTCCTCTACATGCTGGATGTCTGACCTTGGATAAAGTATTTATCTTCCAGGAGCTTTAGTTTTCTCACCCCTAGTAGCAATGATAAGAGCTCATAGCGCTGTCCTGAGGATTAAATGATTTGCACAACTAGGGGATACAGAATCTCCACAGCTGAACAGACGAGTCCCACACAGGTCTCCAGCACTGTGGCCTAAATTAAACTGGTGAGGTAACCTGGCTGCTAGCTTGTGAGGTCTGTCAGCCTCCAAAGCACCAACAGCTACACTCACAGCCACACCCATAGCCTACCTATTAGCGGAAAAGCCTTAGGAATCTTCTGGAAAAATGACTCTCACTCAGCCGAATAACAATTCCTTTGTACTAAAAAGTACAGTGGGGCATTCAGTTCACCTAGGATCAGGGTCCTTCGCACAGAGATTCCCATTATCCCCACACTTCAGAATATTTCTTATTAATTAGACTGCCGGAGAACCCCTCACATTGACTCAATTCATCAAAAATCAACCAACCAACAAAAATAGGACTTCGTAGCACACCTACCTCAGAGCAGGGTGTAGGGCACTTTCCAAGGCACTATTAGCTATTTGATCACTGTTTCCTAATTCCTGTTCTCCCATGATCCTCCTCTCCAACCCCTGACTCAAACTTAGAAGACATGTTATACTAAGAAGTTCCCAAAGGAATACTGAGAGGGTGGTCTTCAGTATCCAGTGAGCATGTGTGGGGTGAGGACAGATGCCCTCTTAGGTTGCAGCTCAGAATCCCTGATCTAGCTAAACAGAATTACATAATCTTTTATTAATTTACTATGGAAATGTATCAGCAGAGCTTATTAATTTCTAAAATTAAATTCACAGAGGAACAAATTTAAGGCACAATTTTTCTATGAATTTCTAATGGCCTCTATTACTTATTTCAGCAGAGAAATTGGATCAGGTGGGAAGTAAGCATTTGTGTAGAAGAAAGAGAAGGGGATACAATTCCCTATGAAACCCAGCTAGAAAACCCAAGATAGAAAACTGCTAGAGTATAAGAATTATCACCTTTTACTCTTCTCTGTAGGGGCTTGACAACACTTGACATAAAACCTGCATGCATGACTTTTCTTTTTTTACTTAAACAGTTCAGAATTGTAAAGAAAAAAAAAGTCAATCACACAAGATATAGGGAATCCCAAAGATCTGACTTATGTATATCTTTTTCATCTTTCGAAATGAGAAGGACTTGGATTTGCAAATGACAGCTGAAGTCAAAAGTTCTCACCCACAAAGAGGTGAATGGTCAGTGTGCTAAATTTCATCTCCTCTAAATATGAAGAAAGATGTGCTTGCATTGTTTTGGGATAATTAGGTTACATAAGTTAAATTGTTGGGACTATGAAGGTTGAAATGGAAGTCATATGGGAGTTTGTAAAATTCCCATATTTGAGTGCCTTTTAATGTAATATTAAAATCATTCACAATATTATTTATTGAACATGGACTATGCAGTAGGTGTGTTATCCAAATTACTTTTAATTCTCATAATAGCCCTGCAAAATATATAGGGCATTTGAACTATAAATACTCTGCCAGAGTTACCAAACCCAATTTTGTAAACCAGGCCTCCGATTTCAAAGCTGAAGGTGTCTTTTAAGTGGGGAATTCTAATGCTTAAAGCATATTTACCCCACTGACCTATTCATGGTTAGAACTCTGACTTCAGGTTTCATTTTGAATGGTGTTAAAGGCAGGCTTCTATCAGATACCTTGGCTCCTCTCTCTTTACTGAAATTGGTACTTTCTTAAAAAAAATTCTCAATTGTTAAATGGATAAAGCATAGTTATATATGTGGATCTTTGGCTCAAGTGTTTGAAAAACCCATACATGAAGAACCAGCCAGATGTTCCTGGACAAATTTTATTGTAAGCATTGTCCTATTCTGTTATGATCTCTAAATATAAACAGAGAAACCTCACAACAATTCCTAGGCTCTCTTTCTTCTTTTCCCACCTCAATTAATGACCCTGTTTCTCAGCTACTGGGCAGGGCTCCCCAACTTGTCCTGACTTCTTGGACAGATTGGCTCAAGGGAAATCCCCCCAAACAACTATTTTTGCACTTTATACCCAAGGGGCACAACAGTGCAAAGAATGGAGTTCAGAATAACTGTAAAGCACTGATCCATGAAGAACTTAGCTATGAGGGGAACGTTAGTAACCGATTCAACTCAGGTTGAATTGACCACTGCTCCAGAAAATGAAAGCTGAGTCCAAGACCCACTATCTCCTTGCTGAATGGCACTTGAGGGCAAGAACTTTATATCCTTCACTCTTTCATCCTCTGAGCCTAGCACAGTGTCTGGGCCATGTTAGATTCCCAATATGCTTGAGTAAAAGAATGTGATTTTCTCATGTTTGAGAAAAATGTGGTTTTTCTCATGTTTGAGAATGGTTTTATTAAGAACAGTTTTGTTAGGAAGATAGCAAGCCTGCCATGGGTTATAGGTGTGTCTTTGGGCTTTGGTATTACATTCTGTGCTGTTCACCAAAAGTATGACATGTACAATAATGTATATCCACAAGTATATCTCTGTACAATAATGTGGGAGGCAGAGGAATAGACTATGGACTCAGTGGAAACGAAGCAGGAGAGGCCTCTATTGTTATATGTTGAGTCCTTTTCACTGAATTAAGAAACCTACAGGTAATTGTGGAAAAGAATATGTTTGCTTCATGCAGTGAAGACACAGGCTAAAATTATACACAGATATGTACTTTATACGTAATGTCCTTTATATGTAATATATGTCCTTTATGTGTACACATATATATCCTTTATGTATATCATATATATCTTCTTTACATATTTATATGTACACAATATATCCTATATATATATGTTATATATTATTACATATTTTCCTTAATGAGTTAATTGCACATTGAATTATTTTAGAAGAGCTGGTAAACTAAGGTGCTATGAAGTTTTTAATCAAATAGAACTTATGAAATATGAAGATTTACCCTCAATTTAGCTTTTTTGTATTAAATAATATAATAGAGGTAAATTACCTATCAGTCCTCAGCACAATGTAAGACTTCAACATATATTTGCTGAATTTTAATAAGTTAAAATAGAAGCATTCATAATTTAAAATGGATTTAAAACTTAAGTGTTTTTAAAAATAAGGAAGATCCCATGTCTGAGAAACAAGACAAACATCTGGTTCCAAAATTATTCTAGTGTAATTCCAACAATGCCCATCAATTTTTGTTTTACAGTTTATGCCATGAGCACAGTAATTTTTTTTTTTCTTTTTCAGTTGAGAGGATATCTGTTCAGAGGTGTAAAAAACAAAAAAAACTTTTTACTGAATTTACTTTGGCTTCTCACTTGATGCAATGATTTAAAGGAAGAGGAAAGCCTCCTGAACCATAAGAAATTATTTTATTTGACCAAAAAGTGGCAAATCAGATCATGTGGAGGGGAAAATTGTATTTTGTGGGGATGCTATGATTTATTTAAGTGCTTTCCTGGCTTCTCAATTATGACCATGGCCCTTTTTTTCAGTATTTGTGTGAAATATATCTATTGAATTTTTCAATAGGTTTAAGAAAGTTTTCAGTGAAGTGATGGGTGATCAATAGCTATTGGATTGTTAAATAAGAGTTCAGAGATAGATATAGGAAGGACATCCTTTATTATGAAGGTCAATATTCTGTATGTTGGGAGGATGGAGGTGGGTCATCACAGAGGACGGCTGTGATGCTATTCTGCTCACAAACAAAATTATTGATGTTGTCACAGGTAGTATATTAGGTGTGAATTGCTTAAAGTCTATCTGCACATCAGATAGACTTGACTTTTAATCTCATTTTCCAGCCTGTGACCAAGTTACTTAATCTTGCTCAGTTTCATTTCTGTCTGTGAATGGGAATAATAATTATATCTAATTGATGGGGTTTTTGTAAGAATTAAATAAAATGGCTCAGGAATTTCCTTGTGGGGATGATTTTGTTAAGAAGATAGCAAGCCTGCCATGGGTTACAGCTGTGTCCCCAGGCTTTGGTATTAGCTTCTGGATAGGTTTTCTGTGCAGTAATGTGGGAGGCAGAGAAATGGGCTATGGACTCGGTGGAAAAGCAGCAGGAGAGAGGGCAGACCAGGCTGGCAGGGGACCAGGAAAGAGACAAGTCTACAAGATCCTCTTTCACTGAATCCTCAGATAAGTTCATTCACCAGTTCTGTTGATCTACTTCTGGAATATATTCTGCATCTGATCTTCTCACCATTCCACTTATTACACTGAGTTAATAGCAACATAAGCAGTAGAAGCGAAAAATAAGAGTAGCCACATCTCCACATGGCCCTAGAGTGAAAGCAACAAAAGCTTCCTTCACAGGGAACTACCAGCATTGTACTGGGACACTAGAATGACCATTCTTGAGCTACAATTGTCCCCTGATGGATGGTCAGCAATGTTCCAGTTTTGTGGGCTGCCTGGCATGGCAGCTTCTGAGAGTACATCCTTTCCTTCTGAATTCATATTTCCATAGGGTTTACCTCCAGTTATTGAGAGAGAAATTGATGATGCCTGTCTGTGTTCTCTGCAACATGAAAGAACCCACGGAGTACATGATGTCATGCCACTCTTCCAGGGCCCTGTTGCAAATATAAATTGTATTCGACTCCCCCAATAGGAAACTGATAAACATGAGCATAATAAAGGCCACCCTTTAGTTACATGCATAATGCCTCAAAGGGCATGCAGATACATTCCTTTACTAAAGAAATACATAAAGGAAACCCTCAAGGATATAGACAAAGGACAAACAAAGGGGTAAAACTGTTTTGTGGGTGGATGGTTTGTTTGGTTGTTATTATCTTTGTATGGAGTGCCCTGACAATCCATGTAGTCACTGTCAGACGGACAGTGAGTATTTCTTTTTTCTGCTCTCCTGTTTTCTTGTCCCTTGGCAGTACTCTTGGTCTTTGAAGCCATTCCCCTGATCTCAGGGCCCTAAATATCTTCTAACCAGTTCTGGGTTTCCTAAAGACGCTGGTGGGGTTCTGCTGGGCAGCTCGGGTCCCAAGAATTGCTGGGGAAGATTTATGTCCTTTAGATTCTTCTCAAGAAACGTACTAAAGAGGATTTTTGTCCTCCCATTAACACTGACCACTTCCTATATGTCATTATGCTAACAGTGTCAGTTTTACCCTTTTTACCAGTGGCAGAGAGGGATGAGGTTAGAAAAGAAAAGGGCAGGCGGGGGTGGGAATCCTACCTGCCACACATGTATGAGAAGGCGCTGCCATGGTTATATTTTTCTAGGTCACAGTTAATAAACACTGACAAATTGCTTATGAGCATTTCACTCCTGCTATGCTGAGATATGAATATTGGATTTTAGTTCTTCTGTTTTTAATGTTTGGAGGGGCCTGCATTCATCACGGAAGAGACTGAAGATGGAGACTGTGGCTTAGAGGCAGAGTGCCAATTGCAGCTGACTCTGAAGGTTTAATAATATATTCTTTCCTAAGCAGTATTTGCTTCCTTCACCTATACTAGACTCCCACAGAGTGACGGTCTAATTTGCACAACCTGTAATGAAGGTGAATGGCAGTTAGCAGCAGGCAAGGTAGTCTCGACTCTAGAATCAACAATTAAAGTAAAAGGGCTTCACCAGCATTTGTCATCATACATTGAGCCCATCACTTTTGAGAAAGAACAAAATGGCCAGCACATTGTCATCATCACCAGCAGCAATTAACATTCTGTGCGCCTGTTTCTCTCAATGTCTAAGCTCCCAGTTCACAGAGGCCTTGTCTGCTGTGCTCACAGAAATCCTGCATTCCTTTTCAGGCCAGAGAAAACAATCTGTACCTTTGTGCAGTGACCGACAGCCCTGGGCTAGAACTGGAGACCTTTAAACTGCAGATAATAAGTTAGAGTGGTGAGAAAGATGAGGAGAGATTAGGACTGAACTTTATCTGTGGTTCTCCCTGTGTGTCTTTACAAAAGCTCTCAGGGGCCACCATGTGAGGGTTTTATAGCAGCTGGAATTCACTGACATAGAAAGTTAAATCTTCAGAGCTTCCTATATCACTCTAATGAAGCCACACAAGATACATCACAGTTATACTGCCACTTTCTGAGAAGTTCAGAGCACCCCAATAAAGCACCCTTACTTGTGATTTACAGCCACCTTCACATAGAAGGACTTATAGGTCATTATGCTTGGTGGTATGTGACTCTGCCAAACAAATGGTTTGGACTAGGTTGGGCCCTTAACCACAAATCAAAATGCATATACTGGCAAATGGTCTAAACTCTGGAATATGATGACATGTCTACCCACCAGGGGTTTTTCTTGGATGATCCTGGGATGGTGGCTGACCAACCCAAATGTATTCTCTCTCTTAAGGATTCTGAAGGCAGAACCCTAAAGAAAGTGACAGAAAGCAGAATATTGTTCAAATTAATATACATTGCTTTAATAAGCAAAAAACCCTTGCTCTCCTAAACTAAAACGATTTATTGAACAGATTTTGGGGCTACCAGGATTGATTGGCGTCTAGAGAACTGTGCTTGAAAAACAGGCAGGACTCAAGGATCTCTGGAAGACTACACAACAGGAGACAGAAGAGGTCATGCAGAAGGAAGAGTGTCTCTGAGGTACGATGCTGTAGCAATTGTGGCCTCCAACCACCTCTTAGAATATTGAGTTCTTTGCTCCAAGATTCCTGGACCCCAGCTTCGTGGACTGACTCTACATCAAATGTTTGCTCCCAGGCTGTTCACACAGGGAAGTGGACAGGCTGGCCCCAGTAGCCTTTGCAGCAGGAGTTGGCCACTATTTCCTTAGATGATCACACACTATGGAAGACTACTTCAAAAGGGAGATAAAGATGCCATTTGGAACAGGGCATTGGAATACCAGTCAAATACAAATAAATGTCAAATGCTGATTGCAGTTATTACTTTTTGATTCCTAACATGCGTGTTTACATTCTTCTTCCCAAATCTACATGGAAATTTTTTCAAAAATCAAAAACTGCTTCCTATACAATGCCACTGTCCCTCACATTTCAATAAACATTTCACCTTTTCCTCATAGGGATTCCACCCAAATATTTATGACTTACTGAGTCGAGCTCTGAGTTGAAGATCTCTGCCCATTCATTCACCCTTTAGAACCATCATCATATTTTCCTACATTCCTTATATCTAATAGTACGGTGAATGAAAAGTAAAAACAAGGTAAATTTGTTAAGATATATAAATATATTCATTAAACATTATGAAAGTGTGGGTGGCAAATGTAGTCCTTGTTTCTGAAATTGTTTTGAGATGTATTTATGACTTTCATCCTCCCCTATCATATTTCCCTTGCAGTTATCCAGAACCCTGAATGGTCAGTTATTTGACTATTAAAATACCAATTTAATTTTAGGTGTATCTTGGCCTCACATGGCCAAGAGGCATTCTCAAATTCTAATTCCGTAGTATCACTGCTATGTTTCCTGGTGGAAAAATTCCTCACTTATGTACTAATACATCTACACCAATTGCCCTCAGATATGCATACAGAGTAAAACTCAAAATGAGCTAGGAACTGTTTATTGAAAGAATATTTTGTATTTGCAAAAAAGCATAGTTTTGTTCTAAAAGTATGGGTCTTCTATTGTGATTTTCCTATGGATGGTACTTTGCTGTGCAGAAGCTTTTTACTTTGATGTAGTCCCACTGGTTTATTTTTACTTTTTTTATTATTATTAGTTTCAGGTGTACAAAACAATATAATAGTTAGACATTTATACCCCTCACACAGTGATAACCCTCCCGCCCCCAATCACTATTCCTCTGACATTGCACCCAGCCATTACATTTCCACTGTCTCTATTTGTTTATTTTTACTCCTGTTGCTTCTGGTTTTGGTGTCAAATCCAAGAAATCATCACCAAGACCAAGACCAAGGAGATTACCACCTATGTTTCATTCTGGGGGTTTTATGGTTTCAGGTCTTACATTCAAGTCTTTAATCCATTTTTAGGTAATTTTTGCGTATGACTTAAGATAATGATACCTTTTAATTATTTTGCTGGGACCATCCAATTTTCCCACCATCATTTATTGAAGAGATTATTGTTTCCCCATTGTATATTCTTGCCTCCTTTGTCATAAATTAGTTGACCTTATATGTGTGGGGTTATTTCTGGACTCTGTTCTGTTCCATTGAGCTATGTATCTGTTTTTATTCCAATACCGCACACTCTTTTGATTTCTATAGCTTTGTAATATAGTTTGAAATCAGGGAGTGTGATGCCTCTGGATTTGTTCTTGTTTCTCAATTGCTTTGGCTATTTAGGGTATTTTGTGGTTCCATACAAATTTTAGGATTGTTTGTTCGATTTCTGTGAAAAATGCTATTGGAATTTTGATAAAGATTGCATTGAATCTATAGATTTCTTGGTGTCGTGTGAACATTTGAACAATACTAATTCTTCCAGTTTTTGAGCATAGAATATCTTTCCATTTATGCGTGTCTTCTTCAATTTCTTTTACTAATGTCTTATAATTTTCAGTGTACAGGTCTTTCACCTCCTTGATTAAATTTATTAGTAGATATTTTGTTCTTTTTGATATAATTTTATATCTGATTGCTTTCTCAATTTCTCTTTTTGATAGTTTGTTAGTAGCCTATTTTATTATGAATCGCTCCCAGTAGTTGAGGGTGTGCCAAGATCTGTTAAGGGGAGAATCTCAGTCAGCATCTAAATTCAAGCTGATTAGAAGCCATACCCTTAGGCAACAGCTTTTAAATTATTCAAATATAGACAGTCCTGTGAGACCACAAGTGTAAGCCCCATTGGCAACCAGAGCCAGGCAATCTGAAGGTGTTTCCTGGGCAGCAGTCAAAAAACTGGGGCTTGGACAAGTGCATAAGCTCCTCTCTGGGAGATATTGGTGAGCAATAGTGAGGAAGAGGAAGAATGCAAAGATTGCATCGTCCAGCTTATGTTCTCTGAGTGCATCTCCATAGACCCCTTGATGTGTGTTAACCTGAAGCCTGCCCCTTCGGCTGACATTTTTGGACAAGCAAATAGGGCTTTTTCAAAGAAATATTGGGATGTGGTTCAGTCCGCTGTCTGCGCAGTGCCCTGTGGGTGATAGCTTGCCAAGAACTGTCTCTTAGATTGTCACAGTCCTATGGGACTCGAGATTGCAAGCTCCCATGGCCACTACAGCCAGGCAATTGGGGCATTCCCTGAGTGGTATCCACAAAAACCAGAGCACCAAACATAAAATTTGGTACAGCAGATGCATGTAAAATCTCCCCTTCGGGTGATACTGGCACTCTGGAGTGTGACAGAAGGAGAGCACAAAGATGGCGCTTGTCAGCTAGAGCATGGTGGAGGAGAAGCATATACAATGGCATCCGCCAAAAAATAAAAAAAAAATCCTTAGAGTTAAAAAATAATTGCACCCACAGGCTTTAGCAAAGCAGGTGGAGAGCACAAACATGGTGCCCACCAGCCTCCATCGCCAGAGAGTATTCCAGCAGTCCCCTGCCCCTGAGATCAACATTTTCATATTAGCAAATGAGCTTTTCCCACATCAAGTCTGGCACTTTTCAAATGGCGGCTTCTGCGCTGGGGCCTGGGGTGGGTGAGTCAGAGGTTAGCCCTTTAAGAGCCGTTTCTCTGTTTTGTTTCCTCATTTATTTATTTTTTTTTTAGATTCCACATACAAGTGAATCGTATGGTATTTGTCTTTCTCAGTCTGACTTATTTCACTCAGCGTAATACCCTCTAGGTCCATTCATGTTGTTGCAAATGGCAAGATTTCATTCTTTTTTATGGCTGAATAATGTTCTGTTGTATGTATGTGCTACTTCTTTATCCATTCATCTATTGATGGATACTTATGTTGCTTCCATGTCATGACTATTGTAAATAATGCTGCAATGAACAAAGCCATTCATATATTGTTTTGAACTAATGTTTTGAATTTCTTTGGATAAATACCCAGAAGTGGAATTTCTGGGTTATACAGGGAAGTAAAGTACACCATGTAGTCAGTAATATTCTAATAACAATGTATGGTGTCAGATGGGTACTAGACTTATTGAGGTGATCCCTTCGTAAGGTATAAACATGTCTAATCACTATGTCATACACTTGAAACTAACATAATATTATATGTCAACTATAAATAAAAAATAAATTTAAATATATAAATAAAATTTACATATTAATCTCTATAGTGACAGAGTGAATGAGATCAAATTTGTTGCTGGTTTTCTGAAGCTTTCTATTTTAATAAAGCACATAACTGAAAGATGTATTTAACTGCATTTATGAAGTATCTTTGCTTTTTTTAGCTTTGAGCAATATAAATAAAAAAGTTTTTGATAATCAAAAATAAAATTCTGAGTATAGACCCTTTCTTTAAATTAAAAAAAAATAAAAGAAAAAAGCCTTTTGCAGTTTGTTACAGCCTCATGGGTCTCATGCACCGGAGCCCCACTGATTTTCAAAGCCAGATGTATGGGGGCTTCTCTCTCAGGTGTGTGTGTGGTATGTGCCATTGAGGCACCTCCAGTTCCTGGTGGCCCAATGAATGAGTGATGTCCACAGGGTCCTGTCCTCAGCAACCCTGCTCAACTCCTGTAGACTCATGCCTAAGGCTTTAGAAGTCATTCCATCTCATATTTGGTCTTCCTCTTGCGCAGGTGTCTTCTGCTGTTTTCCAAAAATCCCTGCCTTCTCACGATGTGCCTGAAGTATCACACTTAATTTGCTCTAGGACCCGCTTGTTCACCTTTCTGGTAGTCCAGGGTATCTGTAAAGCTCTCCTCCAACATCATATTTTAAATGAATCATTTGTTTCTTCCTATCAGCCTTCTTTACTGACCAAGGTTTGCATCCATAAATAGCAATTGGGAATACAGAGTGTGGATGATCTTAGCCTTGGTCTCTAATGACACATCTTTGCCCTTGACGATCTTTCCTAATTCTTCCATTGCTGTCCTCCAGAGTCCCAGCTTGCTCTTGATTTCTTGCCTTCAGTCTCCATTTGAACTGATGAACCAAGGAAAGCAAAATCTTTAACAATTTAAATGTCTTCACAACACAAATGTAATACACAACACATTAAAGTTGTGTATTTCTTTTGTAGCCATGATTTTTGTCTTCTTGATGTTCAAATACAGTCCTGATTTGGTACTTTCTTCTTTCACTGTCATCAGAAGTCGTTTCAAATTATTGCTACTTTCTGCCAATAAGATGGTGTCATCTGCATATATTAATTATCTCCCAGGTACAGGCCTTGGGGTTTATTTCCTTCGCTCCTCAGGTAGAATGTGGGTTTTGAGTTCCCTCCCAATTATGAGTCACCGTGCTTGGGGTTCATGGAAAAACTGTGTCTCAGACTCTCCCACCCGTTTCAGTGTGGTTTCCTTCTTGCTTATTCAATGTGCAGGAGTCTTGCATGCAGCTAGTTTTTAAGGTTTTTTCCAGAGTGTAGCTATAGATTTGGTATGTCCACGAGAAGAAGTGAGCTCAGTGTCTTCCAATACTACTATCTTTAACCAGAACCTCCTCTAATATTTATATTTCAAAGGCATTTTTATTGGATATATCATTGTTAGTTGATAATGTCTTTCAATAGTCAAAAGATACTATTTTATAGTCTCCTGGCTAACATAGTTTCTGATGAGAAATTTACTGTAAATCATTTCTTCGTTTATATCGGGTGTCATGTTTTTCTGGTTGCTTTAAATATTTTCTCTTTATCATTGTTTTTCAACAATTTGATACAAATATGCTTTGGTGTGGTTTTCTTAATGTTTCTTTTGTTTGGAATTTATAAAACTTTCATATTGTAGGTTTATATTTTTCAGCAAATTTTACAAGTATTTACAAACTGTTATTTCTTTAAGTGTTTTTCTATCTCAACTCCTCTCTCTCTCTCTTTCTCTGTGTCTCTACTTACTTACACATTTGTTAGATTGACTGATAGTGTCTCACAGTTCAGTGAGTCTATTCATTGTTTCCACTGTGCTGCTTTATTTTGCAGAGTTGCTATTACTTCATTTTCAAGTTTACTGATCTTTTATTTACAGTATCTAATATGCTACTAATTGCTTCTAGTGTGTTTTTCATTTTATATGTTATAATTTTAATCTCTAGAAGTTCCATTTGGAACTTTTAAAAAATATTTGGTTTTTCTTACCATCATTTTTGTTTTCCTTAACATCCTTGAGCATATTTATAATATTGGTACTACGGTAGGTGTTAAAACTTGTCTGCTAATTACACTATTTACCTTATTTATATACATATTTTTTTCTCCTGATTAAAGGTCATATTTTCCTGCTTTCTTTCATTCCTGATATTTTCTTTTTATGCTACACATTGTGAAATTTGTGTTTTGTGGTGAATTTTGTTGTATTCCTTTAAATAATATTGAATTTTTGGCACCCAGTAAAGTTACTTGTAAATGAGTTTAATCTTTTCAAGATTTTCTTTTAAGTTTTGTTAGGAAGATTCCAGAGCATCCTTTACTCTATTTAATTTATAATTTAGCCCATATGTATTATATATAAATTATATAACTTATAATTAATGTGCGAGCTTTCTGAGGACTCTCCCCAATACGCTGTGTAGTACAAGGTCTCTCCAGTATGGAGGAGGAAAATATATGTGCGAACTTGAAGGATTGTTCAATCTGTTATTTTGGGGGTTTCTTTCTCCAGCCTAATAGAGTTTCAACCCATGCACACACAGATAAGCTTTTGCTTAAACGTTCAAGAACATTCTGTGCAGATACCTGTAGTCTTCCCTGGATAGAGCTTCCTTCTCTTTAATTCTATACCCTATAAATTATAAGATGAGCCACCGTGAGTTCCAAACTTTATCTCAATTCAGAAAGACCACTGGGCCTTGTGAGTTCTTCCTGCATTGCATCATGGAAACTTGATTGCAAGCAACAATAATTGTCATTCCATTCTTTCATTTATTTGTTTTATAAATATCCTTTGAACACTCACTCTGTGTCAGTCACTGCTTAATGAACTAAAAACTTACTGTGCAAGAAAACAGAAAAAATGCCCAGTCCTCGCAACAATAGCTGACATTCCATTTTTTCAGTTATTTATTTTATAAATATCCCTTGAACCCTCACTCTGTGTCAGTCACTGCTTAATGAACTAAAAACTTACAGTGCAAAAAAACATAAAAAAAATGCCCAGTTCTCATGACATTTACACTCTACTGTTTTACAAGAAAAGGAAATTTACTGGAACAATATCTCTAAGAAGCACAGAAAGAAAGGTAGGAGATGTATAGGAAATGCAGGGAGTCAGGAAAACAAACAGAAGCTGAAGTCCTGCACAGAAATAATGTGTACTGCATATGCTACTGCTGCTGAGATGAATAAGTCCTCTAGTCATTTTACAATCCTTGAATCATTTGCTCAAAATTTGAATTTTTCGGAGAAACATTCATATTGGCAAAATCTACGTCAGTGCTTAGCCCCTGAGTCCTCAAATTCAGGGAGAGGAAACATCGGGACCTTTTCATTTCCGTAGTGAAACTGAGGCAAGATCTCTACCAAGATAATCGAGAATTATCTCATAACTGAGAGTTCTTTAGAAGGGAGATGTGATGTGATTAGGAAGGAGGGTAGTCATGAGATGATGGACAAGCAGAAAATGACCAAAATTCAGTATAGCTGCATAGAACAGTTGAGACCCACAGAGATGGCAGTAGTATGAAGCCAAAAGAAAGTAGAAGCTGAATTCAAGAGTTAGAGAATAAAAAATAAAGGTCAGTTATTTGTTAGCAAACACAAAATAAGCCATAGGAAGAGGAGAGCTGAATTCTGAGCAACTAAATGGCTGTTAGATCACCAGCACTGTTGTGGGCTAACTAGAGCTACTTCTGGCTTCTGGACAGCAATGAGTCATGTTCCAATTGCCCACGAGGACTGGATTTATGGCAGATATGATATCTTTCTCTACCTTTTATTCCCATATGCATTTACAATGAACCCATCATTAAACAAAGAAACCAAAGTATGTCTGTTCCTTGCATCTGGAAGGGCAGACCAAATCCTGCTTGGCTAAAGAGGAAGTTATGTAAAGGCCAGGAAATGCTGGAAGTCCTCCAAATTCTTTGGTCCCGGTGTGTGGGAGATCCCATCCAGAATCTCACTTGGAACCTGCAAACTTCCCCCACCTTTGCTAGGCTTGTTATTCTGGGACTTCCTTTTAAGGCCTGTGACAGAAGATATCAATGGTTTGACTATTGTTTCTACCTGTGACTCTCCAGCAGACAAGATTCGTTCAAAATATGCCACTGGGCTGGAAGTTTTTGCTCTAATATTTATAGAAATTAAATGTCTCACTTTAACTTTTTAAAAATGCAGATGACTTTTGCTATCTAAGAGGGCTGGACACAGTGCATGTTCTCTCCAAAGAATAAATTCTCCCCTTAAGGACAATTGGCTGTGGATCGGGAGTTCTAAAGTGGAGAGGACAATTAAAGTCAATGACAATATTTAGTTTTCTGCCAAAAGTAGCCTGCCCAGTTAGCAGACGGCACTCAGATGCCTGCAGTTCATGGAGAACACCCTAGGCTAGCTGGTTACTCAGCTAGGGACACACTAATTGCTTTTATTAATGAGGAGAGCTCCCTTTTCTCTGCTGTTATTTCTTGAACTTCCATCTCATACTTGGTTGTTGAAGCATTTCTGCTAGAAGCCAAAACACAGTTATAATATTTTTCTCTCAATCGAAACCAACAGAGCATATTTTGAAGGAAGAAACAGGAAAAAAAAAGTTATATTTGAATTCCTAATGGCTTTTTAAAATCAAGGGCATTTTAGATTGCAAAATCAAGTTGTTGTCTTGCATGATCCAGAATTGAATTGAAAACAACTACATGTCCCCCTCCAGTTCTAAATGTGAGTACTGGGGGTTAGGTGCTATATCAAAGATTGGATTTGGAGTTCAAAGACCAGGGTTTCTGTACCAGTTCCTCAGGGGCACTCCTAGTGTCATCGAATGTTACTGTACGTCAGCCTCTTTCTTTGTGAAAGAGGATGATCCAGGACCAGACTGTCTCACAGCCCTGCCACTAGGATCCAATGAGATACTGTGTGAATAAGGTGTTAGGCAAACACAGGAGACTCTAACCTCAATAGTGAGTGCTTACCTGCACTAAGTTTTTCCTACCAGAAGAGGTTCAATTACCAGTCAGTGAGTTCATACTGGTCTCCTGCCATATGCCCAACATTATGCTGGCGAAAAGTAGTTCATATCTCTGCTCTTACTTTGTCAACTGCTCATTATACAGAAAAACCAGAAGTTTGGGACAGTTAGAAAGATATTCACATGGACCTGTTTCCAAACATCAGCATGATCCAGGATTGAAGGGGTTTTTTCCTCCAAAAGATATAACTTTTCCCGCCATTTGGATAATAACACAAGAAAAGAAAGTTATTGTGTCTGAGACAATATTGCAGATACACGAGAAAGTGGAGAATTATGGAGGAAACAGAACAATAGATTGGTAAGAAAAAAATAGCTAAAAGTAGATACAAAGAAGAGAGAATGCTGGAGCGGAGAAGGACAGCAAACAAGTAACAACAATGAAAAAAGACATTTGAGGAGAGAGATGTTAATTTAGCAAGAGAAATTAAGACATTTGAAATTAACTTAGAAAACCATATTACAGAGATAATTTTGGACTAAAGGTCAACCAATGCATAGAGCTGTGTTAAATTCTGTGTGTGGAAAGAGATCTCATCTCTCTTAGTAGAAACTCCTATTTATAGAGGTTAACATGTAGACCTAGTGATTTAATACCTCTGTAATTATGTCTGTAATTGCCACTCTTATAATGTTTTATTTATTCTTCCAGGGTTGTGTTTATTATGGACTGTCTCATCTTTGAGTTACGGCCCTGTCTGCCTCCTTTACCAGAGAGTGGATTCTCGCCGGCCAGAGCCAGGTCTTATTCAATTCTGTATTATCCGCAGCACCGAGCACAATATCTATCATACACTAAAGGTTTAATAAAATTTTAAATTGAATGGAATTATTTCAAGACTTCATTATTTCCTCTGTGTACGTGGGTATGGGTGTGTGTGCGGGTACGTGCATGCGCGCATGCGCACGGGCACTGAGTCCTGGAGAATTGCGTTTTGGTTTAACCTCTCAAATTAGACATAGGACAATAGGGCACTGAACTACCAGGAGGACAATTCTGATCATCTGTTCACTAAACAATACCCAGGGAGTGATTGTCTATTCTTGATGGGATCTGGCTTTTCATCCCCAAGGAGGAAGAAGAGAAAGTGTGGATTGTAGAGCTGCTCTAGGTGTAATTATCCTTGCTGGCAAATAGAGCAGATCAAAGGGGATAGTCTTGTGCATAGAAAAGAAATATAATACAAGCCGCAATCTTTGCTCCTTACAAAATGTAAAATCTATTTGGAGAAAAAAAAAAAAGACAACTGAAGCAATGAAGTGATTATATGGGAGCAAGTCATTCCTATCCTTACATAATGGGAATATTTTGGCAAAGAATGAAAGCCGGTGTTGCAATTGTTCTCCATGACCAAAGTTATTCAGCCCCATTATTTGCTATTTTTGTTTCATTATCCTGAGGGCAGATTTCTAATCTAAATCTTCCAGGTTGGTTACTCCCACCCTGGTAGCCTTTGAAAACACCCTCTAGCACTGGATCCAGATGATATGACAGGTTGGTAGGGTGATTAGCCTGCCTCTGGACATTGATCTGCTGAGCGTCCTCACAAATATATCAGAGAAGTAGCATTTGAAAGTAATCATGGTCTTTCTTAATTGAGAATAATGTACAACTTCCTGATACAAACGATAAGGCTGCTTCTCTTTATCCATATTGTGACAATTCTTTACTCAAACTATGAATCTGTGTAAAGACTAGTGGGTGACTGTGACGATGGGAACTTTAGAAAAATAGGCTGAAAGTTGAAAGACCAAGCCTTGGTCCTGGACTCTATTGTCTGCTTGCTCTAGCCCTTAAGGCTGAAGGAGGCTGCTATCTTCTACTAAGTGTAGAAGTTTCAATTCTTATTATCTTTATGGTGGTTTCTGTCTTTTGTCTTTTAGACCTAAAAAAATCAGGGATTATTTTTTTATTGGAGGGGACAACAGTAAAGATGAGAAAAAAAAAACAACTTTATTCTGTGAAGAGGAAAAGTTATTTACAAGGAGGCATTGAAAACTCAAAGGCTTTTCATGTTTTCTTCACTTTTTAAAATCTAAAACACCTAAGAATGAAAGAAGAGAGTGTTATACTTAAACACAGGCTTTCTGTTTTGTGCTTACTTTAGAAATTGGCTGTGTTCATGTCTGAAGTTGCTAATGGGTTGTGTTGATGATACCAGACAAAAGGACAATCATAAAGTTTAGTGCTGAAAACTTATTGGGCATATTCAAGTAGTGTTAACACTGAAAGAAGGGTGGAGGGAAGGAGAGTGGGAGGGTGTGAGGGGGGAGAGGAGGAGGAAAGTAGCTTGATTTTGAAACAAAAAAAGACTTGAATTCAATGCCTTATTTTCCAACTTATTTAAATCTGAGAATGTGAACTTTTGTAAAAACAACTAAATTCACACTGTCAGTTACTTATATATGAAAGCCTTTGATATCTGCTTCTGCTTTTCTCTCTACCCCAAATCTTCTGATCATAACAGTAAACACGATGCGTGAGAGACAATGTAGACAGAAACTAAGAATATAGGCTTTAGAACCAGCTTTATGGGTTCTAATTATGATCAGCCTTGTACTGTAAGAGTAGGTTAGCATAAGAAAGGAAGCCATTTTCTGGATGACCTTAACAGGGTGCGGACCAGATGCCCTGTTTGAAAAGAGCTTATCTTGTTAACTGCTGACTGGGTGGGGTACAAGCCAGCTTATCTTGTCAAATCCCCAGAATGTGGAACAAGCCCATGATATGTATACTCTTTGAAGCTATGGAAAATTACTAGATGCTTTAAAGATGCTATATAAACCCTTGGCTTTGAGTGCTCGGGGTCCTTGTTGAAACCCGCTGCGTTGGGCAGATACTTGGACCCCAGCTAGCTGGAAATAAACCTCGCTGTGTGACTTGCATTATCGCGTGTGTCCTCTGTCCAATTGAGGGGCGGTCGATTCTAGACCTTAACAGTACCTACTGGGTGAGTTGGGGAAAATTACCTACTTTTTCTGTGCTTGTCACTTTATTGCTCTGTACCTCAGTTTACTTACCTGTAAATCTGGGATGTAGTAACAGTGCTTACCTCATAAGGGTGTTGCAAAGATTAAGTTCATTAAATACCTACAGCACTTAGAACAGAAACTGGCATATAGTAGGTGCTCAGCAAATAAACACATCCCAATCCACATTTTATTGACCATATTGTCCACCTACCCTTTTAATTTCAGCAACTTACTTCTTGAACCCTTGGTCTTCTATTGGATACAGAGTATCTTTAAATACTTAAACTTTAAATATGACTGGAGCCAACCAACCCAGCTATCCTTCCATCTTTCTGACTCCCTAACCTTGGTATCCAACAACCTGGGAATCTAACAGTCACATAAACAAGGTTAAAATATCAATGACAGATTGAGAAAATGTATTTATATGCTGTATTGAAAAAGACATGGTGTACAAAAATACAAAGAATTCCCATAAATCACTAAGAAAAAGACAACTCAATAGAAAAAATGGTCAATTGGAATGAATGGGGAAACAATTTAGAAAAGGAAGACAGAATGTCCAAAAACATGCAAAATTCTCAAACCATATTAGTAATCAGGAAAGTAGAGCAATAATGAAGCATTCTATACTCCAGAAATTTGGAAAACCTCAGTCTAAATTTACCAAATGAGGGTGAAGACATTTGACAGGCACTCTTATGTGTCGCTGGTGGGAGTTTAAATTGATAGATATACTTTGGAGAGCAATTGGCAATGTCTGATGAAGCTAAAGACAGGCATAATCTGTGCATTGGGTACCACTGGGTGCCTATAAGCATCCTTCCCCAAATGCCTGCGTTTTTAACAGAAGCCTGATTTTATTGGCCTAGCCATCCCTTCCCCAATAGTCATGTGTTTCAAGAGAAGAAGATGCTACGTAAAGTTCCAAGAATGGGCTTTTTCTTCATTTCTAAAAGTGGCCATATTCTCTTTGACAATGACTCAATTGTAGCTAATAAATTATAATAGTCAGTTTGCTGGGGATATTCTGGAGAAAGATTACAATTCCTAAGAGATTGCCTTAGGAAATCAACCTTCCCTCTTCTGGATACTGTTGTGTCCTGATGTCATATTGCAACCACTCTGCTACCAGCCTGAGCAGGAAGCCACACCCAGGATGGCAGGATGGAAGATGGAAGGGAATGGTTCCTTGAAGGCCTTACAGAGAATCGAATAAACCAAGCCTAAAAAGTCAACCCCTCCCTAAAACAACCTTTTAAGTAAAATAATATCTGTTTTCATTCCTAAGCCAGATTGAACTGAAGATTTTGCTTCTTATTATCAAAATCATCCTATTTCTATGTATAGACCTTACAGCGCTGCACTCAGGTGGACACACACACACACACACACGTACACACACACAAATGCGCGCTCGTGCGAAGTCTGACAATTAAGTTCACAAACTTGCCACCATGCACTTACATTGGCAGCACTGTACAAACAGCTCAGTCATGTTTCATGACCTTGGTATATCAGTATCTCACAGTTGTGTTTGTGTTGACATGTGATGGTGTCTTGCTGAGTGGCATTCATTATTGTTGCATGTTTTTGTGTGCTGTCGCAAGAATGTCTGGGCTTGAATTAGAGCAGCAAACAAACATTAAATTTCTTGTTAAACTTGGCAAGAATGGAAGTGAAAGCAGGGACATGTTAGTTCAAATTTATGGGGATAATGCCATGAAGAAAACGGCAGTGTACAAATGGATTAAACTTTTTTCTGAGGGGATAGAATGTGTCACTGATGAAGAGAGGTCAGAGCAGTCAGTAATGAGCAGAACTGAAGAAGACATTGCAAAAATTCATCAAGTCGTGTGTCAGAATCATCGGTTGACTATGAGAAGCATAGCCGACCAAGTAAACATCGATAGAGAAACAGTTAGGAAAATCTTACCTGAAAATCTTGGCATGAGAAAGATGTATGCAAAAACAGTCCCAAAGGAGCTCACCAATGAACAAAAGTTTGCCAAGACCTTTTGGAGAGGCAAGATGATGTTTTGGGCCATGTATCACTGGTGATGAAACATGGGTGTACCAATATGACCCTGAAACAAAACATCAAAGTGCACAGTGGAATTCAGCCAATTGTCCATGGCCAAAAATTTCCATCAGGCCAAATCAAGAGTCAAAACAATGTTGCTAATTTTTGATATCAGAGGGATTATTCTTTATGAATTTGTACCAATTGGATAGTTAACCAAGTTTAGTATTTAGAAGTGCTAAAACGGGTGTGCGAAAAAGTTAGGAAAAAATGACCTGAACTTTTCACCAACAATTAATGGCTCTTGCATCACGACAATGTACCAGCTCACACAGCACTGTCTGTGAGGGAGTTTTTAGCCAGTAAACAAATAACTGTATTGGAACATCCTTCCTACTCACCTGATCTGACCCCCAATGACTTCTTTCTTTACCAGAAAATAAAGGAAATATTGAAAGGAAGACATTTTGATGACATTCAGGACATCAAAGGTAATACGAGGACAGCTACGATGGCCATTTGGAGCTCCATTAAAAGAGCTCCAAAATGGCTTTGAAGGGTGGATTCAGTGCTGGCATTGATGCATAGCTTCCCAAGGGGAGTACTTCAAAGGTGACCATGCTGATATTCAGCAATGAGTAGGTAGCACTTTTTCTAGGATGAGTTTGCAAACTTAATTGTATACATACACACATACAAAGATGCATATTGCAGCAGTTTTATAAAATACCCAAATTGGAAACAATCAAATTATCTAGTTTCAGTTGAATGGCTAAATACATTTAGTATAATCATGTGATGGAAGACTGTGAAGCAATTAAAATACATTAAAATGAAAACACTTGATCTATTTTTATGGACATGAGTATGTATGCAAAACATAATGTAGAGTGAGAAAAGAAAGTAGCAGGACAATCTGTACAGCGTACCATTTGTCCAAATTATAGAAACACAAAAAACAATACTATTTTGGGTAATTGACATTTGTACATGGAGGAAATATTCTTAAAAGTCAGTCAGAACACACATGATCTCAGAGAGAAAAGATGGGGCATGCAGAAGTATAAAGAGAACTCCAACTGTATTTCTACTATTTTATTTCTTTCACTAAAGATGCAAACCACGCAAACCAAAGAGATACAGAAAATGGAACTAGAGGGGAGATTGTCTTTAACTATTAACATTAAACATGTCTTTATTGTTTGAATCTTATAACTAGTGTTAATTTTATATATAACTGCTTAAAAACAGATTTTTTGCTGAGAAATAAATGTAGTCTCCCACGTAGTTCGGGCCATTAACTCCCTCTGTGTTGCACTTACTTTCCTAAGCAGACCCAAAAATATAAGGGATCACTTTGATAACCCCTCATAAGAATTCTCCACTCTTATTATCTTTGAGAAGTTCGCAATATGTTGAAAATAAATGCGAACATATGAGACCGCTAAAGAACATTGTACTCCTGGCATTCCTTCACATCCACCTTAGCTCAGTCCAACATCTCTCTTCCTAAGTCCAGCTATTGGCAAAATAGTCACTACAATGTGGATTTAGTAGGGTCCTCAGTTCATTTTTGATCCATCGATGCATGCTTCAGGTGATATCCTTCACTCCTGAGATTTTTTCTTACTACTTATACACTTGGCCGCTCAAACGTGTAACTCCAGTCAGAACTCTACCATCAACCTCAGGTTAGATTCTAGGTTTCTACCAAATTTTTCTATCTAGTTATGTCAAACTGAAAATTCTGTTTTACCCAACAAAAGAAAGGGCATGGGTGGATTCAATACTAATAACCTATAAATGGAAGTTGTAGAAGATGAAGAATCATGGTTAGATATGGTCTCTGGGACTGATCACTGTAAGTCATTTGGGGTAGTCTCAAATTTTAGATACTCTTCTTATTGAGAGGTGAGGACTAGGTCCCTTTTCTTAAATATGTATACATTTTACAACTGCTCTGAGCAATAAAATATGGCAAATGCTAACACTGCCCAATTTAGAGCCCAAATCTTAATACTGACAGCTTCCACTTCCTGACTCTTAACTCCCTGACTCTGTGAATCCAGCCACCACGTAAGAAGCCCACTCACCTGTGACTGCCATGCTGGAGAGGCCACATTTGTTGCTCCATCTGCCATTCTCAGCTGAACCAGTCTACCAACCAATCCTTATAGGGTGCCCGACTTGTGAATAAAGCCATCTTTGACCCTCCTGACCACCCATCCCATCCACCAGCTGCATACTTCTGAGTGGCCTCAGTCAGTGCCATGTGGAGTAGAAGAATCATGCACTGAGACCTCCCTGCTCAAATCTCTGACCCATGAAACTGTGAAACATAACAAATGGTTACAAGACACTAAGTTTTGGAATTTGTTTTATAGTAGCATATAACCAGATAACGTCCTCCTTCCAAGAACTGTTTAGTGGAACTCCTGGACTTGCACATAGTTCTCGCCTATGAAATAGATTCCAGTTATTATAGATTATTTGAAAGTAACTGTATACTTCCTGATTGCTGAAAATTATACAAATACAATACATAATTATATAAAATCAAAATTGAAAACCCCATTTTTATTCCCTACCCCATTCCATTCTCTACCTCAAAATGGTCAACTGTTCTATTAATGGATATTTAGATTATTTATAGATTCTTGCTAAATAAAGCAGTGTTGCTGTAAATAGCCTTATACATGTTGAGTAATCTCTGTAAATTTTAGATTTCATAGAAGTCAAATTGCAGGGCCAAAAATGTATACACTTCACATCGTGACAGAAAATATAAAATTATCCTCCAAAAATATTTAAAAACATTTACCCATTTATATTTATTAAATTTACAATAATATTCATTTTTGCAAACATTGGCTACCAATGGATATTGTCCATGATTTAAATCTGGTCACTCTGAATAAAAAGAAGTGATAACTCATTGTTTTAATCGATATTTTTCTGATTACCTGATAACATCTTTTCTTATGTTTATTACTACTTGGATTTCTTCTTCAGTGCATTTACCGTTTATAGTCTTTTTAAAAATTATTTTATTGGATTGTCTTTTGTGCTTATTGATTTGTGGCAGCTCTTTGTATTTTGAGTATTAATTTGTTATCTGCTAAATATGCTGACAATACTTTTTTTTTCTAGTCTATGGTTTGTCTTTTATTCATTAATTTACTTAAGAACTATTTACTAAGCACTTAGTGATGTTGTTCTAAATACTGGGAATACAGTTGTGAGTAAGACAATGTACCACTATTTTGGAGTTAATATTTTAGTGTGGAATATATACAGTAAACAAATAGCACAATGTTATTTAAATGTTATAAAGAAAAGCAGAGCAGGGTAAGTTACATAGAATGCTGTAGTGTGCTGTCCTAGATAGGTCAGTCAGAGAGGTCATCTGAGGACTGACATAAGCTGATACCTAGAGAAAAAACATTCAAATCTGAGGAAATGGCATATGGGAAGGCCCTGGGGCAGGAAAATGATGGCTGTGTTTCAGAAACTGCAAGGAGGTTAGTGTGGCTGGAGGACGGAAAGTAAGGAGGACCGTGGTAAAACACCAGCTTAGAGAGATGGTCCGGGCCCAGAAAATTAATAGCCTTCTGAGTTATGGACTACGGGTTTTATTTCATTGGCAAATGCAAGCAATTAAGGATTTCCTTTAGGGGAGTGATGCAATCTGATTTCCATTTGAAAAGAATCAGGCTGGCTCCTATGAAGAATAGACTGTGTGCATGTTTGTGTGTGTGTACACACAGGTGAGTATATAAGGAAATGCGTGTTGAGAAGACTCAGAGCAGAAAGATCATGAGGTAGGTTGTTGTAGCATGCAGTAGGTAATTTCATCTTCCCAGGCAAGAGATGATTGGACCACGGTTTTGGCAATAGGGGTAGTGAGAAGTCACTGGATTAGGGATGTATTTTGAATATAAAACTGACAAAAGCAGCTGATGGATTAGATGTGGGATATGAGGAGAAACAGAGAAAAGGTAATTCCAAGGTATTTGGCCTATATGCTAGGTGAGTGATGGAGCCCTTTGCTGAGATGGAGAAGACCAGAGGTGAAAATGAGCAACTGCTTTTGTACATGTTAAGTTTGAGAAACCTATTCAATAGTTCACTGTCACGTAGGTAGTGAGTGGGTGGAGGAGTCTGAAGTTCAAAGGGGAGGAGATTGGAGGAGGCAGCGAGACTGTGAGTTATCAGTGTGTGGATGGCATTTCAAGCAATGGAACTCTGTGGAAGTCAGAGTGGGCAGGAAAGTGAAGTTGCCCAAGACCAAGTACTAGCACTTCAATGTCCATGGAGGGGTAATGGAGGAGGGAGAAGGATCCGTCCTGAGGCCCTGAGAAGAAGTGACAAACCAGGAGAGGGTGAGGTCCCGGAAGCCAAGGGAAACGCTGAGAATAGTGCCTTGTGCACAGTAAATGCTACATAAAAACTAGTTTCTATTATTATTTCTTTTTGAAATCCCAGGATCCCAAAGTAATCCTGTGTGCTCTGATCTTAAATCATAGAGAAGTAGATTAAGTTGAGGATTTAGAAGAAATACTGTATATGTATCTGGCAATGTGAAGGTCATTGGTGACTTGGAGAAGAAAGGTTTTAGTGAAAGGAGGCACAATTCTGAACGGATTGGGCTATAGAAAGAACGGCAGGAGAAGTGACATGTCAAATCCACTGTTGAAGAAGTTTGCTCTAAAGAGGAACAGAGAAATAGGGTAGTAGCCAGAGGAAGATACAGGATCAAGGGAAGGTTTATATTACTTATGTAAAATGGGAGATATTTTTCTAGGATGATTTCATGCTGATGGCAATGAGCCAATAGTGTAAATTAGTGATATAGGAGAAAGAGAGGATAATTCCAGAAATAAAGTTTTGGGTAGGTAAGAAGCTATATGATCCAGTGCCCAAGTGAAGACTCTGGCTTTAGATAAAAGCACTGAACATTTATCCATTTGTAACAACAAGTAAAACAAAATCTCAGGTGCACTGCCGATAGGCTGGTAGATGTTTAACAGGAGGGTAAGGAAGTTTGTTCTGACTGATTCCATTTTCTCAGTGAAATAAGGCCATCAGTTGAGAATGAGGAGAAAGGAATAGGTAGGTATTCAAGGTTTATAAAGAGAAGAAAATGAGTGAACTCTTTGACTTGAACAATATGACTAGTATGCAATTTTCCAGGACAGTCATAAGGGGTCACTGGAGAGGAGTGGTGATGTTAGTCAGTCTGGTAATTTTTATTCAGCCATTGTTATGTAGTTTTCTCCATCTGCATTGTTTGTGTTGTCTTTAATCATATGTATGCGTTTTTCTTTTTTTCTTTTCTCTTTATGCTGGAAATTCAAAATTGCAAATTTTTGTCTATATATTCAGGATTTGTACATTCTTAAAAGGCTATGTCTACTCTAAAATTATTATTACAAATTCTTCACTATTTCTTTTAATATTTTCATAATAAACATTAGCATTTTATTCCATGTGGATTGTGTGTGTGTGTGTGTGTATAAGTGGCTAACCTAATTTTTCTTAAAATGGATAACATGTTCCAACACCATTTTCAAAAATCCACCCTTTTCCCTCATAAATGCACATTGGTCATATGCACGGGTTTACTTCTGGACTTCCATGCTTATTTCATTTCTCCTTTGTCTGCTCCTGCATCATTACCACCTTGCTTTAATCACTTTAGTATTTTTCAATATCTCATAGCAAAAGTCACCATTCAATTTCTCTCAAAAATTTCATGGTAGAGTGCCCTCATGAAGGAGACCTCAAAGAGCTGTCTTCTCCCTCCCACCAAGTGAGGTTACAGTGAGGAGTCAGCCATCTGCAACCTGGAAGTGGGCCGTAACCAACCCCAAATCTGTCACTGTCTTGATCATGATGTCCCAGCTTCCAGAAGTGTGAAAAATAAACATTTGCAGTATAAGCCAAAAAATAATTCATAGCAAACCTTGGGAATTTTATCTTCCAGATGAAAATTATTTCCAAATGAATCCAATTCAATACAATAATCACCTTGTAAAACATCATTTAAAATCCTGAAGGGGTTTTCACTGGCATTAAATTGAATTTGGAGATTAATTTGGGGAGAATTAACATTTATCCTCTGAGGACTTTTCATAGAGAAATCTGTTATTCCCAGTATTTATTTGGGTCTTCTTTTATGTCCGTCAGAACAATTTTATAGATTTCTTCAGTGAAGAAACTCTGTGGCATCTTAAAGGGATTTTCTGACTCTGACACCATAAAAAAAAGCATCTATTATCTTCTATATGGCCTCTTGAGGAGATTAATCTCTTTGTGCCATAGTTTTCTTATCTGTTAAAAGAGGACTGTGGTGAGGAATAAATGTGAAGCTCTTAAAATGGTGTCTGGTGCTGCCATTGAAGCAGGGACCGGTTGGCACCCCCATAGTAGAGGCCTCTCCATGTCCCTGGCCTCACCATTCTTTGACCTAAAGCTTAGTAATAGATTATCCCCCTGCAGCTTGAGCTCAAAACGTCCTCTGTCCCAGTTCCCTGTTTTAGAAAATTACCCTGAAACTTATGATTTATACCCCATGCTTACTGATCACAATCTTTATGGCCTAGCATTCTTTCCAAAATTACTAGCTCCTGGGTTGATAAGCATGTTAGAAAGCCACATTGCCAGAGGGAAGGAAGGCTCCATGCAGATCCCAGGAACCATCATGTGGCCTCTGGAGGAACGCACAGATTTTCCCTTAAAATCTCCAAGCTGGTGTGAGAATGTGAAGGCTGTTTTTGGAGGTGTTAACCCGCTGCCTTCTCAGACCACTGGTGCTGTAATAATAAACACTTATTCTATGACCCAACTCCTGTGTCGGTCTATTGGCAGAGAGGAGCCAGCAGAATGAGCCGCGGACGACTTTGGCCTCTGGTTTCACCATTATTATATCTCCTTTCGAAGCCCCATAGTCCTGGGTAGTCCTGTGTGTTCTGATGACACCAAACCACTGCCTTTCCACAAAGGAATATGTGCCAAGCCTCTGCACACATTATCCCAAAGGTGTATGGAAAATGTAGTTTTTAGACTTTCAGCTTCTGCAATACAGGAGAGAGCTTAGTACGGTAGGACGCTACTGACAATTTCAGAGATATGAGAAAGATTTCTTGTAATCATAAAAATATGTAAATAATTACTTTAAAACTGCTTTATAGGTGATTATTTGTATTTGGTACCACAACTTTAATTTTAGATAATCTAAAGGAAATCTACATGTAAAAACCAGACAAGTTACGTAAGTTTAAAAATTCTTTAAAGGCAGAGGGGAACTTTGCAATAGATAAGTTCCTTGATTATCAGTATGTATATATGTATATTACATAATATGTATATATGTACATATATATATATCAACAAAGCATATCTTTTGAACCAGACATGCAAGCATATGACATTCGTTTCATATTTAACAATTGAAATTTATAACATATTGTTATTTTTTCATATGCATTCAATACCACTGCTTTTACATAAATAACAGAGACACCAGTTATTACCCCAAAGAAGAGACCATAACAAAACTGCGTTGGATTGCTATATTTCTTATGTCATCATTTTATTCCCAGAACCAAAAGACCTATTAGACTCTTTATCTATTAAAAATATTTTTCTAGTAAACATTAAATGCTTTTAGTTTCAGGAGTCCCTCCCAGAGAACTTTAATAAGCAGATACACACATGTTACATTAGAAGTCTTCCTATATATTCTCCATTTTCCCTTCTCTTTAAAAAACAGAGTTTTAGACAACAACAATTTCAGAAATGTCTAGGTTGGGCTTATGGAGATGACACTCACTCTTCCACAGTAGCTACTGACTCATTGACTGGGCAGGGAGTGAAAAGATGGCACAAAAGAAAACCCAACTTTATTTCCCTATGTCTCCTCTCTCTCTCTCTCTCTCTCTCTCTCTCTCTCTCTCTCTCTCTCTCTCTCTCTCTCCATTGAAAAGAAGAAAATACATCTAATTATAGAGCAAAATGGGTTCTCCTCCATCTAAGTATCAGCATAAAAGCTTAAGGGAGACATTGCTGTTACCGGAGAATGGGCTCTTCTCGGTGTGGTGTCCAGGTTCTTGGCGTCTCAAGCAAAGAATTGAACAAGACACAGAAATAAAGTGGTGAAAGAATAGTTTATTAGAAGAGATAGTCCACTCCAAAGAAATAGGAATGGACCCAAACAGCAGAGACCGGCTCAAGGGCCCAAGATGGCATTATTACAAGAGAAAGTACACTCCAAAGAGTTTGGATCAGGCCCCGAGCAAAGGCAAGACGCAAGAGGCTCAAACGACTTGGACTGGTGAGGACTTAGAGTTTTTATCCCTTTTTTCTCTCTAGAATGGCCTGTTCCTTTCCAGGAGTGGGACCACTCGATTGACACCTGTGATTGACAAGAGGCTATTACCTCATCTGTTTAGACTGTGCATGTAACTTCCCAGAATTCAGTCTGTTATAATGAACTTCCAGGCATATGTATGATATTATAATGATGGTATAATGAAGCTCAGGTGACATGAAGGTCGTTGTGACCTTTACTGTGCAGATGTGAGTGACTGGTTTAATTTAGTTGGGTATTTTGTACCCATTTGTTCCTCATAGGGATAGATAATTACAGTGAAAAGGGGAAGTTTTGGGCAGAGAGGGGTGGTCTTTCGGGTGGTCGCATTCAGAGGGTTGTGCAGGAATGCAGAGACCCGATGCCTATCTCTAACTGCCTGCCTCTTTTTCCCCCTTGAGAGATGTGATCCTCATAAAATCTCTATGGGAAGTTGAGGGACAGGTGATCTGTTCTTCTATATCGGCTTCCTTCTAGGCAGGGGTGCAGAGCTGTCCCTACCTATTGGGGAATTCACAGAACTCTTACTCTATCTGATCTTAGATGAGAGGAAGGGGTCTTGAGCTCCACCTGGAAGACCATGCTGGCTTCTTTGTTTGGGACTGGTAATCTTGCTGGGGTATACTCTGTATCCCCAAAGTCCCTGATGAGGACAAATAGATTTAAATTAATAAACCCGTTAGTTCTATAGAGCCTGTGGTCATTCAACCTGTCATTCAGGTGGCGTTAATTGTCCAGGAGTTAGGCCCAGAATGGGTAGGAGAAAACATTAGGCTTCAATGATTACAATCAACAAGTATGAATCTCAAGTTTTAGGGTAACTATCTAAAGCAGGAGTAGGAGCTAAAAAACTGGGGGAAAGGAAACTTAAGGAGAAGGAAACTTAAAATTTCTATAGGAAAGAAAACTTGAAAGTTTTTCAGTGTGTGTGTTGAGGGGGCTACTCGTTGGCCCATATCATTGGCACCCCACGAAAACCAAAACTTGGGAGGCAATGTTGGCAGAAAGAAAAGTTGGTTTATTCCAAATGCCAGCATTAAGGGAAGACAATGGACTCCCTGTCACAAGGATTGTCTTCCCGCTCTTAATTCCACCAAAAAGTTTTACTGGTATGCAAAGAGAAGCAGAACAAAGGAAGGGAGAATTTGGCCAGGCAATTCCTGAAAAAAGGTGCTTCCCAGAAGCTGGTCTGCCCCAGGGACAGGAGTGGATGCCATACATATGCAAAAACCTCTCCATCACTGGGCCAGGTACCCACATTGGTCCAAAGTAAACAAAACCATTGAAACTGGTATGCATAGTAAATATATTTGTATTTAAGGTTTGGAGAGAGGAGAGAGAAGCAAAGAAAAGAAAAGAAAAAAAACTTTCAAAAAGTCCCAAGCCACACCAGAGGTTTATGATGAGACAAGTAAAGAGTTAACAGGACTGGGCTTGTGAGCTCCCAGGATGGGACAGGCAAAGAGTTAACAGGAGAGAGCTTGTGGGCTAACAGGAACGAGCTTAAACATTAACCATTTGGCTCTGACTTCCCTGGCTAGTAGAGCTGCACCTACAAGCTGACAAGCACCTTACTTCCATCATAGGTGGGAACAGAACAGTTCCCAATCACAAAGGCAACCCCCTGCACACTAATAAACACCCACCATAGGTGGGAACACAATAGTTCCCAATCACAACAGCAAACCCCTGCAAGCTGACATCTATCATAGGTGGGAACAGGACAGTTCCTAGAAAAAGACAATTGTAATGGCAGCCCCCCTGCAAGCTGACAAGTACGATATATCCTTCATGGAAAAATGTAAAATCCCAGCACTCCTTCTCAATGGTGCAGCTGTCCCCCATCGGACACTACACTGGCATAACTCCATTTGCCAGTATCTCTCTCTTACCCTTCTGCCTCTGCGGCTGTCTTCATCGAACTGCTCTGGCAGACTTCTACCATGATCGCTCTCTTAACCCTCTGTCTCTGCAGCTCTTCTTCTCAAACTGTCCTGGCAAAACTTCTGCCAGTTCCAAACAGAACTCTCTCTCTCTCTTTGACTTTCAATAAATTGTCTTACTCTTGTAGAGTCTTGTAAAATTATTTTTACATTCTGTGAATGACCAGGGGTTAATTCTACACCAAGACAGTTTAAATATCAAAATAGAAGATACAGGGTCACCGTTACAAGACCCCTGGGATCATTTTTGTAGGCATGTCCTAACTGCCAAGACTTCAAAACACACCAAGTGACTAACTGAGCTAAGTGCTGAAAAGAGATAGCCTCAGTCTCTGGAGAATGTCTTTAGAAGAACATGGTAACTAGGGTATTAGGTCACCACAAAGCTACTTCTGAAAGTGAGTAAAATAGACAGAGGAGAAAAGAGCCTATGTAATATTAATGCATATTACACTGAAAGAAATATGCTCTAATTGCAGTGTCTCTATGACCTGCTGCCCTAATTTACATTCCCTTGGACTTATGTACTCCCAATCCATCATTCTGTGGTTTCTGCCCCTCTCTGATATTGTCCCCCTGCCCCCCAAAATTGTTGACTTTATCTTTTTCAGAGAGCAGAACCAACACAAAGTTGAGTCAAAGAAAGCACCATCCTGTAGTTGACCAGAGGACTGCAAATGCCTGGAATCGCATTAGGGAGGGAAAAAGCACTTCTCTCTAGTTTCCTCATGCTGGTGTCAAGGCCTTGGGGTGCTGGACGAGTCCCCACTCTTACCCCAGGCAGTGGATCCTTTCATGGCTCACTAGGAGGGTAGTCTCTGAGGATTCTCAGAGAGCTTGACCACACGTGAGGAAATCGTCCTCAGAAGACAGAGCTGTGTACTTTCACCCCAGCAGGGATCCAGAGGCCAGGCAGAGCATGCAAACGTTTGGTAGGTTTAGCTCTATACAAAATTAGACATATTTGTCAAAATGAAAAGTCATTATTGACTTAAGCATTGTCAACAACTAAACATCAAACAAACGGTGAATGGTGATTTAAAGAAAAAAAAAAAAACACAAACAAACAGAGGAGGGCCCCAAGGACCTAACTCTGAACCATGCAATAATATTATAGTCCCTAAAAGCTCAGACCAGGAAATGTGCTGCTCCAGAAAACTGGCGAGGCTCTGGAAATTAGCATTTGCCAAGAAAATGTGTCCCATTGAAATTGTTATTCAATTTATAGTAGAATACACCACATTCTTTCACCTCTATAATGTCCCTGTCATTTAGTTTCCAAGAGAACACTGCCCGGCAGATTTTTACAGCTGTTTTATTTGGCTGGAGAGTAATGATGAAGGACTTTTCCACTGCTGACTGTTCTCAGATATGAGCATCTCCGAAAGGAACCTTCTCCTGCAGGGGTCACACTGATGGAGCAGGTGAGAAAGTTTGTCCTCAGACAGAGCTCATCCTTGTGGAAACTAATCTGGGTTAGGATCTGTGTCTCCATGTAAACCTGGTCGTAAAATGTAATCCACACAGTTTTAGATGAATTTGACCTTCTAGCTTACAAAGAACACAAAAATAAGCTATGTAACATGCATCTCTCTTGCTCAAAAACGTCATCATTCATTACTATTTGCCTTTCCTTTTTAGTTAAGCTAATCAAGATGAACTTAAAAGCAACAGTGTCTACAAGAACTGGCATTTAACAAATTGTTGATTAATGGAAAGAAATGAGGAAATCCACAAACTACACGCACAATGGAAATCATTGATTAAAACAATACAGTCAGGCTGGTGTTTTCAGTTTACTTAATAAGTGAATGTATCCATAAAATCTATTTTTACTTCATTGTATGGAAAATGTGAGTAAATATAATTCAGTTGAAAATAAGGATCTATGTGATTACAGACCTAGAAACAAGTAGAGAGAAATTGGAAGTTTACTAAGGAATTTGGGAAAAGGTAAAGAGAAGCGGGCAAAATATCACCTAAGAAAAGGCTCTCAGGAGTGAGGCAAGGTAGTGAGGCGGTCTGAAGCAGACAGTAGTTTTCTCATTCGTCACTTGCTCTCCTTAAGGGTACCATTTTCATTCTGGAAAGGTTTCTTGGATGAGGTGTGTTTTTAAATGAAGGATTTGGAGAAAACAGTGAGACTGACTGTCAGAGCAGAATATCACTCTTGAGCAGCAGGGGAGAAGGCCTGCATGCTAAAGAGAAATGAAGAATGGCTAGAGGATCCTCGTGCTTTAGGCTGGAAGAAAGCAGTAAAGGAGACTCTAGGGGACACGTTGTGACAGTTAATATGCAGCTGCCTCGGGGGATGGCAGGTCTAACAATAACCACATCAAAACATAATTCAGTATCAAGAGGGAAAGATGTTGTGAGGAATTTAAATCAAATAAAAATAAAGACCATCAAAGCACAGAGAGAATAAGGACATTAAAATAATAAGGGTCCCCTATCTCTGCCTCCTACATTACATCATCATTAAACTTCTCCGCTCTACAGTCTAAAAGACACTGACCAGGGGCACCACTTGCAACCTTCACCATTCCAGAAATAGCAGCAGATGATGCAAAGTCTCCATCAGGAACTAGACATTTTTATCTTTCTGTCATCCCTAAGGAAAAAATAAAAATAATCAGAGCTTGTTTCATGCAGTGCTTACTAATTGGCAGGCACTGTTCTGAGCACTTCACACATAAACTCATGCTATCTTCAGAGCAGCTCTGTGCTGAGAGTATCCTCATATTTCGGTTGAGGAAAATGAGGTACAGAAAAGTGAAGTAACTCTCCCACAGGCGCATAGTTAGGAAGCAAATCCAGGTAACCAGACACGTTGCTATCTCCCAGGATACCGGCACCAACACTATGACCTTGAAAAATTTTCGCTGCCTTCCAAGGACCTCATTTTCATAGATAGACATAGGTGAAAATTGAGTTGTTTCTATTTCTATAAAGTGAACAATGTGAAGACATGGGCACACATACTTGTGTCCAGGACCTGGGAGGTCGCGAGGAGGGGGCGGGTCGGGAATCTGGCTCATTCACTTTTCATATCTGGTTCATTCCTGAAAACACCCACCTACTCCTAGTTCTTAGAGAAATTGTTATTGTCCTGTTCTGTCTCTTCTCAAATTTGAGCACATAGTAGGCTTTTTATAAATTGTTGTTTGCTGTTAGATTTCATTTTTAAAATGATAGGATCATCTCTTACATTGTACCTAAGATAGCTAACCCAGCACTCAGTGTTTATAGGAACAGAATCTTGTCTGTATAGGTTAGACCTTGAACTTATCCGGATGGTCTAATTATTGCCTATGTGCTCCCTGAAACATAATGTTGGGTTTCTGGATTGGCAAATTTGTTGACTGTATTTCCTGTGTTTGTTCTTTTGTAAACAGTAAAATCCATTGCTTATTTGCAAGGTCAAATTCAGCTCACAGTAATGGAAGTAGAATGGATGAGGGTTAGGAAAATGGAACAGAGGAAGAATCATTGGATTTGTGCTAACTGAAAAAAAAATAGATAAATACATATTTTGAATAGAGAAATGATATCTGAGAAAATCAGTTATAAAAGACCCCAGTTTTTCATGAGAGGTAAAAAGGTGATGCTGATAGGAATGCATTTTCTTTTCGTAATTTGATAGAGGTCAGGTCTTCTTGTCGAAGGCAGTATTCACTGTTTAATAGCTTTTGCTATTCTCCGGCCCTCAATCCATCCTTGACTTGGTAATTGTGGAACATGTGGTACCTTCTTTCTTGGCTCCAATAAATTGTAGTATTTGTTGCTTATCTTTTTAAACAAGAGTTATTTTATTAAAATGGACATCTGAGTGGAATACACAGTCTACGCCCCTAAAGATATCTTGGGTTGAAGAAAGACAGAGACTAACAAATGAGGCAATAAAAAATAAATTACACAACATTGAATTTACTAAGTAAGCAAGATAATAAAACCTGAAAACCAAAGGTGCTGAGTAAGCAAGCTTCCACCCCATTCAGAGCTGAGTTATGATGTGATCTGCGTGCTGATCCTGTGTGTAAGACGCATTATTGAGATGGCATTGGTTATTGGCATTAGTTATTCAGTTTGTATGACATGTTTTATTACTAACCTTCTTTTTTCCAAAGCCTATAACTCAGGGGTAAAAAGTTATATCTTTCATTATTTTTAAAGAGCCAAATTTGGCATACAAATTCCAGTACTTAAATTGGAATTTTATTTCAAGAGAAAATTTGGCTGCATTTGAGTGAGACTATTAAATAGTTTAGAAATTTACTAGCTTAACTGTTAAATTTAAGGATGAGAAAAACAGTTGATGCCATGGAGACTAACATGTTTATTTCTGTACTCACAGTACAAGCAGGCTTGCTACCATATGAAAACACTGATCTGACAAGTTGGGAGCCCCCAGAAGAGTCGATCCTTTTTTGGGTGCCCAGTGAAGGTAGTTCTGGAAATAAGGGATCTAGAATAAAGCCTTTCAGTACAGCCCTCATATTTAAGAAAAACCAAGAGACTTAAAGTCTGACCAGTAAGTGAAAGTCCACACGTGAAAACAGAGATGAGTTAGATCCCATCGCTTGGTTGGTACCTGAAGATATAGGGTCAAGTGCAAGTGTGTTCATGTGCTTTCAGTACCCAAACTTGTGTGTGTTGTGGCCTCTCCCCAGCAAGCTGAGGTCCACAATGTCATTATTGGGCCTGTGGCCGTTGGCCCAAGACAGCATTTCTCAACGTTTGAAAACTCATTTTCCCTTTTGGATGCACTTGATAATCTTGTCATTCTCCCAAGACTAGTTTAGCCTCACAATGCTCTAGTTTGAGTCATATTAAAATTGAAATATAATGGCTACGCTAATGTATAACTTCTCATTTCTTTATTTCTTATTAGTTTATAATTAATTAATTACTAATTATATACATTAGATCCTCCTCTAAAAACAGGTTTTAATTGTAGGCTCATCCTACATCCTTGCTTGCTACCACTCTTCATGTTCTCATGCTTCAGTGGACCTTGTTGTTTCAGAGGAACAAAAGCTTACACACTCATTTATTCAACAAACATCAATCGAGCACCTCATGCATGCCAGGCTCAGTGGAGGGCTCAAAATTAGCTCCTTACTGCAAGGAGCTCTTTATTTTAGCAGGAGAGATTGACATGGGACCATGTCAAGTACTATATTAGAGGTTTGTTCAAAGTGTTGATGATACACGGAAAGGAATGAAAAATTATGCTTTGGAGTGAGATGAGGGACCAGAGGAGAATAAGAATAAAGAAGTATCAGAGCAACCCAAGAGGAAGGCAATTTTAGCAGGCTTGCAAGGAAGCACCAGAGTTTGTTAATAAGTTAATTCACACTCTAAGTGATATAATGGGTTTCCTGGATGTTCCATAGAAATATCAAACTAAACTGACAACCCAGAACTGTGCCATAAACCACACCCAACCTGCTCTCCTTGATTTTTCCCATATTGATTTTTGGTTTCATTAATCATATCAGGTCTTGAAACAGAGTCTGCTTTGATTCCCATTTCTCCTTTACATGTCACATCAAAAGATCTCCAGGATGAATTCATTTTACTCAGGAAATGTCAACTTAATTCACCCCGTCATCCCCTTGTCCATGCCAAGTCCACGTCAACTTTCTCTTGGAGTGGTTACAATAGAATCTACTCAAGTCCCTTTTTTGCAAGGAGCAGGTAACACATATTCTCGGCCTCCAGGTGTATTGAACGCCCCTCCATGTTAGCCATAGTTAAACTATGCCAGACCATGCACTGCTGCAGACCCACCCTGTGCTGGCCATGCCCTTACCTTTGTTCCTGTGTTCTGCTGTGTGTTGTGTGTGTGTGTGTGTGTGTGTGTGTGCATGTGTGAGCATGTATGCTTGCAGCCTGAAAATTCCTCACTTTTGCTTTAATTCAGGCCCCCTCAGTGGCCTTTTCATGTGGAAAACTTGCATTCATCCTTCTAATCCACCTTAAAAGTTATATCTTTAATTTTTCTTAATTCTCTTATCCATATCTTCAATAGAACACAGCACAATGATTGATTGTAACACGTTATTTGAACAAACCCAAAACAGTAGGATAACAAGCAGAAAGTAAGTTGATTTTGTGTGTGTGTGTGTGTGTGTGTGTGTGTGTGTGTGTGTGTGTGTGTTTCTGTGTGGTCATTTCTGCTTTTCAAACTGGTACTTTGGGGTAGGTTTTTTCCCCCCTCCTTTCCTCTATGTAATCTTGGGGAGATCCTATAACTTTTCCAGTTATTCTCAGGTATTAACAAATAGTGTATGCATGCAGAAACTAAAAGTCTAGACAAAGCTACTATTAATGATTCAATGATTAATTCTGTCATTCAACAGAAAGCTTATTGCTTCTCCTTATAACTCAGGCTGCATGTGGGCTTGGGGTTTGCAGCAGGGACATGGGTGGTTGGTTTCTTCTTTCTTCCTTGCTCCTCCCTCTCTTTCACTTACTAACTATTTATTTTGGATCCTCCATGTTTGGGAGTGGGAAACACTGGGAAATGGAGGTGACAGTAGTAAATTCAGAGAAAAGTTCCAGTGTCACGTGGCTAATGTAATTATATCCTGGGGTCAATACAACTTGCATGTCCAATGACCAAATATTGTCTCTTACTCCTGTGGGGATTTGGTGGGGTCTGCAGAGAACCACCCTCCCTTCTTCTGTCATCTGGTTCATCTTACTGCAATTTCCTGAACAGTAAGCTCCTTCTAGCTGGCCACAAATGACTCCCCTTAAGCCCTGGCTTCTGGCCATCCACCTATCAGGATCCTCCTCTGATGGTCACTTTGCCTCACAGATGATCAACTGGCCTAAAACACACTTTCAATTTTAGAATAATTTTAGGTTTACAGAAACATTTCGAAGAAAGTACAAAGTCCCATATTCCCCACACCTAGTTTCTCCTATTGTTTACCTCTTACGTGAGCAGGGTCCATTAGACACAACTAATAAACTAATATTTATACTTTATTATTAGCTAAAGTTTATATTTTATTCAGTTTTCCTTATTTATTTATTCATTTTTTAACCTAATGTTCTTTTTCTGTTCCAGAATCCTACCTAGGATAACACATCATACTGTGTTTCCCCGAAAATAAGACCTAGCCATACAATCAGCTCTAATGCGTCTTTTGGAGCAAAAATTAATATGAGACCCCGTATTATACTATATTATATTATTATATTATAGTATATTAATTATATTATATTATATTATATTATATTATATTATATTATATTATATTATATTATACCCGGTCTTATATTATATTATAGAAGACCGGGTGTTATATTATATTATATTAAGACCCAGTCTTATATTATAAGAAAATAAGACGGGTCTTATATTAATTTTTGCTCCAAAAGACGCATTAGACCTGATTGTCTGGCTAGGTTTTATTTTCAGGGAAACATGGTAGTTACTCGTCATGTCTCCTTAGGCCCCTCTTAACTGCACCATTTCTCAGACTTTCCTTGGTTTTGATGAACTTGACAGTTCTGAGGAGTACTGGACAAGTATTTTGTAGAATGTCCTTGTTTGAGATTTGCCTAATATTCTTTCATGATTACACTGAGGCTATGAGTTTTGAGGAGGAAGACCACAAAAGTAAAGTACCATTCTCATCACATTACATTAAGAGTGCATCGATTCACATGACTTTCGCTATTGATATTGACCTTGATCAAGTGGCTGAGGTAGTGTTTGACAGACTTCTTCACTGGAAAGTTCTCCTTTATGTTTCCCCCCTTCTCCCTGTCCTCTTCGGCAGGAAGTCACACTGCACAGTCTTCACTGAGGGAAGAGGGATTGTGCACCACCACTTTAGGACAGAGTGGCTACAGAAATTATTTCTTACACACGCTTAGCATCTTCTGCATAGGTGATTTGTCACTGTTTGCCAGTGTTGGGGCCTCTGCCCTGAAAATTGTAGGAACAGTTGTATTTAGTATCCTGTTATATTTCATAGTTCAGTGGTTCTCAAAGTGTGGCTCTGGACCAGCAGCATCAGCATCAACTGGGAACTTGCTGGAAATGCAAATTCTCAGACCCTATTTCATACCTACTGAATTGGAAACTCTGAGGCTGGGGCCCAGAAGCCTGTGTTTTAACAAGTCTGATGCCTGACATTGATACAAGCTGAAGTTTGAGGACCAATGTGCTTAGTAGCTCCCCCCAACTGGACTATAAGCTTTTCTAGAGCCAGCAATCACTCTAATATATGACTTGACACAGGGTAAAGGCACAAACAATGAGCTGCAATTTTATCCTATATTATTATCTGCTATTGCAATTGTACTATGCTGTTCTCTAAGGACAGTACTAGCTCTTAGCTATTGTTGGCTGTGGGGGCCTCCCCAGCCCCTATGAGTTCCTTCAGTTCCACCCATATCTTGTATTAAAATCTCTTTGGTTAAAACTTTTTTAGTGTGGCATCTGTTTCCTGTCAGAATCCTGAGGATACAGTGCCGTAAGAGCACATTCATTTTTATACAGGACCGCAAAAGGAATGCTTATTCCAGAGAAGAAAATTACTAAGGGTGTACTTTTAGGCTTTGGTTATTTGAGGGTGAAGAACCTCCTAGCACCATTCTAAAGAAATATTTGTTTTTATTGTCTGCATTTTCTGTGCCACAACTACACCAAGTCCATTACTCATTGTCTGTTTAATTGTCACAATAATAACCATAAAGTGGTATTTCTATTTTACTAGAAATCCATGTTCAGAACAGTTGTGACTTGTATCAGATGACAAAGTTAGCAGTAGGAGGAGCACAGGACTGGAGCCTCTATCTGATGACAAAATCAGTATCCGTAAGCCTCCTGTAGGCCCCAGGTATTGTACCTTTCTTTGCACAGGCAGTCACGGCAAATACTCCACAGGAATGGGGTTGCTGCTTACGCAGTCAGGAGGCAGAAAAGGAAACACGAGATACCTGGAATGCAGCTTCTGCTCTGTGGATAGGGACAGAGAGCTTCAGCAGGGTCTGATGTGCCACAGTGAAAGGAGAAGCAAGGAGAGACTTTAGAAGTCAAGGTTAAGAGTGTCGCAAAAAAAGTGTGCAAGTTTTCAAGGATTAGGCTGTAAAAAGTGAAGAAAATTATACAACATTAGTTGATAAAGAAAAAGAACAAAGATAGACCATATTGCAACTAAATTTTGACAAAAGAAGCAGTTAGGAGTAACAGATATAAAGATGGTACCTGTTACATTTGGAGAGTGAGTGAGATTGAGCTAACTTGTCAATTCGCCTTGCTAGGGGCTTTCCTGGTCTTCTTACCCCTGGGCAGAGGGTGACAGTCATTAGAATATGCCACGACAGCACATCCAGGGAAGCAATGACAGACCATTATCACACTAAGTAATGGCACTTCTTCTCCAGAGTACAAATGCCAACCCCCAAATGGGCACAGTGGATCTCAACTCAAAGTCTACACTGCACTGGGCACAGTAAGACTTTTCAATCCCTAAATGGTATTGAGATAGGGCAGGGGCAGGGCCTCAAAGTAAACTATTAACCACCAGTTGAAGGCAAAGGACCTATAAATCAAGATGAGACAAGAAGACCAGCCAGAACCAGCCAAGACCAAGATGGCCACAAGATTCATCTTCACATAACCTCCAGCCACATAATACATTCATTGTAATACATCTGCATGTCAATGACACTCCCACCAGCGTCATGGCACCTCTGGAGGGGACCATATCAGGACAAAAAAGGGATGTATCTCTGATATCTGGAAAAGCCTAGCCCTTCGGAGAACTAATAAAAATATTCCTCTCCCTTATCCCCATATTAAAAAGCTTATCCACACTGTAAGCTTAACAAAAACCACAGCTGTAAGGTGGATGGGGTCTGTCCTTCGCTGGGAGGCAACCTCTACTCTGCCTGTGGAGTCGATCTTTACTCCGTAAACTACTTTTGCTTCACTATCCGGTTCTCTCTTGAATTTTTTCCTGAGTGTATCTAAGAACCCTCTTTCCTGCAACAGGATCAGTAAGAATCTGCCTTGAAATGCGCCTTTTAGTGAGTGGTTCACATCATCGTAAATAAATAAATGCCTGTTAAATAAGTGGGAATGTGCATTGTAGCTAGATTGGAATGGCACCTTCCTGATCATGGGGGACTGAAACGGTGATACTTCATGCTAACTCTGTGCTATGTGCTGGGCATGCCATGGTTAATATACCCTCACCGAGCTTATCACGTGGCAGGAGGGTCAGACAACATAGAAGTAAACTTTCAAACCGTGGTGAATGCCATAAAGGAAGTAAGCAAGATAGGATGGAGAATAGTACGGTGGTCAAAAATCTCTGAAGAAGAAACATATGAGCACAGACTTAAGGGATTTTTTTAATCCTTTTTTAAATTAACAAGCACTGCCCATTCAAATTACATGAGCAAAGCCTTTCAGAAGGATTGTGTAAGACAAATAGTAACAAGTGTTGGAGAGGCTGTGGAGAAAAAGGAACTCTCATACACTGTTGGTGGGAATGCAGACTGGTGCAGCCGCTATGGAAGGCAGTGTGGAGGTTCCTCAAGAAATTACGAATAGAATTACCATACAACCCAGCAATCGTTCTCCTGGGTATCTACCCAAAAAATCTGAAAGCATTTCTCTATAGAGACACGTGTACTCCAATGTTCATTGCAGCTTTGTTTACAGTGGCCAAGACATGGAAACAACCAAAATGTCCTTCGATAGATGAATGGACAAAGAAGTTGTGGTATATATACACAATGGAATACTATTCGGCGTTAAGGAAAGATGATATAGGAGCATTTGTGACAACATGGATGGATCTTGAGAGTATAATGCTAAGTGAAATAAGTCAGACAGAAAAAGCAGAGAACCCTATGATTTCACTGATATGTAGTATATAAACCAAAAACAACAAAAGAACAAGACAAACAAATGAGAAACAAATACTCATAGACACAGACAGTAATTTAGTGGTTACCAGAGGGTAAGGGGGTGGGGGGGTGGATGATGAGGGTAAGGGGGATCAAATATATGGTGATGGAAGGAGAACTGACTCTGGGTGGTGAACACACAATGGGATTTATAGATGATATAATACAGAATTGTACACCTGAAATCTATGTAAATTTACTAACAATTGTCACCGCAATAAATCTAATTGATTAAAAAAAAAAAGAAGGATTGTGTAGACAGGGCAAAGGGCTGAGGTGGCAAGACTCTTGGTATTTTTGAGTATGGATGTGAGGTGCACAATGAGTGAGGGGATGGGCCAGGAGATGAAACTGCAAAGAAGGGTAAATTTGAGACCACATCCAATATCCCTGGATATTGGGATATAGGTCTGGAGATAGGTCTCCTTGCTCCATGATTCAATGATTCCATCCAGCCTTGGGTTTCTGTAAAACACAGATGAAGGTGGATGCACTTTCCTTTCTTTTCTGGAAATCAGGTCTTGATCCTGGCAAGCTGTCCAGGGAGCTCCCGCTTGGCAGGTACAGGCTCCCTTGACTTTTATAAATGGGCAGCCTGTAGGCCTATAGACAAGAATTTCTAAATGTGATTAAAATAAAACTGCCATTGAAATCAGGTTTGGCCGCCCGTCCCTCCTGTACTCAGAAGAGCCCCTCCTGGACCTGGCAGGCAAACTCCGTGGCATCGTTTGGAATCGATTTGGGAAGGGCTGCCAGGTAGACAGGAAATTTTAATAAGTGTGCAGCTAAATTGTAATTGGACAGACTGGATTCTGGGGATACACCATGAAAAACCCTATATGACCTCTCGATAGTTGCAGTCATTGAGATAAATGAGCTCTGAAAACAGTGCTTCATTTCAGAAAGCACACATACTTTATGATTAGCTCCAGATGACCACAGTCCCTGGAGACTGGCCAAAACTGTTCGTTGAAATCGGAGAACAACTTCTCAATAGCTCCTCTGGCCAGTTCAGTACGTGAATAATTCAAAAGAGGGAAGGATTGGCCCCAAAATATCCTATATCAGCAGAGAAGTACAGATAAAACACATTTTCCTGGCTGGTTTCAGCTTGAATCCCAAGCCAGCCGGACCAAATCGCTACAGTTTCCCCTCTCAGTGGTTGGTTGCACCATGGAAGAGATGGCGCCAGAAGGATAAACAAAGGCAGTGCTTTAAGTAAACGGACTGCTTCTGAGAGGCATGGCGCTGCATGGCCCACGCCACAGCGGCGCGCTTCCTCCGCGGTGGGTTTTAATTGAAACTGATGAAGCTGCGGAGCTCGCTGGGTTTTGCATAAATCATCATCGGTAATACACTTTCAAGGGTAATCACAACATTAATATACCAAGCAGGAAGTGAAATAATTAAAATTTAGCACATTGCAGTATTGAAGTTTCCAAAATTAATCTGGAGCACATTTCCTCCGTACAAATGAGCAATTGCTTCAATCCATACAAAGGGGCATTCAAAGAAATACTACATTGCATAGACCCTCAGCGACGAAAACATTTCCACTTGTCTTCCTACATTGCAAATCATCTGCTTACATTTTAATTCCTTTTCTTTTCTTCTTTGCTGGTGCCAGGTTTTCTTTCTTTCGTTTTGAATATGTTTTACCTGGCTTTAAGCTAAATATGTGGCACCGAGCCACGTAAAATAGAAATCCTGCAAATCTGGGAGTATTGGAGAGAAAAATTGTTCTCCTATGAACCTTAGGAAGACAATTCCAGCCCAGAATAGGGAGACATATATGCACAATGGGGAGAAAACTGTGCTGATGAGCATGCCATTTCAATACATCTGCACAGAAGGTAATAAAATACCCAGGTTGGGTCCCATCGTGAGCTACAGGGGGACGAAACTTAAGGGGCACTAAATGGCTCTCTTGCTTTGATCAAGTAGTATCTTTAATGCATGGTGTCTTACAAAGAAAATAAGCAAAACAAGCTCCCTGTTGTAATATCGAACCTCACCTGCAGACAGCTTGAGACCAGCAATAATTTGCAGAAGACCACACACTAGTGTCCTAATATTGGAAACACCTTGATCTAGAAACACAAAAATAGCCACTGTGTCCCTTCCTTTTAGCATGACATCGAGAAAGGGCTCCTTCCAATGGACAAATCCCCGGTACCCAGACAGCATCCCAGCTAAAAGCCAACTGTCCCTCAAACTGTAAAGTAGATAAAGTCAGCTTTTAATGCCTCTTCACTCACCTCCTAACTCACCTACATGTCATTTCTTTTATCCTCAGTATCATACCTTCTGTAGGAAGTTAGGGATCTCTGAGTGTCTGGAGAGAAAAGGAGCTAATAAGTTCCTATTGTCATCATAAGAATTATGAGAGGGACCCCAAAGAAGAATTTCCACTGGTGGTATTTCAGACACTAGAGAAGGTGAAATAGCAGCGAGAGGCTGGGTAATGTCCCCAATGTCTCCGACATCATGTTATTCAAATCATACTTCCCCTGCTGCCCATATGTAAAGCCAATTCTTAGGACTAATCATTTGAAGCAGACACCACCATTTCCTACATTAAAAAATCTTGTGACGAAATACATGAGAATGGGTATAGAGTAAGGAGAGCTGTCAATTAATGTCAGGTTGCTGAGGATCATATGGCCACTGAGAACTCCCAGCAAAGCACAATAAAGAAAACAGCTTCAATTGGAAAATAGTAAAAGCCCTCACTGTATTATCTTGTGCCTCTTTGAATAAATCTTTACTCTTGTATGTTCGAAGTACAACTCTTCCTGTTACATAATACCAGAAAGCCCAGATGTGAACGAGTCCCACAGAAATTCTGTAGGCACAATCGAAGTTGGTACCAGTATCCTTAATCAAAACTTCAAACATCTCTCCAAGTCTTACCTGGCACATATCCTAAAACTTTCGCTACTCTTAAACCTCCTCTCTCCACTGCCTAGGAATTTCAGGGGGCAGAAAAATTTAGTTAATACAGGTGACTTCAATTCATATCAAGTCAAGATATGTTGATCAAATGTCTGTTAAGGGGGGGAAATGGAAAGTGTGAAGCAGAGAGGAAAAGAGATGAGGAGAAGGAGAAAGAGGATAGGACATCGGCAGTGGGAAGAAGAGCAAGTGCAGAGGGTGAGAGAGGGAGAGAAGGAGAAGAAGAAGAAATTGAACTGGAAATTGTATTCAGCTTCAATAAGCTACTTCTTTCCCATCATCCTCACATGCTTGCTTATCACCACCTTCCAAACCTGTGGTGACAACCCCTAGTCACACTTACTAATACATAGGAGAAGCTATAGTACTTCTAAAACTTTTATTATTTGGTTCCAAAGTAGCCAAATACCAGAGTGATTTTTACCAAGGATCGATTACTTCCCCTCCAGGAAATGTACAAAGTGTCATATTTATAAATTACTGTGATGTTACAGCAGGAGACATTTTGCCTCCAGATTTCATTTTGGTTTTGATCATGTTGAATTTTGATAACTTTGTCATCAAGCCTAATTAAGAAAATAATATAATTATGGAGTACATAGTACAAGTGAAACTTCATTATTTGGACTCCAAGGAAGTGAACACTTAACAAGCAAAGTAGCAACTTGAAGGACAATCAGCAAACCATGTGTCATCCTCCCATGACTCCATGGTGATGCCATCTGTCCTGGGCTGAATCCAAGCAAGTAACCAGGCAGCCAGGAGGTAAATACTTGAACAAGAGGTTGCAACCCCAAAAAACATCTGGTCTCTTGAGTAGTCAATTGCCTTGACTAAGGCAATTCCAGTGGGCCTTCAAAGAAAACATAAAAAGTGAAAAGTTTAATATTTTCTCCAACCAACTGACATTCTCTACTTTGGCCCTCTCTCACAAGAAAATATGTCATGGCCTACAGTAAACTACTTGCTATAGACTGTTTGTTCCCTCACCCCTTTACCCCCACCCCCCGAAAACTCATGTGTTGAAACCTAATCTTCAATGTGATGGCATCTGGGAGAAAGTTAGGTTCCTGAGAGCAGAGTCCTCATGAATGGGATTAGTGGCCTTATGGAAGAGACCGTAGGAATCCCCCCAGCCTTTTCCTCCACGTGAGGACACAGCTGTGTGAGAACAAGTAAGCAGTTGCTCAGCAGCCACCCTATCTGCCTGCACCATGGATTTGGACCTCCCAGCCTCTAGAATTGTGAGAAATAAATGTTTGTTATTTAAATGACCCATTCTGTGGTATTTCATTACAGCAGCTCAAAAAAAAATAAAAAACCACACAACAACAACAAAAAAACACACCTAAGACAATAGTAATTAGGGAAGCAGAGGTCTTTAGTAGACAATGTATAATTTGAGAACAGCTACTGGCACAACGCATGACACAAAATCAGTGTACGGTTAAAAAGTGAATTGACCTGTTAATTCTGGACCGACCTGGGACTGGACTGGGCCTTGACTTCACCCTAGACTAGACCCAGGCATGGCAAATAGCTCTGTGTTTTTCCTCCCCTAAAGTCAGGGAATTTTGGAAGCCGGCACAGAGAACCTGTCTTCAGGGGATGATCCCAAAGTAGGTGGCTGGACAAAGATGGGGACAGTAGGATCCCAGCATGTGTTTTTCCCACCAGATAAAATGAACATTTGTGCCAAAATTTTAAGAGTAACTTGCTTCAGTTAATGCAGACAGCAGAAGTACAAGGAATATAGAAAAAGAATAAGCAAAGTGCCAGGTATCTTTGGAGTATTTTTTGTAGGCTCCTCATAGAGGATGCAAATAATTTTCCCTTTGGGCTTTGATCTTAGTTTCACCTAAAAAGGAAAATGCCTTTTTATTTGGCTTGTTTGTAATTTCTAAAACTTATTTTGTAAATATTTAACAATATTTAAAACTGTATATAATGAGGACTCTATGCCTCTTGCAGCAGAAAATAATTAATAATACTTGGCACTTAATGGCACTTTTCATCATTAAATCTCTTTGTAGACATTAATTAAGGGAAAGCTACTTCATCTTTTTAAAATTGCTGTTAGGCTGCTGTCATTGAATTTCATGAGTATTAGTTGCAATGGGAAGTGAAATATTGTCGAATCTGAAACACAAATCTCCAAAGGTTTGCTTGATAGGTAAAAATAAGCATTTGTGTGTTTTCTACTATACTTTGTCCCTTTGATTAGGTTAGTAAATAATATAGCTCTATTTTAAAAATTTTATATATGGTTGTATCTTAAAATCTATTTTTTCTTTGATTGTGACTACTGTGATGTCACGTTAAAAAGCAAATATTTCATCAAGTATTTTGACTTATCCAAATGTAAAAGCATTATGAACATAGGTACCGAACATATGATTGTTCGTGAAGAAGCAATTCTGTTGCCAAAGTCAGAGCAGCCCCCTGCTCTTCTTCCCTGGAAAGCAGAGGTTGTTTTGGTGAGAGCAATGATCTTCCTCTTTCCTCACTCTAAAGGGACCAACTGATCTTCACCTCCAGGGCCAAACTTACAGCCTATTTCAAAGGTCCTCTTCTTCTAGAAGTCTTTCTCCATTTGTTTCTAATGTCTGGCATTTTTAAGATAATCCTTTTAGTTTATAATTTGAGGCAATAAACCTTGCCTCATCTTTGTCATGTAAAATTGTTGCCAGTGGGCCCAGAGCCTCAACTTTTTTTATTTCCTTCCTCACCTGTATTTACCTCCTTCACTTCTGTCTTGGAGATTCACTCCTGTCTCACTCAAGCTCATTCCTCCATCAGCATTTGGTGTTTTCCTTTCATTCCTCTAGCAATAAACTTCTTTACCTGTAACTTTTCCCTCCCTATGGACTCCTTGCAGGACTTCTTTAAAAGCACACTATATCTGTGGTATGTATCCGCTCTCATCCTTCTCTTCACACTGGGCTTCCTGCAAGAATAATCTTCTACATGCGTAGCTACATCGTCTCCATTTTCTCTTCTCTGTTTCATTCTTGAAATGCTATCAACTGCTTTCTGCTTTCACAGCTCCATGAACTGTGGTCTTGCCACCCGTAAGGGAAACCAATGATCATCTAATTGCCAACTACAGGAGAGTTGTCTCCTCCCTGGCTCTTTTAATATCACATTCTCCTGGTTCTATTTTCAGTAATTTTTAGGGTTCTCATCTCCCTGAATGTTAATGCTTTCAGGGATTCTTTGCTATGAGTTCTAAATGCCACCCGCACACTCTCTGAGAGACTTTGTCAATCTTAGGCTATAACTATCCTCTGCAAACACAGGTAGAACATATTATATCCTGCTCTGCTCTGTTTTTCAACACCTTGTTTCCTTTGCCTTGGGTATCATTATTCTTAGTCTGAAGAAGTCCTTATCAATACCCAATTCAAGGAGAATTCTCAAATGCCCTTTCTTTTCTCCAACTCCCACCTCCTTTAGAATTACCCTGACAGAATAAGTTTCTTCCTCCTCAACGCTCCCATGGCATCTAATATGTATTTGTACAAATGTGAGGATGAATGTGTGTGTGTGTGTGTGTGTGTGTTTGCGTGTGTGATTAGCATGGCTACACCTCAAAATTTGTCAAGGAAAGGGATTCCAGCTTTATTATCTTTGCATTCTTAGCACAGAAAATAGTGGCAATGAGTAAGACCACAATGATTGTTTCATATTTGAGATTGGGAGGTAACAACAATGGGGATTTGGTTGCGGATTACTTTTTCTTTGTTTTGCTCCTAAAGCAGCTGAGAAACAATGCGAAGGTTATAAATCAGACGCATGACACATGACATCACACACGACACATAACTTTCACTATCTCCTCATTGCTTGTCTTTGTAGCTCACAGAGACATGGTCAAATTTTGTTGGTACTGGCAGGTCACACAAAGTGAGACGTCTGCCATGTCAGAGAAGCTGAGAACTGTGAATCTGCTTTCTTTTATATCCACAGCCATGTCAGCAGCCAGAAATATCTTTTTCCATTGTATAAGAAAATAATTTTCAATGAAATTGAGTGAGCAACATCCAGCTTAACAGCCAGGTCCCTACCCTTAAGGGTTAAACTTCCCTGATCTATATTTGTATTTCCGCACCTAGGAATTTTTGAGTGTGTCCATTTATGAGCTTTTCATGGTCAAGCAAGGCCAGGCTTATATGAGTTTCATAAACGTTGAATGACTTAATTAGCAAATAAGCAAATGACCACATGGTTGAAGTGATGTATAGACTGTATAAGCCATGGCCCAGTCACCCACTGACAGTGGGGGAAACTCAGATACATTGGGTGTGAGTAGCAGAAGCTTCTTGTCATGGATTATTTGAGATAAGCAGTTATCTGAGATCACCCAAGGACATGAATTTAAGAAGACTGAGTTTGAGAAATGGTGTCTAATTTTTCTATTTCTCTCTATAATTTGGATATTACATTATATTTTCAGATTGCTTCCCATTCTGGTGGAAAAGGCCAATCTAACTATGGTAATGTGAATGATGATTTATCATGATTTCATTAAGAAACCTCTTGTGACGTATTTAACAATAGAGTGGATAAATGATCTGTGTATGTATGTATGTAAGTTCATTCAGAGAATTGATATAGATTCTGTTAAAATTAACTTTGTGTCTCAAGAATTCTATTGTGTATAATATTACTTTGCAAACAAAATAACAGCATAGCTACTGATAACTTCAGCAAGGACTTAATAACAACTCAGCCAAATATCTCTAGAGATACAAGGGAAATACAATTACCTAAATAACAAACATTTATGGAGAGATATTTATGTGCCAAGGATTATCAAAGACTGGCCTTTGGATTCAAATGTGTTGATAAGGCAAAACATATACACATGAAATATTATGGAAGAGTATATTTAATCATATGTTAAATTATGTGTGATTCAGATGAAATGCTATAGAATAAGAATGACGTGTGAGCACACCATCAGTCAGCACATTATTGGAAGAGCAGCGGGTTCCCTGAAGTCAGACAGTTGTAGGTTTGAGTTCTGCCTCTGACAGTTAACTGTCAGGGCTTAACTCATCTTTCTGGGCCTGTTTCCTTAACTGTTTGGGGAATTCATCTATTCTATTAATTTGCCAGCTCTGCACCCTCAGAGTTTTCTTCCACACAGTGTTTGCATCAGTCAGAGTCGATGAGGCAATGTGAATACATAAATATTTAATTTGTTTATGATGATTATGAACAAATCAGTGAAAGATGCACATCATCTCTTCCCGAAAGGTTCTTGTACCCTCAGACTTGGACCAACGCCTGTACAAAAAAATCCAAAGTCACCTTCTTTAAGATCTGCTGCTTTCTTTGTCATCCAAACTCCTCCCTAACCTACCTCTAAACCTTCCCCTAATGGTGGAACAAATGTGGTCAGATGTTATTCCCCTTTGATTGTTATTTATTTTTCACTTGCTAGTGTAGAATTATGACCATGAAGTAGAGCCAATCACGTGAAGACAGGGAAAGTGTTTCCCAGGAGGAAGAAGCAGGAAGTTCAAAGCTCTGAGGCAGAAACGAGTGGGACATATTTAAGGGAGAGTAAAATGGCCAGTATGTATGGGACATAGTTAGGGGAGAGAGTGATGGGAAATGAGGGTGTGAGAGGCAAGCACCAATGAAATCAAGCAGACAAATTTGGAAATATGGATTTCTTCTAAGAGCAATGCAAAGCCAGGGAGTGGAGTGACATGATTAGATTCTTGATTCAAGGATCATTCTTACTGTTGGATCTTTATAAGGGAGCAAGAGCGGAAAGCATGTAGCCCAGCCAGGAGACTATTTCCATATTCTGAGTTGGAGGTGATGGTGTTTAGACTAAGGTTATGGCAATGAACTTTGAACAAAATGGAAGAATGTGAGATATATTAAGTGTACATTTCCAACAAGCATAACACGTGTAAGGAATAGAAAGGCCAGTGTCACTCGGAAGTTACCAAGGAGAATGATGGGATGGTGAGGTCTGAGAGGTCAGCAAGAATCATATCAAAGAGACCAAGTTAGGAAACTTGCTGTTACATTAAGCAGAATCTCTTGTCAAATTGCATATGGGAGGCGAAGGGAAATAACATGAACCAAAAATGACTCATTTCCAGCTCTGTGCCAGAGCAGTTCAGTAGCTGGCGGTATCATTTGCTGAGAAGAGGAAATCCTGGGGAAGAATAGATTTTGAGAGATGAAAGCCAGGGTTATGTTTTAGACATGATAAGATAATAATAACAGCATTTTATGATTGTTGGACCAATTGAATGACCCAATGAGCCTTGTACGTAGTAAGAACTCAGAACATGTAGATTACTACTTTCATTATCAACATTATTATTCATAACTATCTTCATCAACTAAAAAGCTTGCTAAAAGGCAGCCTCATTTTTCTGTGACTTCACTATCCTGTCATTTATGGACACCAACACTGCAGATTGCATTTTGTAGAAAACGTCCAGTTGGCTTCTCTCCCTTATGCACATGCTATCAATTATTTTATGAATGGAAAGGAAATGAGGCAGAGGTAAATTAAATTTACAAAGCCCCTATGCATCTCATTTGTTTTTTTAAATGAGGATTAAGGGTTTTTCACAGATTCATTGCGTTCTTTCCAACATCAATTAAGCCCATTTAGTGAAAATTCTACTTAGGAAGATATCTGAGAAAGGCATATCAATTTGACTAGGCATAGAGCTTTACTTCATGTAAAATCAGAGGACCTCTTTAAAATTCGAGGTGGAAGAGAAGAACTGGAATCTCCCCCTTCCCCCACCTCCAGATGATAAACAGTCACCCTCTTGACACTTCCATAAGCTGACAAAGGAGCAGCATCATAGAAAATAATAGCCACACATGACACGTAACTTTTACTTGCCCCCAAGACATAAAAGGCACCAGGACATCTTCTATGCATTGGCTGAGGGGCAGCAATTATTTACATCTACACTCTTTGTCAACATCCCTGAAGCAGAGAGCAAAATGAATAACCAGTAAATGGATGTCACTTCCAGACAATGTGCCTCTAAAAATAAAAGCTAAAAAAGACAAGCATCTATCTTGACGTAGTCCTGGATTTGTCTGGGGAGTGCGTAGACAAATGTGGATGTAGTTGGCCATTCTTATCACGAGCCAGGAAGGAAGCATAAGCTGGAGAAATGTTGCCACCACTTTCTTAAGGCCAATGGCTTTTCAAAAAGCCTGAGTGCCGAGTGCAACATCTCAGATGTTCTTCCGGCTGACGGTAAGTTCACAGGAGTTGCCAGATGAAATTTTTCCGAATGATTCTGATCCATCCAAAATCTTAGGACTTCATATGGTTCACACTGTCTCATCATTTGCTGCCTTGCAAGAAGCTAAATTTATCATTTTTAATTGACGAGAAAACTCTGAATTCAGTCTAAGCCAAATGCAAAAAGGTCTGCTCCCTAAAAGGGCATTTTGCTCTTAAGGAAGCACAGATGAGGCAGGCATATTTGGGAATGTTTGTTTCTTTATGTGAATATGCCTTATTCCCCACATCACCTGGACATCATTTGAAGTGACATTTCCTCTGGCAATTACGCATTTTCTTTCTGCAGTAGAGGAAATGTTCATGTGAAAGGCACATGATTGTCAGCCCACGAAGTACTGCTTTTCAGGAAGCTTAATCCAGGACCCCCAGAGTCCAAATTTGTTTTCTAAAGGTCATACGTTTTTCTTCTTCAGATGATAATGCAGATCTCAAACACAGGAGTCTATAAATCGCATCTTAAAAGCTCCAAAGAACAAATACTGAGCATTTAAAACTGGAGGGTCAAAGAAACCATCAGTAAGAGATTGCAATCCACCCACAATGCTTTGCACAATAAATGGCAGGGGTAATTTGCATATTTAATGCATATGATCTGAACATGTACAGGAGAACAAGATAGAGGGCTGGGTACCTCAGGACAAGGTGGAGCGTAGCAAGGAAAGTACATTAAGAAATCATTGTTCCTGTGTCTGTTTTTAATTAGAGAAAAAGTTATTTATGTTAAAGTGTTAACCTAGGTCATCACTTTAATATAAATACCTTTGGGGGGGGGTAAGTAACTACTCTAGTCCTTTTAATTATAATCACACCAATCTGATGTGATAACTTCTCCAGAATGGCTGCTTACATACACTTTAGTTGTATTGTTCCGTTCAGGAGAATGTATCATGTGTTCACTGAAGGTTTATTGAAGGCTGTAAATAGTTTCAAGCTTGTAATATCACTTTTTAAAAAGACAAGAATACACCAAATAGGTCCCCTACCTTCAACCTTCTGTGGTGGTTACTCCCAAAGACTTGTGAACACAACTCTTCTTTGAAATTCCAAAACTTTATCCCTTGTTTTTGGCAAGGTGGAAGCTGAGACAGCAAATGGCACCTGGAATCAAACAAAAGAGAGACACAAGCAGTGGCTGTGATGTTTCCTAACCTCTCCCTGGCCAATGATGGTCACTGTTCAGGCTGCAACTCAGAACTTGGGTGCATGGCAATAAATCACACAATTCCAGAATCTCCCAGGTGTTGAATATAGTAATTTTTTAAAGATCCTTTGGCCCGCAGGGCCAGTTCGGGGAAGTCAGGGGCAAAGGATGTGCGCCCTGTGTGAGCATTTATATCCACTCCGGCTATGCTTGTTGTAAACTGCGTCTCATTAGAGTCCTATCTTTATCCACTTGGGGAGAATAGGGAGGCTTCTACATCTCTTCCCTGTACATCAACACTATCTTCCAGGATGCAGGCAGACAGAGAAAGGCCATGTTGTTTTATAACAAAAGTCACATGTTTCCCTGCCATGTGCTTTCTCTGCCCTCTTTGTTAACCCCCAAATCCTGTCAAATGCACTTAGTAGAAGAGGGATTAGCAGATCAGAGCTGACACACTCAGTTCCAAAACCAGAGACTGCGAAAGATTCCACTAGTCCATCTGTCTGCTTTCAAGACAACGCAGGGTCATCACCTGCATTGTTTATTTAAAATAGAGAGAGTAGTTCCAGAATGCAGCTGGTAGCTTTTAACCCAGCACTCACTGTTTTCATGACGAGAATTCATTGTGCATGCAGTACCGCTCTGTGACACTGAAGGTGATCGTTTTTAATGCTGACTTCAACGGGATGATCTCTGTGAAGAGTCCCTTCTTGAATATAGTCATATCAAGCAACCAAGGTCTTCAGTAAGTGGTTTCAGAGGAGAACATGTGTTCTGAATCAGCTTCTGCACATTTGTTTTGCGTGTTGTAAGAGAAACGGAAAGGAATTGTATATTGAACCAAGTGGCTTTGACCTTGCTTAACTTCCTAGAATTAAGAGACTTGCTTGGCTTAAATCGTCTGGCGACAGCAAGGTGGGGAGTTTTAATGAAACTGATCTTTGAGATGCTGGGTTTTAATGACTGAACTACAATGTCACTTTCAAAAGTGAATGTTTCAAATCCATATGGCTTTTGTGGCTGGCTGTTCACAGCTCTACTAAAATTAAAACAGAATCACATTTGCTGACCAATAGGGGGCAGATGGGAGCCAGCTGCCACGGGAGAGACTGAACCTGTGTGTCAGTTGGAGTGGCCATAGGAAGCAAACATTCTTGACAGAGATTCTGTCCCAGCCAAGCTGACAGACCACTTCAGCAAGGTGCCATCACGCTTCACTTCACCTAGCTCAAATCATCAGGGCGAACCTGACTCTGACAGAAGAGGACCAGACAATTTTAAGAAGCCTGAAGAGACCAGAAACATACAGGACTCTCCCTACTTGGGTCTCTACTGCTATGTCTAAGGAGAAGACGTAACATGTTACTAACATGTTACCAACCTGAAGAAGTAACATGGTTATTCCAGAAACCATCTCTGGAATGGTGTCGTAGGTCATTGACATGAAGTGGTATTGAGGCTATCGGATATAAATGTTTAGTCGAAGGGAGACCTTTATGTACAGACCATGCTGCCTGGCTTAGCACCTTTCTGTAAGGAGGGCAGAACATGCCAATAAACCAAAGGCTTCTTGTGCTAAATGTCTATTTTCCTACTCTCTGTTGCACAGTCTTGCAAAGACCTAAAAGTCACTACCAAAGACCATAGCAAAAAGGTCAAAGAAAATTCAATATTCTTCCCTTTCCCCTCCAGCTCTAATCCCAACATGAAGATTATTTTTTTCTGTTCCTCAAAGGGGTAAAAGCATTAGGACAGAAAGTATTTATCTGCTATGCCTTTCACATTTCACTCTGGCACAGGTAAAACCTTTGAGTGTCTGCAGCGAGCGAGGTAGACCTGGGGGCCTGGACCTTTAAAGGGTCAGACCAAGATTTAGGAGTGTGTGTGACAAGCCTCAAAGCAATTTTGGAAAATCTGGGTATGTAAAGAACCCCTGAAAAATAAGTGAAAAACAACATAACTCCTGTGTTCAAATGTATTCAATTTCAGACCCATCTGTACCTCCTCACTAGAGAGGAGCTGTTGGCTAGGACCGAGAGTTAGGAAGAAGTGCCCCAGAGGGCATTGTGCATTCTAGAGCACCATGCTGAGCAGTGTGGTACCTCCTGGGTTGTTTTAACCAACCAGAACAGACTGTGACCTGGAATGCCTAAGAAAGTTCCTCCTTGAGTTTAGTCAGGAAACATGGAGCACAGGTGAGTCAAAGCCACACTTGACTTTGCACTTATTTATTTCCAGGGTGATTCATTTGTCTCAGCAATTGGACATCTGTGTCCACAAAATGGAGGGCATCCAGCCAAGTGTAGGAATGTTCTGATGAAGTTTGGAATTTGTGTGCAACATTTTCATGCTTGGCTGAATGACTGGTAGAAAACAAGATGCTGCCTAATGAAAAAACACCCCAGAAAGAAGCACAGGATTCATTTTCTTGAGATTGCTAGTGACTAAGCTGTTTACCTTTCCCATGATCATGGCTACAAAGGTGAAGAGATGACATTACATAAGTTGTATTAGCACTTTAGTTTTGAATTGCTTTTTTATTTTAACCCTTCCAGAATCTCTTTTTCTATTTCCTCATTTTACCTTTACAACTTTCTGGTGACAGGGGAAGACCGGTAGGACATAAGTTTAAATGGAAAAAAGAATCACACATAAGTAGGTTAAAAGACTTATGCTAGTGTCCCATAATTCCAATTGATCTGTGTATCAGAGAGATCCTGGCAGAAATTTGGGATATTTATAAGAAAATTTAATAAACGGAATTATTACAAAGGGGTAGGGAAATCACTGGGGATAATCCAAGAGGCTGGACTGGTAAAGGCCTGAAGAGAAAGAAGAGGTAGCAGATACCCAAAGGGCCCCTAATGGGAGGGGGAACTTCAAGTAAGAGATGCTGCCAGGGGGAACTTCAAGTAAGAGATGGTGCCAGCCCAAAGCAAGCCTGTACTGAATAATCCAGGGGAATAAACAGCCAACCCAACTGTCCTCTGCACCCCCTCTGGCCTACTGTTTGTGTCCTTGCCCCCCTCAACCACTGAGCAAACCCATCTGAAAATTTGAAGGCAAGGGAGGCTAGTAGTGAAGTTCAAAGAGTGGAGCCGTCATAAAGTACTACTGGGAAGGGAGACTCTACAAAAAATGACCTGTAGAGTCCACTTCAGGAAAAGCCAAGCTTTCTGGTTACTGGTCCAAGATCTCTCTATGCCTCATCAGTCATTCATTTTTGTTTTCCAGATAACTAAGGACAGGGTTGTGATAACCAGGGTTATAATCACCCTTACTGACTGCGTGACTATATTGCCTGGAGTAAGCCTGATAAAAATGGGCTTCTGCTTTCAGCTCAACGTAATTCAGAAAGCATGCTTCAGTTCTATATGTGAGGCACACACTGGGGAAATTATTATGAAAGATGTATCAGTAATACAATGCTGCCCTTTCTTACTGTTCTCCAAAACACTTTCAATGTCGGGTCTCATCCCCAACACACACAAGCACACAGAGGCACATGAACTCAGTTCACATAGGAAGATAGGAATGAAGCACAGCTTGTGTTTCTGGCTCAGATGTCACAAAGTTAATTTTAGCTGGAAAACTTCTTGACAGACTTCCAGGAAAATACCACCCCAAACAGCAGATCTTCTGTTAACATCTGTCTGTCGTTTGCTTGGTGACAATCTCTAAGTCCAGATCCTCAAAGCATTCTCTGAAATTAGTCACTTTGGTGAGGCTCATGATAACATAAAAGCAGCTGTTACTGAAAGAAATTGCTATATGTTTGGTGGTGGTTGTAGTAGGGGACCAGATAAGTAAATGTAAGTACACATGTGTGGGAGGGTGGATAAATGGATGGATGGATGGATGGATGGGTGGTTGGATGGGTGGGTGGAGCCAACCTCCACTTACTAGCTATGGGAACTTCTCTGTGCCTCTGTAATGCTCACTGCCCTTCTGCAAACAACTGTCCCTCCTACTGCATAATTGGTCTACTCTTCTATTACTGGTACAGGAATACAGAGAGGTTATGGTCATTCAATACTTTACTGGGCTCAGCATTCTAGAACATATTGTCTGTTTTTTTTTTTTTTATTTAAAAAAATTTTTAAATTACAGTTGTCATACAATATTACATTAGTTTCAGATGTACAACATAGTGATGGACATTTATATAACTTATGATGTGATCACCCCAATAAATCTAGTACCCATCTGATACCATACATAGTTATTACAATATTATTCACTATATTCCTTATGCTATCTATACTTTACATCCTCATGACTATTTTGTAACTATACTTTTTGATTGCTTCCCATTTTTCACCCACCCACCAAACAACCCTCCGATCGGGAAACCACCAAAATGTTCTCTTGTATCTATGAGTTCATTTCTCTTTAATTTGTTCATTTATTTTGTTTTCTAGATTCCACATATAAGTGAAATCATATGGCATTTAACTTCCTCTGTCTGACTTACTTCACTCAGAACAATACAATCTAGATCCATACATGTTGTTGTAGATAGCAAGATTCCATTCTTTTCTACGGCTGAGTAAGATTCCATTGTAAATATGTACCACCTCTTCTTTGTCCATTCATCATTGATGGACACCTAGGTTACCTATATATCTTGACAATTGTAAATAATGCTGCAATGAACATAGGTATGCAAATGTCCCTTCGAAATAGTGTTTTAAGTTTCTTCAAATAAATACCCAAAAGTGAGAGTACTGAATCCTCCTTTATCTCTTGTTATAGTCTTTGTTTTAAAATCTATTTGGTCCAGTATTGCTACCTCCGCTTTGTTTGTTTGTTTCCATTTTCACAAAATATCTTTTTTCCATTCCTTTATTTTCAGTTTATGTGTTTCTTTTAATCTAAATGAGTCTTTTGTAGGCCGCATATGTTTCTTATCCATTCAGCCACCCTATGTTTTTAGATTGGAGCATTTAATCCATTTACATTTAAAGTAATTAATGATAGATATGTAGTTATTGTCATTTTATTATTCCTTTCTTCTTCTCCTCCTCCTTCTTTTTCTTCCTCTTCTTCCTCTTCTTCTTCTCCTTCTCTTTCTCCTTCTTCTCCTTCTTCTCCTTCTCCTTGTTCTTCGTCTCCTCCTCTTCTTCCTCCTCCTCCTTTTTCTCTTTCTCCTCCTCCTCCTCCTTCTCTTCTTCCACCTCTTCCTTTTTTTTCTTCTTCTTCTTCCCCTTCTTCTTCAAGAAGTCCCTTTAACATTTCTTGTAATACTAGTTTGGTAGTGATAAATCCTTTAATTTTCTGTTTGTTTGTTTGTTTGTTTGTTTGCTGGGGAAGCTCTTTATCTGTCCTTCGATTCCAAATGATAGCTTTGCTGGGTAGAGTAATCTTGCTTGTAGGTCCCTGCTATTCATTTTGAATATTTCAAAGGGATATGCCAATCCCTTTTGGCCGGCAAAGTTTTGGTGAGAAATCAGCTGACAGTCTTATGGGAGCTCCCTTAGGTAACTAACTGCTTTTCTTTTGCTGCTTTTAAGATTCTCTATCTTTGTCTTTAGCTTTTGGCATTTTCATTATAATGTGTCTTGGTGTTGGATGTGTCTTGGTGTTGGTTTCTTTGGGTTGAACTTGTTTGGGACTCTCTGTGCTTCCTGGGCTTGTATGTCTCTTTCCTTCACCAGGTTAGGGAATTTTCTGTCATTTCTTTAAACAGGTTTTCAATTCCTTGCTCTCTCTCTTCTCCTTCTGGTATCCCAATGGTGCAAATGTTGGTATGCTTGACGTTGTTCCAGGGGCCCCTTAAACTATCCTCATTTTTTGGGTTCTTTTTTCTTTTTGATGTTCTGATTGCGTGTTTTATGCTACCTTAGCTTCTAAATCACTGATTTGATCCTCTGCTTCATCTAATCTACTGTTGATTTCTTCTAATGTAGTCTTCATATAAGTTATTGTATTCTTTATTTTGGACTGGTTCTTTCTTGTGTTTTCTATCTCTATTTTTATGTTTTTCAGTTCTTTGTTGAAGTTTTCCCTGAGATCATTGAGCATCTTTATAAACAGTGTTTTGAATTCTATGTCTGATAGATTGCTTATCTCCACCTTGTTTAGTTCTTTTTCTGGAGTTTTGTTCTACTCTTTCATTTAGGACATGTTTCTTTGTCTCCTCATTTTGGCTGTGCTTGTTTTTATGTATTAGGTAGGGCTGCTATGTCTCACAGTCTAAGTAGAGTGGCCTTATGTAGTAGGTGTCCTGTGAGGCCCAGTGGTGCAGTCTCCTTGGTCACCTGAGTCCAGGTGCTCCAGGTGTGTCCTTTGTGTGGGTTGTGTGTGCCCTTCTGCTGTAGTTGACCCTCGGTTGCTGTTGGCATGTCAGTGGGAGAGATTGATCCTCAGGCTGATTTGTTGTGAGGCTTGGCCAGTGACTACAGTGGAGGAGCTGTTGTGCAGAGGCTGACCTTACAGAGCAGGATTCACTTTAGCAGGGCTCTGGAGCATGCTCAGTTTCCCCTTAGGGTGTGTCATCCTCAGAGACAGCTAGGGTGGTCTGAAGCTGACCACTGGGTGTGCTGTTCCTGGGGCCTCCTGACAGGGGTCCCAAGGCAGGCCAAATTTAGCCATAGCCTTGCCGGGGTCCACCTGGCATAAGCCACAAAGCAATCCATGGATGGCTACCACCTGTGCTGGGCTTGGGGTAGTCTTGAAAGGCTGAGCTGTGAACTGAGGCTGACTGCCACTACAATGGGGCATTGGGCTATTCAGCAAAAAGTATGGGGCCCACTGAGGCCAGGTGATACTTGTTTGGGGTTTGTGAATCTCTTTGATAGATTTTAGGAAAGTGCACAGCATTAGCCAAGACAGGCTGTATGGAAAAGCTGCTGGAAATAGCTTGAGTGGACCTGAAAGTTAAGTGGGGCAGCGTCTCAGGGCATCACCATGTTGGAGCAAGTGGTGTTAGCCAAGTTGATGGAGACTCAGCCACTTGCATCTGCATGTTGGGATGGGGAAAGGCTGAACAAAATAAAACAATGAATCTGCCACCATTTCTGTCTGGGAGAAAGTGGCCCCTCCAGCCCTTGCTCTGAACCCAGACAATTCAGTTCTTCCCCATATATCCCTGGTGCCTTTCTAGCCACTGAACAAGTGCTGGAGCTCAGAGTAAGTGAGTCTGTCAGCAAGCAAGTCTGTGTGTGGGTCCTTTAAGAGGAGCACCCAGGACTCTAGCTTCCCTCCATCTCACTCAACTACAATCTCTACTTGTTTTCACAGCCAGAAGTTATGGGGACTTCTCTTTCTGAACTGGAACCCTGGACTGGGGAGGCTGGTGTGGGGCTGGGACTCCTTATTCCTTAGAGGAGACCTTCACAGCCAAGATATCCCTCTTGATTTTTAACCACCACATGTGGGTGTGGGACCAGCCTATTCTGCATGTCTACCCTGACTACTAGTCTCAAAATAGCTTCTTCTATATGTCCCAAGTTGTAGACTTTCTGTCCAGCCAGATTTCAGGTGATTCTCAATGATAGTTGTTCTCTAGTTTAGTTGTAATTTTGATGTGATAGTGAGAGGAGGCATGCACAGAATTTACCTTCTCTGCCATCTTGACTGGAAATTGGGATCTTTCTTTTAAGAAGGTTATTGACACACACTGCTAGTTGCCTATCAATATCAATATTTATTTCTCCCTTTCTCCTTATAATTTTTTCAAGGAGATAATTTTCCCAGCTGAATTATTATGTTTCCCAGCATCACTTGCAATATATGATACAGTTATGGTCAATCAGATATTTGTGTAACTGTGATCCTGCTGAGAAAGCCCTATAAAAAGAACATATTCAACAGTCATATCCTTTTTGCTGTTTGCAATTTCTCTTCTGGTTTGGAATAGAGATGCCGTCATGAAGGTGGAAAAACTATGTAGTCATCATGTGACAGCATCAAGAATGAGGACAGAAACCACATGGTAAGAATGATTGGAGGAATCTGGGCATCTGATAGCACTGTCAGGAATGCATACCTTTGAGTTTTTCAAGTTAAAAAATAAACAGCTATCTTGTTTAAGACACTTTTGTCATGTTTTCTCTTCCAGGCAGCCTATTACAACACTGAACGTACAGACATGACCTGGGTGTGGAAGGTTGAGATAAAATGTCAGCAAGAAATGGATAAGTGAAGTTCATTTAACCTGTAGGTGAGGGGACTAAGTGGAGACCTGCTGACTGACTAGCTTTACGAATCTGAAACACTGCTATATAGGAGAAGATATAGACTTTATATGATAGTTACTGAAGGCAGAACTGGAACTGTGGTAGAAGTTATGGAAAGGATATTGGACTCGTCAGAAAAAGGCTTTTCAGAGAAATAAAACAACCTTAAACTTTAAACAAAGGTGGTTAAAACATATAGAAAAAGAGAGCAGAGATGAGATTTTTGGTTGCCAGAGGTGGGGGGAGGGAGGTTGAGGAAGAAGGAGATGGAGGATTGGATGAAGGAGGTCAAAAGATACAATCTTTCAGTTATAAAAGAAATAAGTACTAGAGATATAATATACAACGTGATGATTATAGTTAACAATTCTGTTGGATATATAGGGAAGTTATTAAGAGTAGATCCTGAGTTCCCATCACAAGGAAATTTTTTTTCTTTTTTTTTGGTATCTATATTAGATGATGGATGTTAATTAAATCTATTGTGGCAATCATTTTGCAATATATGTAAGTTGAATCATTATACACTGCACACAAACTTATACAGTACTATATTCAATTATGTCTCAATAAAAATGAAGAAAATAAATAAATTGTTTTAAAAAAGAGAAAAAAAAGAGAAGTGGTTAGAACACTACCCACCAATATAGAGAGGACTACAGTGTCAGGCTGAAATTTAGACCAGATGGAGACATTTACCAGACCTAAGATTTCTATTTGTATTTCAAAACTTATCTATACTTTGATAAATATTTTTTGAGCACCTACTTTATCCATATCTTCTGTAAAGTTCTAGGATACAAGAATTTTTTTTTTAATGAGTTCTTAAGGGTTTGCTGTGTATTAGCTAAGATATATGTATGAAAAGGTCATTTCAATAAAAGTTTAAATGCATAGCATCCACTGGGTGGACTTGAGTCTGGGCTGTCCCCTTTAGACTAAGAGTTCTTCTCTTGGTTTCTAGAGCTGCTACCACTCCTTATTGGCCACCAGCCACCTTATCTCATCACAGGCACCTGCCAGCTAACAAAACCCTGGGAGTTGCAATTGTAATAGTTATATGTAAACCTCTTATACTGCCTAATATGTGCAGGCAATCAGTTAGATGATTTCACATATTATACTCACAAATCCTTGTATGAAACTATTTACTATTTGAGGACTCAGAAATTAAGTGTTTTATGTAAATTAACCGATTTGATTTTCACAACAACTTATTATTAATCCCCTATTTGACACAAGAGGAAACTAAAGCTTGAAGAGGTCAGGTGACTGGCCCAAGGTCACAGAAGTTAAGTAGGAGAAACAACATTCAACCCCAGCCTGGTTCTATAGGCAAGTGCTTCCTTAATTGTAAGATCATGAGCAATGGAGCAAACAGCTAAGTCAGGACTTCTTCTCCAAACCCCCACCCACCCCAGATTCTCCCCAGTGCATTGAGACAAGTCTGGGCATAGCCCAGCTCAAGAAGTGTGAGTCCCATACTAGGTGAGCCTCGGAGGCACTATTTTCTAGGGCACTGTGGTGTACCCCACTTCATGCTGAACTGAGCAAAAACCTGGAATACCTCTAGAACTGAACAGAATTCAGAGATTCCAACACATGAAGTAAAAGAAATATGTGCCATACATATTTTAAAATTTTCTCTCCCACTGTCTCATATGCATTTGCTCATAGGCATCTTAGGGGATCAAACTTGGAAATGGAAAACCCAACCTTATAAATTGTGTTGCAGTTCTATTAAGAAAATTAGTAATTCACCAACCCTGGGAGAAAGCTCTCATGATGGCCCAGGATGTCCTGGAGTCCCACTGGAACTTCAGATAGTGCAGGGCTTGGGAAGATGGCCTGCTCGCAGAAAGAACCTGTGTACCCTGGAATCCATGGCAGCGGAGGAGAAAGATTTTGGAAGGAAAGAGGAAGGGGAAGTTGAAACCATCTCTTGTCATTGGTGATCATTAATATCAGTACATTTTAACCCAAGCACACTATCTCTGACAGAAACAGGACAGAATCTGTACCAGGTAATTTCAGAAATTCCAAAAATATGCACCCATTTGCTCCCACCCTGTTCCAAAAGATCTTTGACTCCAGGGCTGCCTTCTAGGACCCCTGAGGTTAGACAAGTTACAGGAGCGCCTCACACGCCCACTACCCCTCCTGCCCCAGGCTAGTCCTGAATCTCTTGGTCCCTCTACAGTGCTCCTTCCATTTGTTTGTGTGATTTTATAAATTAAGCAGCACTTGGGTGAGCTGGTTGGTGGGAAACTGAAAGCCGTCACTCCTGACCCATTCTGTCCCAGCCTTTAGTCCTTCCTTGGAAAACATTAACACAAGATACTTTGTGTGAAGCATATCTGGGGACATGTTGAGCTACTGTTCTCACCAGCTTATCAGATCAGTTTCAAGTTTGCTTGTCAGATTAGTTTCAGGAACTGAACTGGGATGACAAGGTAGTGAGAATGGGAGAAGGGAGCTGATGTACACAGGTACCTTTGCATGCACGAGAGAGCAAGGTTAGAAAAGCCAAGGGAAATGGAGTGGGGGGAGTCAAGGTCCCAGGGCCCTGGGGACACTTCTGTCCTTGAAGCCAAGAAGAAAATGGGTCCATTCACCTTGTGCAATCTGGTTAACCACTGAAACCCCTCAATAAATAACTGCTTGACTTGGATTGAATTGACCTGCATCATAATTCTAGATACCATACCAAAAATTAGTTTTGTTTTTGTTTTTGGTTTAGGAAGCAAGGCATGAGAATGTAGTGGCTTCTTTGCTTTCAGCTCTGAAAGCCCAGAGATGTCATCCAGGATCTAGAAGTCTGACATCACAGGCCTGGCTGGCTGTCTCTGGTGCTGGAGCAGGTTTCACTAAAGCAGGGCTGTTTTCTGCCAGCTTGGTGTCTGGGCATGGACACAAATTTGGGAATGTGATTAATAATCAGCAGACAGTCTGTCAGGTGACTCTCTGTTCGTCCAGAGAAGGAACTGAGGAAGGAGGTGTGAGAGCTGCCAAGGGAAGGGGTGTGAGCAGGGCCTGGGGCTTCTCCATGCGATGCTGCCAGCCTGCCATCTGCTCGGAGCCCTGAGTGGCGCCAGCCTGGAGCGCTGGAACGTTGTCAGCGTCCCCAAGCAGCGCTGTCTCTGGTTATTTTCATCTCTCCTTCCCACCCCCACCACTTATCCTGACCTGCTGTGGGCTCAGCTGGGAGGGTGTATATGAGCATCTGAGTAAACACTGGGGCTTGAGCCCTCATGGGAGACTCCTGGACCAGGTGAAGCCTGTAGAGGGCGCTCTGCCTCAAAGCCAAGCAGCCACAGGAGCACCCTACCCCTTCCCCCACTGCAAGTTTGCTTCGACAAATTTTCTAAATCTGTGATGCTCAAACTCGGATCAATGGACCAACAGCCTCGGCATCACTTGGGAGCTTGACAGAAACATGGGAGCTCAGCCTCACCCAGAGATGCTGAATTAGAATGGGCATTTTACAAGATCGCGGAGAGATTCGTGTGCACGTTACATTTGAGAAGCACTAACTCTAGAGGATGTCCTGAGGTAAACAGAACAAGTTCTTTTCACGGGATTTGAAGAACACCAGGAATACAGCCCACTCTCCACCTTGTTCCAAATTATCTTTCTCATTTGTGTTGAAATATCACAGTTGGAGATTCATCCTTTTAGAGCCTCCTCTTTTGTCTAACTGGGGTCATTTTGATCCAAATTTTAACGTTGCCTGAGAGGGAGGGTACATGGAGTACCTTAGTTCTTAATCAAACAATTAAGAAATTTCTACCGAGCCCGTATTATGTGCCTCATGTAGTACGCTAGGGGTAAATAAGTTGTGAGTAAATGAATTACTTTTCTCTGGAGACAAGAGAGCTGAGCATTGGGAAAAGAGCAGGCTTCTTTCTGAAGGAAGGATTTTTTAAGGGACAGAAGAGAGGGCGTGCGAAGGGCAAGTGTGACCTTCCGCTCTGTGTTGATTGGACTGGACTCATCTCTCAGAGCTCATCAAGTTGTTGAGTTGATGCTTCTATTTCCATTCAAAATCATCTTTTGTCATTTCAACTTAATGAAAACCCACAGTGGCATTTTAGAGACAAAATGTCCAGGTGCATATTTATTTTTAGAAGGAAATAGATCACAACACATCCATTCTGCAAAAAAAGAAACAAGCCATGGCTGTGCATACTGAAGCAGTGAGCAATACCTCAGAGGCAGAAAGGACAAACTCTCCAGTGAATAAGCCGTGGCCCTAAATTTTTTTATTCTCTCCAGAGAAAACACAACAGTGAGTGTACTGGAAGAGAAGAATTAGTGCCAACACCAAACACACTCGAAGGAAAAACAGAACCTGCCCTCAAAATTTTGGATTTGGTTTGGGCACCTATGGATAAATACCATCTATTTTAAATTCAGACACATGAGCTGCATGATTTTTTTTCTTTTCCCTTTTATTTCATCAGTCACTGAATGAGGTCATCTTTGAATGAGGTAGAATCACCCATGTGACCTCATCACAGTAATATTCACTGTCACTGAGTGCTTACTCTGTGCCAGGTGCTATTATAAGTACTTTACAAGTTGGGGATCAAGTCTCCAGGAACCATTCACATTGCTGCATGTCCTGCCAGCAGAGACAATGACTGCCTTTGTTCTGGATTATTTTTTTTCAAGATGTTTGTCTAGCAAACAGCTTTGCAAGATGTATCTCCCTCTAAAGCAAGAGCATGCAGGCCTACTGTCTAATATAAACCTGATGTCCCCTTCTGGAGCACACATGCTACTGCCTATCCTAAAAGTCTGTGGCTCCCTAAGCTCAGCATCCTGGAATGCAGTCCACTGTGTGTGCACGTGTCACCTGGCCCTCTTTGTGTTGCCCTGTGGAAATCAGGGCTTGGGGAACCAGCACAAGAGAATACTGATCCCCTGACTACCCCTTTTGCTGTGAGTCATAGAGTCCTTTGTCTGTGACTCAGGTGTCTCATGTCTTCTGCCAGCATGCATGAAACGGTGTCAGGATAACTCATTAGACTGCAAGTAGGAAAATCTCACTCTTCCCAGTTCTTGAGAGAAGTAATGTCTCATTTAATTTTCTGAATAACCTTGAGAAGGCACTAATATTGTCACCATTTTACAAATAAGAAGACTGACCTGGTGTGTGTTCTCCTAGATCACATGTGTAATTATAGTTGTTATCACTAAACTGTATTGACATGTCCATGGGGGTACGGAGAATGAAATTCGATCCGGAGAGAGCCCTTACTTTCCTGGAAGTATTGTCTTTTCTATACCTTCTTTTTAAATATTGCAAATAAGGATAGTATACTAAGTTAATTTCTATTCCCCAAAACCGTACTATTAGCCATATTAGACACAGTCTAAAATGTAGGATGCTGAAAGGAAGCAGAGAGATACAGAATGGAGAGATGGAAGACATACTTTTGCTGTCTTATTTTTGATCAGAGCAAGCCCAATAAATATCCAATTATTTCCATTGTGAAAAGGAGAAAGTTTCACAAATGTAGGGGTGAGTTTGTGGCTGAGAGAAAATATATATCTGCCTATCATCTCCAGTGGCATCCTATTGGCATGTCTTATGGTGCACATGATGACGTGTCACTCCATCTGTGACACCTAGAATCCACAAGTATTGGCATAAATTTTGATCTGCCAGGAAGACATACCATTGGCCATGATTATTTGTTGTTTGAAATAGCCTGGGGAGTCTAATGCTGTTCTAAAACTGAGAACAGAGACACTTCTGCACAGAGGCAGATAGGCAAGGGCGATGGTAGGCTAAAATATATGTGATGTTTCTCATTCCCAAGCCTTAAACATGGGGTTGAAGGTGAAGGGGAAGGCAAACCTACATTCACTTATTCATTCAATGAACATTTGCCAAGTGCCTTGGTATGGAGTTCAACAGGGGATCCAGAGATAAAGGAAATACAGATATTTATCCCACCTAAAAGTTTACAATTTAATATAAAACTAAGACAAGTACTCAAATAATAAAACACTACAGACTAGGGAAGATATAGCATACAATTAGACAAACCAAGCCCTGTTGGAACTCAGACCAGGAAGTAATTGCATCAGGCTGGGGAGCAAGGTCTGGGTCTTTCTTAGAGGATGGATAGAGTTTTTGCAGACAAGGATGAGGAGGGCGATTATTCTGTGTTGGGGAGACAATGTTGACAAGTGAAAGATACTGTCAGGGGCCAGGGGGCTGGTGGGAATGAAGTAGCTCAAATTGGCCAAAGCATAAATTATAGGAAGCTGATTAGTGAAGAAAGAGTCTAGAAAGAAGTCTGGGATCAGATGGAAGATGACCATGAATGCCAGATGGAGGATTCAAAGATTTTTCCGGTGAGATCCAGGAACCATTGAAAGTAGGTTGGCCAGCAGAGGAACATAATTAGATGTTATAGAAGCAAACGATCTCACGTGCAAAATCGAATCTTAGGGAGGTATCATAGGTTAGACAACAACAAAATAAAGAATTATTAATATTTTTTGATAAACAGAAAAGGAGGAGTAATTCTTTGGAGGTGAGGGAGACGGTGACTTCAGCTTTGGCATCATTCACTGGAGTTTGCCTGTTCTCTTGGTGTTCAGTTTCAAGCAACATTAACCAAGCATCTGTTATATTCTTTTGTGTTGTTTTTTGTTTTGTTTTGTTTTTTGCCCCTTCACAGAAGAATTAAGTCCTTCAATTAATCATTATGTAACATAGTGCTGGGCACAAAGTAGGTGCTAAAAAAATATTTTATAAACTATACTGAATGAATCATATGAATAGATTATATCCTTGGTCAGTGAGTCAACACCAATCCTTCTAATGTCTGCAATAGGTGTAAAAATTTACAAAACCATTCACCCTGTTTCTGGTTGAATGTCTTTATGTACAGCTAATTATTTTAATAGTCTTGTGATAAATGCAAATATATTTATTTCTAGCAAATATAGGTGACTTAAAAATATGATATTTAAGACTAGAAAGTCAAGCTTCGTTAATACTTCCATTTATCTGGGAAATCAATGCCAGACAAATGACCTTATTTAAACAAACAATAAATAATTAACCTAGCCATACAAACTGTAATAAATAGAACCAAATCTGAACAGTCTGTTTATCTCCTTACTGCTTTGTGTTTTAGTTTTTTCTTTATCAAGACCATATATCTATATATGTATATACAGACCTCCCGATTTAGGTATACAATATGGTTGTTAAGAAACCAAGGAAATGGTTAAATCGTAAACAAGCCTGTGATGCTATAGAATTCATCATATTGATTAAATGAGAAGCATTGAGTGTTACATGCCTTTCGATGCTGCAACTTGTGTCAATAAAAATAGCAAAACTGTTAAATCTTTGCAGACAGGTAGAAAATGTCATTCCTAAAGTAGTGCCTGTTGAAATTTGAAATAGTTTGATGAACTTAATGGAGAACAAATATTCATTCTCAAGAGCATTGAAATTATTTATCTGATGTGAAGATTTAATTAATGACTTATCTGGTTGCCCCAATGTTTTTCACCACAAGCTCCAGTGCCAGCTGACCTTGTCACCTGGAGCAGACAGACACCAAGGGTCCATCCCCACTGGCCTCCACCCAGTGAGCCAGGACCCCAATCCCAAGGCTTACAGCAATGCCAGCAAGGACCAAGGCCGTGACAAACATCTCCTGATACCTTATGGTGTAGTTTGCAGGGTGGGAAATCCTTGGATAAGCTATGCTTTCCTTTGTGAATGAATATTCCCCACAGGGGCAAAAATGGCAGGCCCCCTAAGTAATATTGGCAAGAATCTTTGCACCAGCAATATGAGAATTACAGCAGTCAGTATATGGGCCTTTTGAGCTAGAAAAATCTAGGACTGAATCTTGCTTACTAATGGTATGTCTGTGAAAATGGTGTCAGGGAGACCCTATCTCCCTGAATCTTAACTTCTCCATCTGTGAAATGGAGAGAATGCAGAGGCACATGTGGGGTGCAGACACTCCCGGGTCTCAATGTTAAAGCACTACAGGCTGCACACTTGGGTCTGGATATTTATAAACAGGAAGTAGTTGGAAGTTCTCTGGCAAGTCATTGCCATAACCTAAGTTATGATGGGAGAAGTTCATCTGGTGAATGCAGAGAATCTAGAACTTCGTTTTCACCATTAACTCTGCCCATACCTCTATTTACTGCTTTCTGAACACATTTGATAATGCAAGGAGACAAAGGGAAGATCGGGAAAGAAGGAGGCCATGTGAAAGAAAGGACCAAGCCGTGAAAACATTCTTGCCTTTCTGCAGGAGTTTCATTTTCCCTTCTTTCAAAGGTTGTTTATTTTAGGTACCTGAGTTATATGGATTAGAAATGTCGTAAACCAGAATGTACTGGTGATTCAAATGCTTTATATTAAAACTTATCCATGCAGTTCTTTATGGATGAATTGAGAAATCTCTTAAAATTCATATGAGTAAAGCTTAATGCTTTTTATTAAAATAGTTATCATGTGAACTGATTTATGCTTAAATGAACTAGGACTATACAAATAATGCTTATTCCATCATTTCAATAATGTAATTATATGTTTCTTTAACATTTCTAAAATAAAAGAATTTATTAACAAAATTGTTAAATGAAAGGGCACGCTTTCACCTGAGACAACAAGAATTCTGATAAACCACCATCTATCTGGGGAATCTTAAATGAAGGGATGCACAGGAGAACTTGTAGGAGTCTGGTCTTCCATATAATTAGATTTGATGGAACTGCCTTCCTCTAGAAACTCGATAAACAGAGCCACTCCCTGCATGAGCTCTGTGGCTTCCTACAAACATAGCCTGTGAATGTGTGTGCTGTGGGGAGAGGAGGGCTTCGCCAGAGCAAGGGCTGGAAAGACATTGTTGTACCGGCACCTAAACAACGAGGCCTCCTCTGCCTTCGGTGGTCCCTGGCAGTCAGATGCTGGGCCAGGACCAACTTTATATCCATTTGTAACATTACTGAACTGTACCCTGACAATGGTGGAGTTGGCAAATTGTATGGTCTGTGTATTTTACCACAGTAAAAACAAAATTGAAAAGAAATACAAAATCCTGCCTCACACAGGTACACAGTAGGAAAAGAAAGAGGTATTTTAATAGCCTTTTCAGATAACTGTGAATATCTTCCTGGCCTCAAGCTCAAGCTCAACAAGTGGTTTCTTAAAGGTGAGTTACAATGTAGAATCAACAAATTTTCTGTATCCTGTTACATTTTAAAACCTCTTAAGTTGCTCACAAAGGATAGTATAAAACTATCCTGTCCAATAGAGTGCCCTTCAATTAACCCTTCAGGTTTCTGAGCACCTGAAATATAGCTAGGGAGACTGAAACACTGAATTTTAAATTTTATTTCATTTAAATTTGAATTTGAAAACTTAAAAGTTGATTCAGTTATGGGGAAAATTGTAAGTATATTTAGAGCAACTTGAATATGATCGCCTACTGTTTCAACTGTAACTGCTGTGAAATCTAAATACAGATCAAGGTAGCCCCAATAAAAATGTAACGCTCCAACTGAGATGTGCTCTAAGTATAAATTACACATTGAATGTTAGACACTGAGTAAGAATACAAGAATATAAAATATCTTATTAATATTTTAATACTGAGTATATGTTAAAGTGATATTTTGGACATTTTGGTTTAAATAAAATATATTATTCAAATTTTCCTTTTGTAAAGGAATAGATGAAGGATACCTGACTCAGATAATTCTTAATGAAAGTAAGGAATCTCCCCAGACATTTCTAATGTGTATTCTACCCAGAAAAGAAAGGAATGAGAATGGTTTCCATTGGGAAATTGACTCATCAGAAGGTGCACAGCTCAT